>NW_027507748.1:78068578-79268578 GCF_037356315.1 Lithobates pipiens
AGAGACAGTAGGATTTGAGGCTGACTACATCCACAGAATATCTGTGCTTAGTTCTCCAAGATGTTTGGAACAACCTACCTGCTGTTCCTTCAAAAATAGTGTGCAAGTGTACCTAGAAGAATTGATGCTGGTTTGAAGCGAGTATTCACAACAAATATTGATTTATTTCAACATTTTCTTCTGTTCGCTCATTTCACATTTTGTAAACTGATAAAAAAATAAACAAATTTCCTCTCACCTAAAAACAAAAAAGACAGACAAAATCTGTGCTAGTTTACAATGTTGTGTAGCAGCTAACAAAATACCTTGACACCAGATATATTAAAATTGGGAACCCTTCAAAGTGCAGTGAATACAAAAAAATACAATATCAATTACAACCAAAATGTGGAAAGTTGGCTATTACCTGGTCAAAATACATCTGGATATACCCAGGGTGTTATAACACAGTGAACAATAATCAATGTGCACTGTATATGTGTGCTTCTAATCATGAAACATTGGGGGTTATTTACGAAAGGCAAATCCACTTTGCACTACAAGTGCAAACTACAAGTACAAAGTGCACTTGAAATTGCACTGAAAGTGCATTTATATTCGACCCCCCTGAGTCAGTACTTTGTAGAACCTCTTTTCTATGTAAATTACAACTGCAGGTCTTTTTGGGGATGTCTCTACCAGCTTTGCACATCTAGAGAGTAACATTTTAGCCCATTCTTCTTTGTAAAATAGATCAAGCTCTGCCAGATTGGATTGAGAGCATCTGGGAACAACAATTCTTTCAGGTTTTGCCACAGATTCTCAATTGGATTTAGATCTGGACTTTGACTGGGCCATTCTAACACATAAATATGCTTTGATCTAAACCATTCCATTGTAGCTCTGGCTATATGTTTAGGATATTTCTGCTGGAAGGTGAATTTCTGCCCCAGTCTTAAGTCCTTTGCAGACTTTTAACAGGTTTTCTTCTATGATTGTCCTGTATTTGGCTCCATTCATCTTCCCATCAACTTTGGTCAGCTTCCCTGTCCCTGCTGAAGAAAAGTATCCCACAACATGATGCTGCCACCACCTTGTTTCACGGTGGGGATGGTGTGTTCAGGGTGATGTGCAGTGTAAGTTTTCCACAACACATAGCGTTTTGCTTTTAGGCCAAAAAGTTCAATTTTGGTCTCATCTGACCAGAGAACCTTCTGCCACATGTTTGATGTGTCCCTCTTATGGCTTCTTTCAAACTGCAAACTGGACTTCTTATGGCTTTCTTTTAACAATGACTTTCTTCTTGACACTCTTCCACAAAGGCCAGATTTGTGGAGTACGTGACTAATAGTTGTCTTGTGGACAGATTCCCTTACCTGAGCTGTGGATCTCTGCAGCTCCTCCAGAGTTGTGCCTCTTGGGTGCTTTTCTGAATAATGCTCTGTCCGGCCTGTCAGTTTAGGTGGACGGCCATGTCTTGGTAGGTTTGCAGTTGTGCCATACTCTTTCCATTTTTGGATGATGGATTGAACAGTGCTCCGTGAGATATTCAAAGCTTGGGATATATTTTTTAAACTTAACCCTGCTTTAAAATTCTCCACAACTTTATCCCTGACCTGTCTGGTGTTTTCCTTGGCCTTCATGATGCTGTTTATTCACTAAGGTTCTCTAATAAACCTCGGAGGGCTTCACAGAACAGCTGTATTTATACAGAGAATACATTACACACAGGAGGACTATATTTACTAATTAAGTGACTTCTGAAGGCAATTGGTTCCACTAGACTTTAGTTAGGGGTATCAGAGTGAAGGGGGCTGAATACAAATGCATGTCACACTTTTCACATATTTATTTTGGTTGCAACATGACAAAATGTGGAAAATTTCAAGGGGTATGAATATTTTTTCAAGACAGTGTAGAATGAATCATTCAAAAAAATTGTAATGATCGAACCAGGGAGATCATTCATTCTCATAACAGGGCATAGTGTGGTAAAGTGTATGAAAGTGTTTTTCTAACCTACTAATGTAGTCTGTGATGGGAGTCACTTTGGGCAGGGGGCTTGTTTGACCCAACTTACCTTTGAGAGGTCGGGAAACTCCTTGTCCAGCTTCCCTGGCCTATTTGTAATTAACCCTGTGTCTATTAGGGGCACAGGGTGACCGAGAACCCCAGTTGGGTCTGCACTAGCCAGACTCACCAGCCCCTTCTAAAGACTGTCTACTCCTGGAAAGTTGAATATGCCTGCGTGTCTCTTGTTACTGGAGGAGGTAAAGTTTACTCCACCCTGTGTCATTATGCAAAGAAGAGGGGATTGTCCCCTGAGTGTATATCTCTTTGTACCTGTGTTTGCATAAACATCTTATGCTTCTCTTCACCCTACACTGATGTCTCAAGTAGCTGGGTGGGCTAAAGCCACGTACACACGTAGCGGTATGTCCGACGTACTTAGTCTGGCGGACTTCCCGCCAGACTGTCCGTCGGACTTTCCGAACGGGCTACTTGCCCACATACGGCACTTTTTGAGCGGACTAATACGGCGTACTAAGTCTGCCGTACTATCCGCCCTACTTTTGAAATGAACGGACTCGCCCACACACGCGGAGGAAAGTCCGCTCATTTCGAGCGCGTCTCCAGGTAGGCGGGGCCCGCGAAAGAGACGTCGCTGGCCCCGCCGCCTGGTATGGACTTAAAGGGGAACCCCAACGCCGAAAAAAATCGGTCCACAACAGACCCTTGTCCGAGCGCGCTACCCGGCTGGCCAGGAAAGGGGGGGCGAGCAAGCGCCCCCCCCTCCTGAGCCGTACCAGGCCGCGTGCCCTCAACATGGGGGGTGCCTTGGGGAAGGGGGGGCGCGGCCCCCCCACCCCAAAGCACCTTGTCCCCATGTTGATGAGGACAAGGGCCTCTTCCTGACAACCATGGCCGTTGGTTGTCGGGGTCTGCGGGCGGGGGGCTTATCGGAATCCGGGAGCCCCCTTTAATAAGGGGGCCCCCGGATACCGGCCCCCCACCCTATGTGAATGAGTATGGGGTACAATGTACCCCTACCCATTCACCTGTAAAATAAAAGTACAAAAAAACACAACACACAAGATAAAATACTTTATTGCACAGCTCCGGGGGTCTTCGGGGGTCTTCTCGCCGGACTCCTCCGCTATTTTCTTGTAGCTCTTTTGCTAGCGGAGGAGTCCGGCTTTCTTCCTCACCGCCTGCCTCTTCTTCCGACTTCGGGGGTCTTGTCCCCCTCTTCGGTTCTTCTGCCGGGCCACCGCGCCTTCTTATAGCTCTTTTACAGGCGGTGGCCCGATCTTCTGTCGCCGGCGCCGCCTTCCGTTCTTCTTGTTCTTCTTCTTCTCCAGGAGATGTTGACTCGACGATCTCTCCGGCCGCAATGCCAGGGACGCGCTGCGCTGCCACTTATATAGGGACAAGGGGCGGTGTCACATGGGTTTATGTCACATGGGTTAGTGTCACATGGTGACCCCGCCCCCTTACGATGTCACAGTCCCGGAGGATGCTGGGACTGTCGCCATGTGACATCAACCCATGTGACGAACCCATGTGACATAAACCCATGTGACACCGCCCCTTGTCCCTATATAAGTGGCAGCGGGCGGAGAGATCGTCGAGTCAACATCTCCTGGAGAAGAAGAAGAAGAAGAAGAAGAAGAAGAAGAACGGAAGGCGGCGGCAGCGGCGACAGAAGACCGGGGGACGAAGAGGGGGACAAGAAGAAACGAAGAGGGGGACAAGACCCCCGAAGTCGGGAGAAGAGGCTGGCGGCGAGGAAAGCTGGACTCCTCCGCTAGCAAAAGAGCTACAAGAAGATAGCGGAGGAGTCCGGCGAGAAGACCCCCGAAGACGGAAGACCCCCGGAGCTGTGCAATAAAGTATTTTATCTCGTGTGTTGTGTTTTTTTGTACTTTTATTTTACAGGTGAATGGGTAGGGGTACATTGTACCCCATACTCATTCACATAGGGTGGGGGGGCCGGTATCCGGGGGCCCCCTTATTAAAGGGGGCTCCCGGATTCCGATAAGCCTCCCGCCCGCAGACCCCGACAACCAACGGCCAGGGTTCTCGGGAAGAGGCCCTTGTCCTCATCAACATGGGGACAAGGTGCTTTGTGGTGGGGGGGCCGCGCGGCCCCCCTTCCCCAAGGCACCCCCCATGTTGAGGGCACGCGGCCTGGTACGGCTCAGGAGGGGGGGGGGGGGGGGCGCTCGCTTGCCCCCCTTTCCTGGCCGGCCGGGTAGCGTGCTCGGACAAGGGTCTGTTGTGGACTTGGGGGGGAACCCCCACGCCGATTTTTTCGACATTGGGGTTCCCCTTTAAGTCTATACCAGGCGGCGGGGCCAGCGACGTCTCCTTTGCGGGCCCCGCCTACCTGGAGACCCGCTCGAAATGAGCGGACTTTTCTCCGGGCGGGAAAAGTCAGCTCATTTCAAAAGTACGGCGGACTGGCATACATACGGCCGGATTGTTCGCCGAAATGCGAGTCCGGCGGGAAGATTGGAGTGCAACACGGCATTCTAAGTCCGCCGTACTTTCGGGTCAAAAAAGTATGCCGGAGGCTACACACGGGGGGGATTGTTTGGCGGACTTGAGTTTGCCGGACTTTTCCACCGGATTGTTTGATCGTGTGTATGCGGCATAAGGGATCTTTGCTGGTACTGGACAAGGGAAGCTTATACGGTGGATATACTCCTCATGAGTACAGGGGTCTGTCAGAGAGTCTATCCGGAGTTCAACTTGGGAGGGTGGTATCGAATGGGTTTTCTAATGCTGGATAGCAACAAAGATTGCGTGAATTAGTCTTAATTGTATAGTGATAATGTCTGTGATTGGAGAAAATAATAACCAGTGGGTTGGGGTAAGAGAGAACCCGAGTACCAGTTAGTTTAGAGACAAAGGTGTCCAGATTTCTTCATATCGGAGTCACTTCTGGGCACTCCCAGAAAAGATGGAGAAGTGTACCAGAGGAGTGACATCCCCTGAAACATAGGGAGGGGATACTATGGGCAAAATAGAGTGGATTTTAACCAGGGCCCAATACTGTTTTGTATGGAGTTATAAGATTTAAGATGTAAGTTTTATTTTTGTTTTATTGCACAATAATAACTGATCCACTGGAATGTTTAACATTATATTTATGTGTATTTGCAAAATGAATGCTTCATGTAACTTGTGATTAGAAACACACATATGTAGTGCACATTGAGTATTGTTCACTGTGTTATAATGCACTAGGTATAGCCAGATGTACCTTGACCAGGTAATATCTGCCTTTGCACATTTTGGTTGTAATTTATTGTATTTCGTTTGTATGAGCTTCACTTTGAAGGGTTGATAATTTCTTCACACCTGCCTAAACCTTTTGCACAGTACTGTATATGGCTTTGTTGTGTTTATACTGTAAGTTGCCTGCTTGTGATTCCAAAGGAGACTAATAACAACAGTTTATATTAATACCTAAAATGAACTTGTTCCCAGACACTAACACATTTTTATATCCTAAGCAAACAGTAAAATAATTTTAAAACAAGCCCTCACATATTTACGTAGCCATATGCATTGTGGAAAAATGTATCTTTAAAGGTCACATTAGAAACATGAATTTTGAAAATCAAAATTTTCACTGCCAGGGGACATGTGCCAATACAAAAAAAAAACTAAAAAAAAATACAATTTGGCTGGAGGAGCTACTTTAATGAGACCTAAAGGGCTTTCTTTAAAGGTTTATTCGATTCTCTTCATAGATACAATGATTATATTATTTCAGTCAATTTAATTTCTCAATCATTTGTCACCAATTAGCTGCCATGAAGCTATGATTATGACACGTCATGTTACATAATCTTATCCTACAACCCACTATGTTATCTATTTTCATTTACTTTTATAAGAGTTACTTTCCTGAATGATTATACCTTTTTCTACTATACTATTGTACATGCTCTGTTACTGGAATGTCTATTCCTATTATATTATTGTACATGCTCTGTTAATGGGATGTTGTTGATAATTATAAAATTCAATAAAATATTTGATGCAAAAAAATGCCCAATTCCTTTAAATAACAAGCTTGTGGATTAAAATGGCACTAAACCCAAAAGTAAACATGTAGTATATTGCAGCTTACCAATTATTAAATGTGATGGCTGCATTTGTTTTCTTTATAAGGCTTTCTTCTATTTTTATTTCATGATCCATCCAGTTAAGGCTTATGTACAAAAAGCAGTTGAAAACCTTTTCTGAATGCTGGAAACTTGACAACTGGAAACCGACGGTGAAAAACATCTGTTTTACAGCTTTTACATACCATATTTAGCAGCAGTTTTGAGCATTTGAGGTTAGAAGTGTTTTTTTTTTAAAAGATAACATCAGGAGACCCTCCTAAATGCCCACAAACACCTATAAATGCAAACGCGCAATAATGCGGTTTACCGTGCTTACAAGCATTTTGCGTTTGAAATGCTGGTACACTACAGTCCTGAATGCAAATTTTCTGCTTTAAATAAAATGGCTGTAACCTAAACTGCATCTAAACTACTATAAACCACTAATGCCGCATGCACACGATCAGACTTTCCGGCAGACTTGGTCCGGCAGACCAGAATTAAAACATGTTTCAAATCTATGCGATGGACTCAAGTTCCATTTACGTTATCATGTTCAAGCGAACAAACTTAGTCCGGTCGTGTGTGTCCAAGTCCGTTTCGTTCAGAAAGTCTGTTGGACCTCTGTCAAAAGTCCATCGGGAAGACCGTCGGACCTAGTCCGTTGAAAAGTCTGGTCGTGTGCAAGGCATAAGTGTACATGTACACGTAAGATAACATAGAGAAGAGTTCAGGGGCTGCTGAAAAAAAAATGCCCAACTGCTCCTAAACTTCAGTTTAGCAGCTGTATTGTACATGAGGCCTAAGCCCTTGTACACACGGTCGGAAATTTTTTTTCAAATGTTTTTATTGAGATTTTTAGCAGAGTTAGTTACAACAAGGGTTACAAAACAAAAAAAAAATATATAGTAATAAAAGTAACATAACACAGTATAATGTAGTGACAGGGTTTTCTCAGCACAATATAGCATATAAACAAATAATCCACAATAAAGAATAAAGTAGTATTCCCAAGTATCTAATATTCATAGTCATAAAGGGACTCGAACAAGAGTAAGTCTCTTAGAATTTGTATAATAAAGTCCGTAATATAATTATTGTAAGATTTATAAATAGCGATATGGATAATGGCCACTTCTGGACCCCAAGACACCCCTCACAGGGATCTATCTGTGTCTTGGAGTACCTAGTCCAACATCCTAAAGGAAATTCAAACACAGTAGTTATCTTTTATGAAGGAAAATAAAGATCTATTCTTACTCCGCAGCTCAATTCAGATAAACAAACATGTGATATATTTGTCACTTTGTTATGAAATTATTTTTAAAGCCATCCAAAAAAAAATATTAAAATGCACAGGAGTTCTTTCTTCTATATGATTAAAGAATCAGCATTATCTAAATTGTGGAAGTATAATTTTTGTACCATGTACTCCAAGGTTCCCATAGTTGTTGTTCCTTAATATATAGGGATTTGTCATTAGGAAATAACAATTCGTAGGAGTGGTGGAGTTGGGTTAATTCTATAACTTCTGTCATAGTAGGAAGAGAGTCAGTTTTCCATTTTCTAGTTATGGATAGTCTCGCAGCTAAAAGTATATGTGTTACTACTTTACGATATTGTTTGGGAATCGTATGTAAATTTATATTCAGAATGGCTAGTTCTGGTGAAAGTTGAAGGACAATACCTGTTACGGAAGTGAGTAAATGGGAGATTGCCTGCCAGTAGTTATGTAAGCTTGGGCAGTCCCACATAATATGAAATAGGGTCCCCAATTGGGTACAATTTCTCCAGCAATTAGGTGACGAGTTCCCCTTGAATTTTGCTAGGATATGTGGAGTCAGGTATTGTCTTTGAACAATTTTTTGTGCCAGTTCCCATAGTGTAACACATGCAGTGGCCCTATATATGCTTCGTAGGGAAGCCATCCATTGTTAAATTGAAAAGTCTTGCCCCAAATCTTGTTCCCATTTAAGGAAGGAAGGTAGTTTGCTGGGTATGTTTTTTTCCCCTAGAATTGGGTATATTGTAGCTACTCCTTTCTGTGAGGTGGCATGGTTATTGAGGAAAGACCATATTTTAACCGGGATTGAAGCTCTGAGTTGTGGATTGTGTAACAGACACTTTTCTATTTGAATATATGTAGATCGCTCAGAATTCGGAAGCTGTAATTCATTACTTAACTGAGAAAAAGACTTTAATGAGCCCTGTTGGAAGAAGGAACCAAGTTTGATATCCCGACCCAAATTCCAGTCGTGTATTTGTACGCCAGGAATTAATGTTGGTATAATTGTTAGAGGAGGGTTTAACACCGTGATTGGAGTTTTATCCCATTTGTATGTGACGATTTTCTGCCAAGAGTGTAGCGTCGCTTTCACCGTTGGTGGGTATTGAGCTGTAATTGTGGACTTAATTTTCCTACTAAGTAACCAGAATTGCATATTAGGCTGTCGTGTGATGTCTTTCTCAATTTGTCCCCATAAAGTTTTAGGAGTAGGCAAGAACCATTCTTGCAATTGGGTCAAAAGAGTTGCGTCATAATAATCCTGTAGATCAGGTACGGTCGCACCACCTATATTTCTATGTTTAATTAGTATATGGTATGCGCAACGGGATTTTTTGCCATTCCATAGATATTTTCCCAAACTGCTTTGTAAGGATTTAAAGTAGTATTTAGGGATACATATTGGAAGGGACCTGAGTTGATATAATAATTTTGGTAAGGTCATCATTTTGAAAGCTGCCAAGCGACCAGCCCATGTAAATTCGAATTTACTAAGTGTTGTCAGATCTGTTTCAAAATGTTTCTTAAATGGTAAAAAATTTGTTTTAAATAACTGTTTTGTTTTGTTAGTGAGAGTGATTCCTAAGTAAGAAATCCCCTCGTCTTTCCAGTGGTAGGGGTATTTATTAGACAATAACTGCCTGGTTGTGTTATCTAATCCTAGGTCTAAAATATTGGACTTAGTTTCATTGATTTTATAATATGATGCTGCTCCAAATGTCGTTAGTATATTTTGGAGATTCGGGAGAGATGAAATAGGATCAGACACTATAAGCACTATGTCATCTGCGAACAGACTTATTTTATTATTTATTTGCCCAATTTTTATACCAGATAGTTTTGTGTCAGATCGTATACGTTCTGCTAGAGATTCGATGGCTAAATTAAATATTAAAGGAGATAAGGGGCAACCTTGTCGTGTTCCATTCGAGATGCCAAAGGGCCTAGACATCATATCATTTGTGTATACTCTCGCTGAGGGGCCCTTATACAGTGCAAAAATTGCCGATAAAATATTTCCATGAAAGCCGAATTTTAATAGCACTGACTGTAAATAGCCCCAATGGACCCTATCAAACGCCTTCTCTGCATCCAAAGAAAGGAGCAGAGAAGGCGTTTGATGTCTCTCAGTGAAGTGTATAATATCAATCAGACGTCTTGTTGCATCTGAAGATTGTCGCCCTTTAGTAAAGCCAGATTGATCTTTGTGAATGAGGTCTGGTATGTAGTTCATCAGTCGATTCGCTATTGCTTTGGCGTATATTTTGATGTCAATGTTCAATAATGAAATCGGTCTGAAATTTTGGGGAGCACTGGGATCTTTGCCTGGTTTCGGCAGTGTTATGATCAAGGCCTGAAGCATCTCAGCCGGAAATTCTGATTTGGATGCCGCTTCGTTAAAAAGTGAGCATAAGTGGGGAGCCAGTATATCTCGAAGTAATTTATAGTATTCTCCTATCATTCCGTCTGGGCCCGGAGATTAATTGTTGGGCAGGGAGTCTATAGTTCTAGCAATTTCTTCCACTGAAAATGGGATGTTAAGATCAGAGATTTGATCAGTAGTTAATGATGGGAGACTAATAGTATCTAAGAAATCACTTATTATCTTTGGGGTAGGTGTGGGAGTTTGAGAATCATCTTTAAGATTGTAAAGGGAGCTATAATAACAGCTAAATGCATTCGCTATGTCTTGGGGGTCTTGCAATTTTTCTCTAGTAATAGGGTGGTATAGATATGGAATCTTTGATTTGGAATATCTGCCTTTGATCCGAAGTGCCATGTTTTTTCCTGCTTTGTTGCTAGTATGGTAATATTTAGCTTTAAGTTTTCTAGTATGTTTTTCAAATGTATCCAATAAAGTCGTTCTGAGTTCCTGTCGTAATATTTGTAGTTTAGTTTTCAGTTGTTGTGATGGGTGAGATTGATTTTGGGAATCTAATGTTTTAATGTCGGCAGTAAGTTTCTCAATGAGTTTCGTTTTATGTTTCCTGAATTGAGCATTCAGTTGCATTAGGATTCCCCTACTAAATGCTTTATGAGCACCCCATAGGGTGGCGGAGTCTGACACCGATCCCACATTATATTTAAAGAATTCAGTTATCTGGTTTTGTATAGCTGTAGCATAGGTAGGCATTTTGATAAGATATGCATTTGTTCTCCATAGAAAATGAGTCGTTTGAGAGTGTTTAGGTAGAATAGTCATACTAATTGGGGCATGATCAGTCCAAGTGATGGGTGCAATGTCAGACTCCCTCACCTGCTGCAATAACCACTTATCCGTAAAAATATAATCGATACGAGTATAGGTATTATGTACCAGGGAATGATATGTGTATTCACGATCTCCAGGATGATGGCATCTCCATACATCATAGAGATCGCTTTTATTCAAAAAAAATGTAAGTGCACAGTTGGTTCTGGTTTTGGGATTAGAAGTGTCTAGTTCTTGTTCATGTATTGTGTTGAAGTCTCCACAAATTATTAAGGCACCTTTTCGGCATTTACCTATTTTTCTCATCAGGCCATTCAGAAAATGGGATTGCCTTTTATTAGGCGCATACACATTTACCAATGTAGTAAGTGTATTATCAATGGTACATATTAATATGTGGTATCGTCCATTGGTATCTACAATAGATTCATGCAATTGAAAATTAACTGAATGATGTATGGCAATAAGTACTCCTCTTTTTTTCTGTTGGCCTGATGCTGTAAATATGTGAGGAAAGTTCTTATGGGTGCAAGTGGGAATAGCGCCTGTTTTGAAATGGGTTTCTTGTATACACAATATTTGACATCGCTGGGTGTTAGCCATTTGCCACATCGACGCTCTTTTTGCTGGATGGTTAAGACCATTAGTATTTAAAAATATTAACTTTATACTCATAAAAGGATATTAATAAGATGGAAAAAGTAAGTACATACTAGCCTGATAATAGCTTTAAATTCTACTTCCATGTGAACAATCTGTAGTCTGAAATGACTATGAATGTCCAAAAATTTAGTGACTGAAAAGTTTTGATTCAAATTTTGTAGGTTCACAACATACCTGTCCCTTTGAATGCTATGAGTTGTGTATAGGATACTGTGAAGAAAAAAATAAAAGTAAAAGCACAAACAAAAATATAACCAAACATTAAACTTAAGGCCGCGTACACACGCGGGGACTGTTCGCCCAACTTTGTCCGTCAAACAGTTTCGGCAAACAGTCCGCTCAAAATTAGCATGGACGGACATGGCCACACACGACGAACAAACAGTCCGCTGAAACCGTGCGCGATGACGTACGTCACGTACGACGGGACTAGAAACAGGAAGTACAAGACACAGCAAAGCACCCTTTGGGCTCCTTCTGCTGACTTTGCGTTAGTAGAAGTTTGGTTAGAGACGATTCGCGATTTTTAGACTTCAGCTTAATTTGTCCGTTCACTGCGGCGCAGTCTACCTGTGAGGTTTATATCTGCCTTTCGGTACGCGTGGATCAGTTGTACCTGTTATTAGGCGCTTCTGGTCCGCTCGTTTCTGTGTTTCAGGTCGTTCTTCATAGGTCTGGCTGTTCTTCAGTGCGTTCAGTTGAGCTTGTCTGTCCAGCCGACCGTTTCAAAGCCATGGAGAGTGGACGTACTCGGGAACGAGTTCGTGCTATATTGGGGCTTGGTGTTTTAGTTGTTATGAATTGTTTTTATTTAATGACTATTTTTTTTTTTTTTCCCCTGTGTTTGACTCCCCAGTGTCCTTCCACGCCACAGGAATGGCAGACTGTGGCTTCCCAATTCGCTGCCCGTTGGGACTTCCCCAACTGCAGAGGGGCGATCGGCGGGAAACGTGAGGATTGTGCCCCCACCACATTCGGGGTCCTACTATTGGAATTATAAGGGGTTCCATAGTGTGGTGCTAATGGCGGTGGTGTCGGCACAATGTGACTTTCTTTATGTGGATGTGGGGAAGAACGGCCGGATGTCTGACGGAGGAGTCTTTAGGCAGACCGAGTTCTGCCACCGTCTCATCACTGGTGGCCTGGACTTGCCACCAGATGCCGAGAATGTGGAGGGTCTACCGTTTGTGTTTCTGGCTGATGAAGCGCTCGGTCTGAGTGAACATCTTATGAAACCCTTCCCCCAAAGGACCCTCACCCCGGAGAGGAGGGTTTTTAATTACCGGCTGGCCAGAGCAAGAAGGGTTGTGGAGAGTGCCTTTGGCATTATGGCCAGCCGGTTCCGTCTGTTACTGACAGCGATCAACCTTGCAGAATATAAACTGAACTATGTGATTCTGTGCTGCTGCATTCTGCACAATTTTCTACGTAAATTTTCAGGTAACCAGTACCTGCAGCCTATTGGGCCTGAGGCCGGACTCATATTTCCAGAACTGACAGGGCTGGATCATGCCCTTCCTGGCTTAGCCCCCCAAACAGCACGTGAGGTGTGTGACCGCTATGTCAGCTATTTTAATGGTAGGGGGGCTATTCCAATGCCAGCTGAGCAATAAAAATTTATTTTTCTTGAAATATGTCTTGTCTGTTCAAATTTTAAAGTTTGGTTCTTGTTTGCTTTTCACGTTGCTTGTCTCCTACATTGTCCTAATTCAGGGATATGCAATTGGCCAACCTCCAGCTGGTGCAAAACTACAAGTCAATCATGCCTCTGGGTCTCATGCTTGTGGCTGTCAGTCTTGCTATGCTTCATGGGACTTGTAGTTCTGCAACAGCTGGATTTCCACTAATTGCATATTCCTGTCCTAGTGCATTTGTATTGCAAAGTGGTTTTTGACAATAGGAAATAAGGCCCTTTGTGACAGAAAACACAAAATGACTTCCCAAACTGGTATTGAGTATTGAAAGAAGTAGACACACACACACACACATCTTTTTTTTGATTTTTAATAGTGCACATGCCAACTAGTGCCTCTGTTTTAGATATTTTTTTGGTGTTTTTTTTTTTTTTTTTAATTGTTTTTTTTTTTTTTTTTTTTTTTGGGGAATTTTTTTTTTTTTTCTTTTTTTTGTAAACATAGAATATATATAGAAATATCTAAAATACAATTATCACAAAAATAAAAAAATAAAATCAGATTTTTAACTATTTACATAAAACAAGGGGTAAAGCCAAATTTTGAAGATGCACACCAAAAAATGGTAATGTCAACATGTGCTATGTACCATCATGAGTGATCAATGGACGTGTTTGATGTGTGCAATCCCTTCCTCTCACATACTAGAATGAGGAAGGGTTTGCAAACACCAAATGCGTCCATTGCGATCCTCTGATGGCACATAGCACATGTTGACACACCGTGTGCATCTTCAAAATTTGGCCTCTAAAAACTATGTTTTTAAAACATTAAAAACTTTGTTCCAAGGGAATGAAGAACATGATCGATTGGGTTTTAGGGAAAAGGGGCTTAGATTCTCCCTAAAACATTGATCATGTTCTTCATTCCCTGCCTCATAGTAATCAGTTCTCTTTGTATGTTGAGAATCTGGTTCTCCATACGGTCAATCTGCCCATTCCAGGCCATGATGTCACCAATCATCCTCTGGGCACTATCACTGGTAAATGGGTCCGCGACTTGTTCTACCACAACCAGATCACCTAAAAACATGTGTAGATAAAAAATTGGTTAAAATATACAGCCATTAATTGTTTACCTTAAGCTGGGTTGTCAGACACTCACTTTGTGGGGTGTGTAACTCCACCTGCTCTTCCTCCTCCACATCTAGCCCTGGGCTCGGCTCATCCAGTGGAGCTACGGAGCTTGGTCCAGCGGAGGATACCGAGCTTGGCTGCTTCCTCGCAGACACAGGACTGAGCAGCTCCAATACCGACGCAGGGCTGGGGCTAAGTGCCCAATCAGGCTGGCGAGGTCGGGGGGTTATGGGCTGCTCCGCCTCTTGTCTGAGTCTTTGTTCCCCTATGAGAATGAAAAGAAAAAAAAAAGAAAAAGAAAAAAAATAAAAGATACTTTTAAGCATAGTGATATTTGAGGGCCATGTACAAGTTTGGGCCGGATGCGATGCAAATTCAGCCATACTATATGTATGGCTGAAATCGCATCACACAGAGATCACATGTGATTTGCACTGCAGTGCGGTGCAAATCACATTTGATCTCGTACATTGCAGCAATGTGAACCTAGCCTTTAACCAAACTGTGATACTTTATATCTTTTGTCCAAGTTTCACAGACGGACACACTCGAATCATCCCCTGGAGTACCTGTGTGTGATTATGTCAAAAAATGTTCTATGATGTCCCAAACTACACTTAAATGTTTCCCAGTCCAGATGTTGAACCAGCATTCTATCTATCTATCTATCTATCTATCTATCTATCTATCTATCTATCTATCTATCTATCTATCTATCTATCTATCAATCATCTATCTTTTTTTTTTTTTTTTTTTTATTGAGTCTATATTGCACTGAATAAATTTAGGAAACTTTAGTAAAAATTCATTTCCTATAAACTGAGCGTGACCATTCAGTTTATCATGAACAATACCAAAAAAATAATAACTAATTAAAATCTAATCCAACACCAGATAAATTTACACCATATACAAATTCATGCTATTTACGCCCACATATACGAACAACCATATGAGCTCATTACATGAACTATTAACTACACGAACGATCAAATCCGCCGGATTCACATACGGTACCTACACGAAAGATTAGGATCAAATCCGCCAGATTCACATACGGTATGTACACAAACGATTAGGATCACATCCGCCAGTTTCACAAACGGTACCTACACGAACGATTGAGATCAAATCCGCCAAATTCACCTACGGTATGAACACGAACGATTAGGATAAAACCCGCCGGATTCACATAAGGTACCTACACGAATGATTAGGATCAAATCCGCCGGATTCAGATACGGTATGTACACGAACGATTATGTCCGACAGTCACGGAAAAAGCGCAGTTTACTCACTTTTTTTCAGGGCCTTCATGATCCGATGATATTGCTCAGGCTCCCTGGACTTGATGTCCGACCATCGTTTACGCAGCTGGTCCTTGCTTCTTCGTACCCCAAATTTGTGGAATAAAGTTGTGACAACCTCATCCAAGATGCCGCTTTTCCTGACATTGGGCTTGGGGTACGGGCCATTTTCCCCATCGTAGTCCTCCCTTCTTAATATAGCCACCATCTCCACCATCTCTTCAAAGGCCATATTGGTGGCCTTGTATCTCCTCCTTGCTCCAGAAGCATGGGGTCCATGGCTTTCCTCTGCGCTGCTCACGCTGCTAATTGAATTTGCGTCCACCATCTTCTCCTATCATTCACCCACAGCGGAACGAGGGTAAAAGGGGCGGGGAAATACGGTCACAAGGAACGTCAGGGGCGGGCGACGCAGGCGGAGCCTGAGCGCATGTACTGTATATAAAGCGTTACCGCGAGCCCGTACGCTTATCCAAACGGAATCAGCGAGTGCTACACGCGACGGTAAGATAGTTGTCGTTTTATTTTTGTTTAATTTAAAGTCTGCATTAGGAATGTGTATATTGAAATTTAGTCTTATTGATGTTTAATTGATTTTTATGTGGGTTGGTGGTTGAGTGGGATTGGTGTTTTGTGTGGTAGTGTGGGGGTGGAGGTGGGTGTATAGGGGGGGTGGGGGGTAGTGTGTGTGTGGGGGGGTAGCGTGTGTGGTAGTGTGTGTCTCGTCTACATTGTCACAATATAGTGTGCATTTGGTCTGACTTTTTTTTTTTTGTCCAGAAAATGCAAAGGTATACCCCAGACCCCTTTAAGGAGGAGGCCTTCCTCTCAACATTTCTGGATTTAATTGAGTCGCACAGTAGTCTTTGGGATTCAAAACACCCCCAATATTCAAGCCGTGCTGCCCGGAAGAAGACACTGGAGACAGTTTTGGCGTTTGTGAAAACCCGACTCCCCCAGGCAGACACTGACTTTGTGAACGCCAAAATTAAGAACCTGCGTAGCGTGTATAGGCGGGAGCGCAGAAAGATCCTAGAGTCCCAAACATCAGGATCAGCAGCAGGTCAGGTCTATGTACCTAAGCTGTGGTATTATGACAGGCTGCGTTTTCTGGATGACACGTCAGAAGCCAGGCAGTCACTTTCGACTCTTCCGTCTACCCGTCCCTCCACCCTTCCCTCCGCCTTAGGTGAGCCATCCCTGGAAGATCCAGATCCTTCCTTGCTGGAAGAAGTTGATGCACCCAGCTGGAGCCAGGTATATTTTCGTTTCTAAAGTTTGGATTGCTCAAATATTAATGCTGTAAAGTTCAATGTTTGAATTGCTTCCAAATCTAGGATTTCATCACAAATTAAATTAGATAGAAGGATACAGTAGTTTACACAAATGTGGCTCAAATCTTGGTGAACTGATGGAAAAATGGTGGTGTCAAAATGATAGCCTTTTGTATTTCAAGACAAATGTATTTGCAAGTGAGAACTGTAAAATTGTTAGTGATTGATGATTTCAAAATATAGACATATTTTATTTATTGATTTCTTTGTTTTTTTACACAGGATGAGCTCACCCAGGAGGAGGCTGGGACCAGCCCCACACAAGAGCTAGCTGGGCCCAGCAGGAGTCGGACTGAAAGCCAGGTCCCTCCCCTCCGCCTAGCCAGCAAAAGGCCCAGGAGGATGACCCGTATAGAGGAGGAGTCCTTGGCGCTTATACACCAAGCCACACAAGTTCTGTCCAAACCCCCCAATCCGGAGGAGGCCTATGCCACTTATCTGGCTAGTAAGCTACTTGAAATGGACAAACCACAGCAAAACTTGTGTGAAGCAATATTTTTTGATGCCATCCAACGGGGTCTGAAGGGTGAGCTCACACCCACCACCAAGCTTTATAACGCAGACCCTACTGCTCCTCCTCCTCCTCCTCCTCCTACCACATGTCCACCACCAGAGACACAGCATCCAGCGACGCGTGGAGGGAAGGCTGGACGGAAGAGTCGCAAGTGACTGCCTGGCTTCAGTCTGCTCTGAAAGAAGACGCAGGCTGTTGTAGTACCACAGTCTGGGGACATAGATCTCATCTACTGCTGTTCCTGGTCTTTGGGATTCTAGGACCTGGTTGTGCTCCCTATTTACATGCTACACAGGTTCGGAATTTTGGTGGCCACTCACTTGTTGTGTGCCTGGGGGACAAAAGGCTTCACAAACGTCAAAATTGTCTCCAGTGTTGCCTCCCTCTTGATTTATTTTTGTTCTGAGGAAAAATAAAAATTTATTATTTCAAAAAAATATTGTATGTTTTTTTTTTTTTTTTTTTGGCTTAAAAAACAAAGTTTATTTGTGAGTAGGCAGATACACGTCAAAAGACTCTGGGGGTTATTTACAAAACACACGTTCATGTTAATATAAATATGCTAACTTCAAGTGCAATTTTTAAAGCACTGCAAGTGCACTTGGAAGTGCAGTCGCTGTAAATTTGAGGCTTAACATTTGAAATGAGGGGAAGCTCTGCTGATTTTGAACATGCAATCATGTGTAAGCTAAAATGCTGGTTTGGGTATCTATCTATCTATCTATCTATCTATCTATCTATCTATCTATCTATCTATCTATCTATCTATCTATCTATCTATCTCTACTTGCATAGTCCTGCTTGGCCCAAAAAAAAATGCAAGTCCATCTTGTTTCAAACCCCCCACAAAAAAAAAAAAAATATATGACAATAGTAGTTCCAAAAATATATAGTAATAGATAAATTCTATATTTTTTTTTTTTCAGAAATAAAAATATATATATAATTTTTTTTTTTATATATATATATATTTTTTTTAAGATAGACACATACACACACACACACACACATATATATATAATTTTTTTTGTCTTTTTTTTTTTTTTTTTTTGGAGGGTTTTTTTATGTTTTGTTTTTTAATTTGGAATATATTTTTTCTATAATTGGAAGATTAATCATAGGATGAGGATGAATAAAAACATGTAGTATAACTCTGTGTGAATATAAGCAGCAATGCTACTTCACTTTTCTTGCATTACGAAGAAGAAAAGAACGGGCTATATTAAAAAAACACAAAATTAGCAGCATGACGAATATGCTAGCTTCAATGCGAACACTAGTTTTACAAGACCAAGCGCTTCCGCCCTGTAAATTCTTTCTGAGCATGCGCGGAACTTAGTTTGACGAACAAGCCTACACACGAGGGGACTGTTCGCTGAAACAAAGTTTCAGCGGACAGTTTTTCGGAATTTCCGAAAAACCTTGTTCAGCGGACTGTTCGCTGAAACTGTCCGCTGAAAGCCCACACACGAGCGGACTGTTTGCCGAAACACTGTTCAGCGGACAAAGTTGGGCGAACAGTCCCCGCGTGTGTACGCGGCCTAACTTGCAGTGGTAAACATTTCAATGTATACTGCAACATTAGAATGGGGAATTAGTTCAAAGGTCAGCTGTTCCAAAGATTTAGTATCGCACGGCACGGTGGGCAAGCTGATAGATCGGTTTCCTATAGATAGGATTGTATTTTGACCGGATCTAGTCAATGAAAGCTAATGCCATTGTGGCGTAAGTTTCTCCGGATTCTTCTTAGCCCTGATAGGTGGAGTTGGTTCGGGGATAATACCCCATGCGTGAAGTAACTTAATGCCTTGTTCCACAGAAGTGATTGTATGGTAGGTGTCGTTCTTCTGTATCAGTAGTTTAGATGGTTGTTTCCAACGGTATTCAATTTTATGATTACGCAGAGCTTTTGTAATCGTGGAAAGTTGTCTTCTCATATCTAGAGTATGTTTAGACAAGTCAGCATAAATCTGGATTGTATTATATGGTTGTGGAAGTTGTCCTAGATGTCGCACTTTATATAGGATTTGTTCTTTAACATGGTAGAAGTGTACTGTAAGTAGTACATCACGTGGTATCTGTGGAGGGAGAAATGACGGTTTCGGAATCCGATGGATACGATCAATTGTGAGCTCTAAGGCTGGTATAGCTGGCAGCAAGTTGGAGAATAAGTCAGTGGCATATTTTTTAAGATCAGACTGCTGTATATTTTCAGGGATACCCCTGATTTTGAGATTGTTCTTCCTTGAGCGGTCTTCTAAATCTGCGATTTTAAATTTAAGCCACTCTTTTTCAGCTTTATTTTCTTCATGAGCATCTATTAAATTATTAATAGTATTGGTCATGTCTTCCATAGAGTTCTCAATAGTGTGTATTC
This sequence comes from Lithobates pipiens, assembly GCF_037356315.1. Lineage (NCBI taxonomy): Eukaryota > Metazoa > Chordata > Amphibia > Anura > Ranidae > Lithobates > Lithobates pipiens. Next base: position 78,088,141 of record NW_027507748.1, read on the forward strand.
TTTCACCTAAGGAGTTCACTGCTTTGGAGAATTGATTTGTGAGTTGTAAAATATCCGTATGAAGCGAAGTATGTAAAGTTAATAGCATTTCTTTTAATTGGGTGTCCAGAATAGGCTGGTTATTAGTGGGGAATGCGGCTATAGGTGAAGCTATAGGAGTTATGACTGTGTTATCTTGACTAATATGAGATAATTTATGGCTTTCCTCCTGGCCTGTGAAATCCAGTTTGATACGAGTTTTAGCCGGGCTGCGACATGTAGGGCTGAGGTAATCTTCCTCATGAGGAGATTCCAGATGTGTTTTCTGAGGTGATTCTTCTAGAGCAGCATCAGGCCTGTCAGTGTATTGCGCTCTCCCTGAGGAGGCTGTTGCTGTGAGAGGATCTGTGCCATCTTTTTTTCTCCCTCCCGCTGACTGAGAGGAGAATGTCGTTAGTTTTTTCATTTTCCGTTCGTCTTTCCGCTTTTTTGACATCACCTTCGGATTCAGGAACTCTTCCGTCGTCTGTTCGTATCTTTTTTACCGATATTCGCTGTGAATTGTCGCTAATATGCCCGTTCGTGTCACAGAGCTCTCTCACAGAGCTTCCATTCAGCTCATGCGCTGGCCACGCCCCCACGGTCGGAAATTCTAACAACAAAATCCGTTGGATTTTGTCCGACGGATTTTGTCTGACGGATTTTGTCCGAAACTGTTGCATACACACGGTCGGACAAAGTTGTCAGAAAATCCAATTGTACATAACGTGATGACGTTATCTCGTTACGACAGGACTATGTTCAGGCTAGTGGCCAATAGCTTTGGTCTAGGAATTTGATCTGAACATGCGTGGCACCTTGTCCATCAGAGTAGGCTACACATGATCGGAGTATGTCCGATCGGAGGAATTTTGTCGGAAAATTTTACCGGCAAGTTGGAAAAGTTGGTCCGTCGGATATTCTGACGGAAACAGTCCGATGGAGACCACACACAGTCGGAATATCCGACAAAACAGTCCGATAGGACACATTCCGTCTGAATCTCCGACCGTGTGTACAAGGGCTAAATCTTGTTTTTCAAAAGAATAAGCTCTCCATCAGAATATATTGGTTAGGTTAGTGTTAGAGGCTTGTGTCCTTATTTTATCCACCAACCCTATGTAATTACAGGAAGCAGTAGTGATATATTAAGTTTAGAGGCCAGAACCACAGTGCATGGTGGGTTTGATCCATCAGACAGGTAAGTATAACAATTCTCCTATTGCAGGAAACTTGCATTTTATTATTTTAACCACTTCAATACAGGACATTTTCATCCCCTTCTTGCCCAGGCCCATCTTCCGTTTTCAGTGCTGTCGCATTTTGAATGACAATTGGACAGTCATGCAACACTGTACCCAAATTAAATTTTATTATTTCTTTTCCATGCCAATAGAACTTTCTTTTGTTGGTATTTGATCACCTCTGGGTTTTTATTACCTGCGCTATAAACAAAAAAAGAGTGACAAGTTGTTTTCCTTAGTTTAGGGCGATATGTATTCTTCTACATATTTTTGGTAAAAAAAAATTACAATAAGCATATATTGTTTGGTTTTTGCAAAAGTTATAGCGTATACAAAATAGGGGATAGATTTATGGCATTTTTATTAACTTTTTTTTGTTTTACTAGTAATGGTGGTGATCTGGGATTTTTATCATGACTGTGACATTGCGGCAGGCACATCAGATACTTTTGACACTATTTTGGGACCATTCACATTTATACAACGATCAGTGCTATAAAATGCTCTGATTACTGCATAAATGTCACTGGCAGGGAAGGGGTTAACTCTGGGGGGCGTTCAATGGATTAAATGTGTTACCTGGTGAGAGATTCTAACTGTAGGGGGAGGGGACTCACAAGGAGAGGAGACCGATCAGTGTTCCTCTGTACTGGAGACACATGATCAGTCTCCTCTCCCCTGATAGGATGTGGATATGTGTGTTTACTGTGTGCTCTGTTACTGGCAATCATGGGTGCCTGGAGGACGTCACGGCTGGCAGGCACGCATACTGGCTCATGCACCCCCTAGACAGCCAGAAAGCCCAAGATGTCATATGACGCCAGCCCAGGATAGGAGATCCCTCCTGTGAACTTCATTTGACAATAGCCAGCATGGGAAGTGGATAAGGCAGTGTTTCTCAACTGTTTTCACTTAAAGCACCCTTTAAAATTACACACTTGAGGCACCCCATTCTAAAATGTAAAAAATTAATCAAACAATTTTACATATCGCAGCATCATCTATACATGTGGATCACCCAACATTAGAGGTGATTTATTCCTCCACCTTTGCAAACTGGCAAACTCGTACCGACTATTGTTCTAGTGCTGCTCTTCTCCCTTAAGCCTAGTACACACAGATTGAATGTCTGGCGACATTGGCCGGTTCAATAGAAACCGGCTGACATTTGGCCTTTGTGTATGGCAGCCAGTCAGACAGAAGCTGGCCATTCGGCTGGCATCTGTTGAAGGGTCATGACCAAAAATGGTCTGAAGACCGGCTACCAAACAGCACTCTCAGCCAATGTCTGGGAGCTGCCCGGAGTGTTCTCGTGGGGCGCTGTCCCTCTGTCAGAACATAATAGCACAGCAGGGGTGATCGCTATACAAAAAATTGGTTTGTTAGTACAGGTGGCTCAAACCTGAGCTTGTAGTGTGTACTTGGCTTTAGTTTCTCTTCTTGTCTCTGCTAATGTGACCCCAGTGCTGACAGAGAGGGTTTGGATAGGGGTAAATAAGAATCCTGTGCCCGGTACCTGATATCCTCCCTATCAACCCATGATATCATTGGTTGTTAGGATGCTAGTACCTGACCCACACTGTGCCCAAAGTTTCAAAGCTGCACGATGAAAACCTGTGGCTTTCTGTAACAAATAGGCAGGATTGGTCCACTTGTTGGCTTGTCGAACTTTTTTGGCAATTTGTGGCAATTTTTAGACATTTAGCCAAGACACCCCTGAAGATCCCAGAAGGCACCCCAGGGTTGAAAAAGGCTAAAAAAAAATAGCTGCGGACAGGGTAGTACATATTAAGAATGTATGCAGTATTTATCCATTCTGTTATTTTACAAAGAAAATAAGTTACTCCTCAAATCTTCCTGCTTTATGGTGAATCCTACATTTAATATGCTGATGGTAATCATTCAAAATAATAATAGAAAAATGTACATCTTAAGTTGTTACAGTCACTGTTTACAAAAAAACATGCTAACACCATTATCATTCTCAAAAATGTAATATATTTTATGAAGATAGCTATTGCAGACAGTATTCAGATGCTTAACTGTGTTAATTATTATTTGAAAATTAATGGTTTACTGAGGAAGATGGTGTTTGGAACACTGTAAAAACAAATAAGAAATTAATTGACACATTTGACCTAAGAATGATAAAATTAAATATGTCCTTTATGCATCTTTTGAGAAATCTTGAGGTTAATAGAGTAGAAAAAAATGTCTTTCTTGAAATGACAGCAATGGTGTAATAATTAATTGCATCAAAATTTTAAGACAGGTGTCCCTGTAGATAGCACATTTAATGACAATGACAGCCTGAGAAAACTTCTTCAGTATGTATATCTTTCGGAATATATTTTCCTTAACCACAATTTCCTCTGACAAAAGGGTAAAGAGATATTGAATAATTTTTTTCTGAAATTAATTTTTTTTGTACAATCCAAAGAATTAATTTAATGTAAAATCAATAGCATATATATTTTAAGGGCAAGGTGTCCTATTCAGCACTGGAAGTTTTCATAGACAAATAAGTTAGCGGAATTACAAGATTGCAATAAAAATATTGGAATGGTTTGTATTGCACACCTTATATAATTAAACAAGACGTTTAAAATACCCATTTGGAAAATAATTTTTCAGCTAAGGGTAAAGTTAGTAATAATACCTCTAACTTAAAGCCATCTATTTAAAAAAAGAATTGCTTTGTGAAAATCTCATTCATGCAAATGTAATGGATAATACCCGTAATGTTCATAATATGTGTATAATGCCAGATTATAACAACAAGAGTTTCTACTTGTTGCTTTTGGCTGGGTGCATGTAACATCCAATCAAGAGAAAAATAGCCCTAAGAATATTCCCCCATAAGACCCCTTTTACACTGGGGCCACTGAGCATTAGCGGTAAAGCGACATTCATTTTAGTGGCGCTTTACTGCTGTTTAAGCGGCGCCCCCTTGTAAGGTACCCCTCATGGTAAGATGGCATGTGCTCTGGTATGGATCAGGAGCAAGGGTGCAAGCTCACCTCCTCTTCTCTGGCCAGCCAGGCTGTATGCTCAGATAAAGGTCTGCTATGGATTTGGGGGGGGGGGCTTTTTTTTCTTGTTTTTTTTTTGCTTAGCATTTCTCCTTAAAACTCATACCAGATCCAATACCTACAATTTTTTTACAGTCACCTGTCATTTGGAAATCCCCAACTGACAACCCAATGTACCAGGTTAGTAGCACCCAACACCCAGGAGCACTGCGCTGGAAGCTGTCACATAGCAGTGGTAATAATACTGCTGCTAAATGTTTCATTTGATGATTTTTTTGCAATGTTTGCAGCTGGAGATTTGCTTGGTTGAACACTCATTCATTAGGTCATTCAGACTCTGTCTCCCTCATATTATTTCCCTGCTGGTCTATTGTTCTTGTAGCATTAAACTATTTTCTGTACTGGTGACTGTTTTTTAACAATCATGGCTCAATGTTCTCATGGCTATTTTTTGTTAGGATTGAATGAGAATGTATTTTTTCAATAAGGTTTTATTTTATTTGAAAATGTTTAATATACTTAGACAAGTAACTAAAATAAACAAAAGAAAAAAAAGAAAGAAAACACAGAGCAGACCTAAATGCAATCAAAATGGTGAATGAGTAATACACATAATAACGAGTAGCACGAGCCATGAGCAGCACACGTACAACAGTAATCCGCATTGGTGGCTTAAACAATGAAAAATCAACATAGCCCAATAAGCATGTGAGAGGATCCACTGAAAGACCCATGTCAAAAATCCCATTGAGTGTGCACACAAACTCCGCCCAATACCTCTGGAGCTTAGGGAAATGCCATAATAAGTGTATCAAGGACCCCAAATGACCACATCTAGAACAGGCTGCATCATCCCCTAAGCCAATAGCACACAAACATTCTGAAATCCTATACACCCTATGAAAAATAAACATCTGGGTTAACCTATGCAAAGAAGAAAGTGAAACAAAAGGAAGTGCCTGAAAAATCTCTTCCCAATCATTGGGAAATGGGCCCAATATCCTGTTCCCTATTTACTCTGGTAGGCAGATAGAATTTATGAGATGAGCTTTCTAAAAGGGCTGAGTAGGTAGCAGAAATAAGGCCTTTGGTGGAGCTCACTTAAACTACTATTTGCAACTAGGGATGAGCCGAACACCCCCCGGTTCAATTCACACCAGAACACTGCGAATAGGCAAAAAGTTCTAGTGAACATGCAAACCTTATTAAAGTTTATGGGACACTAACATAAATAAAAGTGCTAATTTTAAAAGCTTATATGCAAGTTATTGCCATAAAAAGTGTCTGGGGACCCAGGTACTGCCCTAGGGGACATGTATCAATGCAAAAAAAGTTTTTAAAACAATAATTTTTTCAGGAGCAGTGATTTTAATAATGCTTAATTTTAAACAATAAATATGAAAGAATCCTATATTGTGCCTGGGGGGTCCCCTTAGTCTGAATGTAAAGTGGCACATCCGTGCAATGTATAGAACAGTGCTGCAGCAAAATTAAATTTCTAAACAAAAACATTTAATTTACTCTTGCTCGTGGTTGTAATGTATTGCCGCCTCCTGGCAATATAGATTAAAAAAAAATCAAGGAAATTTTATTTTTAAAAAAATTGGCGTGGGGTCCCCCCAAAATTTATACTAGACCCTTATCCGAGCAAGCAGCCTGGCAAGCCAGGAAAGAAGGGAAATGAGCAAGCAAACCTTCTGTCAGAGAAGCTCTCAGAATGGACTCAGTACTGGGTGCCCTAGGGGTGCAGCTGTGCGCGCTATTGTGCGGGCGTGTGTGGGTGTGCTTGTGTGTGCTTATGCGTGCGTCTGTGCAGGTGCGTGCGCACGCCTGTGTACACGGCGATTGGTGCCAATCGCCCTATTTAAGCTGCTTGTGCACTTTGCTCGGTGCTGTCCGATCTGAAGCTCCCTGTGTCCGTATACCCGTTAACCTGTCTGAAAGTTTGATCTCCCGATGACCCGGCTTGCTCATTGGATTACTCTCTGTCTTCTGCCTGCATCTGACCCCGGCCTGTCTTTGACCTTGAACCTGCCTGCTCCTCTGTACTGTGCTGCCCATCTGTTGCCAACTCTGCCTGTGACCAGACCTGCCTGCTCTGCTCCTGCTCTGCATCTGATGCATGTGTTCCAGCTTACTAGTGATCACCAATTCACTTGCACCAGGATCCTGGGCCTCTACTTCCGCAGTCACCCGCCAGGCTCTCATACCACTCTGTGCTCCCGTGCCTTCTGTTCATACTACCAGGGGGCCGCGAACCAGACATGTAGGGGATCCCCTGATGAAGTCACGTGGTGTGATGTCACGCGTAGGGATGGGAAGGACGCTGACTGTGGATGCACTTTCTGCTGATTACTAGAAAAAGGCTTTTTTCTATCTATTAATGTGTGAGTACCCTGTGTATGAGATTTTTTAATAAATGCTATTTGTGAAATATTACACTATGGTATTCCCTCTCTATTAATCTATTGGCTCCTATGGAGCAATACGAATAAAATTTAAAGGAGAAGGTGACCAAATTTACCAGGAGCGAAGACATACGGTATAAAGAAATCTATATACCTTTATGCGAATCCCTCCTTGCTATAGGTAAGGGGCCACTGCCCACTAAAGTGTGATCACAGCGGGATTAAGCACTGGGAGATCCACACCTCAGTTGAATTTGCACAAGTTTGCACAAAACACTTGCACTTAAATGAGACCGTTGTTTATTTATGGACTTGAATATTTATATCTTTTTATTGTTTTATTTTTGATGGATTTCAATATGAATATTTAATCTATAGAGGCCGGATTCATTCTGATATAATGTATGTTACAGCCGGCTCTGTAGTTTACTACTATATATATTTTTTGTTTAATTCTAACGTTTATTTCCATGCGATCAGGAGAGGGTACCCTCTTTTTGGTCTAGGTATACTCTTTGTTATTTTCTTGTATATCATTTGTTTATTTTTTGGGTGGTTCACTTATATCACCTCTGGAGAGTGTTTACTTATTTGCACATTTATAAGACGCAATGGGCACTTTATGATCAATTCACAGTTTTTTGACTTTGCACTCAATTGAAGCAGTTGTGTTTTCGTGTAGGTTTTCAATTGACTCTGTAGTGCGTTTATTATTATTTTTTTTTCTGCATTTTCTCTGCACTTTATCAAAATAGTAATTTTTTAGAGACTGTTTTTAGTTACTTACCTTTGTTCACTTGATTTTCATTTATTTGGATTCTATCACCTCTGTGGTGTGTTTATTTTATTTTATTTAATGTAGCACTTTGCACTTTTTGATATTATTTAGTAGACATTTATATATATATATTTATATTACACTATTGATTTGTGTAACTAGGCATTATACTTATCACCCTCGGAGTGTTATTTAATATAGGGGCAGCGTAAAACCAGGCTACTTGCCCTCAACATGGGGAGGGTGCTTTGGGGTGCCCCCAAAGCACCTTGTCCCCATGTTGATGGGGACAAGAGCCTCTTCCTGACAACCCTTGCCATTGGTTGTTAGGGTCTGCGGTCGGGGGACTTATCGAAGTCTGGAAACTCCCTTTAACAATGAAAGCCATATGTGAATGGGTATTCACCAAAATAAACCAAAAAAAGTGTAAAAAAGTAAAAATTGTCAATCATGCTGCCCGACGGAGCCGAAAAAAAGAAGAAAAAGCTGTACCTCCATGGGAGGCCTCCCGGCGACTGCTGACTCTTGGCTGTGACAGCTGTTATATAGGCAAAGTGAGGGGCCACCTGGTGATGTAACCTAGTGACCCCGCCCCCTCTGACATCACATTATATCATAAGGGGCGGGTCATTTTGTTACATCACCAGGTAGCCCCACCCTTGCCTATTTAACAGCTGTCACAGCCAAGAGACAGCAGTCACCAGGAGGCCTCCCACTGAGGCAGAGCTTTTTTATTTGTTTCTATTTTTTGGGTCCATCAGGCGGTGTGATTGAAGATGGATGGACATCACGGGACACTTTTTTTTAAATAAAGGAATTGCCAAAAACTGTCTGTTGTGGTTTTTACTTTTTGACACTTTTTGGTGAATAGGTAGGGGTACAATGTACCCGATACCCATTCACACAGGGGTGCTAGGATTTGGGGGCTTCCAGATTCCGATAAGTCCCCCCGCCTGCAGACCCCAACAACCAATGGCCATGGTGTTTGATAAGAGGCTCTTGTCCCCATCAACACGAGGAAAAGGTGCTTTGCCCTGACTTGTTCATGCCCTGACTTAGTTGGGGTAGGTGGGGGTGGGTCAGCCCAACACTTGACCTTTGACCCCTGGGGGACACGCATGCTGACATTTGACCTTTGGGGAGGTCCCTATTCCAATCCCTGAGTCCTAACCTTGTTCTTCTAGGGGAAACCCTAACCCTAGCCCTAACCCTAACTTTTCACCCTAACCCTAACTCTTAACCCTAACCCTAACTCCTAACCCTAACCCTAACTCTTAACCCTAACCCTACCCTAACTGTTAACCCTAACCCTAGCCCTAACCCTAATCCTAAGTCCTAACCCCAAATAACCTTTGACATATGAACTTTAACCCTAACTCTAAGTGTATCTCCACTTTATGACTCCCCCACCCTAAAACCCCAAAGGACCCTCCCCATGTTGAGGGCAAGCGGCCTAGTATGGTTTAGGATGCTTGCTTGCCCCTCCATTTTCTGGCCTGCCAGGCTGCTTGGATTTTGAGGGGCCCCATGCCATTTTTTTTTACATTTTGATTTGATGTTCTCCTTAAAATCTATGCCAGACCCTGAGGGCCTAGTATGGAGTGTAGGGGGCCCATGCTGTTTTTTTTCTTAATTCTGTCATAGGGATCTCCTTAACCACTTGAGTACACGGTATTATGTACTGTACACTGACTGCACAGTATATATATATATATATATATATATACCACTGCAACAATGCTGGCAGCACTCATACATCTATTTGCCAAAGATAACCTTTGGATATGACACTGAGCATGTGGACTCAACTTCTTTTGTCGACCATGGTGAGGCCTGTTCTGAGTGGAACCTGTCCTGTTAAACCACTGTATGGTCTTGGCAAGCGTATTAAAGCTCAGTTTCGGGGCATTGGCAATATTCTTATAGCCTAGGCCATCTTTATGTAGAGCAACAATTCTTTTTTTCAGATCCTCAGAAAATTCTTTGCCATAGGGTGCCATGTTGAACTTCCAGTGACCAGTATGAGAGAGTAAGATCCCTTTCACACTGGGGGCGCTTTGCAGGGGCTCTCAGCGTTAAAAACAGCACCTGCAAAGCACCCTGAAAGAGTCACTCTTGTGTCTCCAACGTGAAAGCTCAAGGGCTTTCACACTGGAGCGGTGCACTGGCAGGATGCTAAAAAAAGTTCTGCTAGCAGCATCTTTGGAGAGGTGTGTATACCACTCCTCCACCGCTCCTGCCCCTTGAAATCAATGGGCAGTGTGGCCATACTAAAGTTCTGCTGCAGCAGCGCTTTGCGGGTGGTTTTAACCCTTTCTCGGCCATTAGCGGGGTAAAAACGCCCGCTAGTAGCCGAATAGTGACACAAAATTGACGGTAAAGCACTGCTAAAAGTAGCAGCGCTTTACTGCCGACACACCCACCACCCCAGTGTGAAAGGGGCCTAAAAGCAATAACACCAAATGTACACGCCTGCTCCTCATTCACCCCATGAGACCTTGTAACATTAACGAGTCACATGACACCGGGAGGGAAAATTGCTAATTGGGACCAATTTGGACATTTTCACTTAGGGGGGTGTACTCGCTTTTGTTGTCAGCAGTTTCGACATTAATGGCTGTGTGTTGTTTTTTTTTTTGAGGGGACAGCAAATTTACACTGTTATACAAGCTGTAAATTCACTACTTTACATTGTGGCTAAGGCCGCGTACACACGGGCAGATTGTCTGCCCAACTAAGTTCGTCAGACAATCCGACAGACAGTCCGTCCAACATTTGAATGAACGGACTTGACCACACACGATGAACAGACAGTCCACTGAAAGCTTGCGCGATGACGTGTACAGCACGTACGACGGGACTAGAAAAACGACGTCCAATACACTGCAATGCAACCTTCGGCCGTGTAAATCCTTTCTGAGCATGCGCCATACTTAGTCCGTCCAACTTGCCTACACACGAGCGGACTGTCCGTTGAAACCAAGTTTGGACGGACAAAATTACGGAAATTCCGAAAGACTTAGTCCGTCAGACTGTCCGCTGAAAAAGTCCGCTGAAGCCCACACACGAGCGGATTGTCCGCTGAAACACGGTTCAGCGGACTAAGTTGGACAGACAATCCGCCCGTGTGTACGCGGCCTAAGTGTCATTTCTTCAGTGTTGTCACAAAAAAAGATATAATAAAATGTTTACAAAAATGTGAGCCAGTCATGGCTCTCACAGCAGATTGTGCTGTGATTAGTCAGCTCATGCAGGTCAGGTGCATGTTTTGGCCAATCAGCTGCCAATGCACTGTTGTGAACTCATAGTGCATTATGGGGCACTCCGCGGTGCTCTAATTTGCCACAAATGCCACATACATCTGTGAACAAACAAACAGCAGTTCAAGTAAAACATCCAGACCATCCCTATTTGCAACACTGGCCCTAAGGAGAACCAAACGACGGAAGAAGAAAATTGAGCATGCAAAACATGGCTGCAAAAATTGGTAGCTTAGGGTTCAGAGAAAATTCCCTTATCAGCTGCTGAAAGGATTTAAGTAAACCCTTCCCATATAATTGGGAAAGAGTAACTACTCCTGTCTGTTCCCACCTCTGGAAGCACTGCATGATACATAACTCAGGGAACCTGTCATTGCACCAGATAGGAGCATATTTGGTGAGGGAAGAACCCCAAATTATATCAGCATCCCACACCTTGAACAAGAGAGCACAGATGGGCATGCTGGAAAAAACAGAACAGATAGGGGTATATTTGGTGGGGGAAGAAACCCCAATGTTATCTTAACAGCATCCCACACCTTGAACAACAGCACACAGATGAGCATGCTGGAAAGAACATAACACCCTAACAACCCCTCCAGGGCATGCAGTGGTGAGCGTCCCTGAAAAACACAAGGAATTAAATGGTATGAAGTGCTAATCAAAACCTCAAAGTCCCACCGTGCAAAATCATGCAATTGGGCTGCAAGAATATAAATTCAGGGATTTGAAGCTGCTAATCCCCCCTCCTCCTTTGGGTATTGTAAAAATTGTAATTTGTAAATTCAAATATAATACGAAGGACCTTGTTCCTCCAGATTCATTTTCTAAATATGCCATTAACCTTAACAAAGTCCTTCACAGGGGAAGTATGTAAAAAATATAATATCTACAGCATCCATATGATTTTTATTTCGTTTATACAGCATATAACCGAAAAGAGAAGTTGACACCAGGCCTTATTTTGCATTTGAAACCTTGTTAACAATGGAACAAGATTGTCCGATATACACTATATTGTCAAAAGTATTGGGACACATACCTTTAAATGCGCATTAACTTTATCCCAGTCTTAGCCCTTAGGATTCAATATTGAGTTGGCCCACCCTTTACATCTATAACAACATCAACTGTGTCTATGGGAATATTTGACCATTCTTCCAGAAGCACATTTGTGAGGTTAGGCACTGATGTGTACGAGCAGACCCGGCTTACTGAATTCATCCCAAAGGTTTTTTATTGGGTTGAGGTCAAGACTATGTGCAGGCCAGTCAAGTTTTCCACTCCAAACTCGTTCATCCATGTCTTTATGTACCTTGCTTTGTGCACTAGCCAAAATCATTTGGTGAAGGGGGGATTATTGTTTGGGGTTGTTTTTCAGGGGTTGGGCTTGACCCCTTAGTTTCAGTGAAGGGGAGCTTTAACCACTTCCCGACCAGCGCACGACGATGTACGTCGACAGAATGGCACAGGAAGGCATATTGGCGTACAGGTACGTCCAATATTCGATGCCGCCCTGCCATCGGGAGCGCGCCGGCGGCGGCGCGCTCCCGCGCTGGTCGGGACCCCCGTGAGTCCGGTCGTGGGACCCGCGGACTCAATCGCCGCGGGCATCCCCGCGATCGTCTCACGGAGCGGCGGAATGGAGGAAATGCTGTGTAAACAACATTTTTCCATTCTGCCTAGCAACTAGTGACGCTGATCTCTGCTCCATGTGATTGGAGCAGAGATCAGTGTACACTAAATGAAAGCCCAACCCCCCCACAGTTAGTAACACGCCCCTAGGAACACTTAACCCCTACACTGCCACCCACTGGTTAACCCTTTCACTGCCAGTGTCATTTACACAGGAATCACTGCATTTATATAGCAGTGATTACTGTATAAATGACAATGGTCCCAAAAATGTGTCAAAAATGTCCGATGGGTCCCCCACAATGTCGCAGTCACAATAAAAATCGCAGATCGCCACCATTACTAGTAAAAAAAAAAATAATAAAAAATTATTAATAAAAATGCTATAAAACTATCCCTATTTTGTAAACGCTATAACTTTTGCGCAAACCAATCAATAATCGCTTAGTGAGATTTTTTTACCAAAAATATGTAGAAGAATACGTATCGGCCTAAACTGAGGGAAAAAAATGTTTTTTTATATATTTTTGGGGGATATTTATTATAAAAAATAATGCGTTTTTTTCAAAATTGTCGCTCTATTTTTGGTTATAGCGCAAAAAATAAAAACCGCAGGGGTGATCAAATACCACCAAAAGAAAGCTCTATTTGTGGGAAAAAAAGGACGTCAATTTTGTTTGGGAGCCACGTCGCACAACCGCGCAATTTTCAGTTAAAGCGACGCAATGCCGAATCGCAAAAAGTGGTCTGGTCTTTGACCAGCAAATTGGTCCGGTCTGAAAGTGGTTAAGGCATTAGCATACCAAAGCATTTTGGAAAATGTCAGGCTCCCAACGTTGTGGGTACAGTTTGGGGAGGGCCCTTTCTGTTCCAACATGACTTCGCACCAGTGCACAAACAAGGAACATAAAGACATGGATGAACAAGTTTGGGGTGGAAGAACTTGCATGTCCTGACCTCAACCCAATAGAACGCCTTTGGGAGGAATTAGAGCGCAGACTGTGAGCCAGGCCTTCTTGTCCAACATCAGTGCCTGAAGAAGAATGGTCAAACATTCCCATAGACACACTCCTAAATCTTGTGAACATCCTCCCAGATGAGTTGAAGCTGTTATAGCTGCAAATGGCAGGTGTACCAATACTTTTGACAATATAGTGTATATGTCAAGGAAAAGGCTGTCATAATCAGACCCAAATATTCAAGAAAAGAGACAATTTTAAGATGTGCCAAGTTGGATGATAAAGCATTAGGTAATGGATCTAATGGTAAAAGTAACTTTGTAATGTAGCTTCCAGCCTCTTAGGATCAGAGATGGCTTGAGACAATCCGGTCTTTGGCCAGCTCTGCGGTAACTCAATGCCGCCACTGGATCTCGGGGTCTCTGATTTCATGGGAAAGGCGGTGGGAGGGAGGCAACGTACCCTCCCGCTGCCTGAAAAAGCCGTCAACTGGCTAGGATGGCTTTTATGTTGGAGGAAATCACAGGCTGAAAAATATCTAGATGATGCCTGTAGCTGCAGGCATCATCCAGATCTCTTCAATTCAAGTCCAGGATGTCAAATAACATCCTATGGGCTGCAAGTGATTTTAAAAAACACCCAGGTCATATATGCCACAGTAATATGCCAATACGAGTGATGTACACCCTTAATCAAAGTTTTAGGCTGTAGCTGCTTCAGAGATGAAACAAACTAATTAGAAAATTCTGCATCCTGATTGCATTCTGCTGAGTAGGAGTCTTACTCTGTTGGAAACGGTGATCTCTCTGCAAAGCCAGAGCTCTCCAATCAGCAGAAAGCAAGAGTTAGAAAGGAAACAAATGGAAATCTATAGTTTTGACTCGGCAAGGAGAATGCTGGGCCTTTACAGAGTCCATTGTATCTGTAGCTACAATGTGTATCTGGTTGGGTAGTAACTGGAAATACGCAGAGTGGACAATAACTTGGTTGACATGTTTATGCTTTGACCTGAAGGATTTTGAAGCATCAGTCCACTTGAAGCTATAGGAGAAATGTGGTGGGCTGAGGTGGCCCCTATGGCCTACATTCCAATAGCAAGATTTCTCCTGTGTGTCTGTCCATTAGGGAGTTTTGAGTCTACCTATCCACCTCTATATGTGCCAGTACTCCTGAACAGCACGCGCTATGTTTTGTAAATTTAGTTTTTCCTAAGGCCATAGTTGGGTCTTAGGGTTAAATTATGTAAATTGTGATTCTGGCATCAGTTTGGCTGGACTGTATTGTGTTCTCCCTGATCATAGGTGTATGTATCCTCTCTGACACACATTAGAACGCAGTCTGGTTGGACGCATTGGGTACCAATCTCTCTCTCGGCGCCAATCAGTGGGTGCGTTGTCTCGCTGTGTATTCCGGTAGAGGGTACTTGAGGTGCTGAGGTCACGTGGTTCTGGGTTCCGGTCCAGAAGTATGTTCTGACTCCATGGTCCTGGTTTCTACCAGTTAATAATTAACCCTGAGAATCGAACAAACTCCTTCAGATACAGTAGTTCATAGCTGCTGACAGAGATGACCAAAGATTAGATACATATAAAATATTATCATCAGTGTACAGCGCTACGTTTTCTTCCATATTACCCCTGACCAGACCAGCTACATAGGAGGCAGCCCACAGAAGGCATGCCAAGTGTTCAATAGCAATGGTAAAAAGCAGGGGAAACAGAGGGCATCCCTGCCTAGTGCCATGAAAAATCTCAAAAGAGGAGAACTGCAAGCCATTGACCCTTATGGAAGACTTAGGGGCTGAGTACAATAATTGGACTCATTTTCAGAGATTAGAACCAAAACTGAATTTCTTTAGAACAGGCCAAAGGTATGGCCATTATACACTGTCAAAGGCCTTGATGACATCCATGGCCAAAAAGTCACCATATGCAGAGTTGGTGAAAAGGATGAATGTTTTAGAATGTTGCATTCACCCGGTAAAAGGCAACAAGGAAACTATTACACACTTATTATAAACATTACATGTACTATTATGTTACGTTTATGTAAATTATGAGACCTTCACAAAACACAGTTTTATAAATATACTACAAAGTATATTACTATATGGCAAATAAAAAAATAAAAACATATGTAGCAAATCTATACAATGCAAATACAGAAAAATACCGGTTGGTCTGCCAAAAATGCTCCTATTTCCTACTGTGAGCTGAAAAACAGGATTGTGAGGACTGAAATTTACAAAACATGGTGTCAGCTCTGCCCAGTTCTCTTTAGCTAAACTACTAAATCCTCTCTCATCTCCTCATCTCCACAACATAGAGATTAAAGCCAGCAAAAGATTAATACAATTCTGCAGAAACTGGACACATTTTCGATAGGTAGGCTTGTTGTACTGAAGTTGATTTACGAATCCCCATCAACCCTAACTGTGTTGATGGGGAAAGTGAGCAATTTTCTTTCCTTCAGCCTGTGGTTGAGGGAAAGAAGTTTGCATAGTGTATGGCCTAGGAGTGCTGAATACGCCTCTTGAGATAACACAGAGTGAACAAGAGAGTTTTTTTTTTTTCCCTGCATTTGTAAAACAGATATTAAAAATGCTTTCAACGATTAAAGCGGTTCTTTACCCTAAAGGGGAAGTTCCGCTAATCTGATCCCTCCCCCCTCAGGTGCCACAATCGTCACCTTTCGGGGGGAGAGGAGTGCAGATACCTGGATAATCCTGGTATCTGCACCCACTTCCGGGACAGGCCGCCACAAACCCCCGCAGATCCCCGAAATTTTTAAAACTTTTTTTTGCATTGATACATGTCCTCTGATGCAAGACCCAGGTCCCCAAACACTTTTTATGACAATAAGTGTTGGTAGATTTCTCTTTTTGAAATGATTATATCTTGGCAGAAAGATCACCTTAGTAAACGTATAAGCACCCAATAGCGGCCAGGTTACCTCCTTTCGCGACATAACTAAAGTACTTACCATATTTCAAGAAGGCACCCTTATCCTACGAGGCAATTTTAATCACTTCCCGCCCGGTTAATAGCAAATTGACATCTGGGAAGTGGTTCTGTTATCCTGACTGGGCATCATATGATGTCCTTCAGGATAACATGCCAACGCTTGCCCATGGGGGAGCGCATCGCGGCGATCGATGGAGCGGTGTGTCAGTCTGACACCACTACACCGATCTTGGTAATGAGACTCTGGAGAAGGCTCTTTACCATGTGATCAGCCATGTCCAATCACGGCTGACCATGATGTAAACAGGAAAAGCCGGTGATCGGTTTTTCCTCACTCGTGTCTGAGAGACGCGAGTAGAGGAGAGCCGATCGGCGGCTCTTCTGACAGGGGGGGTCTGTGCTGATTGTTTATCAGTGCAGCCCCCCCTCAGATGCCCACACTAGACCACCAGTGAAGCTGCTTGAACCACCAGGGAAGTGGGCAACATGTGGATGGCCAGGTATGTACCCCATGGCCATCCACATGTGCAAATCATGCCCAATATGTGCCAATCAGTGCCCACAAATGGACACTGACTGGCACCATCATGTACTAAAATAAAAACAGTGATGCCCAGCAATGCCACCTATCATTGTCATCAGTGACACCCATCAGTGTCCAGCAGTGCCACCTATCAGTGCCCATCTGTGCCCATCAGTGCCCATCTGAGCCACCTATCAGTGCCACCCATAAGTACCATCAGTGCCACCTATGAGTGCCCATCAGTGCTGCATACCAGTGCCACCTATCAGTTCCCATCAGTGCCGCCTTTCAGTGCCCATCATCAGTGCCCGTCAGTGCCACCTCATCAGTACCACCTCATTGGTGCCATCTCATCGGTGCCCATCAGTGCCACCTTATCAGTGCCCATCAGTGCAGACATATCAGTGCCCGTCATTGAAGAAGAAAACATACTTCTTTACAAAAAATGTAACAGAAACAAAGAAAAAAATTCTGTCTTTTTTTATTTGTTTCGCAAAATATAAACAGAGGTGAATACCACCAAAAGAAAGCTGTATTTGTGGGAACAAAATGATAAAAAATTTGTTTGGGTACAGTGTTATATGACCACACAATTGTCATTCAAATTGCTACAATGCTGAAAGCTGAAAATTGGCTTGGGCAGGAAGGTGTCTAAGTGCCTGGTATTGAAGTGGTTAATGTCTCTCTGAACCATCTCCAAGACACCTCTAATGGCACATCCTCTCTCCCCTATGCCACTCTGTGGTCCATTAAATCTCAATTATGAGACCTGTTGCTCCACAACTCCTGGCGCATGTTAAACCCCAACGGCAGAGACTTCACCTTTTTTCAGCCCCACACAATAGGTACTCCAGAATCGATTGTCTATTTATCTTGCATAACGATCTGCCCTTCCTTAACCACTTAAGGACAGTCTCACGCCGATATACGTCGGCAGAATGGCACGGCTGGGCACAAGCACGTACAAGTACGTTGCCCTTTAGGTGCCCAGCCATGGGTCGCGCATGAGCCGCCGGCAGCGCACTCACGACCCGGTCCTGAGCTTTGTGACTGTGGCCGCAGGACCCACGGACCCGATCGCTGCCGGTGTCCCACAATCGGGTCACAGAGCTGAAGAATGAGGAGAGGTAAGTGTAAACAAACCTCTCCTCGTACTTCCTAGTGATCCTGTCACTGATTGTCTGTTCCCTGTCATAGGGAAAGATGATCAGTGACGTCACATGCCAAGCCACGCCCCCTACAGTAAAAAAACACACACACTCTTAACCCCTACACTGCCCCCTAGTGGTTAACCCCTTCACTGCCAGTGACATTTTTACAGTAATCAGTGCATTTTTAATCGCACTGATCACTGTATTAATGCCAATGGTCCCAAAAATGTGTCAAAATTGTCTAACGTGTCCTCCATAATATTGCAGTCACAATAAAAATTGCTGATCACCGCCATAACTAGTAAAAAAAAGATTAATAATAAAAATGCCATAAAACTATCCCCTATTTTGTAGACGCTATAACTTTTGCGCAACTCAATCAATAAACACTTATTGCTATTTTTTTTTACCAAAACTATGTATGTTTCAGCCTAAACTGAGAAAAAAAAAGTTTTTTTACATATTTTTGGGGGATATTTATTAGGGCAAAAAGTAAAAAATATTGCATTTTTTTCAAAATTGTCGCTCTATTTTTGTTTATAGCGCAAAAAAAAACGCAGGGGTGATCAAATACCACCAAAATAAATCTCTCTTTGTGGGAAAAAAAGGATGCCAATTTTTATTTGGGAGCCACGTCGCACGACCGCGCAATTGTCAGTTAAAGCAACGCAGTGCCGAATCGCAAAAAAGGGGCTTGGTCCTTTAGCTGCAAGATGGTCCGGGCTTAAGTGGTTAAGCGTTTATCCATTGACCCCATGTTCCTATTTAATCACCACCCCATTTCAATGACTATCTTGTTCCCAGAGGTACACAATTGCCCACAGTCCTGGAGATTAGATCCCTCTCTGCTCACAGACCTCTCTATTGCAGAAGAGATTAAGCTCCGCATCAAACAATACTTCATGGAAAACAAACCCACCAATACCGAGTCATTACCTGGGAAGCCCACACATGTGTGATATGGGGCATCCTCATTATGGCAGCTGCCACAAAAATGGGAGAAACAGAAACATCTCCTGGAACTTACCACCCAAATTCAAAAGCTGGTGTGTACACATAAACGTACACAAGCTTCAGACACCCTACACACCCTCATACAAACCAGGACCGAACTTCTGGAATTACTTGTCAAACAAGTAAAACTCAAATATACCCTATCTCAAAAAGTTTACTATGAGTTTACTATTACTACCTGGAGACACTGCGGGGATCCCAGCGCTGACGTTTCTTGTATTAGGAGGGCGGGGCCACCCGTCACCTGACCCCGCCCCCTCTGACACTAGTAAGGGGAGCCAGTGATTCCTTAATGACGTATAGGTGACCCCGTCCCCTCTGATGTAACGGAAACCTGTATCAAATCAGAGGGGGGCGGAATCACCGATACGTCACCGAGGAACCCCATAGCTTTCCTCACCAGCGTCAGAGGGGGCAGGGTCAGGTGACGGGTGGCCCCGCCCTCCTAATATAAGAAACGTCAGCGCTGGGATCCCTGCAGTGTCTCCGCAGTGGAGCCAGAAGACGGATGTATGGACAGCGCTGGCCTGAGAGATACCCCATCCCTGGATATGATCATCCATCGCTGGATAGCAAGAGTGGATTTGCACCGCTGGAATCTTTTTATTTATTTTTTTTGAATAAAGGAATTTTTCAAAAGTGTGTTTGTCTTATTTAACCATTTTTACACTTTCTTTGTGAAATGGTAGGGGTACTTTTGTACCCCCTTACCATTTCAAACAGGGGGGGTGGGATCTGGGGGTCCCCTTGTTAAAGGGGGCTTCCAGATTCTGATAAGCCCCTCGCCCGCAGACCCCCACAACCACCGCTCAGGGTTGTGGGGATGAGGCCCTTCTCCACATCAACATGGGGACATGGTGCTTTGAGGGGTCACAGACCCCCAAAGCATCCTCCCAATGTTGATGGCATGTGGCCTGGTACGGTTCAGGAGGGAGGGGGCGCTCTCTCATCCCCCCTCTTTTCTTGCGGCCTGCCAGGTTGCGTGCTCGGATAAAGGGTCTGGTATGGATTTTTAGGGGGACCCCATGCAATTTTTTTAAAATTTTGGGGTGGGGTTTCCCTTAATATCCATACCAGATCTGAAGGGTCTGGTATGGATATTTAGGGGGACCCCCACGTCAATTTTTTTTTATTTGGCACGGGGTTCCCCTTAATATCCATACCAGACCTGAAGGGCCTGGTAATTGAATTTAGGGGAACCCCCACGTTTTTTTTTTTTTTTTATCAATGAATGAATTGTCGGCTAATACAGAGAACACTCATTGAGTGTTCCCTGTAATACGGGAGCCGACAATATAGCCGCAAGGGATTTTAAAAGACGTTTTTTCCTGTACAAATGACACTTTGTGCAGGGACAGTTCTAAGCACGGGAAACATGCGCCCCTTCATAGGCATACTATAGACACTCCCCAGGTACGAAATTTAAAGGAATTTTACACTTTTATTGTTTCACTTTAATCATTATTAAAGTCACTGCTCCTGAAAAAACTGCAGTTTTTAAAACTTTTTTTTGCATTGATCCATGTCCCCCGGGGCAGGACCCAGGTCCCCAAACACTTTTTAGGACAGTAACTTGCATATTAGCCTTTAAAATTAGCACTTTAGATTTCGCCCATAGACTTGTACAGGGTATTCCGGCTTTTCGAATTTGCCGTGAACATCCCAAATTGTTCACTGTTAGCTGAACAGGTGAACAGGCAATGTTCGAGTCGAACATGAGTTTGACTCGAACTCGAAGCTCATCCCTACTCCTATACTATCTCTGACATCTACAAACCTCTTCTGCAGAAGATTACTCCTTTAAAAGCATCCTCATCAGCAGCAAATTAGGGCAGAGACTTTCCTGACACAGACTTAGTGGATAAACTTCTACTAGGCTACAACAAAATCCTACTACTGATCCCCAAATCTTGGAGAGAAATCCAACTGAAAATTCTTCACTGTACCTATATACTTTTCCTCTCGGAAAAACAACCAGCACTCCACCACCTGCCCCCTATGCCACCAGGCAAGACCTTCCTTAAAGCGGAGGTCCACCCTAAAGTGGACCTTCCACTCATTGGAACCCTCCCCCCCTCCGGCGCCACAATTGGCACCTTTCAGGGGGGAGGGGGGTGCAGGTACCTGTACAGTACAGGTATCTGCACCCACTTCTGGCGTAGATTCTGCAGAAGGTACGCCCCTTTCCGCAGAATCTACGCCCCTTTCCGAAGGCCCCCCGCTGCCTGCTGGGAAACACACGGATCCCAGAGACAGCGGGGACCATCCTTATTGCGCAGCGCGACTCGCGCATGCGCAGTAGGGAACCGGGAAATGAAGCCGAAAGGCTCCACTTCCTGATTCCCATACCCAAGACGGCGGTGGCAGCAAACGAGAGACGATCGAGAGATCGGCTTCGGGTGCCGACATCGCGGGCACGCTGGGTGGGTAAGTGTCATTATTTTAAAAGTCAGCAGCTGCAGTATTTGTAGCTGCTGGCTTTTTTAAAAAAAAAACGGCCGCTTTAACTCACCATTTCTGGACATGCACTTATATCTCCACCTTCTGGTATCAAGTCATACCTTTCATATATGGTATAACCCTGCTGAAATTACCACAAGACCCCCTGTTCCTCATCTTTGGGTACTGGGACAAACTACTAACATGTTCCCCCAACCACATAAAGTCTGGATCCTGATCTGTTTCCTAGTTGCTGAAGAACCATTTTAAAAAATTGGACTTCCCCTTGTTCTCCAAAGGTCTTGCAAATCAAACGGGAGCCTTTGCACTTAATACACAAAGACAAACTCAACACCAACCTCAAACACGAAGCCTGCAGCACACATCTCTACTCCAGAGGACAGGCCTTCATGAAATTGACACTTTCTCAAGAGGAACTCAATATTTTTGAAAACTCATTCTCATACTATGGGGCTCACCCTACACCCCCTGGAAAAGAGGACACCTCCGACAACTAACTCACAACTTGTAGAACTCGAGGTCCTCAACGTCATTCAACATGACCACCCTCCTTCCTCACCGGTATCCCAATCATCGGCATTCCAGTCGAGAGCACCCAGTTCATGACTTCAGTCACAGTCCTAGTGTCTTTCTACAGTATAATTGGTGTACACCCTGCCTCCCTCCTTACCCCCCCCCCCTTTTGTTTTCTTTTTTTTCTCCTACCTTGTAGTTTAAGGATCCTCCACAGATAATCCATCCAGTTATCTATGCGTGGAAGTTTTTCTTAGATGAGATTATTTGTTATTACTCCTGTATTACAATCCACCCATGTAAACAATGCTTAGGCTATATGGTTTATGCCAAATGTTTTATGAAAATGTACTACCGTCATTATTATATCCTGTACTAAAATTTCCTTTAATAAAAAAAGGAAAAATACCTATTACAAATTGTCCCTATAACACTTCCAACCAGTTTCTTTTCAAAGTACCAGATAGCATGTGCAGACTTCATTGGGGAAAATCATGTCCGAGATTAAGCTATTCCAGACTTACTGTCTCTAAACTCAACTCTTCCAGACCTACAATAATACCACCAAGCTTGCCATCTGGCCAGAATTATGGACTGGAACATTCACTCCAAAGTTAAAGCTTGGGTTTGTGCTGGAACATGTCCTCTCTCCCGCTTTTTCAAACCCTTTGGATAGCCCCAAAACATACCCCTCTGAATTGCAAAAATCACCCACTCAGTCACCCGATGTTAATTTCCCTCTGTGAAACTTTCAGCAAACATAAAATATCCTTGTTACTAGGCCCCATGACTCAACTACACCGCAACCCAGACTTTTAGCCAGGAACCTCCACATCCTTTCTAACAGAATCATGGCCACACCACACGGTTCGTGCAGAACATTTCTTGGAAAGAGGCCACCACTTCCCCCATTCCAAACTAGCTAAACTGATGACAAATTGCACATTTCTTTTTTGGACATACATATAAATAAAACACTTTCTTGACAAACCCAAACCATGACTTAACTGGTCAAGATAACTCATCCCCTTTGAATTGCTCTTCTTGAAAACTGAGCCCCAATGTCACTTAATTTCCTATACATACGCTATGCTATTCACAGAGCAAAATCCCAAATCTAACTGAGCGAGCCGTAAGTGGGAACTAGAACTCTCATTCGATCTATCAGACCAAGACTGGGGAAATATATATACATGCATACACAAGGGAACAGTTAATGTATATGCACAAGAGAATGTATTCAAAATATTCTCAAGATGGTATATAACCCCTCTTAGGTTAAACAAAATCTATCCTTCCCTTTCCTAAACCTGTTAAAGATGTGAGGGGGAGCTGGGATCACCTTTACATATCTTTTGGACATGTCCTAAATTACAAGCTTTCTGGAAAGAGGCTCACTGACTTACAAACCAGATAACCACTTACACTTTCGATTACTCACCAGCGCAACTTTTGCTACACAATTCTTTGACCCCGAAAAAGGATCACCTTTGCTCACTTGCCATGAATATGGTAAATGTGGTGAAAATCTGTATCCCAGCTAAATGGCACTCCCCAGAACCACCATCTGTAGCAGACTTTTTAGATGCATATAAAAAAATGGAGACCAAGAATTGAAACACCCCTAGCGGTGGACTTTTTAGGCATGTACAACAAGTATAAAATATATAAAGTATAGAAAAGAAAAAGAAAAAGAAAAGTTTATTGAAAATAATATTATAAGAACATAAGAACAAGAAAGCTGTATACAACAAGGAAAGCATAAACACGCTAGTAATCTGTATACACATTAATTGCTAAAAACATCTTGGAGAGTCTGGGTCTTCTTATTCAGGGGTAGGTATAAAGCACAGAACAATTCTATTCAAAAAA
Organism: Lithobates pipiens; assembly: GCF_037356315.1. Taxonomy (NCBI): domain Eukaryota; kingdom Metazoa; phylum Chordata; class Amphibia; order Anura; family Ranidae; genus Lithobates; species Lithobates pipiens. The sequence continues at coordinate 78,111,971 of NW_027507748.1, forward strand.
GATAGAATGGTATATGTTAAAAGGATACAAAACATTAACAGGTATATATATTATGTACCTGTTAATATTTTTTGGTATGCACTTACATATTCAGAAAGATTTATTGAATAAGCATTCCATGAAACTTGCAATTAAAAACAAAACGAGAAGACAGGATGGATATAGCCAATGGTTACTTTACTTTCAAGAAACTCCTAGTATAGTCGCCTTAACAAAAAGGGTTGAAATAGCCATGGGATGTTGATAGGAGACCAAACCCTCCCAACCCCAGTATAGGCGGGCAGATAGAAAGAACCCCGGAGCAACACTGGGGCAAAGCAGTCGGTCCTGTGAATTGTGAAAAAACGCGTATTTTGATCTCATCAAGAGGAAAAATTTCCCCATGTGATTTTGAATCAATGATTAAAATGTACAAAAGAATTCCACATTATCAAAAAAAGAAAAAGATTCTGTACCTGAGAGCAGTAGATATTACAGTGGTGGTACTGATGAATACAGGCAGCTCCTAGTAAAAATTATATTTTATTATTATTGTTGAAAAATAAATACCCTTTTTTTTATACAGCTTTCTTATAATACTATTTTCAATAAACTTTTCTTTATACTTTATATACTTGATACTTGTTGTATGTGCCTAACAAGTCCACCACTACGGGTGTTTAAATTCTTGGTTTACAATTTTGGATGTGGCACACAAAATAGCAAAATTATTGCCATCCATATATATTTTACAAAAAAATTGAGGAACTAGGACATAAAGCAAAATACACCCCCTCCAAATTTAGCAAACATCGGTCTTGCTGGTTACACTCCATCACGATGAACAAATACAAACAATCTCTGACCTGAAATGGCCTCCGGCACTATGATGGGGAGATGGAATAGGTAATGCTCCAGAGTTTCCCCTTCGACCATTCTCTTCAGCATACTACCAGAAAACAATTAAATACTCTTTAGTCACCCTCCCTGACAAATTCACCCCCCCCCCCCGTTTACATCCCTAATCCCAACCCTCTATGCCAACGTCTCAGACCCCAGAATCTAGATGCAAGACCCACTATAAAAACGACTATATTTCATACCACCAGTTGATCTCTGAAAGAACAAAGAATCACTGAATCTTTTTTGACCATTTGCCTATAACCAAGTGATATACGTTATATTATTCCATATGTATTCTATCTTGAATGGATATATTGTTCCATCCATATGTTTATCACAGTGGCTGCGCCTGTGTTTAAACTCTCATCTGTTATGTCTTTCATATCTTCAATAAAAACTTTAATCCCCAAAAAAAATTAACAGACCAAAAGGAAGCAAATAAAACAAATATGTGTATTGTTAGGGTGGAAATACACCGTAAGGAGAAAAGTCTGTATCATATTTACTCACATTCTGTTTTTCCTGGTTTATTTATTTATTTGCCTATTCTTAATCACCAGTTATTCAATTTTGTTTTTCCACAATAATGTGCATTTTGCATTTTCACTCTATTTCAGAGGTCATAGTTCATTGTGTAACAATGCTTGTATTTCTCAGATATATTGAAATACCACAAAGCTTAAAATGGCTCCAATGCATACTGAGTGATTTTATAAAGCTGATTTTTTGTTAGAAATAACTCAAAATTCAAATGTCATTTTAATATTGCTATTGTCAGTCTGCATTTGAAAGATGGGGATTTGATTGGCTATTAGGCACAAAATGTATACTTTTCTTTCCTTCAGTTTTTATGATTCCTGTAATGTCTTTAGCAGACTTCTTTAGCTATTCTGTCTGGAATTTTTAGGTGCGTAAATAATGATAATCACGTGCTAATTTTACTATTCTATTCCTTTCCGTTCCATAACTAGTGAGAAAAATTAAAAGCCAATGGCTGAACTGTATTATTTACTTATATAATAGAACGCGTTCACCCTGTATTTAATAGGGAGTAATTGTAGTCTTTTTAATCTTCCAATAACGTTCAAGCAAAAATCCTGTTTTTAAAGTCCTTTGCACATATTCGCAAATTTTCAGTATAACATACTGTAGCTCTACTATTTTCACTATGCTATGTGAAGATTCCCTAATTCTTGAGTAGGGATGAGCCGAACACCCCCCCGGTTCGGTTTGCACCAGAACTTTCGAACGGACCGAAAATTTGTGCAAACTTTAGAACCCCATTGAAGTTTATGGGACTCGAACATTTGAAATAAAAAGTGTTAATTTTAAGGGCTAATATGCAAGATATTGTCCTAAAAAGGGTTTGGGGACCTGGTTCCTGCCCCAGAGGACATGGGTCAATGCCTAAAATGTTTTTAAAAATGGTCCTTATTTTCGAGAGCACTGATTTTAATGACGATTAAAGTGAAAAAAAAAGTGAAATATAACTTTAAATATCATGCCTGGGGGGTATCTATAGTAGGCCAGTGAAGTGCCATGTGTTTCCCGTGTTTAGAACAGTCCCTGCACAAAATGACATTTAACCACTTGCTTACAGGGCACTTAAACCCCCTCCTGCCCAGACCAATTTTCAGCTTTTAGCACTGATGCACTTTGAATGACAATTACACGGTCATACAACACTGTACCCAAATGAAATTTTTATCATTTTTGTCCCACAAATAGAGCTTTCTTTTGGTGGTATTTAATTACAGCTGGGAGTTTTATTTTTTGCTAAACAAACAAAAAAAGATGCAAAAAAAAAAAAAAAAAATCATGTTTCATAGTTTGTTATAAAATTTTGCAAACAGGTAATTTTTCTCCTTCATTGAAATGTGCTGATGAGGCGGCACTGGTGGGCACTGATAGGCTGCACTGGTGGGCACTGATAGGCTACACTGGTGGGCACTGGTAGGCACAGTTAGGGCGGCACTAATAGGCACAGATAAGATGGCCCCGATAGGCACAGATAAGGCAGCACTGATGGGCACAGATAAGGCAGCACAGATGGGCACAGATAAGATGGCACTGATGGGTGTCACGGATGGGTGGCACGGATGGGTGGCATGGATGGGTGGCACTAAGGGGCACTGATAGGTACCACTGATAGATGGGACTGATGGGCACTGATAGGTGGCACTGATAGGTGGCTCTGATAGGTGGCACTGCTGAGCACCGATGGGCGGCACTAATGGCACTGATGGGCACTGGTAGATGACACTGACAGGCACGAATATGTGGCACTGGGGTGCAGCACTGTTGTTGAGGAAGATTGTGGGCACTGACAGGTGGCACTGTGGGTACTGATGGGTGGCACTGTGGGCACTGATGGGTGTCACTGTGGGCGGCACTGTGGGCACTGATGGGTGGCACTATGGGCACTGATCGGTGGCACTGATGGGGACACTTTTTTCTTATTTAGGTGGCACTGGCAGGGGGCAGGTGGGCACTGATAAGCTGGCCGTGTTCGGGACTGATGTCCCGATTGTGGCCGCCGGTGATCCGCTCTTTTTTCTCCTCGCGCTCTCAGCGCGAGGAGGAAAAATATCAGATTACCGCCTCTGTTGTGTCACATGATCAGCGGTCATTGGCTGACAGCTGATCACGTGGTAAGAGGTCAGGATCGACCCCTTGCTTCGATCCGTGATCAGGCGAGTCTCATAGACTCGCTGATCACAGAGCGCACCGCGCGCGTCCCTCAGGGGGCGCGCAGGCCACTCGTGCACGGGACGGCATCAATAGACGTAGTCCTGGGAAAGCAGGTCCGTGCTGTAGCCGTCATTCGGCTATAGCGCGGGTCTCTAGTGGTTAATGGAAAAAAAAGTCATTTAAAACTGCTTGCGGTTTTAATGTAATATCTGGTTTCCGGCAATATGGATGAAAATCATTGAGAAAAATGACTGCCCATTACCAGCCCCTTTGGGTCTTGTACGGATATTAAGGAGAACACTGTACCCATATTAAAAAAAAGGAAAGGCGTGGGGCCCCCAGGCCCTATATATTCAGAACAGGAGTATACAGGCAGTGAAACAAGACAGGGACTGTGTAGGTTTGTTGTGTTAAGTAGAATCTGTTTGTAATTTTCAACTGGTACATTTTTAAAGTGTAGCTCCAGTCAAAAAATCTTAAGCTTTTAGAAAAACATAGGGAGGGGTTATTAACCCTGTATAGTTTTTTTGCCGTCCATCTTTTTTCATCTCACTTCCTGTTGTCTCCTTCCGTTTGCAAGTAGTAGACGTTTGTAAGTTGGATGTTTGAAAGTAGGGGCCTGCCCTATATGCTCTGCAGAAATGGCGGAACAAGGTGTTGGTGTTGCCACAACACTGTAAGCCCTCAAAGTGACTCTTGGTGGGCGCTGGAGCGACCTGCTGTGAACGATTATATGAAGAATTGTAATTACATGCCATTGTTGAACAGTGGTAGAAAAATTGGGCCTTTGGTGGTTGTGGTGGTGGTGCTGGTGCCACAAAACTATAAGTCCTCACAGTTACTCTCGGTGGGCACAGGAATGGGCCCTGCTGGTAAATATTATATCAAGAATTGTAATTACATGCCCCTGTTAAACAGGGGCTGAGAAATTGGGCTCTAGGCACTGGTGCTGGTGCCACAACACTGCAACCTCTCCCATATATCCTATTTGTAGTGCAGGAATGAGCCCTGCTGCAAAGTTTTGCATCAAAAATTGTAATTACATGCCCCTGTTAAACAGGGGCTGAAAAATTGGGCTTTATGCATTGGTGCTGGTGCCACGACACTGCAACCTCTCCCATATACTCTATTTGTAGTGCAAGAATGAGCCCTGCTGCAAAGCATTGCATCAAAAATTGTAATTACGGGCCCCTGTTAAATAGGGGCTGGAAAATTGGGCTGGTGGCATCACCCAGAACCAAAAATGTTCTTCCAATATATCAGCGGAGGAGGAAGAGGATAGACAGTCAACATAACAGGACAGTCACTCAGCATCTACATAGGCAGTCTTGAAGGGATGTGATATTAAAAAAAATATATATTCGGTTACATCAGCTTCAGGTGCTTGGTAGCTGGTGGTGATCCAAGACTGATTCATCTTTATGAAGGTCAGTTGATCAACCAAGTCGGTGGACAGGTGCACCCTGTGATCGGTTACAAAGCCACCAGCAGCACTGAAGGTGCGTTCCGAAAGAACGCTGGATGCAGGACAGGCCAGTAGCTCAATTGCATACTGTGCAAGCTCTGGCCAGTGATCCATTCTCAAGACCCAGTAACCCAGAGGATTTTCGGTGGGAAATGTGTCCAAGTCTGACCTTGCCCCTAGGTATTCCTGCACCATGTAAATCAGACACTGACACCTGGAACCGATCCTACCTTTGGGCTGCGGAGTAAAAAATTGTCTGAACGCATCGGTCAGACGGTCATCTTCTCCACCGCTCCTTCTGACCGAAGCCTCAGCAACACATTGTAAAGGACCAGGAGTTTGTAACCTCCCAGTCTCTGGGAACACGTTGCACAGACTTTTCTGCAAGGCCTCCCAGAGATGTCTCATCCTCTGCTCCCTCTGTGATGGCAAAATAAGGTCCGCAACCTTACCCTTGTACAGTGGATCAAGGAGAGTGGCCAGCCAGTCATGGTCCCTCTCATTGATCCGAAGAATACGAGGATCCTTCCGCAGGCTTTGCAGGATCAGGGAAGCCATGCAGCGTAGGTTAGCTGATTTGGTCCGGAGTCCTCTGGGTCACTAAGGACAACATGATCCGCAGCCACCTCCTCCCAGCCACGTAGAAGTCCACAGATTTCTTGGGACTGTAAATCATCCCTACAAGACTGCTGCTGCTGATGCTGAGTGCCAGGCTCCACCTCCATGCTGACACAATCATCCTCCTTCTCATCCTCTTCCTGTGTGATGGGTGGGACAGCAGGAACACTGTCTGGATAAAGGCATTGAGAGACAAGGAAGTCCTCCTCTTCCTGCCTCTGTTCTGCCTCAAGTCCCCTGTCCATTATTCCACGCAGCGTATGCTCCAACAGGTGGACAAGAGGTACAGTGTCACTGATGCATGCACTGTCACTGCTCACCATCCTTGTGGCCTCCTCAAATGGTGACAGGACAGTGCATGCATCCCTGATCATGCCCCACTGGAGTGGTGAGAAAAAACCAAGCTCCCCTAACCCTGTCCTGGTGCCGTAGTCACACAGGTACTCATTGATGGCCCTCTGCTGCGTGTGCAGCCGCTGCAGCATGGCCAACGTTGAGTTCCACCTGGTGGGCATGTCACATATAAGGTGGATCTTGGGCAGGTTCAACTCCCTTTGGAGCTCAGGCAGCCAAGCACTGGCATTAAATGATCGGCGGAAATGCACACAGACTTTCCTGGCCTGCTTCAGGACATCCTGTAAGCCGGGTACCTGCCCAAGAACTGCTGCACCACTAGGTTAAGGACGTGAGCCACACATGGCACATGGGTCAGTTGTCCCTGTTGGAGGGCGGAGAGGAGGTTGGTGCCATTGTCGCAAACCACCATTCCAAAATATCTGCCCCAGTGGGGCTCCTGTCCCCCAAACAAACCATTGCAAGCATGGCATGGCATCTTTTTGCCTGCATACTTGTGTATCCCCTTGAACGCCTACAGACCACCTCTGGTTCCGAGGACAGAGCACTGGAAGAGGCCATGGAGGAAGAAGAAGAGGACGGGGTGAAGGAGAGAGGTGTGTTACTACCAGTAGTAGCATTTTGGAGGTGTGGTGGCGGAACAACCTCCAACACTACTGCACCTTGTCCTGCATCCTTCCCAGCTGCCAGAAGAGTGACCCAATGGGCCGTGAAAGACAGGCAACGTCCCTGTCCATGTCTGCTGGACCATAAGTCAGCAGTAATATGCACCTTACCGCTGACCGCCCTGTCCAGCGAGGCAAGGAAATTGGCTTCCACATGGCGATAGAAAGCTGGCATGTGGAGAAAAAGTGGCATTTGGGGACCTGCCACTGAGGAACCGCACATTGCACAAACTCACGGAAGGGGGCTGAGTCTACCAACTGAAAAAGCAGCAGTTGAAATGCTAGCAATTTAGCCAAGCTAGCACTCAACCGCTGGGCATGTGGATGGCTGGGATTGAACTTCTTTCTACGGTCCAGCAGCTGGGGCAGGGAAATTTGACTGCTACAATCGGACGTGGGTGTACTGCTAGCAGAGTGCCCGCAAGCACTTTGACACACCTAATTCTATACCTTCATTCCTCTCAGTGCAGGTTTCAGAGAGGACTGAAGGTCTAGTGGGGTTGAAGATGCCAGCTGTTGAGGAGCAAGGAGAGGTCCGCTTTGTTCTTTAGTGTGGATCTTTGAGGTATGCTTGCCAATGAGCTGCATGGCAGGTCAACATATGTCTGGTCAAGCATGTGGTGCCCAAGCAGCTGATGTTTTGGCCACGCGAGATACGCTTGAGCCATATGTTGCAAATAGCAGTGGTGTGATCTGATGCACTCATCTCAAAAAAGCCCACACCAAAGAACCCTTGTAGAGTCAGTGACCTCATCATCCCCTCCCTCTTCATCACTGGAGCAAACCTGCAAGTATTCTGCAGCTTGTGGAACCTGACTGCTAGATTGCTTACCTTCTTGAGCATCCCGTCTCTCTGCGCTCATGCTACTGCCTTCCTCTAGCTGAGTATCATCATCAGAGCCTACAAAACACTGGGCATCCTCCTGGAGCATGTACCCAATACTGTGCTAAAACAGTTCCGGGGACTCCTCAGGAGGACATGGTGGGTCTAGGGAAGGAGTGACTGATGATGACATTGAGACGAGGGAAGAGGAGGCGTTGGCAGCTGCTTTGCTAGTACCCTGAGCCTGGGTGAGAGAGGATGAGGAGGATGAAGAGGGCTTGGTCATTTACTCTACCAAGTCTTCGGCATGATGCGGCTCAACACGTCCAGCTCCCAAAAATAAGGACAAGTGTGTCCCATGGCCACGTGCTGATGATGTTTCTTTCGTGTCCACGACCAGCACTGTTGTCTCTAGACACAGAGCCTGCTTGCCCTCTTTTATTGGCTTGTGCCTGTGTGCCTCTCCTTGTTGGCCTTCCAGACATGGTAATGGCCTACAGGGAGATGGGAAAACCAGCAATTGGGTATTGTATATTGTGCTAGAGGCACACAACACCCACTAACTCCTGTAGATGCCTGTATGATAGAACACCAGCAATAAAGGGTAGATACAGGTGTATACTGTGCTGGAGGCACATAACACCCACTAACTACTGCAGATGCCTGTATGAGAGAACACCAGCAATAAAGGGTAGATACAGGTGTATACTGTGCTGTGCTGGAGGCACACAACACCCACTAACTCCTAAAGATGGCTGTATTAGAGAACACCAGCAATAAAGGGTAGATACAGGTGTATATTGTGCTGTGCTGGAGGCACACAACACCCACTAACTTCTGCAGATGCCTTTATTATAGAACACCAGCAATTAAAGGGTAGATACAGGTGTATACTGTGCTGTGCTGGAGGCACACAACACCCACTAACTCCTGATGATGGCTCTATTAGAGAATACCAGCAATAAAGGGTAGATACAGGTGTAAACTGCACTGGAAGCACACAACACCCACTAACTCCTGCAGATGGCTCTTTTAGAGAACAGCAGCAATTAAAGGGTAGATACAGGTGTATACTGCACTGGAGGCACACAACACCAACTAACTCCTGCAGATGGCTGTATTAGAGAACACCAGCAATAAAGGGTAGATACAGGTGTATACTGCACTGGAGGCACACAACACCCACTAACTCCTGCAGATGGCTCAATTAGAGAACAGTGATAAAGGTAGATGCAGGTGTATACTGCACTGGAAGCACACAACACCCACTAACTCCTGCAGATGGCTCTATTAGAGAACAGCAATAAAGGTAGATACAGGTGTATACTGCACTGGAGGCACACAACACCCACTAACTCCTGCAGACGCCGGAACACTACACAAGGCCGCTGTGCTGGCGGCCTTATATAGTGTGGGGTGTGTACTAAACAGCCTGAGCTATAATTGGCCACAGGCATCCTGCCTGTGGCCAATCATGGCTCTCCTCGCTGCCAGCACTGTGATTGGCCAAGCAGGCGGGGTCACAGTGCATGATTGGCCAATCATGAGCAAGCAATACACTGCAATGGTGCAGTGCCACACGAATTTGGCACGAATGGCCCACAGAGTTCTGGCTTTGCCGAACGGGCGAACAGCCGGTGTTCGAGTCGAACACCAAGCTTATTCCATTTCTTGAGTATCTGATAGATCATAACATGGTAGGACCATGTCCCTACTGGAATCAACATACTGGATTTTCCATCCAGTACTCCATCCTTTCTGTGAAGATCTGACTCATATCTGAAACAAACCCCACCATACTCAGCAACTATTGAGAGATACTTAGAAGAGTTTTTCAGCTTAATGCAGGGACTGTATCAGATAACTTTACTTTGTGAGATGCCCACAAAGCCTTTATATGGGGAATGTTTATTCAACTAAGTAAGCTGTGGCAAAGAAAAAGGGGACACAGCATAAATATTCTCACCACCTCCATTAGGGAGGTGGAGAAGAGATTAAAAAAAAAATCATTCCACTTTTAGGTTCCATTTATTCAGTTTGAAACAGGAACTTAGAACTGTTGGCGCTATATAAATCCTGAATAATAATAATAATAATGTGAGAAAAAAATAAACAGTCTGCGCAGTCAACATAAATTATCCACACAAGTTTACACAAACTATAAAATTGCAGCAATAACACTGATAGAGTGGATACACAACACCCTCAATTGTGAAAATATCAAAGTATTATAAGGGAAGTGCAACCAAATATTATATAATTATATAGTATTCTCTAAAATAAAAATAAGATAAATCATATAGTCCAATGGTGAAAACCATCCAGTCCTTTGTAGAGTAGAAACTGAAAATAGTCCAATTTCCCTAAGTGAACCAAACATCACAAGGAAAATTTTACAATTACTCCCAGAGCTCCTTCTTCTGGGTGATTTAAACCACCCATGCTATTCCCATGTGATCTCAGATTCAGCTTGTCTTATCGTTTAGACCTAGTCAAATCATGGGGTCAAATTTAGCATAATGTATTCATTGCCAAGAAATGGGTACATATCTCCTTTAAATTATTCCTCCTCAAACAGCTCCGCAATTGACTTCTATTCTTCTCATTTCCCTATTCTTCTCATTTCTGAGCATTGTTCCTCACAAATGCCTCATATAAGACAAAGGGGACTTGTATTGCTCACTAGTTTATTAAAATAGCAGGTATACTGATTAAGGCACACTTACAAACATAAAAGCACTATACCATGCCATACAGCATTAAAACACTGCCTTTTTCCTGTCTCACCATCCAGCAATTATGGCTTGTAAACATGATGACAACGCTGGCATAAGTCTCTACATCCTGTAATTTTTTTTTGGCGCCCCTCAGCATGGGCTTCATAAGCCGGAAAAAACAACAGGAACGCTACTTGAAAAGTTCAAAAAACAACAAAGAAAGATAAAGATGGTAATAAAACAGATAAAAGCATATAAAACCCTAGCTTCTTGTTTACAAGGATATCACAGTAATCTTATTCACCCAGAAACCAAACAAAAGGTATACCACCCACAAGAAATAGCTGAGGCTTTTAGTTCACACAACAAATTTCTGTACATCTTAAAGCAAATCTGTCTATAACTCCCCCCCCCCTCTAATCACAAGGTACAGGCCTTTCTAAACTCTATTAATCTTCCAACACTTTCCCAAGAGCAACTCTTTGCACTAAATACGCCCTTTACTCTATAAGAATTCTATGGCTCTATTATAGCTATCCCAAACCAAAAATGCCCTTGGCCTAGATGGGTTTGTGGGCACATACAAACAATTTAAATCTATCCTAGTTCCCTACTTGCAACACAATTTCAATGACACTGCCTCCTATTCTTCTTTCCCAAAAGTAATGCTTAAAGCACTGGTTATAACTCTGAAGCTAGAGAAAGACCTTAACATACAGCAACATTTTCAGCCTATACAACTTTTAAATATTGACCTTAAACCCTATGTTAAGATAATTGCAAAAGAGATTAGTGATTATATCTTTAGTCCATAGTGACCAATGTGGTTTTATCAAATTCCGACAGTCATCAAATGCTACTAGGAGATGCCTCAAAATGATCTACTTCTGTCAGGAAAGATTCCCTCCGCTGGTAATATCAATCATTTGGCATGCAGTACTGCGATCCACCAGCAGGTGTCTCCTGCTGGAATTATGTAATCTTTGGTCCGCAGTACTGGTGTCCACCAGCGGAGGGATCCTGGCAGTGTGGAGCAGGTTTTGCCTTCTACAGTCAGGCATCACATGACTGACAGCAGCCATTATAAATACCCGGCAGGTGCACACACACCTCGCCTTGGTATTGTTCCTTGTGCCCTGACCTGCTGCTGGCGATCCTGGTTCTGAACCTATTCCTGTGCCCTGTGGTTCTGATCCTGTTTCCCTGTCCTGGTCCCTACCCTGTCCCACCTGTTACCATTATCCTTGTCCTGCAGTCTGATCCGTCCATCCTCTCCCTGTCCTGTGTTCCTTACCCCATTTGCTGATCTCCCCGTGTATGACCTTGGCCTGGCTTGTGACTCTGATTCTGGACTGCCCTTGTTTATTTGCTGATCCTCTGTGTATGACCCTGGCCTGCCTATCGTTTACGGTCCTTGCATTACCCATTTATTGTACATATCTGTCTGTTGTTGTTTGGGGGTCTTGTTGGTTGGTTTATTGCACTGTGTGGTTGTATTTATATTATTCACTTTCTTTAATAAATCATATTTCACTTATACACGTTTGGGTTTCCTCTGTTGCAGTCCACACAGTTCTGGTCTTATCTGATACATGACAGAATACCAAGGCCATCTCTGACCAGAAGTGGCTACACAGAGGAACCATCTTGGTTCAGGTTGCTTACTGAAATGAATTTAGAAGTGATTCGTTATTATGCTTTGTTGGCGTCTGAGAGTGGTGACTATCTCCGCCAGACACTGAAAGAGTGGACCAGTGATCAGCTGTTGGAAACCATTCGTTTAGCTCACTCCTGGGTTGATCAGGGCTGTATGTTGTTTGGGGATGTTCAGCCGTTAATTCAAATCTGCACAGAGCTGGCCCTGCCCTGCATCCCAGGGGGCCAGGATGATTTTTCTCCCCCTTTCAGTATTAATCAAGTCACATCACTGGTATGGCTTCTGGAAGATGATTCCCCTTACTTTTTTGAGCATTACACAGCCTGTTCCCAACAGATGATAATAGAATGTGTTGATTCCGTACAATCCCTTGTTAGACAGGCAGTATGTAACCCGCAGTTTGTACAACCACTACTTTTAGCATGGTCTGGTATTTTGCAATCAGCCACAGCCAGCCCACAACAAACCCTCTCTGCTACCAAACACCTGCCTGCCCAAGAGTCTCTTCCTCCATCACCTATGGCAACCTCAGTTTCAGCCCAATATACTCTACTCCCCACCAAATATCAATACCCTGTTTCTTCCTGCTGCACATATCCTGCCTTTAATCCAACTGCCTCTTTCCCATGGCCCACTATCCCTCAAGAACTTCCCCCAGCCACTGTTACCTCTTCCCTGCCATATTCCAACCCTTCTCTCCAGTCTGATTCATCCCCTACCTATAGATCTGCAGCTACCTACAGGCCTTCAGTAGCTAAATCTAAAAAGAGACGGAAGTTCTTTCCTACCCATTTGATCCTGCCAGTAACGCAACCTGCCTCCACATCAACCAACCTGCTCCAGTCTGCCTGCATGCCAGCTGAACCTGATCACCCACCTGATTCTGCCAATCATCTGCCTGCTATCCAGCCTGATGTCCCGGCCTTCCAGCCGGACGCCTTCCAGCCTGATGTCCCGGCCTTCCAGCCGGACGCCTTCCAGCCTGATGTCCCGGCCTTCCAGCCAGATGCCTTCCAGCCTGATGTCCCGGCCTTCCAGCCAGATGCCTTCCAGCCTGATGTCCCGGCCTTCCAGCCAGACGCCTTCCAGCCTGATGTCCCGGCCTTCCAGCCTGAGGTCCCGGCCTTCCAGCCAGACGCCTTCCAGCCTGATGTCCCGGCCTTCCAGCCTGATGTCCCAGCCTTCCAGCCAGACGCCTTCCAGCCTGATGTCCCGGCCTTCCAGCCTGATGTCCCGGCCTTCCAGCCAGACGCCTTCCAGCCTGATGTCCCGGCCTTCCAGCCTGATGTCCCGGCCTTCCAGCCAGACGCCTTCCAGCCTGATGTCCCGGCCTTCCAGCCTGATGTCCCGGCCTTCCAGCCAGACGCCTTCCAGCCTGATGTCCCGGCCTTCCAGCCAGACGCCTTCCAGCCTGATGTCCCGACCTTCCAGCCAGACGCCTTCCAGCCTGATGTCCCGGCCTTCCAGCCAGACGCCTTCCAGCCTGATGTCCCGGCCTTCCAGCCAGACGCCTTCCAGCCTGATGTCCCGGCCTTCCAGCCAGACGCCTTCCAGCCTGATGTCCCGGCCTTCCAGCCAGACGCCTTCCAGCCTGATGTCCCGGCCTTCCAGCCAGACGCCTTCCAGCCTGATGTCCCGGCCTTCCAGCCAGACGCCTTCCAGCCTGATGTCCCGGCCTTCCAGCCAGACGCCTTCCAGCCTGATGTCCCGGCCTTGCAGCCAGATGCCTTCCAGCCTGATGCCTTGCAGTCTGATGCCCCGGCCTTGCAGTCTGATGCCCCGGCCTTGCAGTCTGATGCCCCGGCCTTGCAGTCTGATGCCCCGGCCTTGCAGTCTGATGCCTTGCAGTCTGATGCCCCGGCCTTGCAGTCTGATGCCCCGGCCTTGCAGTCTGATGCCTTGCAGTCTGATGCCCCGGCCTTGCAGTCTGATGCCTTGCAGTCTGATGCCCTGGCCTTGCAGTCTGATGCCTTGCAGTCTGATGCCCCGGCCTTCCAGTCTGATGCCTTGCAGTCTGATGCCCCGGCCTTCCAGTCTGATGCCTTGCAGTCTGATGCCCCGGCCTTCCAGTCTGATGCCTTGCAGTCTGATGCCCCGGCCTTCCAGTCTGATGCCTTGCAGTCTGATGCCCCGGCCTTGCAGTCTGATGCCTTGCAGTCTGATGCCTTGCAGTCTGATGCCTTGCAGTCTGATGCCCCGGCCTTGCAGTCTGATGCCCCGGCCTTGCAGTCTGATGCCCCGGCCTTCCAGTCTGATGCCTTGCAGTCTGATGCCCCGGCCTTGCAGTCTGATGCCCCGGCCTTCCAGTCTGATGCCTTCCAGTCTGATGCCCCGGCCTTGCAGTCTGATGCCACGGCCTTCCAGTCTGATGCCTTGCAGTCTGATGCCCCGGCCTTCCAGTCTGATGCCTTCCAGTCTGATGCCCCGGCCTTGCAGTCCGATGCCTTCCAGTCTGATGTGCCTGCTGTCCAGCCTGATGTGCCTGCCTTCCAGCCTGACATCCCAGTGCCCGCCTTCCAGCCTGACGTGCCGCTGCCCGCCTTCCAGCCTGACGTGCCGCTGCCCGCCTTCCAGCCTGACGTGCCGCTGCCCGCCTTCCAGCCTGATGTGCCAGCTTCCCGGTCCGATGTGCTTCTGTCTGCTGCCCTGCTTGAAGTGCCCATTACCCAACTTGATGTGACTTTGCTCATAGCCCAGCTTGACGCAATGGACTTTCCCCAGCAACTGCTAGTTGGAGCGTCCGGAGGTCGCTCCTTTGAGGGGGGGTACTGTCAGGAAAGATTCCCTCCGCTGGTAATATCAATCATTTGGCATGCAGTACTGCGATCCACCAGCAGGTGTCTCCTGCTGGAATTATGTAATCTTTGGTCCGCAGTACTGGTGTCCACCAGCGGAGGGATCCTGGCAGTGTGGAGCAGGTTTTGCCTTCTACAGTCAGGCATCACATGACTGACAGCAGCCATTATAAATACCCGGCAGGTGCACACACACCTCGCCTTGGTATTGTTCCTTGTGCCCTGACCTGCTGCTGGCGATCCTGGTTCTGAACCTATTCCTGTGCCCTGTGGTTCTGATCCTGTTTCCCTGTCCTGGTCCCTACCCTGTCCCACCTGTTACCATTATCCTTGTCCTGCAGTCTGATCCGTCCATCCTCTCCCTGTCCTGTGTTCCTTACCCCATTTGCTGATCTCCCCATGTATGACCTTGGCCTGGCTTGTGACTCTGATTCTGGACTGCCCTTGTTTATTTGCTGATCCTCTGTGTATGACCCTGGCCTGCCTATCGTTTACGGTCCTTGCATTACCCATTTACTGTACATATCTGTCTGTTGTTGTTTGGGGGTCTTGTTGGTTGGTTTATTGCACTGTGTGGTTGTATTTATATTATTCACTTTCTTTAATAAATCATATTTCACTTATACACGTTTGGGTTTCCTCTGTTGCAGTCCACACAGTTCTGGTCTTATCTGATACATGACAACTTCACTGAA
The DNA here is from genome assembly GCF_037356315.1 of Lithobates pipiens. Lineage (NCBI taxonomy): Eukaryota > Metazoa > Chordata > Amphibia > Anura > Ranidae > Lithobates > Lithobates pipiens. Next base: position 78,127,333 of record NW_027507748.1, read on the forward strand.
CAATCTCACTTTTTCTGCTGAATCAGTTGGACTTACCTTTTATTTAACTCAACGTAAATTTGGCTTTGCAGGTCACATTCTTTCAGCCATAATGGCAGTTTATTCTAAGGCTTCTGATATTTTATTGTGACCCTTTTGTATTACCAATGGAACCAGACAGGACTGTCCCCATATTCATTCTTGTAATGGAGCCACTTGCAGAGCAGATCAGATCATATAATCTAGTTTTGGGATTTCATGCAGGAGGAGACAAAATGTGGATACGAGCATGAATAATCAAAAGTGTTAATTTTAAAGCCTTATATGCATGGTATTGTCATAAAAAGTGTTTCGGGACCTGGGTCCTGCCCCAGGGGACATGTATCAATGCAAAAAAAAGTTTTAAAAACATAAATTTTTTCGGGAGAAGTGATTTTGATAATGCCTAAAGTGAAACAATGAAAGTGTAATATTCCTTTAAATTTCGTACCTGGGGGGTGTCTATAGTATGCTTGTAAGAGGGCACATGTTTCCCGTGTTTAGAACAGTCTGACAGCAAAATTAAATTTCTAAAGGAAAAAAAAAGACACATAAAAGTTCATTGATAAAAACGGCATGAAATTTCCCCACAGGGGAACCCCGAACCAAAATAAAAAAAAATGCGTGAGGATCCCCCTAAATTCAATACCTTGTATAGATATTAAGGGGAACCCAGCGCCAAAATAAAAAAAATGGCATGAGGGTCCCCCTCAAAATCTATACCAGACCCTTTAGGTCTGGTATGGATTTTAAGGGGAACACCATGCCATTTTTTAAAATTGAAATAAAAAACATGGTGTGGGGTCTCCCTAAAAATCCATACCAGACCCTTATCCGAGCACACAACCTAGAATGCCGCAGGAAAAGAGGGGGACGAGAGAGCGCCCCCCCCTCCTGAACGGGACCAGGCCACATGCCCTCAACATTGGGGGGGTGCTTTGGTGTAGCGCCCCCCAAAGCACCTTGTCCCCATGTTGATGGGGAGAGGGGCCTCAACCCCACAACCCCTGGGCAAGGGTTGTGGGGTCTGCACTGTATTTTTAACCATTTTAACACTTTTTTGTGAAATAGTAGGGGTACATTTGTACCCCATTACCAATTCACACAGGGGTCGGGATCTGGGGGTCCCCTTGTTAAAGGGGGCTTCCAGATTCCCATAAGCCCCCCGCCCACAGACACCCACAACCACCGGGCAAGGGTTGTGGGGATGAGGCCCTTCTCCCCATCAACCCCATGGGGACACGGTACTTTGGGGGGCCGCTACCCCAAAGCACCCTGCCAACGTTGAGGGCATGTGGCCTGGTACAGTTCAGGAGGGGGCGCTCTCTCATCCCCCCCTCTGTTCTGTGGCCTGCCAGGTTGCGTGCTCAGATAAGGGTCTGGTATGGATTTTTGGGGGACCCCATGCTATTTTTTTTATTTTGGCGTGGGGTTCCCCTTAAAATCCATAACAGATTGGAAAGGTCTGGTATGGATTTTATGGGTGACCCCCACTCCAATTTTTTTTTTTAAATTGGTGCAAGGTTGCCCTTAATATCCATACCAGACCTGAAGGGCCTGGTATGGAATTTAGGGGGACCCCCATGCATTTTTTTTTAATTTTGGTTCTGGTTTCCCTGTGGGAAATTCCATGCCGTTTTTTATCAATGAACTTTTATGTGTATTGTCGGATCGACAATTCATTATAGCCTAGAGTAGTTTTTTTTCCTTTAGAAATTTAATTTTGATCTTGGACTGTTCTAAACACAGGAAACATGCGCCACTTTACAGACATACTATAGACACCCCCCAGGTATGACTTTTAAAGGAATATTACACTTTTATTGTTTCACATTAAGCATTATTAAAATCACTGCTCCCGAAAAAAAACTGTAATCTTTAAAACTTTTTTTTGCATTGATACATGTCCCCTGCGACAGGACCCAGGTCCCCAAACACTTTTTTATGACAATACCATGCATATAAGCCTTTAAAATTAGCACTTTTGATTTCTCCCATAGACTTTTACAGGGTGTTCCGCGGCTTTCGAATTTGCCACGAACACTCAAAATTGTTTGCTGTTCGGTGAACTGGCAAACAGCCAATGTTCGAGTTGAACTCATGTTCGACTCAAACATAAAGCCCATCTCTAATATAAACCATACGCCTGAAGTGATTTAAATTCTCCTCCAAGTCTCGATTCCTGTTTTATGTAATCTCATATCTGACATATCTGAGCTTTTGCCAAGTCATTGAGGAGAATCAAAAACATGGGGACCTTTTCACCAATGGGACTTTAAAATCCTTTGATGCTCTCAGATCAGAATATGACCTTCCCTTCTCAGAATATTACAGATACATCCAAGTAAGACACTGTCTAGCCCACAACCAACATATCCTAGGCTCATTGCCTGTCACGGTCAGTTGATACGTTTGTTCAGAATCAACTAATCTGAAAGGCATCACCCTATTTTACAATTTTACACAGAATAAACATGTATTTCCCTATTGCACCCTCTTTATAAAGTCGGGAAATTATCTTGGATATTGCTATACGGAACCACAGTGGACCTCAGCTTTTCTAATCTATCTATAACACCACATGTTGTTCTTCCCCTTTGGAACTCACAAAAAAAAAATGCAATGGCACTTAACACATTCAACTCTCTCTGAATTAAAACATCCCAGCTCCACAGAGTATTGGAGGAAATGTGGCCATATTGGTACTCTTCTACACAACCTGTGGTCTTGCAAATGTAAAAGTATTATTGACACCCTGCTCTCCTTCTCCTGCACTAGCATTGCTCAATTTGGATATAGATGAGTTGCCCTTTCCAATGGGACACATTTCCACTCACATTTTACTATCTGCCAGACTATTGCTAATAAGAAATTGTAAAATGGATAACATCCCCTCTTTTCAAGGGGTTATAGATGCAGTACAAACCCACTGTTCATATGTACTAATGATGGCTTCCAGTATGGAGAAATATAAAACAGTTACTTTGAAATGGGAACCTTGGCTGAGATGATATGCTGCTATTGGACATATCACTAAGGCTGGGTTCACACCTATGGGAACTGGATGCAGATTTCCCCACATCCAATTCCCATAGCAGGGGAATATGACTGGCTCTCTATGGAGCCGGTTCACATGTCCCTGGGATGGCTTCAGAGCTCACTGCACAGAAACACTGTGTGTCTTTGCCTCCATTTCAGGGCCCAATTCAAGCAAAGATTCTGCCCTGATTCATCTCTGAAATGGAGAACTGGGACAGACAGCGTTGCTGTGTGATCCGCTGCCGGTTTAGGTGTGAACCGAGCCTTAGAGCTAGGTATCCATTTAATAGTATGGCACCTTTTATGACTTACCCTCTCAAAAATACATTTCTGCTCTGACCCAGAAACTCAATTAATCCCAATGGATCCACTATTGACATAACTTGATTACTGTAAAGGTACTTAATTGATCTATATAAACTAACAATTGCCATGCTATTGAATGATGATAAAGTGAATACAAATAAAAGTGACAATGGTCAGTCCATAAAAGTGTCCATAAAAGAATAAAGGTAATCATTTTAATTGTATCCCAAGGATGATGGACGACCATACACCCAAGTGCACCTTCCACCGTGATAGTATAAGATGTGCCCTTACCAGATATTTAGACTCCACGTTATAGGAGCCTAGTTTGATATGGATTCACACATCTTGAAGGATCCATCCACTGGGTATAAAGGATGATAACATCGTAGCCAACCATGCTGATTTCACTCTCTCATGGATATTGTATAAAGAAGGAAAACACACGTATGCGAATTGGATGCTCTTCAACCTAATCATCTATTAAATGGCTGAGGTTTACTAGGTACAGCTGCTCTCCCAAAGAGATTACCAACAAGGTTTGGGCTGCAATATGACATGGAAGATAAGAAGGGAAAAAAACAAGGGAAACGATCCCCTAGTGCATAACCTCCTTTTATTTTGACACACACTTCACTTTAGAAAGACTTCTGGGTGTATTGATGCCTGGTCCCTGACACACTATTTGGTTCAATTATCCCGTACATTACTACAAAGCACAGTAGTAGTGGTTTTCTGTAAGTATCGAATGAGAACATTTTCAGGTGGTCCTAGTTACAGTATATCAGAACAAAGATAGCTAGTATGAGCACAGATAAGTATAAAGCCTTTCACAAACTCATGCGATGGGACTGCTCCGTGATTTGCAAATCTCAGAAAAATAACTTTCATAGGAGAGCCATTTGATGTCTCAAGCCTGACACATTATTGTTATTATTATTATTATTATTATTATTCGTATTATTATTATTATAAAGTGCCATCAACTCGAGTTCAAGTACTTAATGAATGAGAGCCCTAAAAAGAGTTGGCTTTGTGCTGTAGTCAATGTATCCAACCACCTAGTAGCCGATCTCCCTCTTCATCTGGTTTCTTTAATCTCCCTAAAAAAATATTGTATTTCTTCTCTAGCGATTTCTCTCTTTTTAGCAGTGTGACCAAAATATGACAATAGTAACTTCATCATTTGGGCTTCTAGTGACATAGCCAGTTTTATGTCCAGAATCGCTCAATATTTCCAAAATTGATCAATTAGTTCTAGGGGCTGTCCACGTGTTGCATAAAATCCTTCTTCAACACCAAAACGCAAATGAGTCAGTGTTCTTTCTATCCTGCTTCTGTAATGTCCAGCTTTCACAACCATAATTAACAGCTGAGAAAATAAGGGCATAGCCAAGTCTGATCTTTTTGAGTGTAATTTCTTTGCATTTGAATAGTGCTATTCTGCTGAATATTTTGTCACTGCTAGTTGCTTCCTTGTTTTAGAGAGCTCTACAACTTCTATTCTGTCACCATCAAGCTCAAAATTGTCACCATTTTCTGTATTTATGATCTTCGTCTTACTTATTTTCAGTTCTAATTCCATGTTATGACTAGAGATGGGCCAAACACCCCCTCTGTTCAGTTCGCACCAGAACTCCCGAAAAGAGAAAAAGGCAAACTCTATTAAAGTCTATTGTACTAGAACTTGAAAAAATCCCAAATTTAAAGACTTATATGAAAGTAATTGGCTATAAAAAGGGTATATAGATCTGGGTACTGCCCTGGGGGGACATGTGTCAATGCAAAAATGTGTTTTTTTGTGCGACCAAACAAAATTGTTGTCCTTTTTTCCCGCAAATAGAGCTTTCTTTTGGTGGTATTTGATCACCTGTACAGTTTTATTTTTTAGGCTATAAACAAAAAATGCCGAAAATTTAGAAAAAAATATATTTTTAACTTTTGCTATAACAAATATCCCCAAAAAATATATTAAAAAAAAAAACTAATTTCTTCTACAGTTTAGGCCGATATGTATTCTTCTACATATTTTTGGTAAAAAAAAATCGCAATAAGTGTCTATTGATTGGTTTGCGCAAAAGTTATAGCATCTACAAAATAGTGGATAGATTTATGGCATTTTTATTTATTTATCTATTTTTAATAGTAATGGCGGTGATCTGCAATTTTTACCAGGACTGCAACATTATGGCTGGCAGATTGGACACTTTTGACACTATTTTGGGACTCCTGACATTTATACTGCACTGGCAAGGAAGGGGTTAAACACTAGGGGGCGATCAAGGGGTTACCTGTGTTCCCTGGATGTGTTCTAACTGTAGGATGGGGGGCTCACTACAACATGACAGAGATCACTTCTCCCGATGACAAGGAGCAGTAGATCCCTGTCATGTTGCTAGGCAAAACAGGGAAATGCCTTGTTTACATAGGCATCTCCCTGTTCTGCCTCTCCTAAGCACAATTGCGGGCTGCTGGCAAACATTGAGTTTTGCGCTAGGAGACAAATTCAAAGGGATGTAAAGGTACACCCTTTGCCTGTCCATGCCATTCTGCTGATGTAAATCAATGTGCGGTGGTCAGTAAGTGGTTAAAGTGCAACAATAAAAGTGAAAAATTCCTTTAGACATAGTGCTTGGGGGGGGGGGGGGGTCCTCTTAGTCTGCCTGTAAAGTGGCACATCTGTAGCATGTATAGAACATGCTACAACAAAAAAGTCATTTAGAAAAAAAAAATAAAGCATCAAATGTCATTTAAATTGAAAGCAATACAATACCATTGCCAGCAATAGAGAAATGTAAAAAAAAAAAGAAAAATGTTTTTTTTTTTTCATGTTTTAACTGCCAGCAATGTGTTTTTTTCTTTGTTCAACTGTTACCTGGAAGCCCATTGACAGCTGATGACTCATCAGCTGTTAAGGAATGCCATGGCCTGCTTCCCTGCCTTCTCCTTAACAACCAGCTATTCACTGCCACCTGATTGGTCAAAGCTTTACATTGTGCAGCACACGGCACACCGAACACCCTGTAAATTTGGGTGTTCACCAAACGGACAAACAGGAGATTTTCGGGCCAAACTTTTGCTTGGCTCGAACCATTTGCCCAACTCTAGACATGACCCTTGGCTTTAACTTTTCTCAGTGGATACAGAATATCTCTTTTGCTGAGGCGGATTAACATTGTGTTGTCTACATAATGCAGGTTGTTTTTGTTTTGGCCACCTGAAACAGTAGCTAGGCAAAAATCAGTTCAGAAACAAATTGATTGTTAGAGTAGGTGCTGTCTTAGCTAATTAAAGTGTTAAATTGGTACTTTCCCTAGCAAGCCATCACTATTAAATAAGACTATTGTTGTAGAACTCATGTGCCCCCAAAAATGTATGGAGGACAAAATACTTGACACCAACATTGTATATAGGATCTTTATAGCTGACCAATTTATAATTCTTGGTTCAATGCTAAGTCTGCATGTTAACATGGAGAGGAAGCCACTTCAAATCTCATGACATTATCAGTCATTTGAGGCATAATTGGACAAGATATGCCTTAGAAAATCTTACACTGCAGATACGAAACTATAAGGTTTCAGTAAAAGGTGGGCTTAGACAATGTCACATGTCAGGAAGTTTACTGCTACTTCTGAATAAAGTAGCAGTACAGCTTAGCCATAAATAATCTTTGTATATAATTCTGTTTGAGACAGCTAAATGTACACATGAGATATATATATGAGAGCTGTCTTATACCATGTACACACGGCCGGACTTTTCGACAGCAAAGGTCCGATGGAACGAATCCGTCTGACAATTCGACTGTTTATGGGCTTCATTGGACCTTTGTTGTCGAAAAATCAGACGGACTTTAGATTTAGAACATGTTTCAAATCTTTCCGATGGACTCGAGTCCGGTCGAAAAATGAGTTTGTCTGTATGCTAGTCTGACGGACGAAAAGCGATGCTAGGGCAGCTATTGGCTACTGGCTATGAACTTCCTTAATCTAGTTCGGTTGTACGTCATCACGTTCTAATCCATCAGACTTTGGTGTGATTGTGTGTGGCCAAGTGCGTTCATTTGGAGAGTCCGTTGGGAAGATCGTCAGACCTAGTCTGCCGGAAAGTCAGGTCGTGTGTACACGGCATTACTTGCCAATGATCTGTATTTCTGCCCATCTATTACTGAGATTAATATTGCTGTGCCATACACCATGTCTAGCAAGTGGGACCTGATTTTTATCTGCTGCATTTTTACGTTCACTAACTTGTCTCCTACAAATCCCCACCCTGTAACTGGACTTAAAAAAAAAAGAAGTAGACCAGCTTTCTGTCATGCTGCTCTCTCCTTTTATCAGCCTGGCTCCTTGCACCGGAGAACACCTAATTGTCTCATTGTGCTGCTTCTTCCATCTCCTCCCAGTGCTCTACTGTACAAAATATAGAGCAGAGGGAAAGAAGTTGATACTATGTCAAATTCAGATACAGTACATGCACTGCTTGGATTTATATCTGTAGGGAGTTTAGTTTTATGTATTGGTGTTTCAGCTACATGCTTAGAATTACAACAGCCCCAGGTTCTTACATAAAAAAGTAGCAATCTTAAGACTGAGAATACCTCCCTACCCTAAGAATGGAAAGTTTAACTTTTTTTCTTTGAGAATATCCTTAAAACTTTGTGAATTTTACACAAAACAATAAAAACCTGTTACATGGGAACCTAAAACAGGTTATTGAATGATGAAGACCATGCCATAATCATTGTCTGAAACTAATATATATATATTTTTTTAGATATACTCACAATAAAATCTTGATCTAGTGCCCTTTACCACAACATGCTGAACAATTAAATTTGTTACATATTTAACCTCTAACATCTGCTATTGTTACTATTTATTTTGCTCTGTTTGTTCTTGTAATTGACATTCCAATTCTACAAGCTTAGCTGTCAAAATTTTTACAGCATTTTCATGAAATGATTCATGGTTTAATGCACTAACAGCTGGTCTTCACATTCCACCATTTCCCACTTGCATTAAATTACTTGCTGTAGCTTTGTTTTTCCCTTTGTTCCCTACTAATTATATTAAAAATACACTGAACATTACATTGCTAGGTAAATTATGCACACTGTAGTTTTGTTCTGAATTAGGCTTGCTCTCGTTTCAAATCTCTGTTGACTTTGATTGTATCTTGCATAGAAAAAAAATTATAATCAGAACTTTCAACCTTTGCATTCCAAAAAAAAAAGTTGCAACAATCTTTTTGTTTTATCCTCATTATCTTGCTATAAGTAAACACAGAATGTGCTGAACAAAATGGATGGAAAAAATGAAGCAAAAATTATGCATAATAAATTGCATTGTGTATTCAAATCTAAACAGGAAAACAAAACTGCTAAAGCTATTTCTCTTAAATTAAACTGAACTACAGGCACTAAATGCACTGTTAAAAGAGAACCAAGGCTAAAGTGAACCACTGCCTAGACTATATACATTCAAGTATTTACATATTCTGAACCATCTGCAAAAGCAACATTAAATAAACCGTCATACACTTCTGTAGCTACAAGCATTTAAAGAAATCAATCTTCAAAGTTCACAAACAGAAGCTCAAAAATCACAGCTCCTCTCCTTTTATTTACTATGGCAGCAGAAACTTGGCAGCTTGCCAGACTTCTAATATAAACAAACAACTGGTGCTGCTAAGTTGTTCAACGTTTAAAGTGATTGTAAAGTCCAAAAAATGTTGTCCTTAAGGATTTTAAAAGTCCAAAATCGCACTGGTTATTTTTATCTAGCTAGATGATTTAAATGACTAGTTTTATGTTGCTTTTGAATTTTATTTGCTAATCTGCTCCATGTTTTTGTATATCAGTCACCATACGAATAATTCACGTATATGCTATATATTTTGCACAGTGATTTAATCACCTATAGTTGCACCTTGAATGTGGATATTTGGTAATATCACCTAATTATTGCTTCATATATTCATCTTTTGCACTATTGTTATGATTATGCTAGTTTGTTTTTTCTCCTTTTAATTATTTAATTTACTTTGCACTTTACGTACTTCTGTGATATTTACTAGGTGGTCAATCACAGTAGTTTCTCTAATATCACACTGAATATGGCAGGGTATTGCAGAGTATGGCAGGGTATGGCAGGGTATTGCAGAGTATGGCAGGGTATTGCAGAGTATGGCAGGGTATTTCAGAGTATGGCAGGGTATTACAGAGTATTACAGATTTTTGCAGAATATTGCAGGGTACTGCAGAGTATTGCAGAGTATTGCAGGGTATAGCTGAGCATGGAGAGATGGCTGAGCATGGATGGATGGATGGCTGGATGTGACTGCAATTGTCACAGAGCAGCGCTGCGGGCACTACAGATCCAGCCCACAGTTCTGCTGGCATCCGATCTCTCCCCCTCTCCTCTCACACTGTACACTGATTGGTACACATAGAGGAGAGAGGAACCAACATCATGAAATGACGCCAGTGTGTTTACAAGTGAAATGCTCCGTAATTTGACAGAGCGATCACGTGGCAAATGGCCGTGATCAGTGGCCGTTTACCGTGATCCTTGATCCGCCGGGTCCAGAGGATGTTCTCTGGTGCGCACCCCAGGGGGCACGCAAGAGCAGAATTCTGGGAGGACGTCATAGTATACCCTCCCAGAGTTAAGCAACCGCCCTGTAGCCATCATTTGGCTATGGGCCGGTTGCTAAGTAGTTAGGATAAAAAAAAACTTCTGACTTTACAATCACTTTAATGAAACACTACTGTAAAGTCTCTTTTGTGATTTTTGAGTATTTTAATAATTGTTAGCAGGTAGAGTTTAGTAGTAGAAGAAACTCTGCATGTCTTTTCCTGCTATATGTTTTATTCAATTGTACACTGCTGTATGCATAGTGCAGTGTACAAAGAGTTGTTTCCCAGGGCAGTTTAACTCCTGTACATTTTTCGAGGGAGATGGATTAACCCATGGATTAACAAAGTACACTCTGGACCCTAAAAAAGGCTGGAAGAAGATGTCAGCAGCAGTGACAAAGCAAAAAGAGGAGCCTGGACCTTGCTTTGCTGGAGAAGGGCACATTAAAAGGTAGGTCTGCCATAATGTGAAAGTACTTGTGCGGGCTATGGTGTTCTTTTATGAAACAGAGATCTCTGGTGTGTTCCGGTTTATGTAGCTGAGATGAAGAGCAGAGAACATGTTCTTGGCTTCTCATCACAGTACGTGACTGTTCTGTCACAAATGGCCAGTTTATGAAAGGGAGATCTGAAGATCTCACAACTGATATTTTGAAATATCTCCCTTCCAGATTCACCAGCTCAGAGGTGGAAAATCTGGGAGAGAAGCTGGTGTGATTAGAGGAAAATATACATACAGATACTCCTCGTTTAATGACTTACCTGTTTAACAAACATTCGGACTTACGACCAGCTCTCCCCACCTGAATGCGCTATACATCACTATATTGTACAGTACAGAATTTTTGTTTGTGTTCTGTACTTATGCAAATTAAAACAACATTATTGAGCTGGAGCTGCGTGTTTAGACAATACCGTATAGTACAGTAGTTAAGAATGCTTAAAATATTGATTGCTTGTGCCACTATCTGGTCATTGGAATGGAACCTGGTCGCTAAGTGAGGAGTACAGTATGTATATATATATATATATATATATATATATATATATATATATATCAGTAAAGAAAAAATGCCCCTCCTGGATAAATGTATTAGGATGGATAATGGGAGACTCTTTCGTGTTTTATACACAAAACCAACAAAACCAACCAATTGGAATCCATTTTTACATTTCTTTTCAAATATTTTTATTAAGATATAAAAGGCAAAATTATACAAACAAACAAAATCATACAATTGAAAACAGTCGCAACATAAGTATACAGCCGGCGACAAAAGTACGAGGATACAATAGAGTTCAATGTAGAACAAATTATAGTTTCAAGGATCCAATAGCTCTACCAGAATGATTTAGTAAGATATCAATTTTGGATCTGGTATAAACTAGGGGGGAATCCTAAGGTCAGGAGACCCCATAGTAGGGTGAACCATCCCTAAAACTAGGGAGCAGAAACAACGTGAAGAGTATTTACCCAACTATAATATGGTTTCACCATTTTTACATTTCAATAGTTTCCATCCACCTGGGGTGTTCAAATCCATTCCCAAGAGTCAATTAAGGAGGATTAATAGAATTGTTACTAATAGTGAGGTCCAAATAAACATTTAGATGAAATGGAATACAAACAAATTCAAAGGGGATATCCCACAGAGAAACTTACAAGGATAAAAGGAGGAATATGGCCATTAAAAAGAGAACCACTAGCATAACACCATTTGTGTCCCAATTCAATCAACACTCACTTGTTGATTGATTTGTATGTTTTAATATTAGGATAAGTTGAACTTTTTCTATGTGATTTGGAACTGCATCTCGTTGAGCCATCTCTCTGGAATTTAGGATGAAAATAAGTATGACAATTTGTATTTAATAATTGGTTAATTGATGCCTAATGGATTTATGGTGTAAAATGTAACAATATATAATGAAGTGAGAATAATGACAGTATACATCTTGTTCCCATCTGAAGAAGAGCGTAATCTTTATAGCCCAAAACTTCTTTTGGAATGACATGAATAATGTAATTTATTACATAAAAATCAATACATTTTAAGTGCAGCAATCCCCTGACTTTATAGATATAAATATAGATATATCTACATCTATAGATATAGATATGTATATATGTATATACATATATATATATATATATATATATATATATATATATATATATATATATATAGAGGGAGAGGGAGAGGGAGAGGGAGAGGGAGAGAGGGAGATATATATATATTTTCAGAGGAAAAACTTCATCCTCTGTCCTCCCTCTGAGAACTGAAGTTCTCAGCTTCATAAACAGGCTGCAGAGGAGATAATTTCCCTCTGAGAACTGCCGAGAACTGAACGGAGAAAAAACATCTCGGTTTCAATAAATGTATACCAATGTTGTAACATCATATCCTGTTAACTTTGTTGAGCTTGTGAATTTTATTTGCGCAATGTATAGACAGGTCTTGTGGGGAGATACAGCATGTAGCAAATTCTGTGTGGCTTAATATGATTGTCAAATAAGAGACACATAATAATTTCACTGGGCCTCTGGAAGTCCATCTAGTTGATGTCTCACAAAGCTTGAAATTTGATGCCACAGCATAAAAATGGAATAGCTTCCTGATAAAAAATAACTCATATCAAAAATAACTTTATAGTAAATACTGTAATAAGGTAAAAAAAAAAAAATGTGCTAATGAAAAATGCACAATTTTTTTCTTTTAAATTACATGTAGCATCCTGGAGTTTGGGGAGGGTTGCTCCTCAAAAATGTACTTGCCAGGAATAGTCATCTTGGATAATTGTTAGAGATCAATTCATTTCTCCCTAAGTTTGACCTTATTGCACTTTTCTCTTCTACCGCTAGGTTGCTGGGTACCTGGTGGTACTGGATACAAGAAGGGCAATGCAAGGTCAGATTATGGGTATATGGGGTATCTCAGCCAATGGGCAGGGGTTTTCTTGAATCCTTTGGCCTGCTGGGAGAACCTAGATAATTGAGTGGAGTCAGGTGATCTGTGTTCTGTGCCACCTGGACGGCTGTCTGGGTGGACATGTATTGTACTGCCCGTGCTGCTAGGCTGGAGATAGGGCCTATCCCGGGCACATCTGGTTGCTAGGCTGACTGAGGGCCTATCCAGAAGCAAGAGAGCAGTGCAGGGTTGTGACTGCGGCTTGCAGTCCAACCAGGAGTGACGGTTCTGCTGGCTGGAGAACCTTTAACGGTCAGAAGTAGAAGGAAAGCTGTGTCCACTAAGGGACCAACAACCTTATTACCAGGGACCACAATGAGTAACTGAAGAATTTACCAGAGCAGCATTCTCACCAACCGGGAACAGTGAAGAATCGAGAAACTTCAGTTTGTCATCAAACCAGGGACCCAACCAGTGGAGGTGACGCTTGCAGAGCAGACTTGGGTGCCAAGTCAGGGACCAAGTAGACCAGTGGGGTGAAGCTTGAGAGGTATCTTGAGTGCCAAGCTAGGGACCCAAGAGAGGGGCGGGAGTGATACTTGAGGAAGATACTACCGTGAAGATTGGAGGAGCTCAAGGAATTCAATGGCAGTGAATCATCTAGTCTAGTGAGAGACTGGGAGTTCAGTAGTCTGAAGAACTACAGAATAAATATTTAGCTTCTAAAATACAGGGACCTGTGCCTGGCAGAAAAATCTGTATTCTTAGCCCTGGGAGCTACCATACAGCAATAACTAGTTCTGTAGATATCTGTAGATATCTACAGCTACTAGAACTTTAAATATTCTATGCTGTGGTTGCGAGGGTGCTGCATCAAGTCACTAACAGTAATGTTCCTAGTTAAAGTGTTTGTTAACCCATATATACAAATCACTGCCAGCCCCTCTATTATAGGCAGGGATAGCACACTGTATTAGTCTTTTATAAAAATGAGGCTTGTAAATACCAATGTAGAGGGATCTTCAGGCCAGTTACGTGACCTGTACAGCTCTGATACATGGCTCCTGCAGGAGGGGCCGAGATTTCCCGCTGACGTCAGCCGGGGAGCCTAGCCCCTCCTGCAGTAGCCCTAGAAACTGGCCAATCTTTTTCCCAAGAGCAATTAAGTCTGTAAATTAAGCATTAGGAAAAGGGAGATAGTCAAAATGGTGGCTAAGCACCTACTGCGGCACTGTTCCTACAGCTCTTACTAGGTGGAGAGGGGTATCAGACTAAATTTGTATGTAGAGTTATTGATGATTTTTTTTTTTTTTTTTTTATGAAGCAATTTCATTGTGACTCATTACAATGACAATAAAGTATCTTATCTTATTTTAAATCTGCATTTACAAGCCTCTTTTTTTATAAAAGTCTAATACAGTGTGCTATGACTAACTAAATGAGAGTGGCTGGCAGTGACCATTTATAACATTTTATTTGTACTAATAGCGGAGGGGATGGAAGGGGCGAAGACAGAGATACAAAACACAGAACTGACAGGCAGGGAAGAGGGGATGGCAGGGAAGAGGGGGTGAGGGGGAGAGGGGAGAGCTGAGAGCAAGTTTGGGGATTACAGAGGGATGTATGCTGATCACAGTGGCCAGGGCTCAGCAGCCCTTATTTTCTTGGTCAGCGCAGAGAGGGGGGATACAGGAAGTGGCAGGATCATGTTTTTTTTTACAGTTTAGAGGGACAGATTACACAGCTCATGCACCGTGCTGTTTAATCTGCTTTAAGGTACCAGGATCTCTATTTTTTTCTGGGTTAACAAACACTTTGAGTCTCATGCAAGGTTCTTAGGCCTTAGTCTAGGCAAAACATGCTAGCCTCCAACAGGGAGGACCTGAAGTGAAGAAGCCCCAAATTCCTCAAGAGAAACTTTAAAAAAATAATTGAGCCGAAAAAAAAGAAATGTTTTTTTTTTAATACTTTAAATTTAATTTCTGTTTGAAGCACCTTTCTGTCAGCTTTTCCAAAAATGTAAAGTAAACCTAACCTACCAAGTAGTATATAAACCTTTCATGCCTAAGGCTATTTCTGACATTTGTTGCTTACAAGTTAAAATCAATATTTGTTGCTAGAAAATTACTTATAACCCCCAAACATTATATATATATATACAGTATATATATATATATATATATATATATATATATATATATATATATATATATATATTTTTTTTTTTAGCAGAGACCCTAGGGAATAAAATGGTGATTGTTGCAATATTTTATGTCACAAGATATTTGTGCAGCGGTCTTTTAAACACTTTTTTTGGAAAAAAAATACACATTCATTAACCTCCCTGGCGGTACGATTATTTCGGATTTTAGGTGCTAAAAGCGGTACCATTATTTTGCATGAAAATTTGGCGTTTTATATTGTAGTCCTGCAATTCTTAGGAATAACTCACATAAATCTGTCCAA
Organism: Lithobates pipiens; assembly: GCF_037356315.1. Classification (NCBI taxonomy): domain Eukaryota; kingdom Metazoa; phylum Chordata; class Amphibia; order Anura; family Ranidae; genus Lithobates; species Lithobates pipiens. The sequence continues at coordinate 78,142,714 of NW_027507748.1, forward strand.
ACCAGAGTCTAGCAGACATCCCGGGTATAATAAAGTTTGAAAAATGAAATCATAAATGATAATATAATAAATAATTATAAATAATTGTACCAAATAATAATATGATAATAATAAAAATTATTCAATAATGTAATCAAATCAAAAACACTGAAATTTGCTCAGTTGCAGAATTGTCACTGTCATTACTTTTCAGTATTTGATGACGGATCTCCCCACAAATCGATGTCGCTCAATTCTGCGAGTGATTCCAATTTATTGTCGCTAAAACCATTTTTGATGTAAAGGGACAGTTATTACATAAAACTGCATGCAGGACACTGGGCAGACCACTAGGGACAACGGGGATGTGAAATATTTACATACAGCAATGTAATCTGTAAGATTACATTATACTGCATGTATACTGTGTGTTTCACTTTTTGAATTTGGCGCCGATCTCCGTCCCCGTGCGTCGCAACGCTCGCAGGGCACGGAGATCGGCGATGTGATGCATCGAGCGAGACACGGCTCGCTCGTACAGCGGGGAGACAACCCTGGATCCGAGGGAGAAGGTAAGTAAACCTCCTCCTGGATCCAGCGATGCAGTCCCGAGTCTGGCTCGGGGATACCGCTTTTGGTATGAAAATTCCACCCCGAGCCAGACTCGGGAATACCGCCAGGGGGGTTAATAATAAAAAATAAATAAATGGTAAAATTAGCCCAATTTTTTTGTACAATATGAAAGGTGATGTAATGCAGAGTAAATAGATACACAACATGTCATGCTTTGAAATTGCGCACACTCGTGGAATGGTGACAAACTACAGTACTTAAAGATCCTCATAGGTGACTTTTTTTTTTTTAAATTACCTGTTACGAGGTTAGAGTGATGCCCCAGACACACGGTCGGACATTCCGACAACAAAATCAATCGGATTTTTCCGATGGATGTTGGCTCAAACTTGTCTTGCTACACACGGTCGCACAAAGTTGTCGGAATTTACGATCGTCAAGAATGCGGCGATGTACAACGCGTAGTACAGTACTATAAAAGGGAAGTTCAGCACCACATGCAGCACTCTTTGGGCTCCTTCTGCTGATCTTGTGTTTATCGCGTGTAAGTAGAAGTTTGGTTAGGGACGATTTGCGCTTTTCAGACTTGTGTTTCAGATCATTACTGCTCTTCAGTTTGTGCTTGTGGGTTCTCATCTGCTTTTCAGTGCATGTAGTCAGTTTGCATTTGTTTGTCAGTGCGTGCTATTTATAGTAGTACTGTATTTGATATTCAGTGCATTCTTGTCTGTGCGTTGCTTATTTTCAGTTAGTTCTTTCAGACCTTGCTGTTTTTTCAATGCTTTCTGTTAAGTCCGTTCTGACCAGTCAACCATTTTGAAGCCATGTTGCGTGTATGTACTCGTCATAGAGTTTGTGCTGTGCAGGGGCTTGGTGTTGGGCTTTTAGCTTTGACACAAGCCCAGTCCATGAACAGGGTGAGGAGGAGCATGGAGCAAGAATTGGTTGCTCCAGCGTGACCAATTCTCGCACATGCTTTTGCTCGTGAGATCCGGGAGAATAATCCTGATGATTTCAGGAATTATCTCCGGATGACGGACCCAGTTTTTCACCGTCTGTTGGCTTTGCTGACCCCTTATATCATTAGGCAGGATACCTGCATGAGGCAAGCCATCACTCCGGAGCAGAGGCTAGTTGCCACATTATGGTACTTGGCGACTGGGCGAAGCCTTCAGGACCTCAACTTTTTCACAGGCATCTCCCCCCAGGTTCTAGGGATCATTACTCCAGAGACCTGTTCTGCCATTATTCAGGTCCTGCAGAAGGACTATATTGAGGTAAGTTTTTTTCCTTTCTATGTATTTAATGTTTGCTAATTACCCACTTGTGGGTAATATGCTGTAATGAATATGCTGTGCCCCCTTGTCCTCATGCATGCTGGAAGCTTTTAAAGTTCCTTTTTTGTCCTTCATGCATATTTGCCTTCACTAACCTCCCCAGCATGCTCTCCTGGGCCCATATACACCTATAGACTAGTCACTTAGCAATTTATTTTGCTAATAATATAGAGCTTTCTTTTGGTGGTATTTGTTAACCTGTGCGATTTTTAGGTCATGGAATGTGGCAGCCAGGAGGTGGCTGTGGAATGTAGCAGACAGAAGGTAGGCAGGCCTAGGCGCCTGACAGAATCTCAGGTCCCTGCCCTCATGTGTGAGGAACTAATTTACCTCACACTAAACAAGGGGGAGAGGGGCGAACTAACCCCAAAAACCCATCTGTGTGAGTTGGACCTTCTCCTCCTCTTTCTGCGACACCTCCAACACCACAGCCACAGCCTGGAAGGAAGACCAGAGATTGATGGCCTGGGTTCAGCCTGGTCTGACAAAAGATGCAGGCTCTTGTATGACCACAGCCTGGGGACATAGATGTCATCTGCTGCTGTTCCTGATCTCTTGGACTTCTGGACCAGATTGTACTCCCTTATATATGGACTCCTCAGGCCACCAATTTTGCCTTTAAATAGTTGATTTGTGCCCTGGGGCCAAAGGCTTTGCCAATTTCACCAGTTTCTCCAGCGTTGCCTCCCTCTTTATTTGCTTATGACACATAATAAAGGTTTTTTTTGTTAAAGAAATACTTGCCTATGTGTTTTACTTCAAAAAGCACAGTTTATTTGTGAGTAGGCAGGTACATTTCAAAAATACAAAGTCAAATTAACAAGGGACACCAACAATAAACAACCTCTTCGAGATTAAAAAATAAAACAATAAAATAAAAAGATAATAATGGTGTTGTGGTAAGTTGACACACAAAACACACAAATTTTTTTTACGAAGATGACCAAAATGAAAAAAAAGGAGATCTTGATTAAAAAAACAACCACAAAATTAAAAAAAAATATATTAAAACATAAAAATCAAAAATGATTCGGGAGATCTGATGAATAAAATTATTATATTCATGAAATCAGAAGAAAGAATAAAGAAAGAAAAAGTGTGTGTGAATATGAGCAGCAAAACAATGTCATTCTTCTAGCATTATAAAGAAAAAAGAATGCGCTGCATTAAACAATTTTTAACATTGCAGCGTGACAAATGTGCTATATCCATTACGAACACTAGTTTTATCAGACTGAGCGCTTCCGTCTCGTAATATATTCTGAGCATGCGTGGCACTTTGTACGTCGGACTTGTCTACACAAGATTGGAATTTACGCAATCGGATTTTGTTATCGGAAAATTTTAGATCCTGCTCTCAAACTTTGTGCGTCTGAAAATCATACGGAAAGGGTCAGATGGAGCCCACACGCGGTCGGATTCTCCGACAACATGATCCGATCACATATTTTCTGTCGGAAAATCCAACCGTGTGTATGGGGCATTACAGAGAAGGTCTGAGTCTAGAATTATTTCTCTCACTTTGACAATCACTGCGATACTTCACATGTGTGATTTGAACACTATTTGCATTTGCGGGCGTGACTTGAGTATGCGTTTTCTCTCCTGAACGGGCACCCGGGTAAGGGGGAGTTTTAAACATTGAAATTTTTTTTTTCTTATTTATTTTATTTATTTATTTATTTACATTGTCATGTAAAAAAATTCTGATCACTTTTATTGCAGTCACAGGGGATATAAACATCCCTTGTAGCAGTAATAGGCATTAACAGGTACTCTTTATCAAGGGATCGGGAGTCTAAAAGACCCCAAATCCATCCTTTGCACTTAAAAGTATTCAAATCAGCAAAAACGATGATTCTGAATACTGCCTTTTTTTTATAAATCAGCGCCATTGGCAGCCAAATAAACTGCAAGTGACATTGTGACGTTGCTTCTGGGATTTTACATCAGGCCGCTTACACACGCAGGGACTGTTCGCCCAACTTTGTCCGCTGAACAGTGTTTCGGCGGACAGTCCGCTCGTGTGTGGGCTTTCAGCGGACAGTTTCAGCGGACAGTCCGCTGAACAAGGTTTTTCGGAAATTCCGAAAAACTGTCCGCTGAAACCTTGTTTCAGCGAACAGTCCCCTTGTGTGTAGGCTTGTTCGTCAAAGAAAGTTCCGCGCATGCTCAGAAAGGATTTACACGCCGAAAGTTATAATGCAGTGTATAGGACGTCGTATTTTCCGTCCTGTCGTACGTGCCGTTCACGTCATCGCGCACGGTTTCAGCAAACTGTTCGTACGTCGTGTGTGGCCATGTCCGTCCATGCTAATTTTGAGCGGACTGTTTGCCGAAACTGTTTGACGGACAAAGTTGGGCGAACAGTCCCCGCGTGTGTACGCGGCCTCAGAGTTGCGATTGGAGCCAAATCCAACTTTGTATGGGTCACAACCTAGCCGGCAGAAGTGCCAGCTGGTGGCTCGGGAAGAGCAGCGGAAGGTGGCGGGAGGGGGGATGTGCTCCTTTAGGATAACAGCAGAGCAGCTTTTAGCTGCTTCTGTTCCTATCAATAAAGAGTCAACCGCCCGTTCTAAAAAACGATACATGGGGTGACAGACATCACCCCAGTATGACCCCTTGAAGCCTGAACGCAAATTTGCGTACGGTCAGCGTGAAGGGGATAAATAAGGTTAGAATTGCATATATTATGCCTATATTACAATGGCTTCCCCCAAGAGTGCCACTAGAGGATCAAGGAAAATGCAGACTTACACTAATGGGAAGAATTGGCATGGTGCTGCCAACCAATCAGGTTTACTATTTCAATAATAAGGTTATTATTATTTGAGTAACCTGTTAGGCACTTTCATGAGAGTGTTTTAGACATGCCCATGCAGCATCTGAATGTTGTAATTTTCATAGTAACTTTGGTAATTCCAGCAGCATGACGTGGATGAATAGGAAAGGTGCAAGATATCACAGTCAGGGTATACTGTGACACCTCATGGTGTACCGTATATACTCGAGTATAGGTCGATCCGAATATAAGCCGAGGCCCCCAATTTACCACAAAAAAACTGGGAAATTTATTGACTCGTGTATAAGCCGAGGGTGAGACATCCCTGTGTCCATCCCTGTGTCCCGTCCATCCCTGTGTCCATTCCTGTGTCCCGTCCATCCCTGTGTCCATCCCTGTGTCCCGTCCGTCCCTGTGCCCCGTCCGTCCCTGTGTCCATCCCTGTGTCCCATCCGTCCCTGTGTCCCGTCCGTCACTGTGTCCCGTCCGTCCCTGTGTCCCGTCCGTCCCTGTGTCCCGTCCGTCGCTGTGTCCCGTCTGTCGCTGTGTCCCGTCCGTCGCTGTATCCCGTCTATCCCTGCCTACCTGTGCCAATCTGCAGCCTCTGTGTGCCATGCTCTCCTTGTCTGACAGACGGCGGCCATTCCTCTGTTCAAAAGCCGCGCCTCCCTGTCTGTGATAGGCGGAACACTCAATTTCCCAGCAGTCAGTGTTCCGCCTATCACGGACATCCTCTCATCCTCGTCCGTAGTATGAGAATGAGCGGATGTCCGTGATAGGCGGAACACTGACTGCTGGGAAATTGAGTGTTCCGCCTATCACAGACAGGGAGGCGCGGCTTTTGAATAGTAGAATGGCCGCTGTCTGTCTGCACGACACGCTGATCGGGCAGGCAGACGGCGGTGACTCGAGTATAAGCCGAGGGGGGCACTTTCAGCCTCAAAAAAGAGGCTGAAAATCTCTGCTTATACTCGAGTATATACGGTATTTAATGCAAGCCTAGCTTTAGTTTAAAAGCTTGAAAACTTGAATCCAGTATAGGTACAGTATAAATTATGCTTCTACATAAAAGAAACAACAGGATATGGAAAACAAGTAAATAGGATGATAGCAGAAGTAATAAACAGGTCATTACTCTCTCAGCAGATCAGTATTTTACATTTTTGTATCTAATTGTCAGCGCTGGCAAAATATTAACATTTGGAAAAGCTGGATTTAAATGTTTATAATTCATCACCTTGACAATGACTTTTTATTAAATCTAATTTCCTAAAATAATGGTATAACCTTTTTTTTATTATCAAGTTATATACAGTATATCACAAAAATGAGTACACCCCTCACATTTTTGTGAATATTTTATTATATCTTTTCATGTGACAACACTGAAGAAATTACACTTTGGTACAATGTAAAGTAGTGAGTGTACAGCTTGTATAACAGTGTAAATTTGCTGTCCCCTCAAAATAACTCAACACACAGCCATTATTGTCTAAACCGCTTTCAACAAAAGTGAGTACACCCCTAAGTGAAAATGTCCAAATTGCGCCCGAAGTCTCACGATTTTTTGTGGCCACCATTATTTGCCAGCACTACCTTAACCCTCTTGGGCATGGAGTTTACTAGAGCTTCACAAGTTGCCAAGTCCTCTTCCACTCCTCCCTGATGACATCACTGAGCTGGTGGATGTTAGAGACCTTGCGTTCCTCCACCTTCTGTTTGAGGATGCCACACAGATGCTCAATAGGGTTTAGGTCTGGAGACACGCTTGGCCAGTCCATCACCTTTACCCTCAGCTTCTTTAGCAAGGAAGTGGTTATCTTGGAGGTTTGTTTGGGGTCGTTATCATGTTGAAATACTGCCCTGCCTAGTCTCTGAAGGGAGGGGATCATGCTCTGCTTCAGTATGTCACAGTATATGTTGGCATTCATGGTTCCCTCAATGAACTGTAGCTCTCCAGTGACGGCAGCACTCGTGCAGCCCCAGACAATGACACTCCCACCTTCATGCTTGAGTGTAGGCAAACACATTTGTCTTTTTACTCCTCACCTGTTTGCCGCCACACACGCTTAACACCATCAGAACCAAATAAGTTTATCTTGGTCTCATCAGACCACAGAACATGGTTTCAGTAATCCATGTCCTTAGTCTGCTTGTCTTCAGCAAACTGTTTGTGGGCTTTCTTGTGCATCATCTTTAGAAGAGGCTTCCTTCTGGGACGACAGCCATGCAGACCAATTTTATGCAGTGTGCAGTGTATGGTCTGAGCACTGACAGGCTGACCCCCACCCTTTCAACCTCTGCAACATTACTGGCAGCACTCATACGTCTGTTTACCAAAAGAGAACCTCTGGATATGACGCTGAGCACATGCACTCAACTTATTTGGCTGACCATCTGCCTCTAACTTTGTCATTGGTGCCAATGTGCAATGTGCTGACCAGCCCTTCCCAGTAATCTGTCCACCAGATCCATGATGTGCCGAACCCAAGTGCCCAGTAGACAACATACTGTTCAACGCTTTGGGTCTTTGTTACAGATTGGCCTCTCTTTCCTTCTAAGAATTGAGCCCCCTACAATAAGAATCTGTCTTTCCTTTCCCTTTGCTTCCCCCCCCCCCCCACTCTCACTGGAGGAGTTCTTCCCCTGGCAGCTAGGAGAGTCCCTCAGCTCCAACAGTGCTGGTCCCTGACTGGTTTCACCAATGTCACTCAATGGAGCATACTTATTGTGATACTCCAGCCCTGGATCAGCCTCCCTGGCACTTCCCCCTCTACCCTTCCTGTCACCCATTTACTCTTTGCTATTGCCTGCACCTCTTTGTCTCCACTCGCCTCTGTGTTGGCCCCTGCCGACACCTGCCGTGTATGTTCCTGGCTCTCCTTTAGTATGGAGGGACTTCTCAGTGCTGACAATTGCTTCCCCAGATTCAGAACCTGGGCTTCCATGGAAACAATGCGCTTACATTTTGCACAGCAGTATTCACCCTCGATCGGATGATCAAGGAATGCATACATGCTGCAAGATGTACAACAAGTCGCCTAGAAGATGAAGGGTGCAGGCTCAGCAAAGTTAAATGGCAGAAAATTGAGAAAGGACGACCACACTTCAAAATAACGCTTTTATTAAATGAAGCTAAATCCATACATCAATCAGAGGCACAGGTCCAAATGATACCTGACACAATTCGCACCATTAGTAGCGCTTAATCATAGCTTTGAATAATATGCCTTTAATAAAGCATTATTTTGGAGTGCGGCCATCCTTTCTCCATTTTCTGCCAACAAAAGAAGCATGCAATTGCTTTGAGAGGCTTGCTGTGAATTTGCTCATATTGGTCAAAAAACATTTACAATAAGCAAAATATTATATTAATAGGTATTCTTTCAAGTTCCTCACTATGGGCCCCAAATTTCACAAAATTGACAATATTAAGCTGAACTTTAAGGAAGACAAAACATATGACATATTTCTATTCTCTTCAAATATTTCAAATACATGTAAACCCAATAATTATTTTACTAGGTTCCTTTAGGTCTGTTAAAAATACCAGTCATCTATCAGTCAATGGTGTTGGGCCAATGGTTCAGCCCAAGCATGAGTTTGAGCTGAACATTGGCTGTTCAGCCCGTTAGTCCAACACCCGAATTTGCAGGGTGTTCAACAGATGTTCGCCCAGCCAAACTCCCTGCAATGCACTGCCCGCTGCAAAGTGCATTTTGCACCCTGACTGGGCAAAGCTTTTCCCAATCAGGGCACAGTATAAGCTGGTTGTTAAGGAGCAGGGTCATGAAGTGAAGATGAGTCATCAGCTGGTGATGTAGAACCTTCGGGTCTAGTCTGGACTGGGAGGAACCCCACGCCGTTTGTTTTCCTTCCTATTTTTTTTTTAAAGCCAGATGCCAGCAATTGCAACCACAAGTCATTTTAAATGTAACGCGACTCTTTTTTTTTTTTTTATGTAATTTTTGCTGCAATATGTTCTATATGGTGCTACAGAATGGAAAGTTATGAATGACCTCTACAAACAGTATTCATGAATAGATTGGGTCAATTAAAAATTGTACCATCATCCAGAAATTTTTTAGAGATAAGGGGGTTGGGAAGCTAGCGGGCGATTGGACTATCTCGGTACAATACACTAAAGGTAAGCGCAAACATAGAAACAATCATGTAAAATGATATACAAACGTTTATTGATACACAATACATGACACCCCCCCTTCTCATGGGGGATGCTTGAGTACAGAGACTCGACATCAATGGCCACGAGAAGGGAGTCCAAAGGAACCTGTATCCCCTCCACATGTCTCGAAAGATCTGTTATAGCACACGGGGGGACCCAGAGAAAAGGGGGAATCTGATGGAAAGACAAGGGTGATTGGTGTGCACCAATCTCCCTCTATGGCACATCATGAAGCAGGAGGAGAAGTGGCTTTTAGCTGCTTTATGGAGAGCTATAGAGGAAAATCTGTGGTTTTAATTGCCCCCCAGCATTGATGAACCCTACCTTAATCTGGCCCTGCTTTCAATGGTTTATTTAAAGCAGCAAAAGGCAGGAACTAAGAAAAGTTCATTGTTAAAGTGGATCTTCACCCAGAAAAACAACATAAAAATATCATTAATGCACTCGGGTTCCAACCCCCTCCCTGTCCCAAATCTAGATAATATTTTGGACTTTTTGCTGCAGTGTAGCATTTCCTGTATTCTTACCTAGAAGAGAATGATGGTATGCTCCCTGTAGCCTATTAGAGTGCATGGGCACTGCCAAATTCCACATGTGCACAGATTTGCTGTAAGGCTTCAGGATCTAGAAGAGATGTGTGCATGCATAGGGACTTTCTGCGCATGAGCAAAGGTGGGGGAAAATTGCAGGGCTCAGATCCCAGCATGTCTAGGCTATATTTTTTAAGATAGCGCCGTTAGAGTGGGTGCCTCTAAAGCAGTGGCAGCATGGCTCTGAAGTAATGCCATGGGTATGCCTATGCCTATAGGTAAGCATCATACATGGGAGTTTACTCCTACTTTAAAGTCTACATACACTTTAAATAATCATTGACACAGAAACCTTTGTAATCCTGCTATCACAACTGAAACCCAGTATTTTTCTATGGATTGAAAGACACTGGAATAACAAAAGTACATTTTTGGAAAATGACCAAATTGTCACATGTTACCCTGGTGGTGACAACAAGCAGCTACGGTATGTTAACATACATTGGGGCTGATTTACAAAGCATTTTCGCCATGAGTTGCGGTGCATGCAGATGCGCAACAGCTGTTATTGTATTCACAAAGCCTGTAACACAGCGCAATTCCCCATTTACTATGAGCATGCCGGCGCACAGGCGGACGCGATCTGTGCGCCGCTATAGACCTGGCGCACGGCATCTTAAACTCAGAATTAAAAGAAGCTGAAAGTGCCAATATTATGGGGGTGATGTGGGGTGATGTTAGGAGGTATATATATGACTGTCCAAGTAACAACTATGCCCAAAATAGAACAGAAAATTAACTTTCTCTGAGTAAGCTTGCTGCGCCTGCAAATACACTCAGAAATTTTGCTAGGACAATTTATGCACTGCGCATGCGCAAGCTGCATTTGCGCCCGTTCAAGTGCTCTGGTTTACTGCGCTGGCAAAATCTTAGTAAATGTCAAGTCACGTAGGTTCATTTGCATAAGTTGAACAGGCGCACCTCTCAACTTGACTTTTTTTTTTGCGCTGGTTCACTTCTATGAGTTTTTTTTAAGACTATTTTCACACAGGTCATGTTAGCATTAAGAAAATAAAATTAAGAAAAAAAAAATGTGTGGGGGTCCCCCGAAATTCCATACCAGGCCCTTCAGGTCTGGTATGGATATTAAGGGGAACCCCACGCCAAGAAAAAATGGCGTGGGGTACCCCACAAAATCCATGCCAGACCCTTATCCGAACACACAATCTGGCAGGCCGCAGGAAAAGAGTGGGGGAATAACAAGGGGACCCACAGATCCCGGCCTCCCCCCTTGTGTGAAATGGTAAGGGGGTACAAAAGTATCTCTACCATTTCACTAAAAAAGTAACAAAAGTGTTAAAAATGACAAGAGACGGTCTTTGACAAGTCCCTCCCGCTGTGTGATGCTTCTCTTCTTCTGACAGGTCTTATATAAAGGAGGGCGGGGCCACTCAGTGACCCCACCCCCTCTGATGCATGGTTCCATGCATCAGAGGGGGTCGGGGTCACCGGTTGTTGCCCCTGTGTAAATGGACTGTTAATGATACGACGAGTGCTATTATGAATTGCGCCGGCATATTATGTGTTGCACTTATGTGTGCGTCGGTTCATACGCTCACTTGATAATTTATCTGGCGCACAAATGGAGGTATGAACTGGCGCAGTGCATTCATCTTAGTAAATCAGCCCCATTGCGTGTGCATGTTCCACTGTTGTCATTATCAGGAAGCCATTCATAAGTAATCATTTGTAGCAGATACTGAAGCATTACATATAGCCTGGAAGTGTCTGTAAAATGGCTAGAGCTTAAAAACTACCATTGAAAAAAAAATTATATATATATATATATATATATATATATTCTAAAAGATAAAAAAGACAAATATTTATGATTTAGTATACTGCATGTCATCCAGTTAGGGCTAATACTATTACATTACTTAAAGTGTTTCTTACATATGATTAACTTGGCTTGTTCACCCTATTGTGTTTCTGAACTATATTCATAATTAGAAGTTATAACATCACTCTTTCTTGAGTAAACATCATCAACACTTTGCGCTTTACACACTGTTGGAAACCTAGTAAAGTCTGCCTCATTGTCTATTTGTGCCACTTAAAGATAATTGCACAGCCAATCTGAAGATCTGTAAAAGTCAAAGTTTTCCTTATTAGCTGTAGCAAATGATCTATGTTAACGATGCTTAGTTACAGTATCCCAATGTCCCTATGCAAGCGCATTGCAGATAAAAATAACACAGCAGCCTCCATCTGTGACCCCCTGTGTGTAAAGCAGACACAAATTAAGGTAAAAACATTTGTATTTTTTTCATGAAATGGCCATTATTATACTCTTGAGTGCACTGCTCCAGCATTTTTTCTCCTAATGATGGTCTGTGGTCAACCATAAGATTCCTAAATAATGAGCACTAATTAATTATTAAAATCATACAGTAATGTGTTATTTGTATAGAGTTGACAAGTGAAGCAGGAGATCTGCTCTTGACTCTTGTTTAGATGTATCCTGTGGAGTTTGCACGACAGAAGAACACAAATTAAAAGCTGAGTTCACCTTTTAGAAAAAAAAAATATCAATGCACATGATGTTGCAAGAAAAAAAAAGTGCATATATTATAATTATTTTTTTCACAGGAGTCTGCAAAAAACATTGCACCCAAGATCGATGTTTTTCGCGGATGCAATGGCAGGCTCCTGCACACTCTCTCTCCAGCTTTCTGACCATATCTCTGTATGGACTTTCAGTTAGAAAGCTGGAAGAGTAGTGAATGGACTATGCTGATCAGCATACTTGCAGTATATTGAGCACTACAAGGACTTGTTGTTTATATACAGATCTCTGTGAATGAATGATGTGGCTGCGTCCTGCACAGCCACGCTGATTTTTAATGCCACGGTGACAATAGGTGAGGGGAAACTTATCAGAGCCCTGGATAACAGTAAGAACCCAACATGGATTCTAATCCTTCCCCAATCTATCTACATTAACCACTTGCGGACCGATGCACGCCAACATACATAGGCACAATGGCAATGGGGAAGTGCCTATGTAAACAAGGCATTTCCCCATTCTGCCTTGTGACATGACAGAGATCGCTGCTCCCTGTCATTAGGAGCAGTGATCGCTGTCATGTGAGTGGAAGCCCATCTTCCCCACAGTTATAATCACTCCCTAGGACACACTTAACCCCTTGATAGCCCCCTAGGGGGTTAACCCCCTTCCCTGCCAGTGTAGTTTACACAGTAATCAGTGCATTTTTATAGCACTGATCGCTGTATAAATGACAATGGTCCCAAAATAGTGTGAAAAGTGTCCGATGTGTCCGCTATAATGTTGCAGTCATGATAAAAATCTCAGATTGATGCCATTACTAGTAAAAAAACATAAAAATAATAAAAATACCATAAAACTATCCCCTATTTTGTAGACGCTATAACTTTTGCGCAAACCAATCAATATACGCTTGTTGCGATTTTTTAAATTAAATTTATTATACCAAAAAGTAAAAAAAATATTGCTTTTTTTTTTCAAAATGTTCTTTTTCTTGTTTGTTTATAGCGCAAAAAATAAAAACCGCAGAGGTGATCAAATACCACCAAAAGAAATCTCTATTTGTGGTAAAAAAAAGGACATCAATTTTGTTTGGGTGCACGACCACGCAATTGTCAGTTAAAGCGACGCAGTGCCGAATTGCAAAAAGTGCTCTGGTCAGGAAGGGGGTAAAATCTTCCAGGGCTGAACCAGTTAAAAACAGTTTTAGCTTGACATACACTTTTAAAGTGTAGCGATGTATGTGGAAATATCATTTACATTGGTCAAATACATAAAATTAAATTGATACAAAGTGATCTTATATAGCAGTGATGGTGAACCTTGGCACCCCAGATGTTTTGGAACTACATTTCCCATGATGCTCATGCACTCTGCAGTGTAGTTGAGCATCATGGGAAATGTAGTTCCAAAACATCTGGGGTGCCAAGGTTCACCATCACTGTTATTGAGTATTGATTATTTTATATCCAGAAATAATTAGAATCAATTGGATAAGGTGGACTGCACATGTGTATGTAATACTTCTGTAAGTGTGGTGCTTCTGATAGTCCCCAGGTGAACTGTCCCAAAAGTCCAAAAAGTCCAAAGTCTGCACCAACAAGTATTTATTTCAATGTTGCATACACATCATTATCAGAGCAGAATTTAGAACATTGCTGTTCTTTTTCAATCACACAGGATCTATGAGTTAAAAAAAAGATTGATTAATCTCTTAACATTGCACTGACAATAATACACTGTATGTGTAACATTGAAATAAAATCATGATTGCACCAGAAAGTTGACTAGTGCCTCATATCCTTTGGAATTTTCATAAACATTTATATTTTTAATAACCTACTATGTTATTGTGTTTGCAGGGTTACAAATAGAGGAGCTTGTATTAATTAAAGAGCACCTATTAATAAAAATAACATCAAATCAAGTAAAAAAACAAACAAAGCAAATTAACAATTAAATCCATTCACCCCCACATTACCACATTACCACATTGGGCACCCTAAATGGCATTTACACTTTCTGTGGGAGTGTCAAGTGCTGACACAAGTGTGAGACATCGGGCATTAATGCAAACTGATTCTTTACACCTGTGTGTGATGCCACGTGAAAAGGCAAAAAGTTCAACTAAACTTTAAATTTGGTTTTATCCACTGTGGTATCTGTGTCAAAATTTCACTTATGTGATATATTTGTAGATTTTAGGAATTATATGCATTGCATACATACAGTATCTAGGGTTGCTTTAAAGTTTAACTCTAGGCAGTTCCAAAATTGTTAAAGGCCAAGTTCACCTTTTCCAGAAAATTGCCTTTGCAGTCAAAGGGCCTCAGTAGGTATTAAAAAAAAAAAACTTTGCAACTTTGTAAAATGTTCATTAATTTTATTGTCATACCTGTGGGCCTTAGGGCCGGTTCACACTGCAGGCGAGGCGAGGCGACTCCGACTTGCCTCGCCGCGACCTGCAGCGGCCTCGGCGGCGACTTGCAAATGACTTCTGTATAGAAGTCAATGCAAGTCGCCCCGAGGTCGCCCGAAAGTAGTACAGGAACCTTTTTTCTGAGTCGGAGCGACTCGAGTCGCTCCTCTCAGAACGGTTCCATTGTACAGAACGGGGGCGACTTGCGGGAGCGAGGCGAGGCGAGGCTTGGGTGCCAGGCTTAAAAAACTCCCAGTTAGCAATCCCCACATCTTTTATTCTAGGACGTTAAAACCTTTGTTCTTTACTCTTGTAATGCTGGGAGTGAGTATCCAACAGTTTTTATGTCCTACCAACAAACTGGGATTTTTTAGGTCAGATTTGCAGGGGGTGCCTAAATGACCTACAGTTATGACAAGGCAAATAATAAACATTTCACCGCAATGCGCAGTTTTTTAAAATACCAATTAGGGCTCCTTGATACCATAGGTTACTTTCTTGAAAAGGTGAATTTAGTCTTTAAATCTTTCCCTTGCCTGTAGTTTATGGTTGTGAACACTTTTTGCCCAAAGCCTTTCTGCCTGCTAATCTTCAACCTCTTATGCCGCGTACACACGATCGGACTATCCGGCGGACTTGTGTGGGCTTTGGTGGACTTTTTGTTCCCAAAAGTCTGTCGGACTTAGAAAGTTTTGACTCAAAATTGTCCACCGGACTCGGTAGTCAGGTGGACAATCCCGCCGTCTGTGTGCTAGTCTGCTGGACTTTTGAAATGAACGGACTTGCCCATGCATGGAGAAAAGGTTGTTCATTTTGAACGTGGCTCCAGGAAGATAGGACTAGCGAAGGAAGTGAATGGATTGGTATGGATTTGAAGGGGAACCCCTACGCAGAAAAAACTACGTGGGGGTCCCCCCAAAGTCCATAGCAGACCCTTATCCGAGCACGCAGCCCGGCCGGTCAGGAAAGGGGGTGGGGATGAGCGAGGGCCCCCCCCCTGATGCGTACCAGGCCACATACCAGGATCTTAAAGTGGCAGCTGCTTTTTTTCATCACTGCTATTCATAATTGCCAACACTCAAGAAAGCACACTTCTTTGTGGTCTGTTAATACATTCCTCCACATTTGTTGTGCAATGTGTGAGGGCATAGGGGACTCCACCTCCCTTAGGACCCATGTGCATGGCAGACTTTGCACACAATGGGGGTTATTTAGGAAAGGCAAATCCACTTTGCACTGCAAGTGCATTTGGAAGTGCAGTTGCTCTAAATCCAAGGGGTAGATCTGAAATGAGGGGAAGCTCTGCTGATTTTATCATCCAATCATATGCAAGCTAAATTGCTGTTTTTTTATTTTCCTTGCATGTCCCTCTTGGATCTACAGCGACTTTACTTCCAAGGGCACTTGCAGTGCAAAGTGGATTGCCCTTTTGTAAATAAACCCCTTGGTCTCCTAGGAGAAAGAACCTTTGGCTGCAGTGATCACCACTTCTCTGGCACTATTCCCCACATTAGTTCCTTTTTGCCACTAAACATCTTCAGTCTTCTGGGTTGATTGGCATCCAATATCATTTATCCTAGAAGACTGAGGACATCCTGTAAGTGTAGTTATGCCCCTAAGGGGGCATAAATATGGAATTCTGGAACACACAGGCCACACACAAAAAAACAACCTCTGGCTTCACAACAGAGAGTCATGTGGCAAGAGGATCACATGACATGAAGAGCTAAATCTTTCTAGAAAGACAAATCCTGCAGAATCTGACTGCAATAAATTCAATAAAGTATGTGAGAATTAGATAAAAGGAAAAGGCACTGTAGTTTATAAAATTTCTTCAGTGTTTTTTTCTGGACAGAAATAGCAGTTTGGTGCTTTGATTTTACATGTTGCCAGATCTGCTAAGGTTTAATATACAATCAGTTTATTAATATGTTTCTATGGGGGTTATTTACTAAAGGCAAATCCACTTTGCACTACAAGTGCAAAGTGCACTTGAAATTGCACCGAAAGTGCACTTGGAAGTGCAGCCGCTGTCGATCCGAGGGGGGCATGCAAGGAAAATAAAAAAACAGCCCTTTAGCTGGCACATGATCGGATGATAAAATCAGCAGAGCTTCCCCTCATTTCAGATATACCCCTTAGATTTATAGCAACTGCACTTCCAAGTGCACTTTCAGTGCAATTTCAAGTGCACTTTACAGTTGTAGTTTGCACTTGTAGTGCAAAGTGGATTTGCCTTTCGTAAATAACCCCCTATGCAGCTTTAATATTCCAGACCCCATGAAAAC
The DNA here is from genome assembly GCF_037356315.1 of Lithobates pipiens. NCBI lineage: Eukaryota > Metazoa > Chordata > Amphibia > Anura > Ranidae > Lithobates > Lithobates pipiens. The sequence goes on from NW_027507748.1 coordinate 78,159,377, forward strand.
TGCCCATGAACTGTGCGTGTAATATACACTTCAATAGCAGAGACAGCAATAATGAATCACTAGATTAACCTTTTAACACGATGAGATTACAATATAGTAACACAGTCTGTTCACATATCATTGATGATGCTTATGAGCTGTGACCTTTTTAGCCTTATTATAAAAATGAGAAGAGACAGCTAACACACCCACCTGGTGGATTAAAGGAAATATCAAAACCTTAGTGTCATTTTGTAAAGGTTAATCTGAAATGGCAAGAAAGGAACATATTTATTCTATTTATAAAGTAAACATACTCTTTTACCGCTTAAGAAGACAGGTTACACTTGGTGTTTACAAACTCTTCCCCTCTTGTGATCCTGCTAAGACCCTTAGAACATTTGGGTGAATTTTTGAAGGAAGACATCCAACCTATACATACTCTCTCTATTTTATTCTTGCCCCTAAATCAGTGATTCTCAAACTGTGTGCCACGGGACACTAGTGTGCCACATGAGATTTGCAGATGTACCATGGGAGTTTTTTTTTTTAATTGCTAGCGTTTTGAAACCTTGAACATATCGAAAAATAAAATGCTAAATCAATGACGCAAAAGTTAAAAAAGTAACATAACTTATATAAAAGCACAATCTCTGTCAATCTGTCATTCATTGGTTCCTTTTGTAACACAAGACTTGAGCGAAATCTCGGGAGAACTTGATTGTTGAATTATTTTATAACAATAGAGACTGTTTCATTTGTTTGTTCCGTTTGTCGACTTTGGAGCCTCTCTTCAATCTGATTTGCTCTTGAAAGCAGGCATATCATTCACATTAAATTTAAAATTAAATATACCGTATCGCACCATAAGACTCACTTTTTTACCCCCCAAAAATGTTTGTGCATCTTATGGGGGGAAAACTGAGCAGCCAAGCCCCCCCTCCCCCCTGTCGCTGTTGCTGTGTCAGAATACCGGCACTCAGATTCTCTGTGGAGGAGAGAGGAGGACAGGATTTGAGGTGTATCCTGGCAGGGGCATACCAAGAGGGAGTGGGGGGAGGCGGTCCACCCTGGGTGCCAAAACTTGGGCAGTAGCGTCGCTATGGGGGTGAGCTCTGCACCCAGGTTGGGTGCACCTGCCAGAGATGACACCATCCCAAGAGCGGCCAGTGCCCTGGCTGTTTTTATTTTCAGCCGGAACATCCCCAGCACCGTGGCCTGGTCCAGTCTGTCACTTCCTGCTCCTCCCACTGGCAGCTGCTGCTGCAAACTATGTCCCCAGTCCTCCAGACTTTCCTAGCTGCCATTCACCTGGGTGCATCTGAGGCTGAGAGCCAGTCAGCCAACCAGCCAGCCAGGCAGAGGGGACTGGGAAGGGGGGGGGGGTTACTGTGTCCACCACCACCACCCAGGTATAGTGTAGCTGAGCTGATCTAATAGGGAGGGTGGTATTGCTGTGTGTCCACCACCCATCTATAGTAGTAGTAGTATAATAATACATATTTTAGTACACCATTTGGTTCAGCGTATATTTTTTCTTGTTTTCCTCCTCTAAAACGTAGGTGCATCTTATGGTCAGGTGGGTCTTATGGAGTGGAAAATTTTGTATATGTAAAAATAAATAATGTTTTTCACCACAAAACTTGTTAAATCTTTTCAGGTGTGCCATGACATTTTTTAGATGAAAAAAGTGTTATAAACGCTGTCCGCATCATTGGGTTTACTCAAGGTTTGAACAGGAACCTGATACCAAACAGAAAAATTTAAAATGGCGAAAATGGTTGGTCATAAGATATACCTACAAGTTGAAAGGATAACATACGTTGCTCAGCTTGACATAAAGATAGACACTTGGAAAGAAAGACTGGTTAGATAGAAATAGCATGTTCAGCATCAGTCCAGTCTGAATAAGAGAAAACCATGATCTCAGCTATACCATATCTGACAATTCCTTAATAAAAAGTCAAACACCATTGTTGCACACCCAGTAGTGAGGCTGTTTTGCCATATAGTAAGCTTCTTTAGAAAATAAAAATCTTTAAATCTGTGTTAACATTGGTTTAATTAGTAGTAATTTGCTATCTAATACAAATTAGCCAACAGGAAAAAGTATTATTGAATAAAATGAAATATTCTTGAAGCTGGACATTAGACTAAAAGGACTTTATTGTCAATGTAAGATTTAAACTTTACAATGAAATTACAATGCCCATGATAATAAAATAATACATTATTCACACAAAAAATGCTAAATGAATGAGTATTTGTGTGTGGTTGAGGTATCAGACTACTATAAAAAAGCTTGTAAATTAGTTTTACTATATTTAAAAATGGTATTGTACAGTAAGTTGAGCATACATGAGGAGAAACCTAAATAAAGAAATCTTTATTCATTATGATTTAGGTAAGTGAAAGTATGCTGTCCACAATTATATAATATACAAACTTCAATTGTATTTTAATTTTTTTTTTCATATAAATATATAGGTCTATTTATGAAGGATTTAATGGGAAAATTCACTTTTTAAATCTTTACCAACACGTGCCTTAGTGAGATTGAACATCATTCACTTAGCTTTCCATAGTCACATAATTCGCAATATATATATATATATATATATATATATATATATATATATATATATATATATATATATTCTCTCTATCAGGATAAATGAGTACCAGGTGAATGCAGCAGCTGGTGAACAGCTATTAAATCTCACTTGAAGTAAAGAATAGATTTCACCCTGCAGGTGAATGTGCAGGTAGTAGTATGGTGCTGAAAATGTGTTATGTATATTTATTTTTAACCATGCTCTTTTTTTCTTACTCTCAATCATTGTTGTTCCATTTCTTAACATTAAAGCGGAGTTCTGGCCACAGATTTTTTTTTTTTTTTTACAGGCATCCCCTCACACTTTAGTAATAACATGCATCAACTATATCTATATTTACAAGTGAATAGTAATCCTATATTTTTTTGAACTTACGATTTAGAAAAGTATCTTTTGGTCGTTGCCATGATGAGTGTGGGCATATGAAGCCCAATCACAGCCACTTCCTGGATAACCACTAGAGAGGTGTATACTGGGTAACCTGCATGCACCCCTCAATCTAACATATGCTCGATGCTCCAGTGGCCGTAGCGCCGATTGTTTAGCAAGTTGCCATAACAACAGGCGGCGATGGAGGAAGGTCTCACCCCATTGTTATGGCAACATAGATAGATCTACCTTAAATCACGTAATTTCATGTCAGGAAATAACATAATTTGTTTCACACAGTACTGGCCACTGACTCCTGGGAAAGAATGACTCACATTTCCCAGGATCACAGGTGAGGGAGGAAGTGATGCAGTGCACCGCAGAGCTAGAAGTGGCAGATTAGGAGCCACCACCTGGCAACAGGGCACTTCTGGAAAGTAAAAATTTTTTTTTTAATTTCAAATGTTTTTCATTATTAACCCCCCTGGTGGTATTCCTGAGTACCATTAACAGTAACCCCGAGCCAGACTCAGGGCTGAATTGCAGGATATAGGGAAAGTTACTTACCTTGTCCCCTTGTATCCTGCGATGTCTCCCCGCTGTGTGTGCGAGCTGTCTCCTGCCGAGTTCCACCAGGCTCCATTCCCTGCGAGCTTTGTGACGCACGGGGATGGAGAACGGTGCCAAATTCAAAAAAGTAAAAACAGAGTATACTGTAATCTTACTGATTACAGTACTGTATAAAAAAATTACACATCCCCTTTGTCTCTGGTGGTCTTCCTAGTGTCCTGCATGAACTTTTATATTATAAATACTGTTTTTTCTGCCTGGAATTTGGAGATTGTCCATAGCAAAAAAAAAGTGTCCCTTTATGTCAAAAGTGGTTTTAGACCAGCTAGAAAACAGCGATAATAAATTAGAATCACTTGCAGAATTTAGCGATAGTGATTTGTGGAGAAATTCGTCATCAAACACTAAATCTAATGACAGTGACAATTCTGCAACTGAGCAAATGTCAGTGTTTTTGATTTGATTACATTATTATTATTATTATTATTATTATTATATTATTATTTGTTATAATTATTTATAGTTATTTATTATATTATAATTTATGATTAATTTTTCAAACTTTATCATACCTGGGATGTCTGCTAGACTCTGGTTTGGACAGATTTAAGTGAGTTATTTTTAAGAATTACAGGCCTACAATATAAAACGCCAAATTTCCATGCAAAATAATTGTACCGCTTTCAGCACCAAAAATCTGAAATAATCGTACTGCCAGGGAGGTTAATCAAGGACTAGGAAAATGTGACAACAATTTTCAGGGTGGAACTCCACTTTAGGTTTTCTTTTTTTCTTTTCTTATCTCATAAATGCAATTGTAAGGTATACATTTTCATAATACAGAGATTAAATAGATAACTATATTAAATGTTAAATTAATAGGGGGGTGTGTGCGCTCGCTTTTAAACCAAAAAAAAGAGATTACAGACAATGTTATCAATAACAACCAGGTGTGAGTGAATGTGAAATATGTGAACCAGCACAAACAATAGGTACGTAAACTTATATATAAACTATGTGGACTCACACAAGTAAAAAAATGAAAAGTGACTTAGTGCAAAATTAAAGTTGCTGCATACATAAAATCATGTATGCAGCAACTTTAATTTTGCACTAAGTCACTTTTCATTTGTTTACTTGTGTGAGTCCACATAGTTTATATATAAGTTTACGTACCTATTGTTTGTGCTGGTTCACATATTTCACATTCACTCACACCTGGTTGTTATTGATAACATTGTCTGTTATCTCTTTTTTTTGGTTTAAAAGTGAGCGCACACACCCCCCTATTAATTTATCTTATATTGAGAGTTTACTCATAACAGTGATTGCTGCTGCTTTTAATTTACCTTCCCCAAATTTTCCATAGAGCGCGGAAGCCCACAGATATACATATATTAAATGTTAATCTCTGTATTATGAATTCAGCAAATCTGCTAGTATGTACTAAAGCCTAAGCATATATTTTATTGTACAGTATCTGTTCTGTTCTATGTTTGTTAGTAGTTTTTAACCACTTGCCGACCACCCCATAGCACATTTACTTCTACAGGGTGGCAGTGCTGTGCAGAATCATGTAGATATACATGATTCTGTACTTCTGGGTTTTGGGGACGCAAGTTAGCGGGTCCCACCTGTTAATCGTTTGGTACACTGACAGAATTGCAGTCTGCCTATGTAAACAAGGCAAACTGCCAATGAGTCAGTAGAGCAGGTATGGATCCTGTGTTTCTGTAAAGCAGAAACACAGATCCATGCCTTCTACTAGTAAAAGCACCTCCTACACTACACCAAAACATTAGCTGGGCACACAGTTAACACTTTGATCACCCCTGATGTAAACCCCTTCCCTGCTAGTGTCATTAGTACAGTGAAAGTGCATATTTTTAGCATTGATCACTGTAATAATGTCACTGGTCCCCAAAAAAGTGTCAGTTATGTGTCCGAATTGTCCGCTGCAATATAACAGTCCTGCTGTAAGTCGCTGATCGCCACCATTACTAGTAAAAATAATAAACAAAAAATAAATATGTAAAAATATCTCATAGTTTGTAAACGCTATAATTTTTGCACAAACTAATCAATATACGTGTATTGGTATTTTTTTTACCAAAAATATGTAGCAGAATACATATTGGTCTAAATTTATGAAGACATTAAGGTTTTTTTTGTTTTTTTTTTATTGGATGTGTTTTAGAGCAGAAAGTACTTTTTTTTCCCCAAATTGTCGGTCATTCTTTGTTTATAATGCAACAAATAAAAAATGCAGAGGTGATAAAATACCACCAAAAAAAAGCTCTATTTGTAGGAAAAAAGACATACATTTTACGGTATTTGGGTACAGTTTTGAACGAGCACGCAAAAAAATGGGCTGGTCAGGGGGGGGGAGTAAACATTTCGGAGATTAAGTGGTTAAAACTTCATTAAAATAGAACACCCCAAAAATGTGCTACATTCTCATTAGGAACTTTTCTCCTGCTACCGTTTAGTGTTCCGGTATTTACAAGGTGAAGTGACAGTAACAAACAGCTACAGAATCTTGCATTGTCTTAGCAGACAAGGTATTAAGCATATTCACTGATAACTTATATCCTAAGACCTTAGTTCAGATTAAATAATTAAAGATCTTCATTACCACACAGTGAGGATCATCAGATATATTTTTGCATAGTGGGAGATCTACCATGCCTCTACATATTGGAGGTTCACAAGTAGGGATAAGCAGAGTGATTTTGGCAAGACTGGCTTCACTGCGAAATTAATTATTTTGCTGATTGCAAAATGTTGCAGAAGCAGACATTTGTTAATTGTGCACTGTTGTGTCAACCAACAAGGGGCTGTTTTCTGCCATAAAAACAGATTCTGGGTAATTGAAATGAGCTTTTCCAACCCACAGGAGACATTTAAAATCTATTGCAGTCTTTCAAAACCACATACATTTATTTTGGCAAAATAATTTTTGCCAGAATCCAACCATTTTTGCTGACATTTTGTGGAAACTCTCGAGTCACTTATATGTTTATTTATTTATTAGCCCTTGTACACACGGTCGGACATTCCGATGGACAATGTCCGATAGGACCGTGTTGTCGGATAATCCGACAGTGTATGGGCTCCATCGGACTGTTTCCGTCGGAGTATCCGACGGACCAAGTTTTCCAGCTGGGCTATAAAATTTTCCGACAACATGATCCGATCGGACATAGTCCGATCATGTGTAGAGAATTCCGATCGGACAAAGTGCCATGCGTGCTCAGATCAAATTCCTAGACTAAAGCTATTTGCTACTAGCCTGAACGTAGTCCCGTCCTAATGAAATAACGTCCTCACGTTAAGTACGATCAGATTTTCTAACAACTTTGTCCGACTGTGTGTATGCAACAGTTTCGGACAAAATCTGTTGGACAAAATCTGTCGGACAAAATCTGACAGATTTGGTTGTCGGAATGTCCGACCGTGTGTACAAGGGCTAACAGGTACTTATATATCACCATCATTTTACATATTTACAATTCATTAACATCAGTCCCTACACTCAAGAAGCTTACTATCTAAGGTCCCTAACTCACATTAATTCATACTTACATATACTTACATAGTTACATAGTTAGTCAGGTTGAAAAAAGACACAAGTCCATCTAGTTCAACCACAAAAAAAAAAAAAATATCATACAATCCCCAATTCTATACCCACAATTGATCCAGAGGAAGGCAATAAACCCCAGAAGAGCATGATCCTAGGGCCAATTTAGACAGGAGCCAATTAACCTACCAGAGCATGTCTTTGGAGTGTGGGAGGAAATCCACATAAGCACATGGAGAACATGCAAAATGCATGCAGATAGTGCCTTGGTAGGGATTTGAAATGACAATCCTAACATTGCTAGACAGAAGTGGTAACCACTTAGCCACTGTGCATATTGCTTAAACCACTAAGGGGAACTAGGGCATAAAGTCAGGATGATCATTTTGTTTAAATAAAACTCTTTTTTCAATGTGATAGGTGTTTATGAAAATGCTTGTAACCTGGCTGCAAAGCTCAATCCACTAGATTTAAGTGGTTCCCCTGCGATCCATTGTACAATGACAGCTGGATGAGACTGCTCTTGTTCTGGAAGAACATCATATGATTTCCTCCCATTCTTGTCGTGCCGTGTGCCACCAAGACACCGTGTATAATCAATCAGGGTAAAGAGCCAAAGATGTTGGCACTTTATCATGTGATCATCTGTGTCCAATCACATATGGCTTCATGCAAACAAAAGCTTTTTCACTTTTTAATGTGATCACATGGGAGACCAATAACCTCCTATGTGATAACATATTTAATGATAGTATTTATTTAATGAGTCATCAGGAGTCTATAATACCCCCCCCCCCCCCACCCCACAAACTCCACTTAAACTAGTGGACCACAAAAAGGCTTCATTAGCTGCTTTCATTAGCTGAAGAGGTGGGGCAAATGCAAGACCAGTCACCCAACACAAGGAGAGAGAACAGCAACTCCTGCAAATAATATCAATATTTAGGTAAGAATAAACATGGCTCTTGTACTTGCTTAGTCTCAATTCAGTTTTAATGAGATTTAAACATTTATTTATTTTGATGTGTCCATAGTTGTATACCTACAAGCTCCATCATCTCTTCACTTTCCTTTTGTTATGCCACGTACATACGACCGGACTTTCCAGCAGAAAAGGTCAGACGGAATCATTTCAATGGATATTCTGATCGTGTGTGGACTTCAGCTGACTTTTTTTTCAAAAATTCTGACGGACCTAGAAATAGAACATGTTTTAAAACTTTCCAACGGAATAAATTCCTGTCAGGAAAACCGTTTGTCTGTATGCTATTCTGATGGAGCAAATATTGGCTACTGGCTATTGAACTTCCTTTTCTAGTCCTGTCGTACGTCATCACGTTCTAAACGAACAGACTTTTCAGTTTCAGCGGAACTCCGTCAGAACTCCGTCGGAAAGACCGTCAGAGTTTATCCTGATGGAAAGACTGGTCGTGCGTACGCAGCATCACTTTCCTTTTCATTTTGTTGGTTCCTTTTGATCTTATGACATGTTGGTTTTACATAGAACAAAAGATATCTCCTTTTATGTTTGCATCTGTTTATAATTTTGGAAATCCTGCAATGCATTTCAAATATCTAGACCACAATGTGGTAATTTACTAGTTTTCGATTAGCAAGAAAACGCTTATATTTTATAAGTGAGATATGAACTGTGGGCATTTGTTTTAAGTGTATTTATTTCCTAGTTTTGCATGATGTGTAGAAGAGTTAATACTAAGGATGGGCCAAACTGTGCTGTTCCAGCAATGTTCAGCAAACTTCCAAGAGGTTTCGGTGCCAAGCAGTGGCGTATTTAGGTTTTGTACTGCTCTAGGTCTGACTAAACTTGTGACCCCCTAATTTAAATATGACCCACCCCTTCCTGTAAGACCAGCACTGAAATTTTCCAGTGGGGACACTAGGTCTGAGGGCCTGGGGGGGGGGCACAATGAATTCATTTAATCTGCAGAGATTTCCTCTCACTTCTTGTTTGGCTATGGGGCAGGAAATTAAATCTACACAATGGGACAGGGATGGCAAAAAAAAAACCCAAAAAAACACACAGGAGCTATAACCTAAATGGAAAAAAAAAGGAAGCTGTCAAAGCCAACAGACACTTTTTTCCAAATTTATGGAAAGGACTAAGAAGATATAACAATGCCATGGTGCAGCAGAAAAAATATAGCACAGTGATGAAGGTATGTGGTCCTGGCTTTGAGCAAAGGACGTATTGGGGGCAGGAACAAATAAATCCACCTGTTTATTTTTATCATCAGCAATCAACAGAAATAAAAATTAAGATTCTTTAATATGTGCAACTGACACAAGCAAAGGATTGTAGGAGCATCCTACTACCTACCTGCTAGATATAGGTGACAATTTCAGTGTCCCTTGTGTCTGCATCATCCCTAGATTAAAACCCTTTTGGCAGCTAGGTAAGTGCCATGCAAGTTTCACCCAAATAGTGTAGCTTTCCTTCTATCCTGGGTACCCCATGCTATATAATCTAGGCAGCTACTGTATAAACAGTAACACCTACCTTCTATATAGACTACTACCTACCTGCTAGATATAGGTGACAATTTCAGTGTCCCTTGTGTCTGCATCATCCCTAGATTAAAACCCTTTTGGCAGCTAGGTAAGTGCCATGCAAGTTTCACCCAAATAGTGTAGCTTTCCTTCTATCCTGGGTACCCCATGCTATATAATCTAGGCAGCTACTGTATAAACAGTAACACCTACCTTCTATATAGACTACCAGTAGCTAAGATCTATGGTAAGTCATTATAATATATAGCAACCTCCTAAGTGTAGCTGACCATCTCAGTCTCCCTTGCATCTGCACCATCTCTACTACCCAGATTAGAAACCCAGTGGCAGCTAGGTAGTTGTCCTGCAATTCCCACTCAACTGGTGTGGTTTTCCTTTCAGCCTACTTGGCTTGGCCTGTGTCTCCCCCTGTGTCTCCACTGCACCTCTCTCGACATGAGGTCACCTCACACAGTGGAGAGCTCCTCTCCCTTCACTTTACTGGCCCGCGCCCGTCAGCTGACTTTCTTCTCCAGACAGTTTCAGCCTCCCGACATGGCATGTGTCTCTCTGTAGCTGGAAACTTAGGTGAGAGGTCTGATGAGAGGTCCGCTGTGATAAGACAGTCTTTTGGGACACCCGGGCCCCATACATATGTTAGGGTTGTCCCCCCTTATGGCGGCTCTGCTGGCATTATCATACTGGCAGCAGTGCGGCCGCTTGATGGGAGCGCCAGACCAATTTGCCTTCCAGCCCAGTCCGGCCCATATGACTGGCACTACACTGAAAGTGTAGTGGAAGCTGGCAAGGACTCTTTTCATGCTGCCCCCCTGCAAAGTTCCTGGACCTTGTTGGCCAAGTCTGGACACAGCATTGGTGCCAAGCTCAAACCCCTATTGAAATCTAAGGGAACCTAATCTTTCAAATCTAAAAGACCATTTTCAGTGCTGATAAGCAATGGAGTTTCAAAAAATAATATGGGGGTGGGCAGTCCCCTGGGGAACACGTTCAATGGAAAAAAAAAAAGAAAATAGCAACAACATGCCTGGGGGTGCCCTATTCCTTACTGTGATGTACAGAAAGTGCTGCAGCCACACTGACGTTTACAAAGTAAAAAAGTGCTTAAATTACAAGTCACTCACATGTCATTGACAGATTCTTAAAAAAAATAAAAAATAAAAAACACTCAGATCCCCATCTGGGTTTGCTATGTATTTTTGGGGGCGTTTGGAGGGGTCTACATAAGGGAAGGTGTGAGAATAGTAGTGGCAATGTCATCTCCAAAAAATGGCCAGTGATGCGGTGGGGATTCCCAGTGACGTTAGTATTTTATAGGGACAGGTGCAAGTTTGGATCTGTTGAGAAGAGTAATGCTGCGTACACACGATCAGACTATGCGGCGGACTTAGCCTGGCGGACAAACCGCCGGACTGTCCGCCGGACTGTCCGAACGAGCAGACCTGCCCACACATGGGACTTTTCCGGCTTACTAGGTCTGCCAGACTATCCGCTGTATAGTCCGCCAGACTATCCGCCGTACTTTTGAAATGAACGGACTTGCCCACACACGGAGGAAATTCTGTTCATTTTGAACGCGGCTCCAGGTAGACGGGACTAGCGAAGGAAGTCAATGCCGCCGCCTTCTCTTCTTCTTGTTCTTCTTGTTCTTCTTGAGCTGTTGACTCGTCGCTGTCTCTGACTGCAATAACAGGGATGCGGCGTGCGGCGACATATATAGGGACATTGTTGGGTGATGTCCCCGCTCATTATGATGTCACAGTCCCAAAGGATGCTCCCAGATTCCAATTAGCCCCCCGCCCGCAGACCCCGACAACCAACGGCCAGGGTTGTCGGGAAGAGGCCCTTGTCCTCATCAACATGGGGACAAGGTGCTTTGGGGTGGGGGGGGCGCGCAGCCCCCCTTCCCCAAAGCACCCCCCATGTTGAGGGCATGCATCTGGTACGGCTCAGGAGGGGGGGGCGGTCGCCGGGTAGCGTGCTCAGATAAGGGTCTGATATGGACCTAGGGGGGCTTCCCCTTTAAGTCCATACCAGGTAACGGGGCCAGCGACGTGTCAATCTCGCCGCCGACATTGACTTCCTTCGCTAGTCCCAGCTATCTGGAGCCACGCTCAAAATGAATGGACTTTTTTCCGTGCGGGCAAAGTCCGTTCATTTCAAAAGTACGGCAGACTAGCACACACACACGGCCGTATTGTCCGCCAGACTCGCAGTTTTGATGCAAAACTACTTTCTAAGTCCGCCGGACTTTTGGGTAAAAAAAGTCCACCGGAGCCCAAACACGGGGGGATTGTCCAGCGGACTCGAGTCCGCCGGACTTTTCCGCCGGATTGTTTGATCGTGTGTACGCGGCATTATTCTCTCTGTTTGTCATGGTGACCATTGTCTTTGGGAAAGAAAATTAAGTGAGATCCAAGGTTTAAAAGTGGTCACCAGAACAGGTGGTAAAGAGGTGACAAGTGTCTAAGGGGTGGATTTTCCCTTGCTTTGGAGAGATTTAATTTCCTATTGCCTCTCCAGGACATGAATCAGTACAGCAAACTGCTAGAGGTTTTAAATGTTACCCATACATACTGTACGCTATTAATTTAGCCCCTTTTTACTTCTATTTTCTCTTAGCATTTTCAAGATCTGTGTCCATCTGATTTTTAGGCCATGGTGTGCTTGCTGTTAATTTTTTCATACCAGAGGAATGGCTGTGCATTTATGATTTGGCATATCAGTAGTGCAACAAAGAAATATATTTCAGATTTTTTACATTTGCCTTATAAAACCTATAATTTATTTTCTACTGGTTTGCCAGCAGTAATTCATAATATCACTAGACCTAATTTTAGCACACACCTGTCACAATGACAAATTGCATAAAGACACCACCGAGATATCATTAATGTCTAAATTTCAGATGTTAAATGCATGTAGTTCAAGACTGTGTCCTTAAAGTGGACCTATCATTAAAATTCACATTTAATGTGGATCAATAGTGCACATTACCAAATTGCATACATTATTTAAAGTATGGAAATAACAAGTTGTTTGTCATGAATAACAACACTGCTGCCCTTGGCACCTTAATATGACCTAAAGCTTAAGCAGCATGAATTACAGCATCTCTTGATAAATGGGGCACTGTGGTCACTTCACATAAAACTGCAGAAAATGTTCTCTTCTCTCTGGTAGTGCACAGAAAAATTGGGTCAACAAGGCAGAACAATGTGCAATACTACTGAATGGAAAGCAGAGCTTCCATAGTTGAATATCAAGTATGGCTGATGTGTACCAGTACCCAATTGCCCCAATGAATATCCAGCATCGTGGGGGGTTAATGTGGAGGGATTGATTCCCTTTAGTGGATTTAATATCCAACATGGGTTTGTAGTTCGTATAGAAGTTGGTCGACAGCTTGCTCACTCATTTATATGGACCAGGCTAAGGTTACTTTAAGTAATGTATCCAACAATATAGAGAAGAATTTGAGACTAATAATTAGCTCAGAAAACTGATATTGTTTTTAGTGTCTGTTGGAAAGCCAATCTGTTTCAGGGATTCTAAGGCTTTAGGACTAGAGAACAAAACATCAATTATAAGTCAGATGCAACTCATATTTGAGTTGATATTGGCTTTTAAAAAGATGCCACAAACAATAAACATTTTATAAACTATATGAATGAATTGAATTAATTATTAATATGTTCAGTTCTTATATCGTAATATTTTATTTACCTCTCTTTGTTCAATTTCCTTCTTTATCCCGAGTTTTTTCTCTTTTCTTTCCCATCTCATTTAGTTGCCCCCCCCCCCCCCCCCAGACTCCTTTCATTCCTTCTCCTCCAATTGCTTCTTTATCCTTATTCCTCTGTTCCCTTTTAGGTGCCATTCTTGTATACACAATTTTTAGTTAACCACTTGAGCTCTGGAAGATTTTACCCCTTTCAAGACAAGGCCATTTTTTTGATATTTGGCACTGCGCTATTTTAACTGGTAATTGTACGGTCATTCAACACTGTACACAAATTACTTATTTTTTTCACAAAAATAGAGATTTATTTTCGTGGTATTAGATCACCACTAGGTTTTTATTTTTTACTTTCTGCTATAAAACATATCCAATAATAAAAAAAAATCTTCATACATTTAGGCCAAAATATATTCTGCTACATGTTTTTGGTAAAAAAACAAACAAACCCCAATAAGTGTTTATTAATTGGTTTGCAAGAAAGTTATAGCATCCACAAACTATGGTATATGTAATGGAATTTGTATTTATTTTTTTATACTACTGGTGTTGACCCAATTATAGTGGGGTTGTGGTAGTATGGATGGCAATATCATACTAACTGGCATTTTATGGAAACTGACTAACTGCCAATGACATCATCAGTGACGCTAATACAGTAATCAGTGCTAATAATATACTGTACACTGAAACTGTTCTAATGACACTGTCTCAAAAGGAATTAACATCTTGGGGTAATCAAGGGGTTAACTCTGTGCATAACAAGTGTTAACACATGTAGTATGTACTGCTTTTCACTACAGATCGATTGTTTCTCTGCAAAGCAGGGAAAAGAAACAAAAGTGATTGTTTGTCAACACAGGGTTCTGAACTGTGATTTGACATAGCCAGTCAGCAGGTTTCAGGGTTTCAGCCATATCTCATTGGCTGGGATCTGTTGACAAACTCCCACTAAGTTAAATCAGAGGGGAGTAGGCTGATGCACACCCCAACCTGAAAACCACTTCCGACTTGGTGCCCCGCTGCAGTAAATGTACATGAATAAAATAAAATAGCTCCTCAGGATTCAAACATCCTTCATTTTACTCTATATTTGAGTCCTGAGGGGCAATTTTTTTAATCTATTTATTTAGTTAAAAAAAAAAAAATATATATATATATATATATATATATATTTTGCAACAAACAACAATTGTGTGCGTAATGCCCTGTACACACGGTCGGACATTTCAATGTCCAAATCCGTCAGATTTTTTCTGACGGATTTTGGCCCAAACTTGTCTTGCATACACGCGGTCGCACAAAGTTGTCGGGAAATCTGATCATTCAGAACGAGGCGACGTACAACACATACATCAGAACTATAGAGAGGCCAGTAGCCAATCGCTTTTGTCTCCTAATTTAGTCTAAGCATGCGTGGCACTTTGTCCGTCGGAATTATCTACACATGATCGGAATTTAAACGATCCGATTTTGTTGTCCGAAAATTTTAGATCCAGCTCTAAAATTTTATGTGTCAGAAATTCCGACGGAAAAAGTCTGATGGAGCCCACACACGATCGGATTTTCCAACAACACGATCTGATCGCACATTTTCCGTCAGAAAGTCTGACTGTGTGTGCAGGGCATTAGAATGGCATCTGAAAAGACACATCCGATTTTATAATTTTATACATTCTGTGTATTTGCAGATGTGTTACTAGATGGATGCCACCTCATATCATTACAAACTATGGAATAGATTTATGAACTTTTTATTTTTTTACTAGTAATGGCGGCGATCAGTGATTTTAGCAGGACTGCAACATTTCAGCGGACAAATCGGACACCTAGCTGAAACGTTTGATACTTTTTGGGGACCAGTAACTCTAATACAGTGATCAGTGCTAAAAAATGCACTTTCATGGTACTAATGACACTGGCAGGGAAAGGGTTAACATCAGGGACGATTAAAGGGTTAAATGTGTTCCTTGGGAGTGCTTTCTTACTGTGTGGGGGGATGGTTTAACTGCAGGAAGACAGAGATCTGTTTAACAGAAACACAAGATCAATGTCTTCCTTAGTAGCAGAATGGCGATCTGCCTTGTTTACATAGGCAGAATGCTGGTCTGCCTCTCTCGAAATGATCACTGGGTTTCTGGCAGACATTGGGTCACCAGACCTGCTGATAGGCTCCCGCCAATCACAGCGGGAGCAGGGCTCTGACAGCACGTGCCCCAGAGCCGAAGGAAAAAATCACAAACAGGTACATTTTGAGCTTAAGGGCCCCCCCCACCCGCCGCAGTATATGCACATGGGGCAGTCCTTAAGTGGTTAAACGGGGGTATATTACCATCGCATATATAAGTTAAGTGCTCTATCATGGATTTCCAGTGATCTGGTAAATTTCCTAAGATTAGCCCATATGATATCCCACCCCTGCTCTGTAAATTGCTCTCCAAATTCCTCCTCTCGTTAGACCATGTAAGGGAGTTTATGGAGGGTAGCATCTGAAGTCAGACGTTGATACAAAGATTAAATCAACCCCTTATCACGAGGGCATGTATGTCAAATATTTGTATACATGGTGTATGAATCGGACATGTTTTGTGTATAATTTGTGGTGTAAAAATTTCTGATTTGTAAATATTGATAAAATTCAGAGGGAGGCATATCTTTCAATTGTTGGAGCTACAAAAAGGAAATAAATGAATAAACCTCCTGGAGATGTGACAGATTAGTTGTTACATGGGACCGTAACCAGCAAAAGTCCCCAGGTCTGGAGAATGCCGCTGTAAATCTCGGGCCAAAAATGAAGACCATTTTATAGGTTAGACTATACGTGTCCTTATCAAGGTGCCGAAGTTTGAGCAACTGACCAACTATCGGGTTACATTTCAGTAAATCATGACCCTTAGTGCCATTGGACCACTGAAGACCAAAAAAAAAATGGTGCAATAGAATAACTTTAAAATCTAAGCCATGCTACTTTAGAATCAGGGATATTCCATTGAGCTAGTTGCGTTAGTTGAGAGGCCAGTTAATAGAACCATATGTGTGGAACCCCTAGCCCACCCTGCCTACGAGAATGATAAAGGACGAGTCTCGAATATCTAGGTGATTTATTTTGTCATATAAGTTTATTTTTAATGGCTTCCCATCCATTCTATAGCTGAATGACGGCTACAGTGTGGTCCTACATTGCCTTACCATGTGATCAGCTGTCAGCCAATGACAGCTCATCACTTGATGTAAACAGAAGATCGTTAATAGATCTTTTTCTTTCCTCGCCCTGTCAGCGTGAAAAAAAGCCGATAACCGGCTTCTGTGAAAGGGACATTGGTCCCGAAGAGGAAGAGGCGCAGCCACCTCACCTGTGCCCACCATTGCCGACTGCCAGTTCCTCCTGCCAGTGCCCATCAGTGCATATCAGTGCTCCTATCAATGCCCACCATTGATGCCCATCAGTGCTTTATCACTGCCACCTAGCAGTGCTGCCTATCAGTGTCACCTACCAGTGCACATCAGTGCCCATCACTGCCACCCATCAGTGCACATCAGTGCCAGCTATCAGTGGCCTTCAGTGCCACCTTTCAATATCCTTCAGTGCCACCTATCAATGCCACCTCCCAGTGCCCACCAGTACCACCTCATTAGTGCCCACCAGTGCCACCTATCAGTGCCCATCAGTGCTGCCTTATCAGTGCCACCTATCCATGCCCATCAGTGCTGCCTTATCAGTGCAGTCTATCAGTGCCCATCATATAACAAAATATAAAACAGTTTTATTTTTGTTTTTTTCAAAATGTTTGGATTTTTTTTTTTAAACATAACAAAAAAATTGGCGATCAAATACCACTAAAAGAAAACTCTATATTTGTGAAAAAATTATAAAAAATGTAATTTAGTTGCAGTGTTGCATGACCGCGCAATTGTCTTTTAATGAGTGACAGCGCTAAAAGCTGAAAATTGGTCTGGGCAGGAAGGGGGTTTAAGTGTCCAGTAAGAAAGTGGTTAAATCAGACTGCATTTGGGATAGATAAGCTTTAGAAAGTCTAATATATAGAGTTTTGAACAAATATAATAGATTTGGGAGAATAGTCATCTTAACAGCAACCACCCTTTGAGAAACGATATGCGGAACAATGACCACAATTTAACTAGGTGTCTAATGTTAGAGACAGTAGAAGGATAGTTACTTTGGAACAGCTGGAGAAAGTCAGAGGTCAGGTTGATCCCTAAGTAGGAGATAACAGAGGGAGACCAGATAAATAAAAAATGAAAACTTCTTTCCTAGAATGGGGCACATTAATCGGAAGTCCTATAGATTTATTAAGGTTAACAGAGTTTCCCAGTAGCACACTTAGGTAGCACATTTAAAAGATTAGGCAAGGATACAATGGGTTGTGTAATACAAAGTAATATACATCACTTAAAACTTTCACCACCCTTTATACCAGGGTGCAGTAAAATGGCAGACAACAGTTCTGTCTCTAAAGCGAAAAGAAGGGGAGAGAGGGGGAATTCCCCATCCAAGAGAGAAGAACTCAGAGTTACAACCAGGTAGACGTATGTGTGTTTTAGGTTTTGCTTACAGAGCATCAAAGCCTCTAAGGAACTCTCCTCGAAAGCCTCATTGGTGTAAAAGTAAGGACAATTAATTGCAGGTGACACCATCAAAAGCTTTTTTTGCTATTGAGGCTCAATAGTAGGACTTTCTTAGAAAAGAGGTTAGCATCTTGGATGACATAAGTTGTCAATATAATGTTATTTGTGATCTGCCTATTAGGGATAAAGCTTGATTGGAAAGAAGAAATATGAGTGGAAATAGGCAGGTCTAAAATCCTTCTAAAAAGTTTTAGCTCATTAAAGACTTACTGCAGTCTGCTCACATAATTTGAAATAAAAACATCTTTGCCATTCTGAAGTTTCCCTGCAACCACTTTGCATATTATTTTACATATATTGTGATTCTGTACTTGCCAAATATGCTGCATAAATCTCCATCCACTGAGTCTGGCTGCAACCATTTTATCTATGGGCAGCCGAAGCTGCTGCCTGTTCACTTCTTGGATTTACACAGAGGCCCACCCCCAGCTCTGCAGCTCTCATTGGCCCTTGTATGCCCCCCCCCCCTTCCTGGCAAACTCTCACGAGAGTGAGAGTGAGAGCTATGCATGATGTCATAAGCCTAGGCTTTTTACCAGACAAGAAACAGGAAGTGGCCAGTATAAGGAATTTACTGGCAGAAAAAAAAATGTTTTACTAAACTGTTACCAAAGTTAAAACAACAAGGGCAGAATATTTAATAGATGGAATGTTGAAAAAATTACTGAAGTTCTACTTTAACCACTTGGGATCCGCGCTATTGCAAAATGACGGCAATAGCGCGGACCCACATTTTCGGGACTACGTCTATTGACGTAGTCCCGGTTACGAGCGGCCTGCGCGCCCCCTGAGGGGCGCGCGCGGCGCGCTCTGTGATCGGCGAGTCCGTGAGACTCGCCTGATCACCGATCCGTGTAAGGGGTCGATCCCGACCCCTTATCACGTGATCAGCTGTCAGCCAATGACAGCTGATCATGTGATAAAACGGAGCCGGTAATCGGCTAGTATTCCTCCTCGCGCTGACAGCGCGAGGAGAAAAAAAAAAAGCCGATCGCCGGCGGCCGTGTTCGGGACATCAGTCCCGATCACGGCCAGCAATTTAAAAGGACACCTGCCCCCTGCCAGTGCCCACCTGCCACCCGCAGTGCCATCCTGAAATAAAGTAAGTGCCCCCCTGTCAGTGCCACCCAGCAGTGCCCATAGTGCCCACAGTGCCACCCAGCAGTGCCCACAGTGCCACCCAGCAGTGCCCACAGTGCCACCCAGCAGTGCCCACAGTGCCACCCACAGTGCCACCCAGCAGTGCCACCCACAGTGCCACCCAAAATCTGCCTCAGGTGCTGCACCCCAGTGCCGCCCATCAGTGCCCAGCAGTGCCGCCCATCAGTGCCCAGCAGTGCCGCCCATCAGTGCCCAGCAGTGCCACCTATCAGAGCCACCTATCAGTGCCACCTATCAGTGCCCATCAGTCCCATCTATCTGTGGTACCTATCAGTGCCCATCCGTGCCACCCATCCGTGCCACTTATCCGTGCCACCCATCCGTGCCATCTTATCTGTGCCCATCTTTGCCCATCAGTGCCGCCTTATCTGTGCCCATCGGTGCCGCCTTATCTGTGCCTATTAGTGCCGCCTTAACTATGCCTATCAGTGCCCACCAGTGCAGCCTATCAGTGCCCACCAATGCAGCCCATCAGTGCCCACCAATGCAGCCCATCAGTGCCCACCAATGCAGCCTATCAGTGCCGCCTAATCAGCGCACTTCAATGAAGGAGAAAAATGACCCGTTTGCAAAATTTTATAACAAACTATTAAAACATGATTTTTTTTTTTTTTTTTTGCATCTTTTTTTGTTTGTTTAGCAAAAAATAAAACTCCGAGCTGTAACTAAATACCACCAAAAGAAAGCTCTATTTGTGGGAAAAAAATGATAAAAAATTCATTTGGGTACAGTGTTGTATGGCCGCGCAATTGTCACTCAAAGTGCATCAGCGCTGAAAGCTGAAAATTGGTCTGGGACTGAGGGGGGTTTAAGTGCCCAGTAAGCAAGTGGTTAATAATTATGGAGATGGGTGGAGGTTCTTAGGTTTGGATATAAAAGATATATTAGTAAATCACATTTCATCTGAAAAAAAGAATGGTCTTTCAACACATTAAATAAGCAAACTAAAAATGGAGAGAGTACTGGAGCAAACTTTAGCTAAAGGAGATGCCATCAGGGCCCAGGGCTGAGGCTTTTTCATATGTATTTAATGGTGGCTAATACTTATGATTCTGTGATCGGAGCATTCATTTTCATGAGTTGGACTGAGGTGAGAGTCGAAATAGTGATACCTGCAAACCAAGACAAGGCCTCAGGAGGGATAGAAGAAGAGGGAGCTGAAAGAAGGTCTGAATAATATTTCACAAAGGTGTCTAAATTTTCTTTAGGATGTATAGTGAGTTGTCCCAAAGCATTACGCAGTTAATAAAGGTATTGCTATGACACAAGAATCTAGTCCTCGACCAAAGGAATGCCTTTTCTACCATAGAGGATAATAAATAATCTACCTTTGGTCATTTTTGATCAATCAGCCGGACAACTTCAGGAGAATGTGAAGTTGGATGAAGAGAGAATTTGTTGTTGCCTTTCCTTGTTATGGGCGGCAGCAATACTTATGAATTTGCCTCTTAAAAACGCTTTGTGTGCTGTCCAGGTCATAGTTATAAGAGTGTCCAGAGTGTCAAGGTTGAAATATTCAGAAATCGTTAGATAATGTACTACTAGCGGCCCGGGTCAGAAAAAAAGTGAGTCATTAAGCCTCCAAGAGTAAAGCCGCGTACACACGGGCGGACTGTATGGCCTACTTAGTCCATCGAAACACATTTCAGCGAAAAGTCCGCTCGTGTGTGGGCTTCAGCGGACTTTTTCAGCGTGCAGTCTGGCGTACTAAGTATTTCGGATTTTTCGAAATACTGTCCGTCATACTTTGGTTTCAGTGGACAATCCGCTCGTCAGTAGGCTAGTTCGACGGACTAAGAATGGCGCATGCTCAGAAAGGATTTACACGGCGAAAGGTTGCATTGCTGTGTATTCGACTTCCTATTTCTAGTCCCGTCGTACGTGCTGTACACGTCATCGCGCCAGCTTTCGACGGACTGTTTGTGCATCCGTGTGTGGTCAAGTCCGTTCATTCGAAAGTAGGACGGACTGTCCGTCGGATTGTATGACGGACTAAGTAGGCCATACAATCCGCCCCTGTGTACGCGGCTTAAGGGGTACTAAACAGTCCAACAAATGAGGTTGAAAAAGATGTGATGAGATGATCTGACCATGGACATGAACAATTTTTGGCCGAGGAAATATTAGACAGTATAATAGGTGTACAAAATAAATAATTTAATCTGACATAAGAATTAGGCGGGTGAGAACAAAAGGTATACTCTTTAGCCCCAATATTGCAAGTTATCCACATGTCTATCAGCTGTTTCATGTGTAAGCACCTAAGTAATGACTTGGAAAAGGATTTAGAACTGGATGTAAACCTACTTCTATCCACAGAAGGCTGAGCAATCATATTGAAGTTGCCCCCAATTATTACATGTGAAGAATGATAGTGATCTGACACATCAAAGAAAGTATTAAAAAGCAAAACAAGGAGTGCGCATGCGCGGGCGGCCGGAGCGGATGCAAGGCTAGGCTGCTCCGCACTCTCCCGGCACATTTCGTTACCATACGCTGCCCACCGGCCCCGCTTGTCCCCATATACCTACGGGACAGCGGGCACAGCACTCGCGGATCGCTCCCCATGCCTACTAGGTCGTCGGGGAAGGCGCACGGAGGCAATTTTCAGCAGCCTCGTGGATCCGGCCGCAAATCCAAGATGGCGGCCGGCAAATACACAGGGCCCGGACCGGAGCAACCACCACAACTGCAGCGGGACAGGAGACGTTTCCCTGACTGCAAATCTTTTGAAGAAGGCTCCCTCACAGCTTCTCCACCTTCAGGTGAGCGGATGGATCACCCCTGTCCTACATCCAGCCCTGCTAGATCTCTCTCTCAGGCCTCTGCTCCATCCCCGAGCCCTGCCTCTCAGGATTCCTCTGCCCTGGAAAAGGACTTATCAGATATCTTTCTTAGCCAGGCCAGCAGCCATGATATGGATCCTGAGAGTCCGGAGGGGTCTTCTGATCCTTTGCCTGCACCATTGCCATATTCCCCTGATACTGTTTTGCTTGCTCGTTTTGCGGACATGCTGAGGAAAGAGCTAGAGAAAGCTACATCCAAATTAACCTCTGATCTGAGGCAGGATTTCCAGAATTTGGGCTGTCGGTTGGATAGTATTGAATCTAAAGTTGATGAGACTGTCCATAGAGTGTCGCAGAATTCTGACATGATTACCGACCTCCATGATCGTTTAGAGGAAGCCTATAATAGAATTGACGACTTGGAAAACCGTGCCAGACGTTATAATTTCCGTATTCGCGGTTTACCGGAATCGGTTAAAGATATCACCTCCTTTACGTCTTCTTTGATGCATCTAGCGGTCCCAGAGATTGATGATATTCATATGGAAATTGATCGCATTCATAGAGCCTTGGTTCCCCTGAAGCCTGACGGACCACCCCGTGATGTGATTGTGAAACCTCACTTCTTTGGGATTAAAGAAGCCATCATGCGGTATGCCAGGGATCGCCCTGATTTAGAGGTTGAAGGTCATCGTATTCAAATTTTCGCGGATATATCGCAAGCTACCATTCAAAAGAGGAGGGCATTTAAACCGCTGTTATCCCCGTTGATTCAGCGCAATATTCGCTATCGCTGGAACTATCCTTTCCGCTTGCAATTTACTTATGACAATCGATCCTATGCCTTTTCTACATTCGCTGATGGAGAAAAAATCTTACTGAAATTGGGATTCATTTCCCAGGCCCCAGTTTCTTCTGGTCCGCCCACAGCTACTGATCCCCCCCCCCCGCTCTTGCCGCTTTGGTCTTCCCCGACTTCGAAGAAATCCGCACCATCGCGTCAAGTTACCTGAAGGACTCTATTTTTTTTTTATTTTTTTTCTGATTTTTTGACCCTACTGGTACACCGGACTCTGGGGGGAAGAGGATAATATAAAGAGTTGTAGATTTTTGTTTTTTGTTGTTTTTTCCCTTCTTCCTGGGGTCTGGGGATGTTTTTTTTTGTACGTTAGCTTCTCTGTGGTCCTTATATAGGACATTAGCTGCCGTTTACATCATTTTTTTGTCACCTGATCAGATTATTGTATACCTTTTTTCTTATATTATTTAGAGTTTTCGGGTATGGATCTATGGGCATAACATTTGCTGTTTCATATTGTGCCGGGAGGTGGCTATGTGCTCTCCCTGTTGATAGGACTCTCCCCATGGATTTTCTTTGGTGGAGACTCCCACACTTCCAGACTTGGATTCTGGTCTACGTTATTATATTTTGTTTGCTTTTTTGTTGCTTAAGGTTTTTTATTTCCCTTGATGCTGGGTGTTGTTGCACCTGTGTATCGTTTTTTTTTTTCTCTTCTTCTCTCTCTCTCTGCTTTCCTTCCAGGCTTCACTACTAATTCTTTTTTTCTTTTTCTCCTTGAGGGTCAGCCAGCGGCATTCTGGTTCATCAAAGAGGTCCATGTGTTGCCATCGTTGGGTGAGTCTGTCTATCATGCACATTTATGCTTTTTGCCATGTCCCGGTTAACTGACTCGACTGGAACCATTCGACTGCTATCTCATAATGTTCAGGGATTGGGCTCCCCATCTAAACGAATCCAGATATTTAATTATTATAAATCTCTGCATGTAGATATTGTAGCTCTTCAGGAAACCCATTTTCCCTCTTCTTTTACCCCCCGCTACATCCATAGAGATTACCCTGTGTGTTACTTTGCTAATGCCACAGAGAAAAAACGAGGAGTGGCACTCTGTTTGTCACGGCGGCTTTCATTTACAGAGACTAAAGTACTGCGGGATCCAGAGGGGAGGTTTCTATTGGTTAAAGGTCATTTGGGGAGCAACTTGGTGACAATTCTGGTTTATTATGCCCCCAACACGAATCAGGTAGCATTTTTTAAAGCCTTGCTCCAGTCCTTAGAGTCGGAATTTGAGGGTGATGTGATCCTAGCCGGAGATTCTAATTTAGCATTAGATCATAGTCTGGATAAATCACACTTATCTTGTCTTCGATCCCCTCCCAAATGTAGCCGAAGGTTTGCTCAGTTATTACATCGCTATGATCTAGTTGATGCTTGGAGGGAAGCCAACCCTACCGCCCGCGACTATTCTCATTTCTCTAGGGCCCACAACCGCTATTCACGTATTGACCATGTGCTTCTTGCCTCGGGACTGTTGCCTAAACTGACTACAGCTAAAATTGTATCTACACCTTGGTCAGATCATGACCCAGTAGTGTTATTGTTTTCGAATCTAACGTTTAAATTGGCGAAGCCCCACTGGAGGCTGAATGAGTCTATCCTTGGTAATGAATCTCACTGTACAGAGATTATAACCCACCTAAAGGCATATTTTGCGGTTAACAAAGCAGAGGATACCAACCCTGCTATTAATTGGGCGGCTCATAAAGCCTCCATTCGGGGCTCTCTGATTCAGTTGACGTCCAGACTTAATAAGGCTAATAATACCTTGATCCTGACCAAAACTAAGGAATATGAAACCCTAGCTGCCCAACATAAACGACTCCCTCATCCAGACTTATTGCTTAAACTTGAACAGGCCCGTACTGAACTCAATATCTGCCTTACTACGAAGGCCGAAAAATGTCTTCGCTGGACCAATCATAGGTTCTTTACATGGCGTGATCGTCCAGGTTCATTGCTGGCGCACAAACTTACCCCTAAACACACGCATACGGCTCTCCCTAAAATTAGACTTTCAGGTGGTAATCTTTCTCAAAATCCCCAGAGTGTCCTTAACGAATTTCAGAATTTTTATACTACACTTTATGCCCCAACTCACGATAATGCGTCTGTCTCTATCAACAATTTCTTAAACACCTTATCGCTACCGTCTCTTACGGAACCTCATAGAGAAATTATGGACCAACCTATCACTTGTGAAGAGTTACACCATACCATTAAATTATTATCTCTGCATAAATCGCCTGGTCCTGATGGACTCCCTAATAGCTATTATAAAAAATTTGCTGAATACCTGGTCCCTCATATGGCTCTCTATTTTAATTCCTTGCGAGACGGTGGCGAAGTACCTTTAGATGAAAATAGAGCTTACATTAGTGTTATACCTAAACCAAACAAAGATACTACTGATATTCTTAATTATCGCCCTATATCATTGATTAATTGTGATCTCAAAATCCTTACGAAATTATTAGCACTACGATTGGGTGCCTTTTTACCACAATATATACATAAAGACCAATCAGGTTTTATACATCAACGCCAAACCTTAGACCAAATTCGCCAATCCATAGCTTTGATTTCTGCGGTTCGCTCCCAATGGGACGCTCCTGGATCTCGGGAATTGCTATTGCTCTCATTGGACCTTCATAAGGCCTTTGATAGCCTTAATTGGGACTATTTATTTACTACTCTTGGGGCATTTGGTTTTGGTCCTGTTTTTATTTCCTTATTACAAAAACTTTATAGCAAACCGTCGGCCCAGGTTGCTATCCGGGGTTATAGATCATCCTCTTTTCTCATTGGCCGTGGCACGAGGCAGGGCTGCCCGCTTTCCCCATTACTTTTTGCGTTAGCAATAGAGCCTTTAGTGGTAGCGATTCGTTCTCATCCCCGAATTTATGGAATATGTTGTGGACAGCAGGAACATAAATGTTCTTTGTTTGCCGACGATGTTCTTATGTATATTACCAACCCTACAATCACTCTACCTAACTTATTATCCCTATTTCGTCGATTTTCCCAACTTTCCGGTCTTACTTTAAACACTCAAAAAACGATGGCCCTTAATGTTTCTCTGCCCCCCTTAATAGAACAACAGTTGCGACGCGATTTTCATTTCCAATGGACCTCAACTTCTATTCCCTATTTAGGTATTCAATTGACATCCTCGATTGGCACTTTATACAAAGCCAATTATCCCCCACTTTTTCGCCGTTTACGTGAGGATCTTCGATGTTGGGTGGATTATTCTTTATCTTGGTTTGGTAGGATCAATTCCATCAAAATGACGTTTCTCCCCAGACTACTTTATTATTTTAGGACCCTACCCATTGCAGTCCCGAGGAGGGAATTACAACAGTTACAAGGAGATGTTCTCCGTTTTGTTTGGGGTAATGGGAAACCCCGCATGAATAAATCAACGCTATATACCTCAAAATTGCGCGGTGGGCTTGGCCTCCCTAATTTACAAGCTTATTATCAGGCGGCTCAGATAACACAGCTTTCATATACCACGACCAGGGGGCCTCAGCCCCTTTGGGTATCTATTGAAGCCCTTTCGTGCCACCCTCTTGCTATTGGCTCCCTGATGTGGCTACCAAGTCGCCTTCGCCCTCCTATCTTATGCCCTACCCTGTCCCACTCCCTTGAGGTTTGGGACAGAGTACGCCATCGTAAACCATTGGTGTCTTCACATACTCCCTTGGCTCCGGTGTTTTGTAACCCAGAGTTTCCACCTGGCTTGACCCCACAGGTATTCCAGTGGTGGCTCAACAAGGGCCTCCTACGGATAGGTGATTATTTAACTGGAGGCCGACCTCATTCCTTGCAGTACTTTGTAGAGACGATGCAGATACCCCCTAGTGAGCTGTTTCGGTATAATCAGATTGTGTCATTTATACGTTCTAAACTTTGTAAGATAGATAGACCGTTTACTCTTACGGATTTTGAATTATCTTGCCAGTCACAGGACCAAATACGGGGGCGTATATCTACCATTTATGCTACCATTACGGACCCACTTACTAAACTTCCCTATATGATCCATTGGGAACGGGACTTGAATCTTACCTTTGATCTGTCTGATTGGCAAGATATAGCCTATGCTTTATCTAAAATATCTGTTAATACTGCACTGATTGAGGCAAACTACAAAACTCTATTACGATGGTATCTAGTGCCAACCAGGATAGCTAAGATGCATCCGTCTACATCCCCCATGTGCTTTAGACGGTGTGGTCAGCTGGGTTCAATGTTCCACATTTGGTGGCAGTGCCCGATCATAGTCAGATTCTGGATTCGTATATTTAACCTTATATACACGGTTACTGGGGTTAATATTCGTAGAGCCCCGGAGGTAGCGCTTTTTCAGAAGCTCCCTGATGGGGTTCCTAAGAAATCTTTTAAGCTGATCACATATATAATCCTAGCTGCTAGGATAACTATAGCTAGATATTGGAAGCAGTCGATGGTTCCTCTTGATTCTGTAAAACTTAAGCTTAACTGGATTATGGTTAATGATAGACTCACCTGGACCCTTCGTAATAATTCCAAGAAATTTAATGTAATTTGGGATCCATGGATCAAATATATTTCCCCACTGTGACTTGCCGCTGGTTGACCCTCCCTCTATCTTTCTTTTCTTCTTTCTTTTTCTTTTCTTTTCTTCTCTCTTTCTTTCTTCTCTATATCTATTGTTTAACAAGATATTTTTATATACTCTGCAAAAAAAAAAAGGTCAGGCACCACTCTGTGCGGTCGTTCCTAGTGGAAGAGGGGTGTAGGAGCGTTCTCCCCCCCCTCCCTATTTTCTTTCTTTCTTTGTCTTTTCTTCCCACTGCTTTGCTCCGTTTTATGTTCTGCTATTATTTTTGAAAATATGGATATCACAGATTCTCTGAGCAAGATCCAATTGGGTCTGATAGAGGGTGGGATATGTCTGTAAATTTGACTGGTGGAACACCATACTTTTTTGGGCTACTCTGTAATGCGTAGTCTACCATTATATTGATTCCGTTTAACATATTTGACTTATGGTTTTACACTTTCATGTTTTACTGTTGATTGACCCGGTTGCTGTATGGGACGAGGGTCATATTGTCCAGATTTTACCTGTTCATTGACCGTATTATTTGTGATATTTTCTTACTGTCTCACCTTGAATTATAAATAAAAACATATTGAAAGTAAAAAGCAAAACAAAAAAAAAGTTACTTTTAATGTAAGAAAATCAAAGACTGTTTTATTGCAAAAAAAAACAGTGTGAATCCACTGAAGCAAGGGTAACTTCCCATCCTAACAATAATCCTTTTAAGATGAAAAAATGACAAAAATGGCCACACCTCTGTATTTAAGAGGTAAAGGATTAACTAACTGCCCCATGAAAGAACGTAGGGGGATCCTTGTCAACAAAGTGTATTTCTTGCAAAAAGTTTGTTGTCATTTTTTTGTGCCTTTATGTCTATATAGTAAATATCCCTTTATTGCTAAAGTGGTATTAAAACTAACACTAAAACTAAAAATGTAATATATTTCTGCTTACCAATCATTGTATGTGGTGGCTGCCTTAGTATTAATTTCTAGGCTTTTTTCCCCTTTGTTTACACCTGGTAATCTGGCCAGTAACACACCTCCTGTTTTAGAGTGATTACACTCTAGATGAAGGAGCACACAGACACCTCTGGACAGCAGCCTTGTCAATCTGGGGGAATGGTGTTAGATGCATTAGCAGATTTAAATACATTAACAAATTGACACACTTAAAGCGGTTGTATACCTGCTGAATTTTTTTATTTTTTTCTCACCCTCAAAGCAAAAGGCATAATGAGCTAGTATGCACCACATACTAGCTCATTATGAAATACTTACCTTAGAATGAGGCCCAGACATCTGTCCCGATCCACGCCGAGGAAGCTGATATGTTCCCTCTGCGTTTCTTCTGGGTATCGCAGGTCCGGCGCTGTGAGCGGGCAGAGCCGCGATATCGTCACTCCTGCGCGGGAGATTTCTCTCCAGCAGGGACTGGCATCTGCCGGGCTTCCAGCCGGGAATCCCCTGTGCGCATGCGCCGCTGCAGTCAGCGGCGCATTGCGAGGGGAATAAATACCTGTAGGTAAAAAAAAAATCTCCTAAACCTGTACGGTTTAGGAGATTTTTTTTTTACCTACAGGTAACCCTTATTATAGGCTTTCCTGAAGGTAAAAGTCCCCAATATGACTATACAACCACTTTAAAGGAAAGTCTCAAGGTTTTTCACATTAATACATTTTATGCATTAAGGTGAAAAACCTTATGTAGTGCAGCTGCCCCCCAGATCCCCCCTTTTTCTTACCTGAGCCCGATCATCCCAGCGATGAGAACGAGTCCTGCAGCTGTCTTCATTGGATAGATTGATAGCAGCAGGAACCATTGGCTTCCAATGTTGTCAATCAAATCCAGTGACACAGGAACTGGGGAGTGGGGCCAAGTCCTGCTGTCTGTGTCATTGGACCTAGCCGCAGGACTCGTGTGTGTGCCCGCCTGGGTGCCCCAATAAAATGCAGCTCTCAGTGGGGGAGATCAATGCAGAGGTGGAGCCAGGATCGAGGCCATTCTGCAAAATCCTTGCACAGCGGAGGTAAGTATAACATGTTTGTTATTTAAAAACACAAACAAACAAAAAAAAAACTTTACAATCACTTTAAGTTCACAACTTTTAAGCAGTTACATCAAACAGCTTTTTTCCTTGGAATAAAGGTTTTAAATAAATACATACAAGCTTATCATTATAAGTACTCCTGTCAGTTGTAAATGACTTGTCTAAACCTTTTAACTGCTACATCTGAAGAACAGCTTGTTACAATGAAAAACAACAGACTTACTGACAAGATCACCAGGTGAAAGTAAAGGAAAGAAGCCTTCACATCTAAGAATTGGTGAGCTACAATATAACAAATGTTTGCTTTTGGGTTTAATATCCAATAATATAATATATTCCTAATAATATACTAATATAATAAGTTGCATTGTTTTTTTTTCTCACTGCTCCTATTATATATCTGTGATGAAGCGTGATGAGTATGGTGTGAATCTTTAGAGAAGGGCAGTCATCTGACATCGCTGATGTGTGACTTTCTGCTTTTCTGCTCCGCAAACATACTGTTATATTTACCCATGGCCCTTTAGAATGCACCCACTGTTCAGTGCAATGTGGCTACACACATTGATTGCCATGGCAGACTATGCTCACCACATTTCTTCATTTTATCCTAGGGTGCTCCAGTCTGTTTTTTTTTTATTTTTTTATTATTACACCGTGATCATTTATTATAAAACAGTACATTTTTCTTTTTCTCACTAAGAATTTCTTATTATGGTATGCCTTCTATTAATCTAACTTTGGATTCCAGATTGGGAGCTTAACATCCTGCACTTATCCTTGAGTATCAAAAATCAAATTCACTTTTAAATCTAAATACCGTATATACTCGAGTATAGGTCGACTCGAATATAAGCCGAGGCCCCTAATTTACCACAAAAAAACTGGGAAAACTTATTGACTCGTGTATAAGCTGAGGGTGAGACATGCAGCAGCTACTGTTACAGCTTAAAAGAGTGGAAAAGAGGGTCAACAATGCCCATCTGCAGCTGTATACCTCCCTGTGTCCATCACTGTGTCCATCCCTGTGTCCATCCCTGTGTCCATCCCTGTGTCCATCACTGTGTCCATCACTGTGTCCATCACTGTGTCCACCCCTGTGTCCATCCCTGTGTCCATCCCTGTGACCATCCCTGTGACCATCCCTGTGTCCATTGCAGCCTACCTGTGTCTTGTGCATGCCTCCGTGTGCCAATCTGCAGCCTCTTTGTCCTTCTGCAGCCTCTGTGTCCTTCTGCAGCCTCTGTGTGCCATTTTGCACTGATCTGCATGTATAAAAAACATACGGCGGCCATGCCAGGATTCAAAAGCCGCACCTCTCCTCCTCGTCTGACAGACTGCGGCCATTCCACTGTTCAAAAGCCGCACCTCCGTCTGTGATAGGCGGAACACTCAATTTCCCAGCAGTCAGTGTTCCGCCTATCACGGACATCCTCTCATCCTCGTCCGTAGAATGAGGATGAGCGGATGTCCATGATAGGCGGACCACTGACTGCTGGGAAATTGAGTGTTCCGCCTATCACAGACAGGGAGGCGCAGCTTTTGAATAGCGGAATGGCCGCCGTCTGTCTGCACGACACGCTGATCGGGTAGGCAGATGGCGGTGACTCGAGTATAAGCCGAGGGGGGCACTTTCAGCCTAAAAAAAGAGGCTGAAAATCTTGGCTTATACTCGAGTAAGCAGCAATGAGGCATGTTCAATGTGGCCAGAAAATTAGTCAATAATAAAAATATATATGTATTTATTATCTGGACAGTGAAAATTTGTCTCATATTGAATACAGCAATTGATAAACATACAGAAAACATATATATTAACCAGTTCCCGACTGTCTCACATACTTTTACTGTGGCAAAATTACACCTCTGCACGAAATCCCATAAAAAAAAAAAAAAAAAACCCTGCAAGAGAAAGGCATAATTAGCTAGTATGCATAGCATACTAGCTAATTATGTATCACTTATGTATCAGCCCCTGCATCAGTCCACGTCTCCCCCTCCGACCGCCGACATGTTGTCCCCGGACTGACTTTTGGATATTGATGCTACAGCACTGTGATCCGTACATGCACGCGGGAACGGCACAGTACAACTGAATCAACAACATATAGCACCATTGCTTCAGTTGGTTTAAGTGCGCATGTGCCGTATAACATTGGCACATGCAAATACAGGGATATCGTGCAGGTTTAGGTGATATCCTTGTTAGCTACAGGGGAGAGGGAACATATTGTTTGTTCCTACTAAGTAGGAACAATGATATGTCTCCTCCTTCAGTCAGTCCTATCCCCATACAGTTAGAACACACAGAGGGAACACACATTTAACCTCTTGATTGCCCCCTAGTCTTAACCTCTTCCCTACCAGTGACATTTACACAGTAATCAGTGCATATTTATAGCAATGATCACTGTATAAATGTCAATGGTCTCAAAAACATGTCAAAAGTAAACGATCTGTCCATTGCAATGTTGCAGTACCACTAAAAATTGCAGATCACCACCATTACTAGTAAAAAATGTCATAAATCTTTCCCATAGTTTGGAGGTGCTATACATTTTGTGCAAACCAATCAATATACGCTTATTACGATTTTTTTTACCATGTAGAAAGATATATATTGGCCTAAACTGATGAAGAAATGTGTTTGTTTGTTTTTTTATATTTATTAAAGCAAAAAGTAAAAAAATATTGTTTTTCTTTTCAAAATTGTCACTTTGTTTGTTTATAGTGCAAAAAAATAAAAACCACAGAGGTGATCAAATACCGTCAAAAGTAAGCTCTATCCGTGGAAAAAAAGGGGCGCAAATATTGTTTGAGTACAGCTTTGCATGACCGTGCAATTGTCAGTTAAAGCGACACAGTGCCAAATTGTAGAAAGTGCTGTGGTCGGGGGGGGGGGGGTTGGGTAAAATCTTACGGGGCTGAAGTGGTTAAAGACCATTGTCCTAGAAATAGATCAAAGAATAAAAGTACGCTACACAATGTGGCACTTTTAAATCTACATAATAATGCTATATAATGCTCCGTTCCTACAATATGACAAGTGTTCACCAGAATCACCAGCTAATTTATTTGGTGTATTTTCTTCCCATATTTGTGATGGATGATGCACAGAATTTGTATAAATCTAAATGGCAGATTTAGCTTGCTGCTTTGCAAATTTCTGTGAAACCGCTGATTGATCGTTGAAGGGCTCCTTCCAGGATTGGTATAAGCCTATCAAAAGAATATTGGAAGAGATTTTCTAGGAAGCCATGCTGTGTGATATTATACTTTCCTTTAGAAAAACTAGCTGCTTTGAAAAGCAGGGCAGCCAGAGCTGTGAGATACTAGGAAACGTTACAAAAGGTCACATTGAATAACACATACAATAACATAAAGAAAACTGAATTGTACAAAGCTATAAACTTTATAATAACTTTCTTTTCTTTTTCTTCATTCTGGAAAGCATTGCATTTCTCTGTTTGGAAAAATAGTTTTATAACTTTCAGAAAATACAGTTAAGTCCTATGCCATTTTTGAATAAAAAAAGAATTAATCAAATTCAACTTAAAAAAAGAAAATCGCAATACAAGATATCAAGACAAAAAAAAAGATGTGCAATAAGTTAAGTCAATTTTTTTTATATTGGCTTAGCTAAATTGCTGTCACCTTGACTGCACTGATGATGTAGGCGTAAGATAAAATGAGACTACAAGCTTTCCTGCTCAGAGACAAGGTAAGAGCAATGAATGAAAGAATGAAATATGTCGGCACTTCTTTACAAAAGAACCATGTATATTGCCTCTTTAAAAACCTGGAACATAAGTTTATTACTACACATTTTGCACTATACAAGCCCTTAGTCATGACAACTATGTATACATATGACTAAATTTTCACTCACGTTTCTATAAGCAGTGATCACAAACAAGCAATAGGTGAGCTGTCTCTTTCTACATTAAGATAAGAACTTTGGAGGTTATTTATGAAAGGCACATCCACTTTGCACTACAAGTACAAGCTACAAGTGCAAAATGCACTTGCAATTTCACTAAAAGTGCACTTGGAAGTGCAGTTGCTGTAAATCTGAGGGGTAGATCTGAAATTAGGTTTTTATTATCCAATCATGTGCAAGCTAAAATGCTGTTTTTTTTATTTCCCTTGCATGTCCCCCTCGGATCTAGAGCGACTACACTTCCAAGTGCACTTTCAGTGCAATTTCAAGTTCACTTTGCACTTGTAGTTTGCACTTGTAGTGCAAAGTGGATTTGCCTTTAGTAAATAACCCCCTTTGTCTTACTCAGTGTCCTGTTAAGGTATTAATGATTTTTTTGTTCTCATTAGGATAACTCAGGCAGTGTATTTTTAGACAAGGAAGCTTTAAGATCTTGTAAACCAGAGCTGTTTTTTTATTTTCAATCTTTTTTATTGACATTTCTAAGAATTTATTGAAATTTATAACATTGTTAATATTCCTGTCAACTGTCATACCATTAATATATTTTATATGAAACTATGGTTAAATATTGATTAGGGAATCTATCAATGTTCAGCCCAAATAAAGCTAAGAAAGGAGATGGTGCCGTAAGGCAGCCTTTTTCAACCAGGATGTCTGGTAGGGATGAGGCGAACACAACCCGATTCGGATCCAGAACATACGAACAGACCGAAAGTTTGCGTGAACTCTCAAACACCGTTAAAGTCTATGGGACTCGAACGTGAGAAATCAAAAGTGCAAATTTTAAAGGCTAATATGCAAGTTATTATCCTCAAAAGGGTTTGGGGACTCGGGTCCTGCCCCAGGGGACATGTATCAATGCAAAAAAAAAGTTTTAAAAACAGCTGTTTTTTCAGGAGCAGTGATTTTAAAGTGAAAAATTAAAGTGAAATATTCCTTTAAATATTCTACCTGGGGGGTGTCTATAGTATGCATGTAAAGTGGCTCATGTTTCCCATGTTTAGTCCCTACACAAAATTACATTTCTATAGGAATAAAAGTCATTTAAAACTGCTTGCGGCTGCAATGTAATGTCAGGTCCCAGCAATATGGATGAAAATTATTGAGAAAAAGGGCATGGGTAACCCCCCAGCCCATTACTAGGCCCTTTGGGTCTTATATACTCTGAACAGCAGTATACAGGCAGTCCCAAGAAAGACAGGGACTGTAGGTTTGTTCTTAAGTTGAATATGTTTGTAATTTGGAACAGGTACATTTTGTAAGTGTAGCTCCCCCCAAAAAATCAATTTTTAAGTTTTTGGGAAAACATAGGGAAGAGTTATCATCACTCCTGTAACATTTGTGTTGCTGTCTGTGCCCCTATTTAGATTTCACCTCCCTTTCTGTCCCAATGACAATTGGATTTTGAAAATTTGGTGTTTTTAGGGAAACAAGGATTGGTGATAAAGCATCAGTGGAGGAGACACCTTTTTTCCCATATTAACTCTTAGCCCCTGTACACAAGGTTGGAAATTCCAAAGGAAAATGTCTGATCGGACCATGTTGTTGGATAATCCGACTGTGTGTGGGCTACATCGGACTTTTTCCGTCGGAATGTCCGAACAACAAAGTTTTAGAGCTGGATATAGCATTTTCCGACAACATGATCTGATCGGACTTTGTCCGATTGTTTGTAGAGAATTCCGATCGGACAAAGTGCCACGCATGCTTAGATCAAATTACGAGACCAAAGCTATTAGCTACTAGCCGCAACGTAGTCCTGTCGCAACGAACGAACGTCACCACGTTCCGAACGATCAGATTTTCCGACAACTTTGTCCAACCGTGTGTATGCAACACCAGTTTCGGACAAAATCCGTCAGAAAAAATCAGACGGATTTTGTTGTCGGAATGTCCAACCGTGTGTACAAGGGCTTCCTAGAGGTAGATTTCCACTCACTTCCTGTTGTCTCCCTCCGTTTGTAAGTAGTATGTAAGTCAGATGTTTGAAAGTAGGGGCCTGCACTATATACTCTGCAGAAATTTGGGCATTAGGTGTTGGTACACGCGGTCAGACTTTCTGACTGGAAATGTGCGATCGGATCTTGTTGTCGGAAAATCCGATCGTGTGTGGGCTCCATCTGACTTTTTCCATCCGAATTTCCTACACACAAAGTTTGAGAGCAGGATCTAAAAATTTCCGACAACAAAATCTGATTGTTTAAATTCCGATAGTGTGTAGACAATTCAAACAGACAAAGTGCCACACATGCTCAGAATAAATTACGAGACAAAAGCTATTGGCTACTGCTCTCTTTATAGTCCTGTTTTATGTGTTCTATGTCACCACATTCTGAACGATCGGATTTTCTGACAACTTTGTGTGACCGTGTGTATGCAAGACAAGTTTGGTCCAAATTCCAGCGGAAAAAATCCGGCGGATTTAGTAGTCAGAATGTCCGAACGTGTGTACAGGGCATTACCCTTGGTGGGCACTGGAACTGGCCTTGCTGTGAAATATTATATCAAGAATTGTAATTACATGCCCCCGTTGAACAGAGTCAGAAAAATTGGGCCTTTAGTGGTGGTGTATTCACAACACTGTAAGCCCTCACAGTTACTCTTGGTGGGTGCAGGAACGGGCCCTGCTGTGAAATATTAGATCAAAAATTGTAATTACACGTCCCTGTTGAACAGGGGCAGAAAAATTGGGCTTTAGGTACTGGTGCTGGTGCCACAACACTGCAACCCCTCACAGATACTCTAGGTGAGCACAGGAACAAGCCCCGCTGCAAAATATTACAGCAAAAATTGTAATTACATGCCCCAGTTGAACAGGGGCAGAAAAATTGGGCATTAGCCACTGGTGGTGGTGCCCAAAACAAAAAATGTTCTTACAAGCTATCAACATGAACATTGAGGAGGAATAGGATAGTCACTCAGCATAACAGGATAGTCACTCAGCATCAGCATAGGCAGTCTTGAAGGGATCTCACATTCATAAAAAAAAATTATTTGGTTGCTGGTGATCCAAGACTGATTCATTTTTATGAAGGTGAGCCGATCAACTGGACAGACACACTCTGTGATCTGTTACAAAGCCTCCAGCAGCACCGAATGTGCTTTTCCAAAAGAATGCTGGATGCAGTACAGGCCAGTAACTCAATTGCATACTGTGCATGCTCTGGCCAGTGATCCATCCTCAAGACCCAGTAACCCAGAGGATTTTTGGTTGTAAAGGTCTCCAAGTCTGATCTTGCCCCTAGATATTCCTGCACCAAGTAAATCAGAGGCTGGCGATGGTTGCTGGAACTGATCAGACCTTAGCTGCGGACTAAAAAATTGTTTGAACGCATCTGTCAGATGGCCACCTTCTCCACCGCTCCTTCTGTGACTGACCAAAGCCTCAGCAACACGTTGTCCATGACCAGGAATTTGTAACTTCCCAGGCTCTGGAAAAACGTTTCACAAACCTTTCTGCAAGGCCTCCTGAAGTTGTTTCATCCTCTGCTCCATCTGCGATGGCTAGATAAGTTCCACAACCTTACACTTGTAACGTGGATCAAGGAGAGTTGCCAGCCAGTACTGATCCCTCTCCTTGATGCCACGAATCCGAGGGTCCTTTTGCAGGTTTTGCAGGATCAGGGAGGCCATGCAGCGTAGGTTTGCTGAGGCATTCGGCCCGGAGTCCTCTGAGTCACTAAAGATGACCTGATCTGCAGCCACATCCAGCCAGCCAGGTACAAGTCCATGGGTTTCTGGGGAATGTATCCCTTGAAGACTGCTGCTGATGCCGAGTGCTAGGCTCCACCTTCGTGCTGACACAATCCTCCTCCTCCTCTTTCTCCTCTTCCTGTGTGATCGGCAGGCCCACAGGAACACTGTCTGGATAAAGGGGACCTTGAGAGGTAAGGAAGTCCTCCTCTTACTCCCTCTGTTCTGCCTCAAGTGCCCTGTCCCTAATTCCACGCAGCGTGTGCTCCAACAGGTAGACAAGAGGGACAGTATCACTGATGCATGCACTGTCACTGCTCACCATCCTTGTGGCCTCCTCAAATGGTGACAGGACAGTGCATGCATCCTTGATCATGAGCCACTGGCGTGCCAAAAAAAAGCCAAGCTTCCTTGACCCTGTCCTGGTGCCATAGTCACACAGGTTATAAAACCTTCGAAAAACAGCGCTGGTCTAAACAAAGTGCTAGACAAATATGTATGAAAAAATCAAGTGTAAATAAAACAAAAACTTGACTCGGGTCCTGCCCCAGGGGACATGTATCAATGCAAAAAAAAAGTTTTAAAAACAGCTGTTTTTTCAGGAGCAGTGATTTTAAAGTGAAAAATTAAAGTGAAATATTCCTTTAAATATTCTACCTGGGGGGTGTCTATAGTATGCATGTAAAGTGGCTCATGTTTCCCATGTTTAGTCCCTACACAAAATTACATTTCTATAGGAATAAAAGTCATTTAAAACTGCTTGCGGCTGCAATGTAATGTCAGGTCCCAGCAATATGGATGAAAATTATTGAGAAAAAGGGCATGGGTAACCCCCCAGCCCATTACTAGGCCCTTTGGGTCTTATATACTCTGAACAGCAGTATACAGGCAGTCCCAAGAAAGACAGGGACTGTAGGTTTGTTCTTAAGTTGAATATGTTTGTAATTTGGAACAGGTACATTTTGTAAGTGTAGCTCCCCCCAAAAAATCAATTTTTAAGTTTTTGGGAAAACATAGGGAAGAGTTATCATCACTCCTGTAACATGTGTGTTGCTGTCTGTGCCCCTATTTAGATTTCACCTCCCTTTCTGTCCCAATGACAATTGGATTTTGAAAATTTGGTGTTTTTAGGGAAACAAGGATTGGTGATAAAGCATCAGTGGAGGAGACACCTTTTTTCCCATATTACGGTAACTCTTAGCCCCTGTACACAAGGTTGGAAATTCCAAAGGAAAATGTCTGATCGGACCATGTTGTTGGATAATCTACTAAGAAGTCACTTTTGACAAAACGACGTAGGGTGAGCGGCGTGCTGATGTCACCGCATTTCCACGTTAATCCGGAAGGGCGGGCAGTGCAAACAAGAGAGAGCCGGCCGGCTCGTTTTTTATATGCTATACGCTTACACTCTGCTGGGAATTCGTGAGTTGTTACTTTACTTTTTATATTTTAATAAATCTTTACGGAATTATGCTATGGGAGCTTTTTTTCTTCTCTCTTTGCTGTACTAATTGATTGTGGTGGAACGAGATATACCATAAAGAGGGAGCAGATAGATTGGTGTTATCAACAGAGCCCAGTGTGGGGACCAGGAACGTAACATTTTACAAGCCCGTATGATCTCCTTAAAAAGAGATCTTGACAGCTGGTAAGCCTCCTCTAATTTGGTGGTGGATAATCTCTTTCTACTCTGGGTGCACCTGCTACGTGTGTAAAGGGTGGTTTTTGAGAGTCACCGAAAATGGACTA
This sequence comes from Lithobates pipiens, assembly GCF_037356315.1. Classification (NCBI taxonomy): domain Eukaryota; kingdom Metazoa; phylum Chordata; class Amphibia; order Anura; family Ranidae; genus Lithobates; species Lithobates pipiens. The sequence continues at coordinate 78,198,236 of NW_027507748.1, forward strand.
AGATTCAGCATCCTATCCATCTTTCCTTTTCTTTGGACTGCTTATATGCCTGGAAATTATTACTTTGGCACTATTTTTGCATGTTTTGGGGATTTTTTGTAAATTAGAAAAATTATGTCACTTTATAATTTTGTTTTATAAGTTTTAGCGCAGCCATATTTTTTTGATTTTTTGATAGTCACACAGGTACTTATTGGTGGCCCTCTGTTGCGTGTGCAGCCGTTGTATCATGGCCAACGTTGAGTTCCATCTGGTGGGCATGTCACAGATTAGGTGGTTCTTGGGCAGGTTGTATTCCTTTTTTAGGTCAGCCAGCTGAGCACTGGCATTATATGACTGGCGGAAATGCACACAGACTTTCCTGGCCTGCCTCAGGAGATCCTGTAAGCCTGGGTACCTGCACAATGGCTGCACCACCAAATTAAGGACATGAGGGTGAAGTGTCCCTGTCAGAGGGCAGAAAGGAGGTTGGTGCCATTGTCGCAAACCACCATTCCTGCCTGAAGCTGGCATGTTATCAACCACCTCTGAGCCTGCCCCTTCAGAGCTGACAGAATCTCTGCCCCGGTGTGGCTATGGTCCCCTAAGCACACCAGCTCAAGCACCGCATGGCATTTTTTTCCCTGAGTGCTTGCGTAGCCTCTTGAACTCCTACGGAGCACTGCTGGTTCCAAGGACAAATCTATAGAGGAAGAGGCCATGGAGGAAGAAGAAGAGGAGGGGGTGGAGGAGAGAGGTGTGTCAGAATCACCACTAGTAGCATTTTGGAGGCATGGTGGCAGAACAAGCTCCAACAATCATCCTTCCCAGCTGCCAGAGAGAGGGATCAGTCCTGGCTGGCAACTCTCCTTGATCCATGTTACAAGGGTAAGGTTGCAGAACTTATCCAGCCATCGCAGAAGGAGCAGAGGATGAAACATCTTCGGGAGGCCTTGCAGAAAGGTTTCTGAAACACGTTTCCAGAGCCTGGGAAGTTACAATTTCCTGGTCATGGACAACATGTTGCTGAGGCTTCGGTCAGTCACAGAAGGAGCAGTGGAGAAGGTGGCCGTCTGACAGATGTGTTCAAACTATTTTTTAGTCCGCAGCCCTAAGGTCTGATCGGTTCCAGCAACCATCGCCAGCGTCTGATTTACATGGTGCAGGAATATCTAGGGGCAAGATCAGACTTGGAGACCTTTACAACCAAAAATCCTCTGGGTTACTGGGTCTTGAGGATGGATCACTGGCCAGAGCATGCACAGTATGCAATTGAGTTACTGGCCTGTACTGCATCCAGCATTCTTTTGGAAAGCACATTCGGTGCTGCTGGAGGCTTTGTAACAGATCACAGAGTGTGCCTGTCCAGTTGATCGGCTCACCTTCATAAAAATGAATCAGTCTTGGATCACCAGCTGCACAGTATGCAATTGAGCTACTGGCCTGTCCTGCATCCAGCAGGGTCACCCAGTGTGCCGTGATAGATAGATAGGTAAGATAGGTAACGTCCCTGTCCATGCCTGCTGGACCATGAATCAGCAGTAATATGCACCTTACCACTGACCGCCCTGTCCAGCGAGGCCAAGACATTGCCTTCCACTTGCTGGTAGAGAGCCGGAATTGCCTTCTGTGAAAAAAGTAGCATTTGGGAACCTGCCACTGAGGTACTGCACATTCCACAAATTCACAAAAGGGGGCAGAGTCTACCAGCTGAAAAGTCAGCAGTTGGAGTGCTAGCAATTTAGCCAAGCTGGCATTCAGCCACTGGGCATGTGGATGGCTGGGACCAAATTTCTTTCACTGCTTTAGCAACTTGGGTAGGGAAATTTGCCTGCTACAATCGGACGTAGGTGTAGCGATAGCAGATTGCTCACAAGTACTTGGCACACCTAATTCTACACCTTCATTCCTCTCAGTGCAGGTTTCTGAGAGAACTGAAGGTATAGTGGGGTTGGAGATCCCAGCTTATGAGGCGCAAGGAGAGGTCTGCCTTGATCTCTGGTGTGGGTTTTTTAACCACTTCCCGACCGGCGCACACACATTTATGTCGGCAGAATGGCACAGACAGGCAAATGGGCGGACAGGTACGTCCCTTTAAATTTGACGGAGTGACATCGTGTGCACGCCAGTCGGGACCTCCGTGAGTCCGATCGCAGTCCCGTGAACTCGATCACCGTGGGGATACCCATGATCGTCTCACGGGAAGGAAGAATGGGAACATGCTAAAGTAAACAAGCATCTCCCCAAACTGCCTAGCAACAGTGACACTGATCCCTTCTCCCTGTGATTGGAGCAGAGATTAGTGATGTGTACAACACAGCCACGCCCCCCCACAGTTAGCAACACGCCCCTAGGACACACTTAACCCATACACTGCCACCTAGTGGTTAACCCCTTCACTGCCAGTGTCATTTACACAGGAATCAGTGCATCTTTATAGCACTGATTGCTGTATAAATGACAATGGTCCCAAAAATGTGTCAAAAATGTCCGATGTGTCCACCATAATGACACAGTCACAATAAAAATTGCTGATCGCTGCCATTACTATTAAAAAAAAAATATTGATAAAAATGGCATAAAACTATCCCCTATTTTGTAAACGCTATATATTTTGCGCAAACCAATCAATAATCACGTATTGCAATTTTTTTTTTTTACCAAAAATATGTAGAAGAATACGTATCATCTGAAAATGAGGGAAAAAATTTTTTTTATACATTTTTGGGCGATATTTATTATTGCAAAATTTAAAAAATAATGTGTTTTTTTCAAAATTGACACTCTTTTTTGTTTATAGCGCAAAAAAAAATAACCGCAGGGGAGATGAAATACCACCAAAAGAAAGCTCTATTTGTGGGGAAAAAAGGATGTAAATTTTGTTTGGGAGCCACGTCGCATTACTGCGTAATTGTCAGTTAAAGCCGAAACATAAAAAGTGGTATGGTCTTAAGCCAGCAAAATGGTCCGTTCTGAAAGTGGTTAAGTACGCTTGCAATGGACTGCATGGGAGTTCAACATATGTCTGGTCAAGCATGTGGTACCCAAGCGGCTGCTGTTCTAGCAATGCTTGATACGCTTCAGACATGTTACAAACAACAACAGTGCGATCTGCTGCACACGTCCCAAAAAAGGCCCACACCAAAGAACTTTTGGAAAAATGTACTGAGTCAGCAGTGCCCTGCACATGCGGAGCTCTGCAGTGTGATGCAGTCGGTTGGCTGCCCTTAATCTGGCCCCTGGAGGTCATCCTGCCTCATTGGAGATGTTCCTCCTCATCATCCTCCTCCTCCTCTCTCCTATCAGGCACCCACTTTGTCAGTGACCTCATCGTCCCCTCCCTCCTTGTCACTGGAGCAAACTTGGCTGTATGCTGAACCTGGGGGAACATGACTGCCAGTTTGTTGTCCTTCTTGGGCACCCCTCTCTATGGGCTCATGTTACTGCCTTCCTCAATCTGGGTACCATCATTGGAGCCTTCAAAATGCTGCACATCCTCCTGCAGCATGTACCCAACACTGTGGTCAAACAGTTTGCGGGACTCCTCAGGGCATGATGGTGGGGCTAGGGAAGGAGTGACTTATGACATTGATCTGATGGAAGAGGCTGATTTGGCAGCAACATTGGCAGCCAAAGTACTCTTAGCCTGGGTGACAGAGGATGAGGAGGATGAGGACGGCTTGGTCTTACACTCTACCAGCTCTTCTGCATTTTGTGGCTCAACACGGCCAGCTGCCGAAAAAAGGACAAGCGTGCCCCATGGTCACGTGCTGAGGCTGCACCGTGTCCATGTCCAGCAATGTTGGCTGTAAACACAGAGCCTGCTTGCCCTCTTTTAGTGGCCTGTGAGCCTCTGCCTCTCCTTGTTGGCCTTCCAGACATACTGTATTTGATTTATTTGTAATGTATTTGAATAGGTACACCAGGAATGGCCTGCAGTGAGATGTAGCTGCACAAAGCTGGGATGATTCTGAATATACTGCAGCTAACGGAATCAACTGCCTGCCTATAGTATATTAGGAAGAGAACAACAGGAACGGTTTACTGTGAGATCTAGCTGCACAAGATACAATACTTAATATACTGCAGCTAACTGAATCAACTGCCTGCCTGTAGAATATTAGGAAGAAAACAACAGGAACGATCTGTAATATATTAGGAAGAGAACAACAGGAACAGTCTGCAGTGAGATCTAGCTGCACAGGATACAGTACTCAATATATACTGCAGCTAACTGAATCAACTGCTTGCCTGTAGTATATAAGGAAGAGAGCAACGGGAACGGTCTGCCTTTTTTATAATTTACTACAACGTAAAAAAAAAACTTCACCAAAACCCTACTTCTTCAAAAGTCGGAATCAAATCTCTCCACATCCTTTTAAGTGGAACAATGGAAAAAGGCGGTTAAGTATAATCATTATTATGTAAGAACCACAAATTATTGGTAAATGGCTCAAACAATACTCCTTAGATGGTATTATACCCCTTTTGTTACTGAAAAATTCTCCCAAAACAGCGCAAATGAATGTTGGCTTGGTTGTAGCAAAGTGGGCACCTTGTTACATATGCTCTGGGAATGCCCTAATCTTAGGAGTTTTTGGAGAGCAGTATTCTACATAATATCCAAAACAACAGGCATCATAAATTCAGGCATTGTAGAACTGGCCATCCTAAGCGTCCATGTGGACCAATATCCACCAACGCTTAGGCCGATGGTAATATAAATACTAATGGAAGCCAGATTGATGGTTACTAGAAAGTGGAAGTCCAACTTATCACCAAATATTAGTGAGGTTGTTAAAAAAGTTGAATTGTTTCACAATTTCTTGAGTGTTATGTATCCTCTCTGATAATGAGCTAGAGTCTCTAATTCTTTCTTACTATCTCTTTGTGTTCTAATATTTTAAGTACATACTTTTCAATCTTTGAACAAATACTGTACTTTAACATGTTGAAAAAAAACTATGCATTAAGGGCCTTTGTATGTGTTAAGGCCCGTACACACGGTTGGACTTTTTGACAACAAACATGCAAATTAGCTGTTTTGGAGCAACATCCGACTGTGTGTACGCTCCATCGGACAAACTTTTTCTGTTTTCATCGGACTTTTGTTGGCTGTGCGAATGGACAAACTTTCTGGCAACAAAAGTCAGATGGAGCAAAGTCCGACAGTGTGTACGCAAAAGCATCGGACTTTTGTACAAGGTACAAACATGCATGCTCAGAACCAATGCAAAAGATCAGACTACAATACAGAAGTTCACCAAAGGTGGCGCTGGAGTCATTGAACGTCCTCTTTTGAAGTGGCGTCAGTACGTTGTGACGTCATTACGTTTGTGTTTGTTGTCAAAAAGTCCGACCGTGTGTATGCAATACAAACTTGTGGACCACGCCCTTTGTACAAAAGTCCACGGAAAAGTTTGTACAAAGTCTGACCGTGTGTATGAGGCTTTACACTCCACACACCTCAAGTTATTCTGAAGGTCTGTTTCAAGGTACCTCTACTTTTGCATTATATGTTTATATGCCTCTTCTCACATGAATGATCACCTCTCATTTTATACTATTGTGGATTGTATGTTGGAAAATATTTTCAATAAAAAGATATTTTGAAAAAAAAAGAAAGAAAGATATTTTGTCGATGAGGAGTTAAGATTTCCTGAAATGCTTTATAATATTCAATGACAGGCCATCTGCCCCTGGTGATTTTTTGCTCAGTAATGATTTAGCAACCTTCCCTATTTCTGCTGCAGTAATAGATGCCTTAAAATTCTGTAAGGTGAGGTTATCTGAGGAGGGAAGGGCCAGGGAATGTAAGTAGTTGTGGATAACATTGTGGGCGGGTTGTGGGGTTTCAGAATCACCCTTAAGGTTAACTATGGCATGCTAGTATTTGAGAAAAGTATTCGCTATATCTTTTGGAAGAAATATCTTCGCAGCTAACCTGAGGGTTAACCAAGTGGGGGTTAGACAATTTTATTTGTTTGGCTTTAAATTGGTTCACCAAGAGCTTACCCGCCCTGTTTCCCTGGGAATAATAGCAAGCTTTTGACCTATGGAGAAGCTTCTCATGACTGGGTAGCAAGCAACCTGAGTTCTTGTTTGCACTGCCTCAAATTACTAAGCATAGAATTACTGAGTGATTGTTTGTGTTCACTTCCAATGGATTTATTCTGAGTAAGAAGCTTCATAGCATTTTTTTTTTTAAATGTAATTTCAATATTTGTAGCAGTGTGATAGTAAAGGTATTATCTTGATAATTATTTGCAGTATGACACCTCTATGGTTAAGTTTTAGGCTCATGGGGTTAGGCTAACAGACCAAGAGAGACTAATTTACTGTTTTTCTTTAGTAAATCAACTCCCATGTTTAAAGCAAAAGCTAAAGTACAAATACACAATTTAGGCGTTCTTGTCAAGAACATAGTAAATAATCACCTCTCCCACTGCTCACATTACTGATTTCTGCTGTACTGAGGAGATATTACTTGTGGAAGAATATTAAGTGTCCCATAAATCCAGGAATCTCAGATTCCCGCCCTTTTGATGTTTGTCGTGGTTTCTGATGCGTGCCTATGTCCAAATGTGATGTAAGGGCTGGTAGATTGGAGGCATTGGGAGGATTAGGAATTCAACAATATGGAGATGTCAGACTCTGAAGGTTCATCAAGAGGCAATTTTTCTTACATCAGAAATCAGAGAGGCATGGACAATGGAGAGGTAAGTATTAACTATGTTGTAATACTAGGGTATTTAGCTCTTTTGCATGATTCATTTTCTCTTACTACACAAAAACCACATTGACAGTATAACTGGCTTAACCTAACTTAGATCTAGAATGTATGTTCTTGTATGCTATTAGTATAAACATTCTCCACAGTTTGTAAGCTTTGCTAGCGCAAATATGACACATCAACACAGTTTAATGCTGGCAAGCATCTCCCAACTTTATTATGCAAGAGACTGTCTCAAACATTTTAAATGCATAATAAGTAATCCCCTGCTCTTGATTTATCATGAAGAGTTTTGTGTACTCTGTTACAGGTCATTTTTGGTCACAGCAGGCACTTTCATTTTATAACATCAGCATTGTAATAACAATACAACCAATCGTTATTTTTGAAAATCCAATATAAGCTTATTTGCAAAATCTCCTTTAACCACTTACAGATGGCTGTTTGAAGGAGGACATTGTTTTTATGGCAGCAGCTAGCTGCCATACCCCGGTATCCCCTTCTTCAGCGGACAGTCCGCTACAAGATAAAAGTGGTCCCTGCGATAAATTCACTGCAAGATCACTTTTATCGGTGACGGGAGAGGGCCCCCCCCACTGCGATCCAATGCCTTCCACCGCTTACCGGAGCTGTTGGCAGCGGCGGAGGTGACTGCGTGCTGCTGGCTCAGTATGGAGACCAGTGAGGGGAAGATGGCCCCCACCCGTCTCCATACATAGCTCTTAAAGGGACACATTTTTTTAATTATTTTTTTAACTTACATTTTTTTTTTTATTGAATTTTAGGCTAAATATGAAATCTGAGGACTTTTTGACCTCAGATCTCATATTTAAGAGGATCTGTAATTTTTTCTCTATTACAAGGGATGTTTACATTCCTTGTAATAGGAATAAAAGTGACACTTTTTTTTTTTTAAACAGTGTAAAAAAAATAAATAAAAGGTAAAATAAATAATAATAATAACAAAATGTTTTAAGCATGCCCCGTCCCGCCGAGCTCGCACGCAGAAGCAAATGCATACATGAGTAGCACCTGCATATGAAAACCGTGTTCAAACCACACATGTGAGGCCTCGCCGCGATCGGTAGAGCAATAATTCTAGCCCTAGACCTCCTCTGTAACGCAAAACATGCAACCTGTAGAATTTTTAAACATCGCCTATGGAGATTTTTAAGGATAAACGTTTGTTGTCATTCCATGAGTGGGCTCAATTTTGAAACATTGCATGTTGGGTATCAATTTACTTGGAGTAACATTATCTTTTACAATACAAAAAAAATTGAGCTAATTTTACTGCTGTCTTATATATAATGTTTGTGGGTTCTAAGTAATTTTCTAGCAAAAAAAAATGTTTTAAACATGTAAACACCAATATCTCAAAACGAGGCTGGTCCTTAACCACTACAATACAGGGGTACTTTCGCCCCTTTCCTTCCCAGCCCAATTTTCAGCTTTCCTCGCTCTCGCACTTTCAATGACAATTGCGCGGTCATGCTACACTGTACCCAAATGAAATTTTTATAATTTTGTTCGCACATATAGAGCTTTATTTTGGTGGTATTTATTCACGAAAAAAAGCGGAAATTTGGAAAAAAAACTATATTTTCTTTTTTCTATTTTAAAAGAAATCCAATAAAATCAAATTCTGTCATAAATTTAAGCCATAATGTATTCTGCTACATGTTTTTGATAAAAAAAAATTCTGTTAAGTGTATAATAATTGGTTTGTGTGATCACGGACATATGTACGCAAATGATCATGTACATATGTGTGCAGGTGATCACGTACATATGTGTGCAGATAATCATTGGAACATGTGATTTTAGTGAGACATATGTGGGGGACATGTGTTTTTTTATATAGGGACATGTCTTTTTATTATTTGGGGACATGTGTGTTTTGGGGACATGTGTGGTGACATGTGTATTGTGGTGATATGTGTGTTTACACTGTAGGTTTATACTAGACTGAACACAGCTCATACTCACTGATCACCAGCCGGCTGCAGCGATCTACTCTCCTCTCCTCAGCGCCAACTTCCGTGTGAGGAGAGGAGAGCCGATTGCCTAGCAACCGGCTGTTTGTTTACATCACATGACGGCCGTGATTGGACACGGCCATCATGTGATCAGGAAGGCCAATCACAGAGCCCTCCTGCCAATCCGAGATGCGCCGTGTCCGGGGGACACAAGCACATCGGGATCGTGCACACGTGCGCGCTATCCCCCTCCTTCTGAAGGACGTCCCTGAACGTCCTCTCAGAAGTAGAGAGCTCCCACCCGGCCGTATATGTACATTGGCCGGGTGGGAAGTGGTTAAAGTGGTTGTAAACCCTTACAAACCATTTTGACCTACAGGTAAGCCTAGATGAAGGCTTACCTGTAGGTCCAAGAAATATCTCCTGAACCTACACGGTTTAGGAGATATTTACCAAAAGACAGTCACAGCTGTATACGTTGCAGGCACACTATCGCCGTTAGCAGCATGGGCTGTGAGTGGCCGGAGCAGCGATACCGGAAGAAGATGGACGCTCCAGACTACAGGGGACAGCGGTGACATCGCTGGCTCCTGTGTCAGGTAAGTGACACATGATGGGCTACTATGCGATGCATAGTAGCCCATTATGCTTTATCTTTGCAGGGAGACAAAGAGGAAGTAAACCCATCAGGGTTTACGTCCTCTTTAAGTGGTTAATGTTGTGGGTGCTGCCTGTCTGCTGGCCATCTCTTTCCACAACTTTGTGGATTCCCTGAATTCTTTGCAGCATCTTCCCTGCTATTTATTTTCAACTTCTAAGGACTACATACCCTATGGTACCTTGTTGCCTGCAAATAGGGATTCCTGTACTGACTGTACAGTCTCCTGAACTTCTCCTCTCAGCACTTCTGTAGTTTAGATGTGTGACACAGCAGTGCCTACTCACAGGGTATAGTGAATACACGTCATAGGATTCAAGAAAGTAAATGTATGCGGATCTTCATAAAGTAAGTACGAACTTCAAGATTGTTCAGATTGATAGGTGTCGCCTAGAAATAACTGAAATACAATTTAGAAATGAATATATGATTTTACCTTTTGAGCATAGATAGGCTTAAGTGTTACATTATATGTCACTGTTATATATAAAATAAATAAAAAAATATAAGGAACTTCTAAGACTTTTTTGTGGTGAAATTGGATAATTAGATATGTTGCTTTTATTTAACCTATAGAAAAAAAAATTTTCCCAGTAGGAGCTAATATTTTACCAAGATTTTTTTTTATTTTTTTTATATAATATTTGATTTTCTTCTACAAATGTTCACAAAAAAACATTCAACAAAATAAACATGAAAAGAATAGTAAAACAGGTAAAAAGGAAAAAAAAAATCAGTTTTCTCATTTTAACTCATCTTATGAATGTGATTTAATGAGCATACATTCTTTAGTTTTGCAAGAAGTGTATTGCACCCTGTAGTCACCACAGTCATCTGAGACATCTTTGAAATTTCAATAGAGAATATGCTGAAATTGAACATGCCTCTACTGTGAATTCAGTAAATAACAACACATTAGCTGCTATTCTCCTGCAGCAATTCTTTAAAAAATGTGTACAGAGAAGACTGTATTGTCGTACTTCTTATTTATGTTCTTTGGTAAATATGGGGGCACTGTGTGGGTTATCTCTGTACTGAGAGAAAGAAAGGAATAATGCTACTAGTGTCAGTAAGGTACTGGATTCTGAAGGTCATCTTGGCCTACTTGTATGCGCTGGCTAAATGCCTTGCTACATTGATAGTCCTACATGTTTTTTAACTGATGCAGCTTACTGATAGCTGTGGAAAGAAATATCTTGTAAATAGCCAGTACATTTTTATAGAACAAATTAAAGAGTCTTCATATTTCATATTGTTCAGTTTCCATTTGATCTGGGAAGTAACTTTGAAGTCAGAGACTATGGTGTCAAACAGTGATCATTTTTTCATAATAAATTACTATCTCTATATGATACCAGTCTTAAACAGTTTACCTATAAGTAGCTTTATGGGGTACTATATTTTTAAGTTCATTTTAATTATTATTAATAATATTAAATATAATAATAATTACAACACGTAAACAAATCTTCCACACACAATGGCCGAAAGAAGTGTAGGAGCAGCCTTAGAGCTCAAGGTTGGATATACTAATAATTTACATAGCAGATATGTACCACAAATTCAGACTTTTAAAGAGGATACAGTTTCCCATAGTAGAGGAAACTTTCAGTGCCTCATTTGTTGAATTTTTGCTTTTTCCTGATCATTTTGTGGCCTCTGTCTAAAAGGCTTTATAATAATCAAACAAAGGTGCACTCCCTTCAAGCATTAAATATATGATAAGCAATATATGAACAAGTGAATTAGCTTGCCTATACAGCACCTTTAGTTTTTATGCCAGAAAAGATTTGATGCAGTCCTCCAATCTGTTCTTTCTTCATACCCCTTTAGTCATCATTAACCCAGACTAATGGATCTTTTTCATTCACAGGCTTTCAAAAATTCAAACCAGGGAGCTCCACGCTCCCAACATCTTAAATATAAGAAGAGTAAACATAACATATATCTTAATGTGGAGTCACATTCAAATTATGCACACCCAGGAGCCATTTTTTTTTTAATTATAAGCAATTATTGTTATTCAGAACATTGCTCTTACTCCCTAATGTGACCTTTCAGCACAGTTCAAAGTGAAATGCAAGATGTGCCATAATGCCCAAATGCATTGAAAGAAATCCTTGTAGGCCATATAAAATCTGCATACAATTAGGTATTTTACATTAAGAATCCACTGGATGATTTTGTCTTCATCTTGCTGTTTAGTTATTGGATTAGGCACTCTAGGTCATGTTGTAGCATACCCAGAGAGCCACTATGCTTTCCATACTACAGTTATTCTCAAAAGTTTGCATACCCTATCAGAAATTGTGACATTTTGGCATTGATATTGAAAATATGACTGAGCATGGCACTCATATAGTGATCACTTGAAGCCATGTATTATTACATAGTTGTTTAGCTCCTCTTAAAAGTATAATAACAGAAATCACCCAAATGGCCCTTGTGACAGGATCACATTGGGTGGGAGGCTTGGGGAGCCCAGGTTACCTTGGAGAGCACTGGAAGCTCCTTGTCCAGCTCCCCCAGCCCTTCCTATGTGTAAGTTATCCTATGTCTGACCTCAAGAATATATGAAGATTCATCAGAGACTATTGCTAGATGGTTTGAGGTGGAATGGAGGTTGCTATGTGTTTGTTAGGTGTGGCTGTATCCCATTGTTCTAGTGTGTCTATCTGTCTTAAAGTATTATGGGATGTGCATGTGTATTTGCTTTGAGGAGGGAGGGGGGAATTCCTCCAACAGCTCTCCCTGCTGATTGGACAGAGTACTGATGAGAAGTTTGAATATCCATGTGTGCCTGTGTTTAAATAAAACCGTTCATGGTCAGCAGCCAAAACGAGTACTGCCTAGTTTGTGGTTGTAAGCGGTTGGAAGATCTGATATCTATATTCAGACTGAAAGGAAACAGTGTATAATGAAAGCACTCAAGCAGAGTGTAGGATGTTTTGTTACATTGGTGGCAAGCAGTGGGATGCTTCCTGCAGTCTGGGACATCCATACCTCCACCTGGATCCAAAGTCAGGATAACAGATGTCAGTCACTCCAGCTGAGATATGGCTCTAGCATCAGAGTTCACGGGACTGCTGCGGATCATCCTTTTAGCATACTCCGGGACTGTGTCTGCGGATGAATACCTGAAGCTCAGGCAGAGGATTTGGGTAGGACTCTGAATTCGAGCCCTCCAAGTCGCTAGTATGCAACAGAGCAAGTGCTTTCCAACCCCAGAGCAACGAGAAAGTGACCAGCAGGCATTTTGCGGATGGCGTCCTGGGAGAGCAGCCCCAGGAGCAATGGGTGACTGAATTGAACAGGCTGGTCTAGCAGAAGATAGAGCTGGACAATCATTATCGGGCTCTGCAATGGCACACAGAGCTGGAATATTTAGGATAGACAACAGAATGCTCTCGGGAGGGATATGGCTTTGGTGGCTCTGGATTGCTGTGGGAGGGCCTTACAGATTATTTTCTGTTTGGCGATGAAGGAGAACCTACCCTTAAGGATGTACGCGAATACAGAGAAGCTATGCTCAATCTTGCAGGGGTCTCAGAGCTTAAACCTGATCTAGACTATTTACTAAGGAAGGAACAGCATCAGGAAAGCGCATACAGGAAACTGCTAGAACATGTTCCGCAGCATGCCAGAGAATCGGCAGCGGAAACGCTGTAGATTGCCATCTGCTAACCTCTGCCCAGTGCTGATAACATCTTCTGGGTTCTACTGATAGGAGATGGTGAACCTCTATCTCCAGACACCAGTTCCAGCGGCTTGGGATTTAATAGACTTCTCTGCTGAGGAAGGACAACCTGGTTAGCCTCCAGTAGAAGAGCTGGCATCAGGGTCAAACATCACTGAGCTCTGCCCCACACCAACAGCAGCTTCAGCCTCCCTGAGAGAACGGCCGACTCCTTTCTTCCACAATACTGACAGAGACATGGGATTTTCTGCCAGCAGCATCTGTGGAGTTACCATAAACTTCTTCAGCTGAAGCGCTGGCAACTGGACAGAGTGTCCAAGACCCCTGCCCCACACCTGCGGAAGTTCTGGACGCCCAGGGTGAGAAGGAGATTGTCACTTCTTAAGATACAGGGAGAGACGAGAGAGGAGGTGTTTGTCTTCCCTTCCCAACAGTTGGCCAGGGTGAAGGAAGCAATCTTTCCTCCCCAACAAAGATTAGTGCACCTGGCAGACAGTACCAGAGACATGTCGTCCCAGCAAACAAATAAGGGTAAGGGAGTCGGAGCAGCTGGCTCCCCTTCCCAGCAGCAGATGGCACCCCAGAATGATGCCAGCAACCCAGCAGAAGGGCTGGCAACAGGGCAGAGTGCTGCTGGCCTCTGCCCTCAACTAACAGAATATGTTATTCCTGTGGTAGTGGGCGGGACTTTGGTCTCCACTGACCCAACTCCAGAAAAAGGACTGGCATTTGGGTAGGAGGATGTCAGCCTTGCTCTGCAAACACTGGGGGATGTTTATCTAGTAACAGTGGAGGGGAATTCAGTCACCACCTGTATACCCCAGGGATGCTGGTTAGTCGGTCCAGATCCCCAACATCATGACGAAGTGAGCCCAGTCAACCTGTCTTCTCTCCATCGGCTGAAAGGACTCCAGGGAAAAGGACCAGTCCACCATTCTCCCCAGCGGTGGGTATGTTCTACGAGAGATGCAAAGGTTGGCTGGGTGAGTAATGTTCTGTTTGTGACAATATGTTTGGGGTGCTGTGTGGCTATGGGCATTGGAGGACTGGAACTACAGACTAACTTCAAAGTCAACCCATTTGGGGTCTCCTTCTGTGCTAGTCTTCTGCCGAAAGGGGAGATATGTGATTGGAGTCATTTTGAGCTCCCCTGGCGACATGCATAAATTTCTCCTTAACCTGTAATAGTGTATCATTGCTATTGTGTCTCTGGGTAGTTTCTCAGGTATATGCTTTGGCTCTGGCAGCCTGTGTATCCGATCAATGATCAGTTCCTCCAAGGGCAGGTCTGGGAGTGTTTCTTTAATAATGTTAGTCATATAGGCTGTCAACTCTGGTGTCTTAACCATTTCTGGAATGACTCTAATTTTAATGTTGTTCCTTCTGGAATGGTCTTCAAGGTCGGCAACCTTTGATTTAAGCCATGCTATGTCATCCTCATGGTTATTGTGCGCATCCACCATGTTGTTAAAGGTTTCAGTGAATTCACCCATTTTATTCTCTATATGGGTCACCCTGTCTCTCACTGTTTTAACCTCAATTTTACATTGCTTTACAAGCTTAAGCATATCTGTGTGTATTGCACTCTGCAGAGTAACTAGCATATCTTTTGGGGGTGAGTCTATAACTGGTTTGTTATTTGTGGGGAATGCTGCTATTGCGTCTTGAAATTCCAGTGTGTCATCAATTTCAATGCCTCTGTTCCCATCTTCATTATTTACCAGTGTCTCCTCTGCTAGTTTTTGTTTCACCTTTACAGGGCTATTGGAGCTGGATGATGTCTGTGACCAGTTTGCCTCTGCATGTGCCTTGTGGATAATGGCTCCTCCTCCATCCACCCCCTTCCGGCTGGCTGATTGAGAGACAGTGCTGTGCTCTGCATGCAGCCGGCACCAACTTGGCTGTTAGAGCAGCCTGACAGGGAGAAGAAATCGGTCATCTTATCGGGCTCCCTCTGCTCTTTTCTCTTCCTGGGCATGTTCATTAGGTGCCTCTGACCTGTGGTACTAGTTTGTGCTGCGTTCTAGTGCCTGTCATTGCTGGTATTCACTCCAGAAAGCTCACTTGGCTAGGAGCTGTGTTCCTACGTGGCAATTCACCTCGCTTGCCAGCTCCGCCCATACATTATCTTATTTATTTCAAGCACTTATTTAGCACCGTCAAATTACAGAGCGCTTTACATGCACATGTACATGTACATGCACATAAGTTCCTGCCCTCAATGAGCTTTCAATCTAAGATCCCTAACTCACATTCATACATACACATACTAGGGCCAATTTACACAGGAGCCAATTGCCTTACCTGCATGTCTTTGGAGTGTGGGAGGAAACCTATGCCGGCACAGGGTAGAACATGCAAACTCCAGGCAGGTAGTATTGTGGTTGGGATTCAAGCCAGCGACCCATTTGCTGCTAGGCAAAAGTGCTAACCACAACACCACTGTGCTGCCCTATTACTTAGTTACTTAGCTACCTAGTTTTACGTGATATTAACTTGTAACTTACTTATTTATTTATTTTTTTAAGTTGGTAAAACATAGTTTACAAATGTATTTAATATGGTTGAAGGTTTTTATATAAAAATAATACAATAATATGTTGTTTTTTTTTTAAAGGAATAGTCTCATGAAACAGGCTTTCAAACTTTAAAAAAAAAAAAAAATGCATCTTTCTTAGCTAACAAATCAAACTGAAACACACACATGCATATAAGTCTATCTGTAAAGAACACAGAATATAGAATGCATTAACTTTTTTTGTAAGCCCTTTAGGAAAGTAATTTGCACTTTAACCACTTCAGCCCCAGAAGAATTTCCCCCCTTAATGACCAGGCCGTTTTTTGTGATACGGCACTGCGTCGCTTTAAATGACAATTGCACGGTCACGCGATTTTTTTTTACATTTTTATTTTACTTTCTGCTATAATACATATCCAAAAAAATATATAAAAAAGTATTCATCAGTTTAAGTTGATTTATATATATTTTTAAAAAATGATTGTGTATACAAACTATGGTATAGATTTAGAGACCTTTATTCATTTTTTATTGTTATTACTGGTAATGGCGGCGATCTGCAATTTTTGCGGGACTGCGACATTGCGGAAGACAAATCTGACCCCAAATTACACTTTTTGGGGAGCAGTGACATTATTACATTGATCAGTGCTAATATAATGCACTGATCAATGTATAAAGGACACTGGCAGGGCAGGGGTTAACACTAAGGGGCGGCCAAGGGGTTAAGTGTGTTCCCTGGGTGTTTTCTAACTGTAGAGGGGATGGGCTACCAGGGACATGACAGAAATCACTGTTCCCGATCCCTGGGAACACAAAATTTCTGACATGTCATCTGGCAGAACGGGGAATTGCCTTGTTTACAGTTTCCTGTTCTGCCTCTGAAATACTGCGATCAGACATTGAGTCTGCCGATCAGACATTGAGTTTGCGCAGAAGAGCCTGCCTGCCGCAGTATAATCATGGTAGCTGGTCAGCAAGCGGTTAAAGTGTGAAATTTTGAAGATAAATTCCACACATCTAGCTCTAAAAAGATCTTCTGAAAAACTGCAAAGGTATATTTTAGTTTTTCAGGGTAACTCAGACTAAAAAGCATAAATAGGTCCCATAATCATTCTTTCTGATACAAAATGAGAGCGCTGAATAAAATACACTATACCAATATGCTTGTTTTTCCTGTCAATGCAGCATAAATATGGTATATTTGTTTTGAAAATGTACATTGGAGGGGCTTTAGGTTGCATAATCTAACGTTGAATGTCCAATATCTCAAAAACCGTACAAACAGAAAGTTTTTTTTCTAGTACAAATCAGCACAAACATAGCGCAAACAAAATGTATAATTGTTTTTAAAATGTAATAATATGTGGTGCAAAGTGAGAGAGGTTTCATCAACTATAATGCGCAATATCTCTGAAATCAAATCAGCTGAAACGTTCATTTTTGCAGCACAGCTCGGCACAGATGCAGAGCAAACTAATGCTATCTTTATTTTTACATTTTAATAATATTGGGTGCAAAGTGGGTGGGGCTTGATGTTACAAAATCTGACAATGAATTCCAATATCTCAAAAACTGAACCGGCTGAAACATTCATTTTTGTGGCACAAAATTATTTTTAAGCTTAATAGCTAGAGGTCCCTCACCGTGCATCTTGGTTGCGTTCTGCCGCATGCAGTAAGCGCAAACTTTACAAGTGAGTCGTCTCAATAGGTGTATACAATGGACGTATGTCCATTTATTATAAATATATTAATTTGCAAATAAAATAAACATTATGGATGGTATGTTAAGCAACATTTAAACCATATGAATGGTAATTTGTTCAATGTTCACTCTTACCTTCCAATGGCATTGCATGGCTTTGTAGTGACTTGGAACAATTATTGTCACTAGTGGCACTCTTTTGTCATGATGCGCCTCACATGTATGGGAACTGCCTTGTGCAAAAAGACATCTCGCAAAAGACATCTCGCAAAAAGACATTGCTAAAATACATCAAACTCTTTAAAATATACAGCATCAAAGCTTGTGTGGTTGCACGTTTGGCAAACATATGTGTCCCACATTTTAAGTCAAATGAAAAGATATTTTTTTTAAGTAAATGTAACTCATTAGAATCTGGAAATGCACATACCTTTAGACCCCTTTCACACCACACCGATGATAGCGTCAGCGGTAAAACGCTGCTATTTTTAGCGGCGTTTTACCGCCGGATTTGCGGTGGATTTGCAGTGCATTTCGGGCCCCTAGCGGGGTGCTTTTACCCCCGCTAGCAGCCGCGAAAGGGTTAAAACCGCCAGCAATACGCCGCAGTAGCAGCGTTTTGCCGGCGGCATTACAGCGCTGCCCCATTGATTTCAATGGGTAGCAGCGGTGGAGGAGCGGTAAACACACCGCTCCTTCACCGCTCCAAAGAAGCTGCTGGCAGGACTTTTTTCTGATGTCCTGCCAGCGCACCGCTGTAGTGTGAAAGCCCTAGGGGTTTTCACACTGCACACAATGGTGCAGCTTCTTTAGGGCGGATTGCAGGTGCTATTTCTAACGCTATAGCGCCTGCAAAACGCCCCGGTGTGAAAGGGGTCTAAAAGTTTTGTCTAGATTACTTAATATTATACATTATTTTTTTGTAAATGTAAAAGGTGTGTTTTAAGAACTAATGACAATTAAGTAAGGTACTTAAAATATCAAAGTAAATTAATTAACTTTTTTGTTATGTGGAAAATAATAAAAAAAATCATGTTAAAATTATAAGCCAACAGAATCATTTTTTATGAGTGTACTATGGGGAGAACCACATAAGGTATCTTGACAAGATAGGGGCGCTATTCTGGCATGTATTCCTTTTGTGGGGAAAAGAAAATGATCAACTAAAGAAAAAAAAAAAAAACCTAGCCTATACAACTCATATTACAACACAAATCATATTGTAATTGAATGTTATTAAAAATTACCTTTCCTATTCAATCTACAGCCGCTGTAATTTTCTGAAAATGCAATGCAATATGGCTACCTAGAGGTGTTCTGTACACATAACATGTACAGCATTCCCCCCAGAAACATAATGTTCCGCTTGTGTGATTGGCTCACCAATTTTCCCAGAAGTCTGCAAGATACAAGTCAGATTTCAGGCATCCTCTGCAACAAAAATGTCATTTTTGGTGAGATATTCCCTATAGGAACACGTCTAAAATGATGCAGGCTAAGCAGTTTTCTTCATTAGTGCCCTTCAGCTGCCACAGCTGATTGATAATTATGAAACCACTCCCATTAGACTCACTTTCCCACATGAGCACAGAGGAACACATAGGGATTTCTTCAGAATAACAAAGGGTAGGAATCTGCAATAAAGTTTGTTAAAATCCTTGCAATGTACATATATTACAGAGGGGGGATGTTTTTTTCTCAGCAAAAGTGGACTTACGCTTTAAACAAGAAAAAAACATGACAAGTATAATCCAAGCAGCTAAAGGGGGGTCTTTCAGTAGCTCAGAGTTCAGGCTCTTCCTAGTAGTGCCTTTAACCTGCTCCTGCCTTTTATGTATATAATGTGAGCAAGCTCTGACATTACCAGGTAAGTCATATCAGAACCGTCTATCAATGCTGAGAGGACAGGAGAACTGTAAAGCTGCTGTAGGTATGTGCACCTCTGGGTGCCTGCACTTTAAATTCATCAGCAGTTTTTCTTCTAATTAGGATGAGAGTCATTTTAAGTTGTAATTAAGAATTTTCTTACTGGTGTGTTTTTAAATGTGATGATAATGCCACTAATGCTTTAGCATGCAAGAGGATCTTATTTACAGACTGCTTTTTAATGTTAGAATTTTTAAGAGGAGGAAGGCAGTGGTGTATTCTTGAAGTTATGTCTTACGGAGAACATTGAAGGTTTGTTTCTAAAATAGCAATAACTTTGACCTAACACTGCTCTACCGTGGTTGGAAACAATATTTATAACATCATTAAGACAAAGGAATGTACTAATGTGCAGTAAGCAGCACAAAAGACATGGCTCTGTTCTTGCTGCTAGATCAATTTTAACATTTTTACAGACCATTACCGGCAAATAAAGTAATGGCTTGTGACAATAAGAGAATCAAATTGAAAATGTTTAATATTCAGATTAATTTACATATTCCTCTAGCATAGTTATATTAAAATACTTAAGCACATGGTTTCTGGTGTGAATCATTGGTTACATTTTCTATTACGCTAATAAGACTCACTCTAGTGGAAATGTACAATAATAAAGCAAGGGAAATTTATATGGGGTGATTAGTGAACAGAACAACTTCGTTTTTCCCCACAAATAAAAGTTACATCAAGTGTTCCAGTACACACCATGAATTGATTTTTCACAACAATAGGAAGGTATTTGCATAATAAAATTCCTTCCATGTTTTTTATCCATAGTAGCAATAGTCGTTTTGCTATTTTTTAATATTGTTTTTATTATTTATATTTCTACAAATGGATGCTAGGAAAGGTTTATATTTCTGTATACGATTGAAAACTAGGCATGCAATGATTTTTGAATGGAATAATATTAGGTTTTCCTTTACACCCCAACATCAAATCCCATATGTTTTGGAAAGTTTAAACAGGGTGTCATCATCACCACTTGCTTCAGTTATATCTAGACCATTCAGTTGTATTCAATACATATTTTCAAATCAGATTAAAAAGATGCTTACATAAAGCAGACATTGCACTAAAATGAAAGGTTGGCTCATTAGACCATTTCTCCCTTCCGCTTTATGAATCCCTGTAAATGAGAAGTACTGAAATGTACCTGTAGGGAGAAAGGTTATCATTTATATCCTTACCATATCCCCAGCTTGTGCTAGCAACACCTAGGCAAGGGTGATGTCATGATTTTGTCAGTAAGATTCTTGGAATGAAAGATTCCAAATCCTGCAAAAGACACTGCAGCACCTAGCTGGAGCACCATCTCATGAGATGGGGTACTCATCGTTCCATAGGAATCGCATGAGTAGGATAGTGAAATTACCACCTGCAGTACAAAAGATATTAGTAAGTATTTATTTTAACGTTTTCCTCAATAGACACATTTTGGTACTATTATTATACAGAAATGTAAAAACATATTGTGGAGGGGCCCCTAATCTAGTGAAATTATGTTCTGTTCTGTAGAACATAACTGACAAGAAAAATGCAAATACAGTGGTGTGAAAAAGTGTTTGCCCCCTTCCTCATTTCCTGTTCCTTTGCATGTTTGTCACACTTAAGTGTTTCGGAACATCAAACCAATTTAAACAATAGTCAAGGACAACACAAGTAAACACAAAATGCAATTTGTAAATGAAGGTGTTTATTATTAAAGGTGAAAAAAAATCCAAACCATCATGGCCCTGTGTGAAAAAGTGATTGCCCCCTAAACCTAATAACTGGTTGGGCCACCCTTAGCAGCAACAACTGCAACCAAGCGTTTGCGATAACGTGCAATGAGGCTTTTACAGCGTCCTGGAGGAATTTTGGCCCGCTCATCTTTGCAGAATTGTCCTAATTCAGTTACAATAGAGGGTTTTCGAGCATGAACGGCCTTTTTAAGGTCATACCACAACATCTCAAAAGGGTTCAGGTCAGGACTTTGGCTAGGCCACTCCAAAGTCTTCATTTTGTTTTTCTTTAGCCATTCGGTGGTGGACTTGCTGGTGTGTTTAGGATCATTGTCCTGCTGCAGAACCCAAGTTCGTTTCAGCTTGAGTACACGAACAGATGGTCGGACATTCTCCTTCAGGATCTCTTGGTAGACAGCAGAATTCATAGTTCCTTTTATCACGGCAAGTCTTCCAGGTCCTGAAGCAGCAAAACAGCCCCAGACCATCACACTACCACCACCATATTTTACTGTTGGTATAATGTTCTTTTTATGAAATGCAGTGTTCCTTCTACGCCAGATATACTTGGACACACACCTTCCAAAGAGTTCCACTTTTGTCTCATCGGTCCACAGAATGTTGTCCCAAAAGTCTTGGGGATCATCAAGATGTGTTGTGGAGAAATTGAGACGAGCTTTGATGTTCTCTTTGCTCAGCAGTGGTTTTCTCCTTGGAACTCTGCCATGCAGGCCATTTTTGCCCAGTCTTTTCCTGATGGTGGAGGCATGAATGCTGACCTTAACTGAGGCAAGTGAGGCCTGCAGTTCCTTGGACGCTGTTGTGGGGTCTTTTGTGACCTCTTGGATGAGTCGTCACTGCGCTCTTGGGGTAATTTTGGGCGGCCGGCCACTCCTGGGAAGGTTCACCACTGTTCCATGTCTTCGCCATTTGTGGATAATGGCTCTCACTGTGGTTCGCTGGATTCCGAAAGCTTTGGAAATGGCTTTATAACCCTTTCCAGACTGATAGATCTCAATTACTTTCTTTCTCAATTGTTCCTGAATTTCTTTGGGTCTCGGCATGATGTGTAGCTTTTAAGGATCTTCTGGTGGACCTTACTGTGTCAAGCAGCTCCTATTTAAGTGATGCCTTGATTGTGAACAGGTGTGGCAATAATCAGGCCTGGGTGTGGCTAGAGAAATTGAACTCAGGTGTGGACAACCACAGTTATAGTATGTTTTAACAAGGGGGGCAATCACTTTTTCACACAGGGCCATGATGGTTTGGATTTTTTTTCACCTTTAATAATAAACACCTTCATTTACAAATTGCATTTTGTGTTTACTTGTGTTGTCCTTGACTATTGTTTAAATTGGTTTGATGTTCCGAAACACTTAAGTGTGACAAACATGCAAAGGAACAGGAAATGAGGAAGGGGGCAAACACTTTTTCACACCACTGTATGCACAGCAAAACAGCTCAGTGGGGTTCATTTATTAAAACTGGAGAGTGCTTATCTGTAATAAACTGTGCTGTGAGATATACATTCATCACTCTGTGAATTCCAATGAGTCTGAGCTGTCCAACAGCATAGAACTGGATGGTTCCTTCCAAGTTCTGGAACCAGCGTGGAATGCACTGGCAGCATGATGACATTACACGACGGGGACAGTAATGTTTTTCGGAGCATGCGTTCCTTTGTCAAACCAATGCCCAAACAGGAAGGGTTGGGGTGGGGTGAAACATGTTGGAGTTGTGGTCTGGATGAATCAAGCTGAGGCTGCTTTTACCTGGTAACTACTCAGGCTGAGTGAGGTGTGTGGCAGCCCGGCTATCTCTTTCTATTTTTGCAGTATGTCTTGGGTCTGCACCTTTCCTCAGCCATCACCCTCACTAGACAGTGCGATCCAACTAATTGGACCTTGACAGCCTGAGTGGGGACCCTTAAGCATTTATTATCGGTCACAAACAGGAAGGGAGCCACATTTATATACTGGGATCACTGTGATAAAGACCATGGCCAAAGGTCTCCCCGAAGCAGAAATCTTCAGAAGACTCTGCCAATAGGAGAAATATTGGAAATACGTGCTTGGTTCTTTCTCTTGGATGAATAATTGGATGTCAATACGCTATTATAATAATTTGATCCAATTTTTCCACCTTGATGTTTCACACAGACTTATCCCATTGTTATACATTCCTGTATACATCCTTATATACATGTTCTGTTGACATGTTATGTCATAACTAATACATAATGGAATTTCTTTACAGTTTAGTCCTTTTATCCATATTTTGTTGATTTTTAAATATATTTTTATATTTTATTAATGACGCATTATTACCATTTTTTTATGGCTACTATAGTAAGTGCAAAGTTATTTTTTTTATAAATTTTCAATATGTTATGTATCTATTGGGGGCTGTTAGAGCAATTGCGTAGCTGTTTAATATTTGCTCTCATAGCTCTACCTTCATACATTCATATTTGTGTATATATGTTTTTTTTTTTAAATCCCTGTTTATAGTTATCTTTGTAGTACACAATGAATTCTGTA
Source organism: Lithobates pipiens (assembly GCF_037356315.1). Taxonomy (NCBI): domain Eukaryota; kingdom Metazoa; phylum Chordata; class Amphibia; order Anura; family Ranidae; genus Lithobates; species Lithobates pipiens. The sequence continues at coordinate 78,221,697 of NW_027507748.1, forward strand.
ATATACTAATGCTAATTTATGCAATGTTTGGGTTCCACTGGGGCTTATTGTCCCATGGCGATACCTGTATATACATGTAACTCCCTTCCTGTTTCATTGAAATTCACAGAGCAACAGATGGATGTCTAAGGGCTGATGGATAAAACCAGTACAATAAGATTTTAGGTAGAAACCAATCTAAGCTGCTCCAGGTGAACTGACCAGACTGAAAGTAGTAGACCAACTCATCAGATTGGGTGCATGTCCTGTCTGCTGCAGAAACATTTAGATAGATGAAAAAAGGATGGCTGCACTTCCAGATTGATGCAGTAAATATATTTCAGAAGATGATAAAAGTAATACAATAGACATGTGGCATATGACGTATGACAGGGAATAAGGTGACACATTTCATACGACTAGCATGCTTCGTCAAAACCCATAAACAATACTATCACCAACACAATGATATACACATCATCATGTGATGCAAATTATGCAAATTAACAAAACACAGGTGTAATCACTTTGGTAATTGGACCCATACATTCTGTTCTCTGTTCCCACTAGAATACACACAACAACTGGTACTAGTCTGACCACCAAATGTAAATAAAATACTATCTATAGAAAGGAAACACAAAATCATGAATTTGATACATATTTAAACATTACTGGGGAAAAAAAATATCAAGACAAAAAATAAAAAGTGGAAATAAAAAACGTAAAAAGATACAGCACTTCTTTCTATCAAAAGAAGGAACACACCCTAAGCATGACAACTCCATTCCAATGCGCTTGCTGAGCAACCACAATTGGTAAACATGAATAGACACATTCTCAAATGGTAATACAATGCAAAGCATTGGATCAATCATAAAAATGGGTCAAATCCTATTCAAAATGTAAGCCTCCTGGTATCCTCGTCTGTAAAGAAAATATGCAAAATACCTCTTGCTTGTAAAGCATCCTAAAACTGTCTCCACCTCTCTTAGGTGCATATATTATCTCTATACCCTGTATTTGCAGCAAAGAGGTATCACCCCCACGTGTCTCATTAAAATTTCTCGCCACGTTGGTCCCATGTTGTTTTTCAATGTCGTGAACATGGTCATATAAATGATCTTGAAGCCTCCTGGTAGTATGGCCAACATATTACATTGTACATGCCATACAAGTATTTAAATAAATTAGATTTTTGGTGTTCCAATTTACAAATGATCTTATCTTAAAGGACCCATGGTTCACAGTAGAGCAAAATTGGTCACCCCTAATTAGCCAAGGACAACAGTGACAATTATTGGTTCCAAATTTATACAGTCCTGTGAAATCCAACCATGTTCTACTGTGAATGCGAGAACCAAAATCGCTGGGGGATAGTATATTGGCTAGAGAAAGGGCTTGTCTAGTTACAGTAAAACCTTGGTTTGAGAGTAACTTGGTTTGAGAGCATTTTGCAAGACAAGCAAAATGTTTTAATACATTTTGACTTAATATACAAGCGATGTCTTGATATACAAGTAGCGTCATGTCACAACTGAATATAAAAGAGAAGGGAGGAGCCTCTAAGTGTAGCACTATGGTTACATTTAACCACTTACTGCCCTCTGGCTATCATATGATGACCAGGCGACACGGCTCTTTTTCTGGGCGGGTGTCATATGACGTCCGTCCATTTAAACAGGGCATGCACGTGATTGTGTGTGCACAGCCCTGTACCTTCGGGGATGGTGTGTCACAAAGACACCACTCGCCACTGAGGGGGGCGGACAGCCATTGGGCATGGCTGTTTACCACGTGATCAAAAATGGTACCGTCTCACTTTGCATGGTGCAAGTGCACATTGGTGGCGGCGTGTTCCCAGGAACAGTGTTCGTCACTGACATTGGTAAACAGCCATTGGCCTGCAGCAGCTTACCACGTGATTGGCTGTAATCCTTTCACAGTCAATCATTAAATGTAAACATAGAGAGGTAACAAGATGTTACTGGGTTCTCCTCCTCACACACCAATCGTGTGTGAGAAGGAGATTGCGGTAACATCTCATTACCGCTTACAGTGTACACCAACACACACTGATTGCCCCAATAAAGAAAACCTGTCACCACCCATCAAAGTACCTGTCACCACCCATCAAAGTACCTGTCACAGTCCATCCAAGTACCCGAGTACCTGACACAGTCCATCCGAGTACTCGAGTACCTGTCACAGTCCATCTGAGTACCCAAGTACCTGTCACAGTTCATCTGAGCACCCGAGTACTTGCCACAGTTCATCTGAGTACCGAGTACCTGTCACAGTTTATCTGAGTACCCAGGTACCTGTCACAGTTCATCTGAGTACACGAGTACCTGTCACAGTCAATATGAGTACCTGAGTATCTGTCACAGTCCATCTGAGTACCTGTGACAGTCCATTTGAGTACCCGAATACCAGAGTCACAATTCATCTGAGTACCTGAGTACCTGTCACAGTCCATATGAGTACTGAGTATCTGAGTACCTGTCACCACCCTTCAGAGTACCCGAATACCAGTCACCTCCCCATTAGAGTGCCTGAGTACCGATCTGTAGTCCATCAGAGTACATGAGTACCTGTCAGCAGCACATCAGAGTACCCGAGTACCTGTCCCCAGGCCATCAGAGTACCCGAGTACCTATCACCAGACCATCAGAGTACCTGACTACCTGTCTGCAGCTCATCAAGTTACCTGAGTACCTATCTGCAGCCCATCAGAGTACCCAGGTACCTATCTGCAGCCCATGCCTCATAGAATATATGTTGGGGTGTTTGCTTTTCAAAATGGTGTAATTTTGTGGGTAATTCCACTGTCTTGGTGCTAAAGGACCTTCAAAATTGTGATAGGTAGGAATGAAATGAGATGTGTAATTTATGCTTCTAGAACGCCTGAAAGTACTACTTCAATGTTGGGCCTCTGTATGTGGCCAGGCTGTGTAAAAGTCTCACACATGTGGTATTGCCATACTCAAGAAGAGTAGCAGAATGTATTTTGGGGTGTAATTTCTGATATATACATGCTATGTGTTAGAAATATCTTATATATTGACAACTTTGTGTAAAAAAAATGTGTTTTCATTTTTTTTTACACATTTTCCAAAAACGTCTGGAAGAAAATGAATCTTTCAAAAGACTCATGCCTCCTAGATTATATGTTGGGTGTTTTCTTTCCAAAATGGGGTAATTTTGTGGTCAATTACATTGTCCTGGTGCTCCAGGGCCTTCAAAAGTGTAATAGGTGGTTGAGAAATGATATGTGTCATTTATGCTCGTAGAACACCTGAAAGTGATACTTCAATGTTGGGCCTTTGCATGTGGCCAGGCTGTGTAAAAATGTCAGGGACTTGTCAGCACCAAACAGGGGCACGTGTGTGCCCCCTCCTAAATTGAGCAATGGCGTTTGCCTACCAGTATGCACTAGCGCGCCCCTCAGGCAGGTGCGCATGCATGGCGGGTGCATGCGCGTGCGCATTAATGTTGTTTGGCGCCACAGAACTTTCAAAAGCCTTACAGCTGAACTTGTGCAGCGCTGTTTTGTCTTCAGCTCTGTGCCTTGTTATCTGTATCTGATTACTGATCTACTATACAGATCCAGCTCTGTCTGAATGCTCTGCTCTCTCCAATCTGACCCCGGCCTGCCTGACTCTGCCTGAACTTCTGCCTGTGATCTGTTGCTGATCTCTGCCTGACTCTGCTATAGCCTGCTGTGTTCATCTGCCTAATTATCTGCCAACCCGGACTGTCTGACCCTGCCATTGCCTGCTGCTCCGCTCTGTGTGTTGCTGTACTCCCAGTTCTTCTCATCAGCTCCTGTTGCCACATTTTCTGCATTTTCTGCATTCATCAGCTCTACAGGTCACTGACCTGCTTCTGTCCACTGTCATCTGCAGTCCAGTCACTCCTGGAGGATCTCTGCTTCAAGTTCCGGCTGCTTCTACTTCCACAGACACCCCTACCCACTGCGCTCACAATGCCACTGTTCCCATTCCAGTGGCTCCTGAACCAGCATTATAAGAGAGGTCTCCTCCTACAAGTCGGGCTTGTAGTACCAGGTACCTAACAAAAAGTCTCACACATGTGATATCGCCATATTTGGGAAGAGTAGCAGAATGTATATTGGGGTGTAATTTTTGATATATACATACAATGTGTTAGAAATATCTTATAAATTGACAACTTTGTGTAAAAAATGTGTTTCCATTTACAAAAAGTCTTTCTCCTGATGGAACTCAAATCCATCACTGCAGATCCTGCAAAACCTCAAGAACTGACAAACTGGAATACAGCGGGTGACATGCTTGGGGTTCCCAGAATCCACATGAAGAAGGATATTTCCTGATAGGGGTTTCCTATAAAGACTCAACACAATACGGCCCTTCCTATGTGATAAAACAACATCTAGAAAGGGGACAGATCTACTGTCCAAAAGTCCCGTGAACTAGAGGTTTAAACTATTATTATTCACCTACAGTGCCAGAACAGATGAACAGGAGATTGTAAATGTAGCGATGGTACAGCCTAATGCTCAATTGAAATGGATTAAAAAATGAACAATCTCTCCCACCAACCCATATAGAGGTTGGTGAGAGAGGGTGAAAAGCAAGCACCCATGGATGCCACACATTTGGTGATGGAAAGAACTATCATAACAGAAAAAAATGTGCATGAGGAGATAGTCGAGACACTTTATAATATATTCCTTCCGTGTGGATAAATATCCACTATGTCTGTCCAAATGGTACTCCACTGCCCGCAAGTCCAATGTATGCGATATTGACGAGTACAGACCGGACACATCACTTTTAATCCACAGATCCCCCTCCACCAATTCCATCTGATTACATAAAGTTAATAATTGATTTATGTCTCTAAGTAATTGGGTAGCTGCTTAACTAGTGGTTGTTGTAAAACTAGTCATGAAGGACAGGCCAACCTCACACCACGCTGTCACTAAGGTAACAATACGCTATCAACTGCACCTGACACAAAGATTTTCCAGCTTGGGGGGCCACAGTCTAGGTGCCAGCAGCCTGAGAGCGATTGTTACTGGGCTAATAAAGCAGTTAACCCTTTAATTGCCACCACTGACCTTTGATAAGAAAGGGGTCAGAACTTCCATCAATTTAGCATTACAATTCTGATTTTAGAATAATCGTCTGTAACATACACTGTCACCACAGACAGGTCTGCTCAGAGGCCTTTATTCTAAACAATAGCACTCTTCAAGACACATGTTCTTGGTCAGCTTGCATTAAGAGCTTAGGGACAAAGTTAACATTTTTCAAAATAAGGTTTTAACGACTTGCCGACCAGTCATCATCATTATACTGCGGCAGGTCGGCGCCATCCCGCGAGCCGTAGTAGCTATATGTTGCCTCCTACATCGAGCCTGCTGCACTAGAGGGTGCCGATGCTCGCATCTCAATGACCGCCGGCCATGAGCAATCGTGGGCATGAGAGGCAGAGCAGGGATGTGTGTGTGTAAAGGGGAACCCCGTGCCAAAAAACCCATACCAAAATAAAAAAAATGGCATGGGGTCCCCCCAAAAATCCATACCGGACCCTTATCCGAGCACACAACCTGGCAGGTCACGGGAAAAGAGGGGGGATGAGAGAGCGCTCCCCCTCATGAACCGTACCAGGCAACATGCCCTCAACATGGGGGCCCATAGACAATTTATTATAGCCGTGAGTACTTTTTAATGACTTTTTGTTCCTTTAGAATTTTCATTTTGTGTAGGGACTTTTCTAAACACGGGAAAAATGTGCCACTTTACAGGCATACTATAGACACCCCCCGGTATGAAATTTAAAGTAATATTACACTTTTATTGTTTCGCTTTAAGCGTCTTTAAAATCACTGCTCCTGAAAAAATTGCAGTTTTTAAAACTTTTCTTTGCATTCATACATGTCCTCTGGGCAGGACCCAGGTCCTCAAACACTTTTTATGACAATACCATGCATATAAGCCTTAAAATTAGCACTTTTGATTATTCATGTTCATGTCCCATAAATTTTAATGGTGTTCGTGTGTTCTGCCAAATTTTTTGCCTGTTCGGTATGTTCTGGTGCGAACCAAACTGGGGGTGTTCAACCCATCCCTACTGCTAATATCCATATTGTGATCCAGCGTGATCGTTACTTCAAAACAAATATACACATGGCAGGATTCCACTGTCTATTTTACCTAGGAGGAATAAGGGGTACCAATGATTTTCCATATGATCTGACATAGGGGTGTCTGGACTTGAAAAGTTATCTGAGGAAACTAAATATGTCAATATGTAAGGGAAGTCTGGTTAACCACATAAGTCCCGGACCATTTTGCTGGCCAAAGACCAGAGCACTTTTTGAGATTCGGCACTATGTCGCTTTAACTGACAATTGCTCTGTCGTGTCATGTGGCTTCCAAACAAAATTGATGTCCTTTTTTTCCCCATAAATATAGCTTTCTTTTGGTGGTATTTGATCACCCCTGTGTTTTTTATTTTTTCCGCTATAAACCAAAAAATAGCGACAATTTTGAAAAAAAAACACATTATTTTTTACTTTTTGCTATAATAAATATCCCCCTAAAATGTATAAAACAAACTTTTTTTTTCCTCAGTTTAGGCCGATACAAATTCTTCTACATATTTTTGGTAAATAAGCAATAAGCGATTATTGATTGGTTTGCACAAAAGTTATAGCGTTTAAAAAATAAGGGATAGTTTTATGGCATTTTTACTAATTAATACATTTTTTTACTAGTAATGGCGGCAATCAGCGATTTTTATTGTGACTGCGACATTATGGTGGACACATCGGACATTTTTGACACATTTTTGGGACCATTGTCATTTATACAGCAATCAATGCTATACAAATGCACTGATTCCTGTGTAAATGACATTGGCAGTGAAGGGGTTAACCACTAGGTGGCAGTGTAGGGGCTAATTGTGTCCTAGGGGCGTGTTGCTAACTGTGGAGGGTGTGGCTGTGTTTTACACATCCCTGATCTCTGCTCCAATCACAGGGAGCAGAAATCAGTGTCACTGTTACTAGGCAGAACAGGGAGATGCTTGTTTATTTTAGCATCTCCCTGTTCTTTCTCCCTGTGAGACGATCGTGGGTATCCCCACGGTGATTGAGTCCCGGACTCAGGGAGGTGCACGGCAGCAAATTTAAAGGGACGTACCTACACCCCCTTTTGCCTGTCCGTGCCATTCTGCCAATGTGCATCGGTGTGCGCCGGGCGCGTGCACTTACTGGCGCCAGTCAGCCTATTTAAATGGTGCAATGGCACATACACATTGCTGAGTGGTCTTTCAGCTTATTCCTGTTTACCTGTGCTTTGATCTGTTCCAGTTTCCTGTGTTGGACCCCGGGTTCACCTGAACCTTACCTTGGACTTCTGCCTGCCTACCTGTGACTCCGGCTTGTGTTTGAACCTGCTCCGTCTTAATGCTTCTGTATCTCTCTGCCCGACTGTGTACTGAACAAGGCCTGTATCCTGTCTTAGCTTCTGTCTCATTTTTTGGTACCTGCTCTGCCGGCTATTGATGACCCCCTGGCTTATGTTTCCACCATGCTTCTGCCTGCTGATCCAGTGACATGGAGTTCCTGTTCTCAGTGCCTATCCGATAATCTGCAGCCATCGGATTCCTGCCAAGGCCCAGCCGGTAGCACCTGCTACATACGCCCTTGTGCCACTCTGTGTCCTTCACTCTCTGTCATCTCTACCAGGGGCATTGGATTTATTTCTCCTCTCTGGGGATGAATTTGATCCAGTGTAATCCAAGACTTCCGTTTCGGTGTCAGAAAAACTGACACACTTGCTTTTAATACTTGATGTAGACGGTTTCCTGATAGAAAGGAATGTTGTATCTTTTTAAGTTGTTTGTTTCCACTTTTTACTTTTTGTCTTGATAAGCAAAGAGGGGGGGAAATTTGGGACTTTAAATGAAGCAAAACATAATGCTTCCATCCCGGTAATCGATAAAAATTAAAGGGGGGTTGGGACTTTAAATGAAGCAATTGTATAGTAAAAATGAACAATAAATAAACAATATTAAAAATTTTTGTCTTAATATTTTTTATTTTTTCCTAGTAATGTTTAAATATGTATCAAATTAATTTGTGTTTTCCTTTTTTCTTTTCTATAGATACTATTTTATTTTCCTTTGGTGATCACACTGGTACCAGTTGTTGTGTGTGTTCTAGTAGGAACAGAGAACAGAATCTATGGGTACAGTTACCGAAGTGATTACATCTATTTTTTGTTAGTTTTCTTCACGTGATAATGTGTAGATTAGTGTGTTTGGTGATTGTACTCTTTTTTTTTTTATAACGACAATGAAGGCATACCACTGGGAGACAATGTTGTGCACTTTTTTAGATTGTGATTGATTGCATGCGCCGTAGACAGAGGTGCCTGTCTTTCGGCAAATATCTTCTAAACCATGTAGGTTCAGGAGATATTTCTTGGACCTACAGGTAAGCTGTAATCTAGGCTTACCTGTAGGTCAAAGTGTGTTGTAAGGGAGACAGTCTAATGTTGTGCACTTTTTTAGATTGTGATTGATTGTACAGTACTCTTTATGGTTTTGATGAAGCACTCTGGTCTCGTGAAACACATCACCTTGTTCCCTGCCATATGCCACATGCCACATGTCTATTGTATTGCTTTTATTGTTTACTGAAATAAATCTACTGCTGCAATCTAGGAGTGTGGCCATCCTTTTTTCCTCTATCTAGATTAAAGAGGAAGTAAACCCTGATGAGTTTACTTCCTCTTTCATTCCCTGCAAAGGTAAAGCATAATGGACTACTATGCACCGCATAGTAGTCCATTATGTGTCACTTACCTGACACAGGAGCCAGCGATGTCACCGCTGTCCCCTGTAGTCCGGCGCATCCATCTTCTCGTGGGTCTTGCTGCTCCGCCACTGTCATTCGGTGAAGCCGCGATGACGTCACTCCCGCCCATGCGCACGGGAGCCGCCACGCGCGTCATATCGCCATTGACGGTTCAGCGCTCAGTGCGCCTGCACGCCACTGCACGCCACTGTCTACGGCGCATGCGCCGTAGACAGAGGTGCCTGTCTTTCGGCAAATATCTTCTAAACCATGTAGGTTCAGGAGATATTTCTTGGACCTACAGGTAAGCCGTAATCTATTCTTATCTGTAGGTCAAAGTGTGTTGTAAGGGTTTACAACCACTTTAAGATTTTAGGTAGGGGTGGTCAATTAATGAGGAGCTACTAATTAGGGGGTAATTGCCCATGTTTTACATTATTTGTGTAGTTCAACACTCATGTATATAACTATGGGGGTTATTTAAGAAAGGCAAATCCACTTTGCACTGCAAGTGCACTTGGAAGTTCAGTCCCTTTAAATCTAAGGCCGCGTACACACGCGGGGACTGTTCGCTCAACTTTGTCCGCTGAACAGTGTTTCGGCGGACAGTCCGCTCGTGTGTGGGCTTTCAGCGGACAGTTTCAGCGGACAGTCTGCTGAACAAAGTTTTTCGGAATTTCCGAAAAACTGTCCGCTGAAACTTTGTTTCAGCGAACAGTCCCCTCGTGTGTAGGCTTGTTCGTCAAACTAAGTTCCGCGCATGCTCAGAAAGGATTTACACGCCGAAGTTTGCATTGCAGTGTATAGGATGTCGTTTTCTAGTCCCGTCGTACGTGCTGTTCACGTCATCGCGCACGGTTTCAGCGGACTGTACGCGGCCTAAGGGGTAGATCTGAAATGAGTAGAAGCTCTGCTGATTTTATCATCCAATCATGTGCAAGCTAAAATGCTGTTTTTTATTTTCCTTGCATATCCCCCTCGGATCTACAGTGATGTTACTTCCAAGTGCACTTTCAGTGCACTTTCAAGTGCACTTGCAGTACAAATTGCATTTGCCTTTAGTAAATAACCCCTATGTTTTAGTTTTGGATACATTAGGGAAGAATTTAAACTCCTTTCTCAGTTTTTTTTCTTAGCTATCTGAGTACCATTGGGGTAATTTCCCTTAATTTCCTGTCCCAGAGAGGCAGCAGAAAGTTATAGCAAATTTTCCAATATGAAGGAAGTTCCCCTCCCGGACAGCAGACCCAGAAATAGGTGTCCCCATTTAAAGACTTTTTACTGTGTGCTCTAGGAACACATCTAATGTTTATTAGTTTTCGTGACTTTCTTTCTTGGTGACAATGGTAACCCCTGCGAAAAAGGGGTGCCTCTCCCCAGTGAAGATACAGACAACAATATAAAAAAGAGAAGGTCTAACCCTTTCCGAGTCTATCCAAGACAAAAAAAAAAAGTTTTACCTAGACTGCACATTATTCTTTGTACGCAGCTTAACCCCCCTGACGGTCTTCCCGAGTCTGGCTCGGGGTGGAATTTTTGTACCATTAGCGGTAACCCCAAGCCAGACTCGGGACTGCATCGCTGGATCCAGGAGGACGCTTACTTACCTTCTCCCTCGGATCCAGCGTTGTCTCCCCGCTGTACGAGCGAGCCGTGTCTCGCTCGATCTATCACAGAGCCGATCTACGTTCCCTGCGAGCGTTGCGACGCACGGAGACGGAGATCAGCGCCAAATTCAAAAAGTGAAACACACAGTATACATACAGTATAATGTAATCTTACAGATTACATTGCTGTATGTAAATATTTCACATCCCCTTTGTCCCTAGTGGTCTGCCCAGTGTCCTGCATGCAGTTTTATATTATAAAAACTGTTCTTTATGCCTGGAAACTGGAGATTGTCCATAGCAACCAAAACTGCCCCTTTACATCAAAAATGGTTTTAGACCAGCTAGAAAATAGCGATAATAAATTGGAATCACTCGCAGAATTGAGCGGCAGCGATTTGTGGGGAGATCCGTCATCAAATATTGAAAAGTAATGACAGTGACAATTCTGCAACTGAGCAAATTTCAGTGTTTTTGATTTGATTACATTATTGAATAATTTTTATTATTGTTATATTATTATTTGGTACAATTATGTATAGTTATTTATTATATTATAATTTATGATTTCATTTTTCAAACTTTATTATACCTGGGATGTCTGCTAGACTCTGGTTTGGACAGATTTAAGAGCGTTATTCCTAAGAATTACAGGACTACAATATAAAACGCCAAATTTTCATGCAAAATAATTGTACCGCTTTTAGCACCTAAAATCTGAAATAATCGTACCGCCAGGGAGGTTAAATTCCGATATTTATGATTCATTTTATGAGGACCCAATTTTAGTTACACCTAACTATTACTCACATTACAACCACCATAACATCATTATTCACTCTTGCTCAAGATAGTCTTCCAAACCCATCCTTTACATACACAAATTTAACTAGGTCTTTTGTTTATGTGACGCTAGTCTTATTAACTGAAATAAAGGTAGAAGTTATAAAACAGGGATATGCAATTCGCGGACCTCCAGCTGTTGCAGAACTACAAGTCCCATGAGGCATAGCAAGACTTTGACAGCCACAAGCATGACACTCAGAGGCAGAGGCATGATGGGACATGTAGTTTTGCAACAGCTGTAGGTCCGCTAATTGCATATCCCTGTTATAAAGCATTAGATGTAGTTTTAACATGTACCAATAATCTAAGGATGGTAATGAGTGAAAGTTTTGAGTCCTTATTTTATTGTACCTCCCTTATCCATTAACACAACCACCAAGCTCCTGAAGGGGACCACCAACCTAAGCAACTTCCGTGAGTCAAGCGGCCAAAGATACCCTTCTCTGATAAGGTCCAGGGCTACCTCACACCTTACTAATCTATAGAGAACATTATGCAGTTCAGCTATACATTTTCCAAGGACAAACAGAATTGTTAGAAATACAAGAAACCCATTACTTATATGTTTGTAAGTTTGAACACAAGCAATGCATTAGGATCAATTTACAAAGCTTTACCATCCATCTAAAGCCACGTACACACGGGCGGACTGTATGGCCTACTTAGTCCGTCACACAATCCGACGGACAGTCCGTCATACTTTCGAATGAACGGACTTGACCACACACGGATGCACAAACAGTCCGTCGAAAGCTTGCGCGATGACGTGTGCAGCACGTACGATGGGACTAGAAATAGGAAGTCCAATACACAGCAATGCACCCTTCCGCCGTCGAACTAGCCTACTGACGAGCGGATTGTCCGCTGAAACCAAAGTATGACGGACAGAATTTCGAAAAATCCGAAATACTTAGTACGCCAGACTGCACGCTGAAAAAGTCAGCTGAAGCCCACACACGAGCGGACTGTCCGCTGAAATGTGTTTCGACGGACTAAGTAGGCCATACAGTCCGCCCGTGTGTACGCGGCATAGGGCACATTATTTTCAGACATGTGACTATAATTTTAAATTTCATTGGACTCAAATAAAAATAACTGCCACTTTCTTGAAAATAAAGATACTTATCCTGGTGTGTTAGGTTTGTGAACTTAAAAACGCAGAGAACATGTACAAGTCAAATCAGCACCCAGCTTATAAAGTCATCTTTCATAGAAAATTGTTTTGAAAAGTATGGCAGCTCTTGTATCCCCATTTCTCCCAGTTAATGTCTTTAGAGAAGAAAAGCATGATATCAGAACAATCATAACATGCCAGTTACAGAGGAGTGAGTTTCTAATGATCCTTTAATGTATTTTAATTATGTGCTATATTAATAAAAATATATTCTTATTTTGTACATGAAATATTAAATGTGCATAATTCTAATACAATTCATATGGAAAATGTTCATTTTACTTTTAGCCATTGTTTTCTTAGTGGTCTATTAGGCTTCTTTAGCTCATAATAATTAGTCACATTCAACTTGACTTGTTCTGTAATGATAAATAGGTTTTATATGTTATCCAAATCACTTCTCAAAGTGGAACTAAACTTTCCTACACTTTACAGAGTGACTTTAGCCATTGGGCAGCTTGACAGATCAGTTGAGAAATGACATAGACAAACTGGCAACTGTGGCAGTTATCATTACAAGTTATCATTAAAGGCAAATAAGCTATTCACCTCGCAAGGAAAGTTGCACTTTGCAAGGGATTTTTCTCCAGAACTTAGAGAATGTGGTGAAATTTTACTTTGCAACGAATCCCCAATCACATGCAAGACAACGTGTTTACTTGCAAGTGATTGATTGACAGAAATCAACAGAGTTTAACCTCTTTTGCTAAGCTCTGGGGAAAATGCCCTTGCAAAGTGCAACGTCCCTTTGAAAGTGAAAAGTCCATTTGCTTTTAGTAAATCAGCCCCAATGTATATTTTTTTATCTCGGCCCAATGCTGCAGAGTTTCAATAACTCCCAGTGTGTGTTCCTTTGGGTGTTAGGAGTAAAACAAAAAAAAACAGATACTAGTCTGTGTCAGTAGGTTTCCTATATAACTCAATGTCCATTTCACTAAATGGAGATAGTACTGAACACAGTGCATCTTCTTTTCTCCAAAATGTGCAAGTCTGCAACAAATTATTCAATTTAAAATCTTGTGTGAGAGACTCAACTAATTTAACTCCCATTTACTAAAGCAATCAGCTTAACAGATCAAGTTCAATAAAAGAGTAAGAGCAAAGGTAAAGCAGCTCAACTTCTGAAAGTCCAAAATACGTTTAATGATGTTATTCGATACAAGGAACATACACCTACTCCTCTTTTCAGTCCATCAGGAGCTTAATTATACCTTAACAAATAGTACAGGGAATTCTGTAAGCATCATATGATTTATCATTAATTCCTGTCATAAAAATCCCCATTTTCTAAGATGTTTAGTAGAACACACTACAGGCTCTAATGTATTCTGACTATGATTGAAGATCATAAAACCCATTAGTAGGATGTCCCTTACTCCAGTACCTGCTGATAGCCATTATAAATAAGTCGTAAAGCAATTAAACAGAATACATATTGATAAGTTTAGCATTACTTGACCTGACACTGCCCTTTTATACATAGCCAGCTCTGAACTCATAACCAGCACTCAAGCTCATATTTCAAAATGGTTACTGTAATGTAGGGATGGGCAGAACACCCCCCCCCCATTCGGTTCACACCAGAACATGCGAACAGGCAAAAAATGTGTTCGAACACGCGAACACCGTTAAAGTTTTAAAATGTTTGTTTTTTTTTCGGGAGCAGTGATTTTAATAATACTTAAAGTGAAACAATAAAAGTGTAATATTCCTTTAAATTTCATACCTGGGGGGTGTTTATAGTATGCCTGTAAAGGAGCGCATGTTTCCCTTATTTAGAACAGTCTGATAGCAAAATTACATTTCTAAAGGAAAATAAGTAATTTAAAACTACTCGCGGCTATAATGAATTGTTGGTCCCGGCAATACACATAAAATTTAATTGATAAAAACAGCATGGGATTCCTCCACAGGGGAACCCCGAACCAAAATGTAAGAAAAATGTGCGGGGGTCTGGTATGGATTTTAAGGGGAACCCTGTGCCAAAATTAAATAGAAAAAGGGTGTGGGGTCCCCCCAAAAATCCATACCAGACCCTTATTCGCGCACGCAACCTGGCAGGGCGAAGAAAAAGAACTGTACCAGGCCACATGCCCTCAACATTGGGAGCGTGCTTTGGGGTAGCCCCCAAAGCACCTTGTCCCCATGTTGATGGGAAGAAGGGCCTCATCCCCACAACCCTTGCCCGGTGATGGTGGGGGTCTGCGGGCGGGGGGCTCAAAAATGTTAAAAAAGATAATAGATGGATTAGAAAATTATTTTATTAATAAACGGGGTAACCCATTTATTTTAATGTAAACGGGTGACCCTGCCTCCCTCTGACAACACGGGGAAAGCCATAGGGAAGTCCCTGTGCATCAGAGCGGGGTGGGGTCACCGGATGGCCTCGCCCTCTGTTATATAAGAGCTGTCACCTGAACAGAAGAGTCACACAGTGGGAGGCTCCCATTGAGATGGATCGTCCGTAGGATGAAGTGGGGAAGAAGAAGCCGGAGGAAGATGCCAGACGAAAAGAACGGAGGAAGATAGAGGAAGAAGCAGAGGAAGAACAAGATGGAGTAGGAAGAAGAACACTGAAGGAAGACCAGAAGAAGATGGAAGAAGAAGCGGGGAAAGAAGAAGACATTAATAAAGGAGTTCTCAAAAACTGTCTATTGTCTTTTTTTCATTTTTCATTTTTGACACTTTTTTTGTGAAATGTTAGGGGTACATTTGTACCCCATTACCAATTCACATGGCGAGTGGGATCTGGGGCATTTTTTAAGGAGATTAGGAAGAGTAAGAGTTAGGGCAAAAAAAAAGGAGGGGGTGAGGGGAGGGGGGTGGGGGGAAGAACCATGAACATGGGCACACCTGATGTCTAGTCTGAGTGCATCCATGTTCATGGGGGAAAGTTCCAAGGGAATAAAAAAGGGGGGGGGGGAGGGATGGCACTGTAATAGGGAGAGGGGGAATAGAGATTGAAAGTGGTAGCAAAGAGAGAATAGACCAATGAGGTGGGAGGTTACAGTGAAAAGTGGAAACCTCAAGTGGAAACCAAGTAAAAACAGGTAGCGAGAATTGTTAAGATGCTCGTCAGTAATCTGGGTATTGAGTGTATTCCTAACTAGAGGAGTGGTTGGACAGAGCCGGGAGGAGAACTCCCAGCACACCTAGCCCCCCCCCCCCCCCCCCGGCAACATTATTAAGAAAACATAACATAACGGCATACTATCATCCATTGCAGTCAAAGTATGTAATTATAATATATAATATAAGGAAATATAATATAAGGCAAAAAACAAGGCTGAACATAACCCTGAAGAACTATACCCATGTGAGGATGTTTGTCTGGTACCCCCAAACCAACCATTATTGCTCTTAGCTCCACTACTTCTAAAACTTCCCTCAAGCCAGTGATGACCTCCCCTTCCCCTGAATATGATGTCTCTGTCTCCTCTTCCATAGGTGGGGTGTGTGCCCCTCAGTAGTAGTAGTAGGGGTGTGAGTGGAGCCACATCCCTCTCCCAGTCCCCCTCAGGGGCAACCCCTGTTATGAACTACTGCCCAGACAGGGGTATCTGTTAAAGTGTGTAGTGTAGCTATCATGGCAGCTCCAGGTGCAGTAGCCACGGAGCTCCAGTATGTTATAAATTTGTCTGCGAACTTCTCTGACTTATCACCCAGGTCACGTCCCCTCTTCATAATACTGGATAGGGGAGGTTGCATAGAAGGTCCCTTCTGTGGCTGCAGGCAGGTTGACAGGTTCTCACCTGAAAGTTCATTCTATCAGCCCCTACAAAGTGTCAGGGCTCTGGAAGGTATCCTCTTGATAACCTGCATGTATATGCAACAACACATTCCTCACAACCCATAGATCTACATCCCAAAATGCATGAGTGGCCCTGGGGTTGTTGATGTTGAGCAGCACTGCCGTATTCTTAATGCTCGACATGTCAGGGATCAGATGCAGTAGGTGAGTTCAGGGTTCCTCCCTCCTCCCTCCAGGTTAACAGGTCTGCAGCGGCAGGGGTGAGACAAGGAGGAACACAAAAAAACCTCCCCTCCCCCATCAGCTCACCACACCCTGTCCAAGGAGGACGAGTGTGCCACTGATAGTCTCCTGGTAGATATGGGGTTTACAGCTGTCTATCCATGGACAGAGTGCGGAGATCCATCTCCAGAGGGGAGGGGGAGAGACACCAAAGTCAATCGTCATTGAAAAGAGGGGGGGGGGGTTGAGGAGGGGAATCCCGAGGAGTAGGGGACCCGAAAATTTACTTTTGTCACTGGCAAGTGGTGGGTTGTTCACAAAACTCAGTCATGGTGGGGGGTAAAAACATATCAGATAAGGCATCCAGGTCAAGACTCACATGACCGTTCTCCAGAGGGTGCCCGGGTGCCTCTTCTGGGTCTCTGCAGTCGTGCTGGGAAATGGCCTTGGTACGTAGAGGGGCCCAATCTTCCTATGGGACGTGGAATATACAGGAGCCAGTCTGGAACCTGTATGGGCTCCGTGTCAAGGAAAGTAAATATGCACAGGGGGAAGTCACTGCCAGTGGGTATCCCCAGCGGTAAGTGCATCCTTGTTGTTTGGCCAGCTCCAGGATGGGGGGCGTAGCAGTGCTCTGCGATTCAGTATCACCCCAGAGAGATCAGATAGAATCCAGACAGGTGTTCCCTCGTGTTACACTTCTCCTCCTGTTTCGATGTAGCCTGCACACCACGTCTCGCGGTCTGGCAGCGTCCAGAGACCTGGGGTCCAGGGTTCTGTGCACTCTGTCAATTTCTATGGTCACAGAGGGGTCTCTAATACTCCTCAGAAGATTGCCACGACCGTCTCACCTAGATTCTCTGCCTCTGGGAGACCTCGGAGCCGCAGATTTTTGCGGCGGTTTCTGTCTTCAATTACCTTGAGGTGTAGCTTTAATGTATTTATCTTGTCTCATTGTTCATCCCGGGACTGCTCCAGGGCCGCTACCCGGCTCATTAGAATAGTAAAGGATCTTTCTCCAGTGGCCACCCTATCAGTAAGCGTGGTCACGTCTTCTCTGACCTCCTTTATATTCCGTCTGTGGGTTTCCTTCAGCTGGAGGATCGGGGTTTCAATATCTGACCTTGTGGGGAGTGCATGCAGTAGGGCACGAATGTCCAGATCTAGCTGGTTCCCTCCTGGCATTTGTGGTGTGGCATACATCTCTGGCTGAAATACTACCAGGGTCTCTGGAAAGGTGTCCAGCAAATCAGAAGGGCCTGTAGATGGAAGTCTTGTTTCTGAGGCCTGGGTCTCTGAGAGGCGCCATGTGGAGCCACCATTTTCGTGCCTGGGGAGATTTTCTGGAGCCGCGGGAAATACAGCTATATAGCGCCTTTGGAAGTGCTGGAATGGTTTGCCCAGGTAGATGCTCTTGTCCCACGTCGTCTTGCCGATAGCATACCGGTCTTAAACGGTCTATTTCGCCAGAGAAGGCAAGGACGGGCCGGGAGCTCTCTCGAGTTGCGACTTCACTCAGCCATGTCCAGGCCATGCCCCATCAATTAACTTTTATGTGTATTGCCAGGACCGACAATTCATTATCAAGAAATTTTAAATTACTTATTTTCCTTTAGAAATGTCATTTTGCTGTCAGACTGTTCTAAACATGGGAAACATGTGCCACTTTATAGGCATACTATCGGGGCTGCCCAGGTACAAAATTTAAAGAAATATTATACTTTTATTGTTTCAATTTAAGCATTATTAAAATCACTGCTTTTAAAACTTTTTTGTTGCATTGATACATGGGGGCAGGTCCCGGGTCCCCAAACACTTTTTATGACAATAACATATTAAACTTAGCAATTTTGATTTCTCCCATAGACTTTTAACCACTTACAGACCGGACCATTTTTGCGATTCGGCACTGCATCGTTTTAACTGACAATTGCGCGGTCGTGCGACGTGGCTCCCAAACTAAATTGACGTCCTTTTTTCCCACAAATAGAGCTTTCTTTTGGTGGTATTTGATCACCTCTGCGGTTTTTATTTTTTGCGCTATAAACAAAAATAGAGCGACACTTTTGAAAAAAACGCATAATTTTTTACTTTTTGTTATAATAAATATCCCCCAAAAATATATAAAAAAACATTTTTTTCCCTCAGTTTAGGCCGATACGTATTCTTCTAAATATTTTTGGTAAAAAAAAATCACAATAAGCGATTATTGATTGGTTTGCGCAAAAGTTATAGTGTTTACAAAATAGGGATAGTTTTATGGCATTTTTATTAATAATTTTTTATTATTTATTTTTTTACTAGTAATGGCGGTGATCAGCGATTTTTATTGTGACTGCGACATTGTGGTGGACACATCGGACATTTTTGACACATTTTTGGGACTATTGTCATTTCTACAGTAATCACTGCTATATAAATGCAGTGATTCCTGTGTAAATGACACTGGCAGTGAAGAGGTTAACCAGTGGGTGGCAGTGTAAGGGTTAAGTGTTCCTAGGGGTGTGTTGCTAACTGTGGGGGGGGGGTTGGGCTTTCATTTAGTGAACACTGATCTCTGCTCCAATCACATGGAGCAGAGATCAGCGTCACTAGTTGCTAGGCAGAATGGAGAAATGCTGTTTACACGGCATTTCCTCCATTCAGCCATCCCGTGAGACGATCGCGGGTATGCCCGCGGCGATCGAGTCCGCGGGTCCCGCGACCGGGTCCCGACCGGCACATGAGCGCGCCGCCGGCGGCGCGCTCGCGATGGGGGGGCGGCATTGAAGATTGGACGTACCTGTAAGCCAATATGCCTGCCCGTGCCATTCTGCCGACGTACATCGGCGTGCGCTGGTCGGGAACCGGTTAAAGGGTGTTCTGTGGCTTTCATATTTGCCACAAACACCCCAAATTGTTCGCTATTTGGCGAACAGGTGAACAGCCAATGTTCGAGTCAAACTCATGTTCGACCCAAACATAAAGCCCATCCCTACTGTAATGGGGTTATCTTCATAACACCTGGCTGCTTTAATGTATAAGAAGGTAACTATCAGTTCAAAACCAAGCATCCCTGTATTATGAGGTGCAGAAAGTTGATGGGACAAATTATGCCTTGTGAGGAATCCATACATAGTTATTTACATTGTATTAGACTTGTGCACAATGGAAAATGTTGTTTAGTTTCATTTTTATTCATAAAATACATCATTTCATTCTGTTATATTCATTATGTTACGCAAATTTTTTTTTTTTTTTCAGAATTGGTTATTTCTGTAGAGTATCGATATACATTATAACGAATCGATTCATTTTCAGATAATTCGATATTTATGTATGTATATATTGTAGTTCACAATTCGTAGTCTGGAAAGTCATTTGTTTATTGAATCCATTAAAACACACAATGACGATTTCTCTTCTCCGCTGCTCAAATACAATACAACACCCCTCTCACTCAGTTCTCAGGAATGCACTTTGCCAGTAATCCAATCTCCAGCGCAAAAAGAATCAGCTGATTGGACTGTAAGATTTACTCCAAGTTGCCCTTTTGTTTCATTAGACCTTTAAGAAATTAATGAATAATGTCAAATTCATTTGTTATTTTTGCTATAATTTCTTTTGTTTTAGTTGAAATTCATTATTTTTTTATTAAAGATGCAGAATTTGGCCGAATTTTGATTTGTTAGGAAATTAATTGCATATGTCTACATTGTATATAACATTGTGGCTTTTTCTCTGTATAATAATATGTTGGCTGTCCAACTGTAAAACATGGTCATACAAAATTCCTTGACCACGTGCCTGTCAGTGTGGCAGGGCACAGTGGCTGGGGAGGGAAGGAGGGAGTGCACTGAGAAAGGAGTGTCCAGTAAGTTCTGACCTTAGTATTTCACATACCTCTCTCTGCAAGTACATGAATTAGGTGCAAGCACAGGTGCAAGTTGCTACACCCCAACTGAATTTGAAAGAGTGTTTACAATAGCCTTTAAAGCGGTAGTAAACCCGCAAATTATTATTTTTTTTAAACCTGCAAAGCAAAATGCATAATGAGCTAGTATGCACCACATACTAGCTCATTATGAAATACTTACCTTAGAACGAGGCCCCGACATCTGGCCCGATCCACGCCAAGGGAGCTGACATGCTCCCTCGGCGTTTCTTCCGGGTATTGCGGCTCCGGCGCTGTGAGTGGCCGGAGCCGCGATATCGTCACTCCCGCGCATGCGCGTGGGAGATTTCATTCCCGGCCGGCGGCCACTGCCGGATTTTCAGGCCGAGAATCCCCTTGTGCGCATGCACCGCTGCAGTCAGCGGCGCATACCGAGGGGAATATCTCCTAAACCGTACAGGTTTAGGAGATATTTTTTTTACCTACAGGTAAGCCTTATTATAGGCTTTCCTGTAGGTAAAAGTTAAAAATTTCGGTATACAACCACTTTAAAAAAATTGGCAACCAATGTACACAGCAGATACTGAGAGTGGTGCATTTTCCCATTAAACCTGGTGACAGCTATTGTTTGTGTGAATTAAGGGTTAACTGCAGAGTCATCAAACTCCAGTGATGTTCACTCTCATTCTTCTGGAACTTAGATTGTTGTGCAGTGAACCACAAACACTCTGAAACACTGTGCATGGTAAGGCTGAAAGTGCAATCATCACAACCCCCTTCCTTAAAGCGGACTTCCACCCATTTAAAAGTCAGCTACAAAAAGTGTAGCTGCTGACTTTTAATAATCAGACACTTACCTGTCCCATGGTCCAGCAATGCGGGCGCACAAATCTCCACTCCGTCAGACTCCAGTCACGCTGCGCACTGTGATTGGCCGGGCAATCTTCTGGGACTTGTGATGTGTCCCAGAAGATTGTAGGGAGGGAGAGGTGATCTTCCTTCCCATACTGCGGCACCAGGGGAGGAAGTGGGAGCTGGGTGCCTGTAAAAATAGAGTACCCCCCCAAAAAAAATTGCTTGCCAAATGTGGCATGTCAGGGGGTCACCAACACTTAAAGTGGAAGTTCCATTTTTTTGGGTGGAACTCCACTTAAACATATAGCACACAGTCCAAAAAGGGCAATTTGCTATGCAGTGCCAGGTAAACTTGTTTTTGCTCACTGAGTTTATGTATTCACTAAAAGCCTATATGTCTAGTGTTCTAATCTGGGACCGGGCATCATTCACATACCTGAACCAGTGACTTGGTGTTATTCACCTGAAAGAGTCAAGGTTTTCTTCTCAACCACTTCTATCTACAGGTTGGCTACAATGGGAGATACAGGTTATCACATAGCATAGCCAAGTCTCTGTCTGTAGAAGTTATCCTCATACCTGCAATAAGTAATGTTAGGATCAGGCCTCTTTTTCAGACTCTGTGTTTACATGTTTAAAACAGTTTTTTTTTGCTAAAAAATTACTTAGAGGGGGGCGTGGCCTGGACGGAGACCGTGATGGATGCCTAACTTGTGAGCTCCCGCGTTACGGGGATACATTACCTGCTCATACGGGAGCCTACCACTTTTTCCTGCTATGCACAGGTCCACCAGGAGTTCGTCCACCTCCCACACCCCTAAGGAGTCCAGGACCTTACAGGGGAGGCACATCCCGGAGATATTCCGATCACAGAAACACCAGGCCCACGAGCCTCCGCAAGCCCAATCCCTGGCCTCGCCTGACGGATCCCCACCGGTACACATGCCTGGTGCTTCAGTGTCCAGCCCTGGGGGGGCCCACCCCCCGAGCCTCTTCGACCTGGAGAAAGTCGCCCAAGACATCAAATGCATGGTGACCGCGGCTATCGCGGATCTCAAGGCGGATTTGTTGGCTGTGGCCCACCGCATGGACAGCGTGGAACAGACCACCCAAACCCACGCCGCGGCCATTCGTCAGGTGCAATCTGCCTATGACTCCCAGCTCTCCCAGGTATTTGAGCTCCACAGGCACGTCGAGGACCTGGACAACCGCGGACGGCGGCACAACATCAGGGTGCGGGGTATCCCCGAAACCGTTGAGCCGGATGCCATTCAATCCACCCTGTGTGCCATATTCAATGACCTCATGGAGCGCCCGGCAGACTCCCCCATAGACATGGAAAGAGCTCATCGCGCCCTCCGCCCCCCACCCAGGGACTCTGAACCACCCAGGGAAATTATTTGCACGATTGTGAACTTTCCCCTCAAGGAAGAAATCCTTCGTAAAGCGCGCATGAGGGGTCGTATTTCATTTAATGGGGCAGAGGTGAAACTCTTCCAGGATCTATCGCAAATCACTCTCCAGAATAGGAAGGCGCTCCGACCGTTGCTGGAGACCCTACGCTCTAGAAATATTCAATATCGCTGGAGGTTTCCTTTCGGCCTATCTGCCTCTGCCAGAGGGCGCTCTGCCCTCCTCCGCACTCCTGAGGATCTTCCGGCCTTCTGCGACCAACTCGACTTTCCACACATCAAGCTCCCGGACTGGTATGCAATCTTCTTTTCGACGGAACCCTGGCGTCCTGTCTCTCTCAACCCGTCGCCGAAAGCCGTTCGTCAGAGGTCTCGCCACCGCCGACCTGGCCCGATGTCTCCTAACGCCCGCTCGTTGCGCCAAGACCTGCGCCAACGAAGTCCCTCGCCTCCGCTAGTACGGGGTGAGGCCCTGGAGGACTAAGAGGTATAGTAGCCGCCGGGGTCCTGCTGAGTGTGAGTACCTCTCCCCACTTCCCTTCTGGTTCCTGTCCCTGAGACTTTCCTTGTTTGCTCTGCCACCCCCTCCCTTCCCTTTAACGCTGGCTTCGGCTGTCCATTCTACGCTGCCATTCACCATGCTCCCCTGTGACTTCCAAGACTACCATATGTTACTTCTTGTGGCCTTGCGACACACAGTGACCGCACATCTCGCCCCCGGACCGCGGGGTGCCCACGCTAACGGGAGTCTCTCCAGCCCCACTGCCGTCCGGATGATGACCGACATTGCCTAGAACTCTCCGAACTTTTTCTGTTGATCTACCCCCGCACCCCAGGAGGATACCTATATCCATGCGGCTTCATTCATCCCATCCTAGCCCTGCACCTGGATCTCCTTCTTTCCCCCCCCCCCCGTGCTTTCTCTATGGATGTATGCTGCAGACCCCCGGTGACTACCATCCTTTTTTGCCCCGGGGGGTTTTGGAACTTGGTTTGTCCCACGATTCCCGTGGGGTAAGGCTTTTTCCCCCCTTCCCTCCTGCAGCCAAAATGCCCACCTATATGTCCCCTCCTTATTTGGATGGATATTGGGAAGACACGAATTTATGATCTTGCTGCCCTCCCCTATAACTGTAACTGTATGTCAGGGTCTCGCTGGTTGAATCCTTCAGATGTGCATTTGCCCCCGAGGCTGCCCCTACTCTCGCCCACTGCTCTTCTCCCCCCTTTCCATGTCCCTTCCTCCCCTTCCCTCCCTCTCCCCCCTCCCCCCTTCCCCTATAATTAGCCCTTTTTAAAAAAAAATTGTGAACCATAATGTTACACCGAGTCAATTGATACCTGACATGTCATGCTTCAATATTGCACCCGCTCGAGGAATGGCGTCAAACTTTTACCCTCAAAAATCTCCATACTTAAAAAAATTCTACAGGTTGCATGTTTTGTGTTACAGAGGAGGTCTATGGCTAGATTTATTGTTCTCCCTCTACTGATCGCGGCAATACCTCACATGTGTGGCTTGACTACCATTTTCATATGCGGGCACTACTCACGTATGCGTTCGCTTCTGCGGCGAACTTGTCGGGACGGGGTGTTTTAACATTTTTTTTTCTTATTTATTTTACTTGATTTTATTTATTTTTATACTGTTTAAAAAAAAAATTGAATCACTTTTTTGCCTATTACAAAGAATGTACTGTAAACATCCCTTAGATGACAGGTCCTCTTAAATATGGGATATGGGGTCAAAAATTCCTCAGATCTCATATTTGGACTTAAATGCAATAAAAAAAATGTCATTTGAAAACACTACTTTGCTACTTTGACTTTACAGGTGGATATAGACAGACAGAGAGAATGCATTACAGCCAAAGCCAGGATGGTGGAATGAGACCAGAAGCTGTGATGGAGCATAAGAGCTACATAGTTCTGACAATTAACTGTTAAAATGTATATAATGGTGTCCTTTCTTTCCTGAAGTTGGCTAATTAAGCAGTCAAGAAGCAGGAGCAGTCTGATGAAGATGTTCATCTTCTTTATCTCTCCTCCTATCATCATGTTCCTTATATATATGCAGCCACTTGATTGGCTCCCAGTGCTGCCCCTTCCTCATCCAGTCATCCTGTGTTTGAGATTGAAAGTGGCTAATACCAACTTAAATTAAAGCATTCAATTATTTAATGATTTTCTAATGAATGCATTCATTTGTGTCTTTTAGATCTGTCTGGAGTTTAGCTTTAAGCCTTTCAACACATTTTTTCAGCTTTTATAGGATAGCATTACTTAGCTGTGATACAAAGTGATGGATTACATGGCTAGCTTTTTCAGCCTAAATATATCTTTTTTTTTCTCTATCCATAAAAGTTTCAATTACTTTTATTGCCCCTTCATCACTACATCTCAAAATAGTACCAGCTAGCATAAGCTGCAAAATTATACAACTGAAATTTAGGATTACAAAGTCTTGCATTGACAGGCTAAAATTAAGCTTCAGAGTTCAGCAACTAACCAGATATGTGAGGTGTAAGTTCAGTACAAAAATAATTTACATAAAATGACTCTTTTATTTATGAATGTGTGCTTATAAATTGAAAATACTCATACTTTATATACAGCGCTAATAGAGACTGATAGATATTAACATACTAGAATCCTTGCTTGAACTAAGGTTATTCAAGGATTTTCAGAATGTATTTCTGACTGAATGCAGTGTGTAGTTGTTTTTAAAGTTATTCTAGACATTTTCCATTAAAGTGGTATTGTGAAATACACTAATTTTCTTTGTGTAGTCCTATTGATTCCAATAGGAATGACAACATCTTTTGATGCTGTCTTTTCTTGGTCAAATGTCACTTGTTACAAAGGCATACTGTACTACTTTATAGGTTTATGACACTTTGGTGAAAGAGCGTGGTATAAAAGAATGACCACCATGGCTCAAAAATCTCTATTTCATGAAGAACACTATTTTGTGAAGAACGCATTAGAAATATGTATAGCAAATCACCAGCAATCATTTATGATCTTTAGCCTAAGTATATGAAAAGTAAAAGTTATATAAAAAAAATGTAATCAAATTGCCACTTTTTATATCTTCTTCTGCTTTTAGAACCACTTTAAAATACAAATAAACTGTACATTATTTCATATAATAGTAAATTATTCCCACTATCACAGTGGAAAGGCTTTTTTACTTTGAAATTATATTCATACTTTGGATGTCTATGTTTTTCCATAAGTATGTCTCTAATCCACTAGAAAACATACAGTTTACTAATTTTGGCTCAATGCATGCATTGCTACATATACTTACAACGTGCTGTATGTAAAGCCAATGACAAAAGCCTTAACCACCTCAATACAGTGCAGTTACACCCCCATCCTGACCAGACCAATTTTCAGCTTTCAGCGCTCTCACAGTTTGAATCACAATTACTCAGTCATACAACACTTTACCCATATGAAACTTGCATCCTTTTTTCCACACAAATAGAGCTTTATTTTAGTGGTATTTAATCACTAGTGGGTTTTTATTTTTTGTGCTATAAATAAAAAAACATACATTTTGTGAAAAAAATGCCTTTTTCTTTGTTTCTGTCATAAAATTTTCCTAATTTGTAATTTTTCTTCATACATTTTGGCCAAAATTTATACTGCTATATATCTTTGGTAAAAATAACCCACGTTAGTGTATATTATTTGGTCTTTGTGAAAGTTAAAGAGTCTACAAACTATAGTGCCAATCACTGAAAATTGATCACATCTGATCAGGCTTCAGTAAATCAGGTGTATCTCATTTCTTGAGACACTAACAAGTCAGGAAAGTACAAATACCCCCCAAATGACCCCTTTTTAGAAATTAGACATTACAAGGTATTAAGTAAGTAGCATGGTGAGTTTTATTAAGTTGTAATTTTTTCCCACAATTCTTTGCAAAATGAAGATTTTTTTTTTATTATTTTTTTTTTACAAAATTGTCATATTATCAGGTTATTTCTCACACACAGCATATGCATACAACAAATTACACCCCAAAATACATTCTGCTACTCTTCCCGAGTATGGCAATACCACATGTGTGAGACTTTTACACAGCCTGGCCACATACAGAGCACCAACATTGAAGTGGCACTTTCAGACGTTCTACGAGCAAAAATGACACATCTCATTTCTCAACCACCTATTACAATTTTGAAGGCCCTGGAGTACCAGGACAATGGAATTGCCCATAAAATGACCCCATTTTGGAATGCTAACACCCCAACGTATAATCTGAGAGGCATAATGAGTCTTTTGAACGGTTCATTTTTTTCCAGAAGCTTTTGGAAAATGTGGAAAAAAATTAAAAAGCATTTTTTTTACACAAAGTTGTCAATTTATAAGAAATTACACCCCAAAACACATTCTGCTACTCCTCTCGAGTATGGCAATACCACATTTGTAGGAATTTTACACGGCCTGGCCACATACAGAGGCCAAACATTGAAGTAGTACCTTCAGGCGTTCTAGGAGCATAAACGACACATCTCATTTCATTCCTACCATCACAATTTTGAATAATCAAAAGTGCTAATTTGAAAGGCTTATATGCAAGTTATTGTCATAAAAAGTGTTTGGGGACCCGGTTCCTGCCCCAGGGGACATGTATCAATGCAAAAATAAGTTTTAAAAACTGCCATTTTTTCGGGAGCAGTGATTTTAATAATGCTTAAAGTGACTGGTATTCTTTGTGGAGGGATCTGGGATCTATAAGACCCCAAATCTCTCCTTTGCACTTAAAAAAATGTATAATGCCAAGTTTGGCAGTTTTGAATACTGTAATTTTTTTTAATTTGGCCTTTACGTTTTCAGTAAACTGGAAGTGATGGCATGACATCACTTCTGGATTACTAGATCTGAGACCCAATCAAAGCTGATTCTGGCTCAGTTTGGGTTTCTGGCCAGCCAGTGGGAAGGGAATACCTGGAGAGCCGTGGAAGGTGGTAGGAGAGGGGATGTCCATCCCACTGCTTGGAATAACAGCCAAGCGGCTGCTTAGCTCCATCAGTTGTTATCACAAGAAAGCTGACTGTTGGCTTTAAAAAATGGTTCCTGGGGTGATACCTGCAGCTTCAGGGCATCACCCCAATACAACCCCTTAAAACATTAACCCCTTAATTTGCGTTTCGTCAGAGTGAAGGGGATAAAAGAAAACATAAGTTTGAATTGCATTTGAGTATTTAAATTGAGTAGAAAGAGTGTGGAATCTAGTGAGTCTTTCTGTTTCATGCTGTAGCAATTGTTGTCCTGGCAGCAACGGAGGATAAAGGGAATGTGATGATGTGAGGGTCAGCTCTTATCCTAATAGCAATAAGGCAATGACGGGTCTGATTTGGTTTTGGGTCTCAAGTACCGAGATGATGAACACAAAAATATTCTTCCAGAATAAGGAAATGTTGAGGCATTCATAAATGAGCTGACTCATGCATAAGTGAGCCAATTTTGTTGCAACCTCTCCAGTAGGTGGGTGAAATGTTTAGATACATGTACTGGAGTGTAGTACCAGTAATGCAGTATTTTTAGATGGGATTCCCAATAGGATGTGCAGTGTGAGGCTTTAATAATGTTTCCAAAAGAAATAGACCATTGGCAATCCTCTGATTGGTTGAGTTTTTCCACCAGTGTAGGAATGTGTGTAAGCTTATGGTAAAAATAGGAGATGCCTTTATTAGATTTAACTCCGTCTTGAAAGTAGTAGAGAAATTCCATAGAAAGCAAGGAGTCTGGTTATGGGATATAGTCCAAAATGTGTATGATATGTAGATATTTTAAAATGTCTCTCTTAGGGAGATTGAATTGTTGTTGTAAATTGCTGAATGTGGAGAGTGTTGTGTGCCCAAAAATATGCCCTATTGTTTATATTCCAAATTAAGTCCAGTTAGAAACCAGAACATCATTAGTAAAGATTAGGGATGGGTGAACGTTTCGACCCAAGCATAAGCTTGAGCCGAACTTTGGTTGTTCAGATCTTCAGCGAACAACGAACAATGTACGGTGTTCGGGGCAAATTCAAAAGCTCCGGAACCCCGGTAAAGCCTACGGGACACTAACATGAAAAGTCGAAAGTGCTCATATTTTATTTTTAAAGGCTTATATGCAGGTTATTGCTATAAATAGTATTTGGGTACCTGAGTCCTGCCCCAGGGGACATGTATCAATGCAAAAAAAAGTTTTAAAAACTGATGTTTTTTTCAGGAGCAGTGATTTTAATAATGCTTAAAGTGAAACAATAAAAATTAAACATTCCTTTAACTGCTTGCTGACCACCGCCTGTATATATACGTCGGTAGAATGGCACGGCTCGGCAAAGTAACGTACATTTCCTGCTGCGAGCTCCGTGACCATGCTTGCGGGATCCACAGACTCGATGTTCGTGGGGATACCCGCGATCGTGTCACGGAGCTGAAGAACGGGAGATGCCTATGTAAACACAGCATCTCCCCGTTTTGCCTAGTGACATGACACTGATCGTCTGCTCCCTGTCATCGGAAGCAGCGATCAGTGTCGCTTCACTGCTAGCCCATCCCCCAGACAGTTAGAAACACGCCCCAGGACACACTTAACCCCTCCCTGCCCCCTAGTGGTTAACCTCTTCACTGCCAGTGAGGTTTTTACAGTAATGAATGCAATTTTATAACATTGATCGTTGTATTAATGCCAATGGTCCCAAAACTTTGTAAGAATTGTCCGATGTGTCTTCCGTAATGTCGCAGACATGATAAAAATTGCGGATCACCACCATTACTAGTGAAACAATTTTTTTATAAAAATGCCATAAATCTATCCCCTATTTTGTAAATACTATAACTTTTGCACAAACCAATCAATAAACGCCTATTGCCATTTTTTTTACCAAAAATATGTCGAAGAATATATATCGACCTAAACTGAGGAAAAATTTTTTAGATGTATTTTTTGGGGATATTTATTATAGCAAAAAGTAAAAATGAATGTGTATTTTTCAAAATCATCGCTCTTTTTTTGTTTATAGCGCAAAAAATAAAAACCGCAGAGGTGATCAAATACCACCAAAAGAAATCTCTATTTGTGGGAAAAAAAGGACATCAATTTTGTTTGGGAACAATATCGCACGACCGCGCAATTGTCAGTTAAATCGACGCAGTGCCAAATAGCAAAAAGTGCTCAGGTCAGGAAGGGGGTAAATCCTTCCAGGGCTGAAGTGGTTAAATATCATGCCTGGGGGGTGTCTATAGTATACCTGTAAAGTGGTGCAGTTTTCCTGTGTTTAGAACAGTACCAAAGCAAAATTACATTTCTAAAGGAAAAAAGTATTTAAAACTGATTGCAGCTGTAATGAACTGTGAGGTCTCGGCAATATAGATACAACTCATTGAAAAAAATGCCATGGGTCCCCCCCAGTCCATTACCAGGTCCTTTGGGTCTGAAGAAGAAGAAGACATGAGTCAATCTGTAAGCGATGGCTTTCCAACCCCTTGAGACTTGCGAGTAGTACGTGGCTAGGAGGAGGAAGTTCCAGATGCTGTCATCCTGAGTGACCCTGAGAATTCTGCTTCTCAAGCCTCAACAAATTTGAGGCGCATGGGCAACCTCATGCTTCAAAGCCTGCGAAAATACCCAAGAATAAGTGGCACAAAGGAGAAGGATGATTACTGGTTGGCAACCCTCCTTGACCTCCGTCATAAGGGGAAGGTGTCAGAACTCATCCCGTCCACACAGAGATTGCAGAAGATAAAATCTCTTGAGGACGTTAAAGAGGATTTTATTGAACATTTTTCCTGACTCCAGTAAGTTACAGTGTTGTGGAAAATGTAGTTTTGAGTATTATGTTGGTCAAGAGAGAAGCGTTGGAGAAGGCGTCTGCCTAAGTGAGGCATTTCAGAATTGTTTTAGTCCTCACCACCCAGTCAGCTTACACATACCATCGGCAGCGTCTGCATCACATGGTGGATGATTACCTCGGGGCCAAAACAGAGATGGAGAGCTTTCCAGCTGACGATCCACTGACTTACTGGGCCATGAAAATAGACCACTGGCGAAAACTTTCCCAATATGCTATTGCTATACAGATGTCACCGATTAAGTAGGTGGCCGCGATATTATGTCAATCTCGTTGCTTCTAGCGGGGAGATTGACACCCTACGAGCTCCATCGCGGGAGCCAACGCCGAGCTTCTTTTTCTTTTCCTTTCTTTTGCTTTCTTTTTCTTTCTTTTCCTTTCCCGATAAGCGACAAGCATCGCTGGCCGGGTTAACAATGGTGCGGGGATCCAAATTGGATTCCCGCCAATACCAGGCACTGTGTTTGGTATGAATCCTAAGGGAGAACTCCACGCCAAATGCAAAAAAAAACAGCATGGGTTCCCCCTTGGGAGGCATACCAGGCCCTTAGGTCCAGTAGGGATTTTAAGGGGAATCCCCTTTGCCGAAAAAAACGGTGTGGGGTCCCCCACAAGATCCATACCAGACCCCTATCCGAGCACGCAGCCTGGCCGGTCAGGAAAGGGGGTGGGGATGAGCGAGCCCCCCCTGCTGAGCCGTACCAGGCCGCGTGCCCTCAACATGGGGGGTGCCTTGGGGAAGGCACGCGGCCTGGTAAGACTCCGAACATCTTCCAATGGAAGTAGGGATTTCAGCATTTGTTGAAGATAGGGAGCCAGCTCTGAAGGAGATATCTTTTCTGGGTTACCTCTGAACTTCAGTATGTTCTGCCTTGACCTGTCCTCCAGATCATTGATTTTGCTCTTTATCCACTAGATGTCAGTGTGGGGCTCATGACATCCATCCACTAAGTCATTGTTGGCTGCAGCACATTCTTCCAGTTTAGTGCTAACACTATTGAGTTGATTTACTAAAGGCAAATAGATAGTGCACTTTGCAAAGTGATTCGTAAATGAGCAGAAGCTTTGCTGACTTCCATCATTCAATCATGTGCAAGCAAAAATGCTGTTTTTTTATTTTCTTTCATTTCATTGGGTATTGTTTGCAAAGCTGCTTTACCTCATTTAATAAGCTCTGGAGCAACTGCACTTTCAGAGTGCAACTGTACTTTGCAAATGCACTTTGCAAAGTGCAAAACTCCTCCTGATCATCAAAAATGCCAGAGCTTGGAGGAAGAGCAGCATCCATGTGAGGCTGTGAGGCAACAGCTTCATGCTGTCTCCCTCTCCATCTTGTTCCTCTGCCCTGCTAGCTTCAGTCAGCCATTTTGGCTGAGAAGTGCCATTGTTCTGGCAGTACCTTTGGTCATTGTCAGGTTGGAGCCGCTGAAAGCAGGTGTCTGTTCAGGCTGAAACTGCTAATGAGCCACTAAAAAAACTAATTCCTTCTGTAGCTCCTGTATTATGCAGTCACACAGCAAAGATGCTGGACCATGCCCCTTGCCTCACCAGATTCCCCTTCTGCCATGCTTTGTTGTGAAAATCCCCTTGCCTATTAGTTCATAAAATGGGCATTGGAGATTTGACAGATTTGGCTCCCATTGATTTAAATAGGGTTTGGGTTTGGCATCTGAACTTCTATGGCATTTGCCAAATCCTGCTTGAACCAAACCTATGGCAATTCAGTTCATGCTTACTGCAGAATTCATTCAAGTCACATCCTGTTTATTTCAAACTTTGTCTGTTACAGCTTACCTCATATGGGAGACAGTAGGGAGGAGTTAAAGCTTGACCCTAATTAAAAGTGATGGAGATTTGGTAAGCAGAATGTCTAAGTATGCAAGCATAGTGGTGGTAACGTACAACTTGCTGATGATATGTACAGCCACCTCTAGATATCATTTTTAATGCAACTTTAAATAAACTGACATGTATTCCCTGCAGATTATTACAATTTCACTCAGGTTTCTGTAACATCTATAATTTAGTTTTCCATTGTAAATGGTCAAGATTAAAGTGGAACTTTGGTCAGAAAATTAAGTCCTGCTAGATCACTTCACAGGCTCCTTTTACAGGTATAGCTACAGTATGTAAAACATCAAAAAATAAGTGTCTATACTATTTACACTATTTACAGTCCAGTAATAGGTCTCACCTATTACTAAGTCTCGCCCTGCTCTGCACATGCTCAGTTTCTCTCCATTATAGGCTTTTTTAGGCACTGCTAAGTTTGATCTGCAACTGCCATGGTGCTGCACATGCGATCAGTTATGACACCAGCCATTTGAGCCATAGTATAGCCTCAAATACAAAATATACGCAATACATATAACAGTACCATCATCCCAATTGATAATTGTCAGGAATTGGGAATTCTAAGGATATCGGGGCAGTTGATGAGGCTGCTCCCTTGATATCCACACCCAAAAAGGTTTGTTAAGGGGACTATTACGATACTAAGTAAATAATTCATAGAATACTTTGTTATAAAAAAAAAATACAAATAATTTAATAAGAGCAAAGAAAAATTTGAATCCATCAAAACTTCCATATTGTTAAAATCATATACACCACAATTGAATAAACTACTGATGGGTGGCCCCGTAAGGTTTCTATTGAAGAGGGGTATAGAAATGTTTCCTCTACCGGTTTCGCGGCAAACCGCTTCTTCAGGAGGATAGTCTACAGAATAAATAAAAATATTTGCAAATAATCAAATAGCAGCGAATCATATAATGACATAACAAAAAATGTACAATAATTTAAATAGTGAGGGGATCAGCTCACCCACAGAGGAGGAAGCAGTAGATCACAGGACCCATCGGTTTCCTCCGACGGCAGATGCGGGGGACTGCAAAGGACTCCCCAAACTTAAACAGATATATATGATATAAGAATTAAAGTGAGATGAGACATTAACCTATACACACCTAAAGAGCGATATATAGGTGGAAAGGGATGGAAAATAGACTGTGTGCATAGGGGCTATAAAAAGAGCCTATAAAAAGGAGGTGCTTAATTGTGCATCCTAAGGTGTCCTAAACATACAAGAAGTTACCAAAGAAATTAACCAAATTGGGAAGAAAAGGAAAAAGAAATAAAGAGTCTGTGGAAAAAGAGAAACCACCACAAGAATTAGGGTGAAAAGGATATAAGTGAAACAAGTGTGGAAAAATGAAAGCCAAACATACCGTTTGTACTATATTATCCAGTGCACACTACCCATGTTCATAGAAGGAGATCGACCAGGGCAACACCATAGTAGCCAAAGAATACAAATGTATAGTATGCAGGGCAGGTATCACCTACTATATATAAATATAATACACTCACCAAAGAGAGGAACTGGTAATCATGTATGCACAGGTTGCTGTTGTAGAAGGACACCACAGGTGTATTGCAGGTTAGCACACCAGGTAATCATGATAATTTATATGGTAATTCATTAGCCAGGAAACAAACATGAACCTGGGCATTGATCGCCATCTGTGGGGGTACACACAGAGCAATCACCTTAAGCACATATGAAAAAAGGCATAAAGTAAGATAAGACTAGGAGACCTAGGGTACTAGAGGTCCTAGTCATTCAAATATTGTTTTGCTCTTATTAAATTATTTGTCATTTTTTTTATAACAAAGTCTTCTATGAATTATTTACTTAGTACTGTAATAGTCCCCTTAACAAACCTTTTTGGGTGTGGATATCAAGGGAGCAGCCTCAACAACTTCCCCGATATCCTTAGAATTCCCAATTCCTGACAACCAGCCATTTGAGGGTTTGACAGTTTGTTTGAGGACACAAGCAAGACAGTAAGCAATCCCAGCATTCCAGGAATGTAACTGTTTTTTTAAACTGTTAAATTGATGGGTTTAGTTCCGCTTTATTATTTACTGCTTTTCAGGGGCTCTGGGCTTCAACAAAATGGTAGCCCCTATTAAGAAGTAACATGAACAATGCCGGAGGCAATTTACAGCATGCACTCATTTTGATAGCATAATTATTAATGTGGAATGTATGTTCCTTGATAAAGAACATTAAATAACATTATTTTTTATCAAGTTGTTATGAGTAAAGTTACACGATTGTGCATTGCACAGGGCTGAGGGCACAGGAGTGAGTATTTCAGAGAGTGTGAGTATTATGTGTCATGTGTCTATCATTTTTACTATTTAAATTTTTATGAGTATGAGTAGGGGTACTATATACCCCTTACTCACTTACTTAGGAATGGTCTGGTATCTAGAAGGGTGCTTATAGATTCTGATAAGTGCCCCTCCTGCAGATAGTCAAGGGTTGTGGGGGAAAAGGCCCTTGTCCTAATCAGGATGGGCACACGGTGCTTTGCCAGCAAGGTTTGGACTGGTATGGTTCAAAAGGGGTAGAGTATTGATTTTTTGGTGGGAACCTGTGTTTTTTTTTGCTTTGTTTTTACACAATGACAACCCTGTCTTTACATTTCATTGTTATCTGGGAATTCCTTACTGACAGCTGAATGAACTGGGCAGAGATAAGTCACAGTTGTTAGGATGCTAGCAGCTGCTGGCTTCCTAACAACCATCCAGAGGAGAAAGTGTCACCTTTAGCAGCTGTAGTAATACCACTACTATATATTTCACTTTTTTTCTGCCACTGGGAGTTCCACTCAGTCAGCCATCAAATTAGTTAAGCCATCCAGACAAGCACAATTTGGGTTAGACCCATGTCTGGACCAAACCAGCAGATGTGCCCTACACATAAATGTAATACAGATTTTGCATATGTGTGGCCTGCTATTTGCCAAGAAACGACTAACTCTAGAATGTTCTGCCAATTTATCAACAATTAAGGGGCCTATCAAAACCTAAAATAAAGTAGACGCTAGTGTCCTCAAGTGCAAACAGTGACCTGGGTTTCAAAGAATGTGTATCATTGCAATTATTACAATCATACCCATTTGTTAATGTCCTCAAAATACGTACAGTATACTAGTAGATGAATAAATAAGCATAGTAAATGATATTAGATCAAAACTTAAAAAACTTATGAAAAAATGTGTAGAAACAAGAATAGTCCTTTATTAAATTCAACAACAAAGTCCAGTGTTTTTCCATTTAATAGGCTTAGTCCCATCCACTGAGCTTCTATATAGATCAGTGATGGCGAACCTTGGCACCCCAGATGTTTTGGAACTACATTTCCCATGATGTTCAACTACACTGAAGAGTGCATGAGCATCATGGGAAATGTAGTTCCAAAACATCTGGAGTGCCAAGGATCGCCATCACTGATATAGATGATCTTAAAATGTGACACAAATAGTGCTCCACCACCAGTGATGCTACAAATGTACTCACCAGAGCGCTATGGCCCCCTGAATCTTATACAGTCAGCATTTCTTCCTCCAATAACATATTCTCCCATCAATGGATGAACACTAATCACCAAAAGGAAACTAAGAGGATTATCGTGCAACACAGTTTTATTAAAATATT
Source organism: Lithobates pipiens (assembly GCF_037356315.1). Lineage (NCBI taxonomy): Eukaryota > Metazoa > Chordata > Amphibia > Anura > Ranidae > Lithobates > Lithobates pipiens. Next base: position 78,257,643 of record NW_027507748.1, read on the forward strand.
CTCATTTAAAAAAACTATCCCACAATCAATGGGCTTACATGTTAAAGTGCCCAGACCAGCACCAGCTCAATCAGCATATCTGTATTCAAATGGTGCCCAAAGATCTGCCAGATTGTTCAAAATACACCGCCGTTCCTTTTACCAAGCTCAGGCATGCGTTCTACTACATCTAGATGTGACGTCACATGCAGGCCACGCGTAAAAAAGCAGTGATCCGACCTCTTCGCAATTCGCTTTAATAGCATCATCAGGAACTCTTTTATGTACAGCGATTTGTTGTTATGCAGTACCAGCACAAAACAGGCCTATAACTACACCTCAGTTTATTCCTGGGTTTTAACTTCTGGTTGCTATAGAATCAACCTAGAGACCGTTGTAGGAAAACTGCAATTACAAGAAAACTTTGACTAAATCCTTCTTTTGAAACATTTGCAAACAACCTGAAAAAAAAATAGTGCTAGTCTATAGAAGCCATAGGAAAATAGACTACATAAAAGAGGATTAAGATGCAGAATCTTATCTAGAAGCGAAAGGGTATTTACCAGTGCATCTTGCAAAAGGTAATGGACTTTGTTGAGGAACAATTCAAAGTTTGCAGCCTTAGGAGATACCCAAGCTGGCAACATATGGCAGAAAAGATATCAAGTAGACAACTGAGAGACAACATTTTGGTCAAGACAACCAAGAGGTTAGGCCAGGCAGCAAACTCGAATCATACAAACAGACAGAGGTCAGGACAGGTGGCAAACAGGAACTCTATAAGCAAAGTTATCAATGTGAAACAAGAAACAGAATATGATATCAGAAGTGTGTTCATGGGAACTGGAGTATAGGAACAGAGTAATGGTGTGCAGGGTCTGCAGGGTATAGAATATATGCATTGCGGTGTGTCGTCATTCATTTTGAATGGCACCAAAATGCAAAAATATGATCGGGGGTGAATAAAACTTGAACAGACAGGATCTGGATCAGCTATGCATAGTAACCAATCAGCTTCTAATTTTAGCTTGTAGTTAAGCTTTGGGAATGAAAGCCAAAAGCAAACTGGTCTCTATGCACAGCTGCTCTGAATTCTGTCTGCACCAGTCTTAGGAAATACCTCCTCTAAGTGAAATGTGAAATACACTTGCCCTTTAACACACAACAACAACAAAGGTGTGACTACATTTTACATTGTAGTGCTCTTTGTCTATCAATAGGACAGATTCCTTTTGACTGGGTTGGGGCTAATTAGGACACCATTTAGTAAGTAGGATAACTTAATTTAATTGGCATGAAAGCAGGAGAACGAAAGAAGAAACATTAATGACAAAAATGCACTCATTGAATTGAAAAAGCATCTTCATTTTAGGTTCACTGTGTTTTTAAATTTAAATACTCAGAGACTCTAGTAATTTTCGCAAGGCTGTCACAAGGTATATTATATGAGAACATACATGCATGTTTTACAAGCTTTCCCTTGCGGGTTAGAAATGCTTGTTTCAGGATGACCTTTACTATCAATCAGTTTTCTAGAAATTTTATTAACATAAAGTTGACACTGAACCAGCTAAATGATTTGTCACTTCAATACAGCAGAATCCAGCCTTGGTTCTTCTGAAGCTGGCATTTATAGTTTGTTCCAAAGTAATGCTGAAGACATTGCAGCGTCTGCAGTCTGCCCGGTGAAAGATTTCAATAATGACTACATACCCAGTGAAAAGGGTAGGAAAATGGTACAGCTCAAAAGCAAATGAAACTATAATAATAGTAATAAATGCTATTGTAAAAGCGAGGTTATAAAGATTATGTAAAGACAAAAAACATACTAACTATAGTACAATGCTTGGCTTTCTTTTTGGTTATTAAGTTACCCTTTATTGAAATATCAGTACAACTAATATATTTTAAACTACTTTAGCCACTTAAGACCTGGACCATTTTGCTGGCAAAAGACGAGCACTTTTTGCAATTCGGCACTGCGTCGCTTTAACTGACAATTGTGCGGTCGTGCTTCGTGGCTCCCAAACAAAGTTGACGTCCTTTTTTCCCCACAAATAGAGCTTTCTTTTGGTGGCATTTGATGACCTCTGCGGTCTTCATTTTTTGCACTATAAACAGAAAAAGAATGACAATTTTGGAAAAAACACATTATTTTTTACTTTTTGTTATAATAAATATCCCCCAAAAATATATAAAAAAACATTTTTTTTTGCTCAGTTTAGGCCGATACATATTTTTCTACATATTTTTGGTAAAACAAAAATCGTAATAAGCATTTATTCATTGGTTTGTGCAAAAGTTATAGCGTCTACAAAATAGGGGATAGATTTATGGCATTTTTATTCATTTTTTTTTACTAGTAATGGCAATGATCAGCGATTTTTATCATGACTGCGACATTATGGCGGACCATTGCCATTAATACAGCGATCAATGCTATAAAATTGCATTGATTACTGTAAAAATGTCACTGGCAATGAAGGGGTTAACCACTAGGGGGCAGGGGAGGGGTTAAGTGTGTCCTGGGGAGTGATTGTAATTGTGGGGGCGATGGGCTAGCAGTGACATGACACTGATCGCTGCTCCTGATGACAGGGAGCAGAACGGGGAGATGTTGTATTTACATGGGCATCTCCCCGTTCTTCAGCTCCGTGACACGAACGTGGGCATCTGGTGGACATTGAGTCTGCAGGTCCCACGGGCATGGTAACTGAGCTTGCGGCAGTCCCGCGTGCATGGCAGGAAATTCAAAGCAACGTACGGGTATGTTACTTTGCCCAGCTGTGCCATTCTGCCAACGTATATCTACAGGAAGCAGTCGGCAAGCAGTTAAACAAAAAAAAAATATGTTCAGATTTCTCTATTTTCATTTGCTATTATAGATTAACATAGCAAACATTATACTTTTCACATCATATTGTGTGAAGCTCCAGAAGATTGCAAAAGTCTAAATACATAATAGAGTAATTTCATTTAAAATAAAAGTATGGGTTTAAGTAAAAAAATGTATTATACTTACCTAGGTGGATGCAGCATCGACCTGATGCTGCCTTTGTCCCCCACTGGCTCTAAAACGGAGAATTGAGCAATCAAACACCACTGATCGCTCAGCTCCCACTCTTCAGGCTGCAGCTCTCTGCTCTGCCCCTCGCTGGGCTGTGGAGGGGGTGGGGGGAGCTGGCTCAGGCTCTCAGCATTAGCTGATGTCAGACAGGCATCTGAGTGAATCCCGATCATATGGTCGGGATCTTTTCAGAGCATGGACGAACTCTGTGAGGTCAGCCTACAGCATGCTTTAACCTATTGTCAACTGAAAATGGGTCACAAGAGTGCACTTCTGTGATCCATAGGAGAAGTGCAGTCAAAAAAGCTTTGGCTATACGTCTCCTTTAATGCAACCCTATCACCAATCTCAATTTCCAAATAAAGCAGCCTTCTATAAAGAAGAATGTACATATTTACATCTCCTTCTGCCCACAGAGCTGAAAGCCTTTCTAACAAAAAGGAAATGGAATGAAATGAAGATTCTTCCAAAACCAACACTGTAAGTGTCAATACCCTCTGTCCCATACTGAGCTCAGTGGTTCCAGTGGTTCCAACCAACAACCCCCATGTCACTACTGTATCCTGTAATGAAGTTGGCAGAAGATAGAGTTGCTTTAAAGCTCAACTCTATCATCAAAGGCTGTGAATGGCAAAACAGATGAATGGGAAAGAAACTCAACTGCGTAATTGGTGTTTGTAATAGAGACTGTGTCATACTTCTGGCTGCAATAGCAGCCATGACTATGTAATTATTTTTAGATCACTGTAAAATACCCCTGAAGGTACCACCCTCCACCTTACTACCCTTGACATGTTTCTGCTGAACCACCTTTGGGCCCAAGACATGCATAGTAGGCAGAGTTGAGGGACATCTGTCCTTCGCAGGGATTGACCCCTGATGTCTTTTTAAAGAGGACCTGTCATTTAAATTATGCTATCACCTCTGGGACTATACTTACTACTGGATTCTGTACACGGTGCTATTTCTTACATACTCCTGTCCTCTGAACTGTGTTTCTTAAACACTCCTAACACACTATGTTGACCCTTGCCCTGTAAATACTATCTTATCCATCATATGCCTGACCTCTGCACTGCATAAATTATGCCATACAATATACTCTAAACCCCTGTATTGCATATATGCTGTACACTGTATTCAATATGTTGTGCAGTTATATTCCTGAACCCTGCACTGTATGTGGTATGTTGTACATTATATTAAGCAGGGCAAGAGAGTCTTAACTAGTTTTATTACACAGGATTTTTGACACCTACAAAAAGCTTTAAGCCATTAGCACCCACAACAGGTGTCATAGTACTCAGCAGAAAGGTCAGTATCAAATTTGGTTCTCTAAATATTTCATGCCAAATGTTTTTGCAGTGTAATTGGTATTTAGCGATGTATTCTCTGCAAGACCTGTTAGGTTGCCACACTTTAAATACACTGTAAAAGCTAACACTTTTAGCTAGCTAAAAATGTATAAATAATTGTCTGTCCTTTATGATAAATCTTCCAGTATATACTGCATTTTAAAATGTAATAGTAAAATAGGCACTAACAATATGCCTCTTGTAGAGCCATGCCCAATTTAAATGAATGTCCTACCCCCCCCCCCTACTCCGAAATAAAAGTTCTCCACCTACAAATGCTTTCAGAAAAAAACAAAAACAAAAAAGCGTCTCTGGAAATTTTGAAATGTTGTCAACTATGCCAGAGTGCCTCTTCTACTAAATTTGAACTCTAGCCCAAACTTTGTTTTTTGTTTTGTTCTGTAAAGAATGGGGAAGGTTAAGAACCCCCGTTGATTGTTATGTGTCCCGAGAGGGGAGAATTCTTCTCATTACTTGTTTCAGTGAGACAAAAAAAGTGAGGGGAATCCAGACTAATGAAACATGAACAGCGATCAACCCCAACAGTGCTTATATTCTAACATAGATTCTAATCCTAGGTATTACAGTCTTTGTGCAAATTGGGGTGATTTCAGTAGGGACACATATGGTAATGCAACATGCTGTTTTATCCAAAACTTTTAGGCTGGGTTCACTCTTGAAATGGATGCAGCTGACAGCATGGGTCTGGTGTGTCCCTGTTCTCCATTTCAGGGATGAATCAGGCCTAAATTTTTGCTTGAAATCTAACCTGGAAACAGAGCAAAGACGCACAAGACTCCTGTGCAATTCGCTCCGCAGCCTCTCTGGAGATGTGTCAACTGGCTCCATTGAGAGACGGTCACAGTCTCCATTAAGAGCTGGTAACAGTCTCCATTGAGAGCCAGTCACAGTCTCCTGTCATGAAAATTGGATGCGGGGAAACTGACATCCAATTCTCACCAGTGTGAACCCAGCCTCAGAAAATAGGCGGGAATCCAGAACAATCATTGTATAATGCTATCACCCACAATCTGGAGTCTTCTGACAGTCGTGGGGCTTTCACTGAATTCCTAATAATGTATTAAATTAATCACTTGCTAACCGGCTCATGCTGAAATACATCGGCACCGGTGCGCAAAACCTTATGCTGCTGTGTCATCCACGGCCGCAAGCCACAGGAGCTTGCCCACAGGTCCCGTGGACTCGATGTCCGCCGGTGGCCCGCAATCATGGGACAGAGGGGCAAAACAGCATTTCCCTGTTGATATATATGTGAAGGTTCTGCAATCCAAAAAAAAAACTGGAATACTCAGCTTTGGAAATATGTATAAATAAAAAATAGATATGCAACCAAAAGATATTTCCAATACATGCAAATCCAAAGAAATAGATTTCTATATAGAACTCCTATGCAAACAATTGTGTTTAAAAACTTAAGTAGATATTCATAAATATGAATCTAAATATAAACCCGTGCTGAACCCACACTGTGCTGGAAAAAAAAAAAAGATTTAATAAAGTGTTCATAGATAGTCCAAAGGGTAAAACTTTGGCCTTGAGATTCAAACACAAATTTCTTCTCACAATACAGTCCCACCCGGTAACCACGGAATAATAAAATGCCAGCAGTTTGGCGCTTACCAGAACCATAGGATCTCTGTTACGGAGATCAGACAGGTACAAACAGGAGAAATCATTTAGGCAAAAGCGACAATTTCAAGCATCCATTGGTTCGGATCCTCTCCTCTGCTGGTAGATCTGGACTATAATCTGTTCCGTGGAACCCATATTTAAGGGTAGGACTTTCAGAAGGGCGAGTCATAAAATAAAAAAGAGGGCTTTATAGTGCAGTGGATTTTGTAAAAAATCTGAGTTCCTTTATTATCTAAAAAGAGGTTTTTGGTTGCGCATCTATTTTTTTTTTTATAACATTAGATTTTTATTAAACATAAGTTGAAAATACAAACCATCGGTACTTTTCCATCAAAATATAGATACATTGTGCTGGTGGATGATACAAAAAAATAAAAGGTAACAAGCATAGACTTAGGTAGGTATCATGGAAGAGTACAACTCCTAGTTTTATCACAGATCGTACAAAACCTGACATCGCAGTATTAAGTACCTCCAGTAACCCTGAGTGATGGTGGTCCGTCACCCCCAGATGCCCCCAGGGGAGCATGCTGCACCTAGAGGTCAGGACCCCACCACCACCTTTCTTATCAGACACATTTTAATGGTACTACTGGTATCACTAGTCAGGACAGTGATACCCATGACCTCTTAGTTTTGAATTTGTCTTCAATTGAAGCTAACTTTTTAGAGCTGAATCCACTGCCAGCAATGTATGTCAACATTTAGTATGAAGGACAACAAAAAGAACTAAAAAGACTCAAAAGGAGCTCAAAATGAAAATAAAAAGGAAGAAAAAAACCTACACTGTGGCGCTACCTTACGCTTCCACTGTGAGTGTGCAGATCATGTCACCAATTTATGTCTCACTGCTTCTATTGCTATATTGTTTGTGCCAGTCTACCCATGGTTTACAAATTAGGTGGCTAGGGTTGAGCTTACTTTGAGATGCTAGAAACATAACTTCATAGGTAATATATAAGTTAGTTGTCCTAATTACGTTTGCTAAGCTAGGGGGCTCAGGATTTACCCATCTCCTCCAAGTGCGCACTAAGAAGAATTTGGGACACAATGTGTCTGTGGAGGTGGGGGATATTGTCAACTCCCAAGGATAAGAGCGCGAAGCCTGGTTTATGTGGTATTCGCTTTCCGAGTATAAGCTTAAGAATTCCTGACCAATACTTTCTTAGTTTCGGGCAGGCCCAAAGAACATGCAACAAAGAGCCTCTTTGCCTGCACTGTCTCCAACAGAGTGGGGATTTACTGGAATCAAACCCAGCCAGTCTTGTGGGGGTTAGATACCACTGTAGCAGGATTTTCTGGTACAGCTCCCATAAGTTGTCACTTTTGGTCGCGCTGTAGACAGATGAGTCTTGGACCATTGAGCATTTCCATTGCTCAATGGTCCAAGACGCCTGCAAATCTATCTCCCATGTTCTCATTGAGGGTTTTTTTTAATAAGGATGTTCTTTTGCTGAAGCGAACCATAGAACAAGGAAATGCCCTTTATAGAGGTGTGAGGATTGTGGAAGTATAAATACATCTGCCAAGGTATAATAGTAGATGTGTCTGTGATAGATGATAGTAGATGCGAAATTGTGTAATTGTCTCTAGACTGTAAGTTGTATTCAATTTGAAGTGTCCAGAATGTTTTTAGGATAGGGCCAATTTTTAAATCATCAATAGAGGATATACCCATGGATTTCCAGTCCGTGATATGTAGGTTTGGGATCAATAGTTATAAGCTCGTAATAGGATGTGGAATGGTCTTAGTATTAGTGACAGATATAGAGGAGTCAATAAGTAGTTTCCACATCTGAAGCGAAGCTATCATGGTGGGTGGTAGGTTGGGCGGAAAATGCTTCATAGATCTGCTGGCCATTAGTAAGTCATACAACCTACCATTAGGGAATTGGTAGGACTCCAGCTCTCTCCATCGTGAATTATAGTTTCCCGGAAACCAGTACTTAGTTGAGCTAAAATCACTGCAATGTGGTAATCTTTAAGAATTATATGACCCACCCCGCCTGCTGTTCTAGTTTTCATAAATTTTTGGAAAGCACACCTGGCTTTTTTCCCCTGCCACAAAAATGTATTCAGCATTGATTGCGCTATGTGAAAAAAAACTGCCTGGTACCGGTATGGGTAAGGTTCTAAATAAGTAAATAACACTATCATTTTAAAGGCCGCTAGTCGGCCGGACCATGTTGTTTCCATCCTATGTATTCCTTGGAGTTTTGAAGGAAGCTCACCTGGAAATGGAGTATAATTGGCTCTAATCAGGTATTCTGTTTTTTCAGTTAGAATGACTCCAAGATATTTAATTCCTCCTATGCTCCAGATGTAAGGAAATTGGGCTTTAAATTTCTCGCAAGTGAAATTGTCAATCCCTAATCCCAATATGTAGGACTTGTTATCATTTATCTTATAATATGACACTTGGCTGAATAGTTTCAGTATAGCATGTGTTGCCGCCAGGGAGGGGCCCCCTCCGTCATAACCACAACCACATCGTCTGCGAATAAACTAATGGAATGCATTTGTGTGCCTATAGGGAAGCCTGTTATATTTGAGTTCTAATACAAATGGCTAGGGTTTCCATTAATAAATTAAATACTAAAGGTAACAAGGGACACCCCTGCCTTGTTCCATTCGTTATATTAAATGGAGTTGAAAGGATACCTGATATATAAACTTTAGCAGAGGGTTCCGAGTATAAAGCTAGTATTGCCGACAATGCTAATCCTGTGAATCCGAATGATTTTAAAACCTTTGTCAGATATGTCCAATGCACTCGGTCAAAGGCCTTCTCTGCATCCAAAGATAGGAGCAGAGAAGGCCTTTGCTGCACCTGTGCTAAGTGTATAATATTAATCATGCGGCGTGTGGCATCAGAGGTTTGTCTATTTTTGGTGAAGCCGGTTTGGTCTGGGTGTAAGTTTGTGGGCAATATATCAACAAGAGGTAGAGCTATAATTTTTGCATAAAGTTTCACATCAGTGTTCAGCAGCGATATTGGTCAGAAATTTCATGGAGAGGTGGGCTCCCTCCCGGGCTTAAGCAAAGCAACAATTAGAGCTTCAAGCATCTCCTGTGGGAAAGAAGAAGAGGCAGCAGCAGACTGAAAGATCTGTAACAATAGGAGTGACAATTTAAGTTTGAATTCCCTGTAGTATTCTCCACTAAAACTGTTTGGACCAGGTGATTTATTTAACGAGAGGGAATCAATAGCCTTCTGGATTTCTACTTCAGTGAACGGAGAGTTCAGAGATTGAATCTGGTTTGGTGTCAGTTTGGGTATGGGTAGCTTATCTAGAAATCGGTCAATAATTGAGTGGGTTGCGTAGTGTGTGGGTCGTCCTTCAAGTTGTACAGCTAACTATAGTATAGACTGAAGACATCAGCAATTTGTTGCGGATGGTATAGCTGTTGGTTAGTGGTGGGATGAAGTAGGCATTGTATTTTATGCTTGTATCTGTGTCCCTTAAGGCTTTGTTGCCTGTGGTATAATAGTTAATTTTAAGTCCTAGTAGTTTTCTCAACGTTTTCTAATACATGTAGTCGAAGGTCAGATCTTAGCCCTTGTACACACAGTCGGACATTCTGACAACCAAATCCGTTGGATTTTGTCTGACGGATTTTGTCCGAAACTGTTGCATACACACGGTTGGACAAAGTTGTCGGAAAATCCGATTGTACATAACGTGATGACATTATTTCATTACGACGGGACTATGTTCAGGCTAGTAGCCAATAGCTTTGGTCTAGGAATTTGTTCTGAGCATGCGTGGCACTTTGTCTGTCGGAGTAGGCTACATATGATCGGAGTATGTCCGATCGGAGCATGTTGTCTGAAAATTTTATAGACAAGTTGGAAAACTTGGTCCGTCGGATATTCTGACGGAAACAGTCCGATGGAGACCACACAAAGTCGGATTATCTGACAATACGGTCCAATCGGACACATTCCGTCGGAATCTCCGACCGTGTATACAAGGGCTTAGTGTGTTCAGTTTCTGAGAATCGGACTGGGAAAATTGATGTTTATTCTGGCGTTCTAAGTCTGCTATTGTTTTAACCAGCTCATTGAGTCTCTGCTGCCTCCGCTTCCTGGCCGCAGCTCCAAACTGTATAAATATTCTGCTTTTTGTGAATTCTACAGTACAAAGGGGTTAGACACTGAGCCTTCATTATCAGCCAGAAAGTTCGACAAGTGGGTATGAATCTTTTCTTTCAGAGCTGGTTGTTGCAGTAAAAACTTATTAAGTCTCCAAACCGGTTTTGTTCCCGGGTTGAAGGAATCTGCTACAGACAATGTTATCGATGCATAGTCCGACCATGTTATCGAGTTTACACCAGTTGACAAAGTCTGTAGAAGTACTTGTTGGTCTACCAAAAAGAGATCAATTCAGGTGTAAACCCCATGGGACCGGGAAAAGAAGGTAAAATCCCTCTCATTGGCGTGCATACATCGCCAAGCATCATATAGCCCCTGTCTGTAAATAGACTGTGATAAAGATGGCTGACACCTAGTGATGGTGGTGGTCGAGTCCATCAGAGAATCTGGAGTAATATTAAAATCTCTGCATATGATTGCTCGGCCCTGTTTACAAGCTTCAACCGTTTTCATCAGCCTATTGAAAAAATGCATCTGCCGTCTATTAGGTGAATAAACATTTACTAATGTATATACAACAGAGTTCAATTTGCATATTAATATTATGAAACTACCCATAGGATCTGAGATCTGCTCGAGTAACTTAAAGGCCACAGTGTCTCGGATTGCTATTAAGACCCCTTTGGTCTTGGTTTCTGCATTGACAGTAAATACGAAGAGGAAACTTCTATGCCTGCATCTAGGTGGTGCCTGTTTACAAAAATGAGTTTCTTGCACGCATACAATATCGCTGTTGTGCAAAAACGCCTCTCTCCACAGGAATTTCCACTTCACAGGATGATTCAGTCCTTTGGTATTGATTGAAATTATGTTAAGTGGCATAGTTAGGTATCAGACAGTTCGGAGCAGGGTGTGTGAGATTGAAGCGTATCATTATGCTGGTACTCACATAGGTTAGCACAAATTGGTGTATCCTGCTGCAATGGTCCAGTCACTTCCATCCGTCAGTCGAAGTTGAGGTGTCTTCCAGTGTTGTCCATGTCCAGGAGGCTGGTAGGAGCCACAGAAACTAAATGAAAAAAAACAAAAAAACTAAAGAAACAGAAAAACAAACAAAACAAACAGCAACACATGGAGTGGGGTTTCTTCACCCCGTGTTCATCCAACAATGGAAAGGTATCCATCCTTTCAAAAGCAGCACTAAGCTGTATTTGTATTGGGGGAGTTAGTTTGGTCCTGGAATAGAGTTAGCTCTGTCCAGGGACAAAATATTAAAGAACAATGCGACCTTCCACTACGCATGGGATGTAGCATTTTTGGCAGTGACTTGCCTCCATTCTTGTGTCATTCTGTGAGGAGTACTGGTGGTCATTTTATCATCCTCCTCATCCGGTAAGATGCCCCATTCTCTTAGCAGTTCGATGCCCTTCTCCAAAGATGATACGGTGAATGAATGAATGTGATAGAGAGTTTAGTGTGGTACCCCCCAATGATATATAATCCCGTGGTTACGTAGGATCTTTGTTACTGTGTTAAGACGTTTCCTTTTTTGTAAAGTGTATTGCGACAGATCGCTAAAGAACTGTAGTGGATGATATTGTGGCGGGATGATTTTTTGCTTCCGCATGATCGCCATCAATTGTTCTTTTACATGGAAAAAGTGCAACCTTAAAAGTACATCTCTGGGTGCTTGTTCTGATATGTGAGCCGGTTTTGGCAGATGGTGTATCCTATCAATCATGACGCCCAAATCGCTAAGATCTGGAATCAGCGCTTTAAACATGGTAGTGGCATAGAGGGACAGGTCCGACTGCTGTATCGATTCAGGAATGCCTCTGATCTTTAGGTTATTCCTTCTGGACCTGTCCGCTATTTTTGCCTTAAGCCACTCCATATCCGTCTCCCTCTCACCATGGGCATCTACTAAATCATTTATAGCCCCAGCATATCCCTCCATCTTTGTCTCAATATGGTCCACCCTGTTGCCCAAATCTTGTATATCATTATTGAGCCATATCAGATTGTAATGTGTTTCGTAAGGAGAGCAACATCCTTTAGAACCGTGTCCAGCACAGGTTGATTTTGCGTGGGGTATGTTTCTAATGATTCTGGCAGGTCTCTCATGTGCTCACCAGAGTCAGAGGCCTGATTTGCATCCGGGCTCAATCCACCCTCATCTAGCTAAGTTTGGTCTTAACAGGACTGCGGGAGGACGGGGTGGAGGGAGAGAGTGATTTCCCATTGTCTGGATCCTTATTTAAGGAGTGAGTACCTCTTTTTGCCGCCTTGTGCTTGGACGTGGCCTTCTGCGACATGTAGGCCTCGGTGCCATCTTGGTCCACCCCTTTGCCACTCAGCGGATAAAAATATGTTAAGTGCTTTGGCTTACGATGCGGACGGCGCCCCCCCGACATGTCCCTCAGCTATATGATGTGTCTTGCCGTCGGTGTGATGTGGAAGGCTGCTTGGCTAAGTAGGCCGCTGTAGTTCCTGCTCGCTCGGAGCTCCGGTCTCACACGTCCATTCGGCTCCGACGTCAGGCCATGCCCCCCGCACATCTATTTTTTATTTATATACATTGCCTAGCAACATGACAGGGATCTACTGCTCCTAGTGATCGGGAGCAGTGATCTCTGTCCTGTTGTAGTGAGCTCATCCCCCTACAGTTAGAACACACTGAGGGAACACATTTAACCCCTTGATAACCCCCTAGTGTTTAACCCCATTTACGCAGTAATCAGTGCATTTTTATAGCACTGATCACTGTATAAATGCCAATGGTACCAAAATAGTGTCAAAAGTGTGCGATCTGTCCACCACAATGTTGCAGTCATGATAAAAATTGCAGATCGCCGCCATTACTGACAAAAAAATTATTAATAAAAATGCCATAAATCTATCCCCTATTTAGTAGACGTGATAACTTTTGCGCAAACCAATAAATATAGGTTTATTACTTTTATTTTTTTACCAAAAATATGTAGAAGAATACAGATTGGCCTAAACTGTGGAAGAATTTTTTTTTATATATTTTTGGGTGGCATTTATTATAGTAAAAAGTAAAAAATGTAGCTTTTTTTCAAAATCGTCGCACTTTTTTGTTTATAACGCAAAAACGAAAAACCGCAGAGGTGATAAAATACCACCAAAAGAAAGCTCTGTTTGTGGGGGAAAAAAGGACATCAATTTTGTTTGGGTACAGCATCAATTTATCAATTGTCAGTCAAAATTACGCAGTGCCGTATTGCAAAAAAGGGCTTGGTCAGGCAGGGGGTAAATCCTTCCGGGGCTGAAGTGGTTAAAGTGGTTCTAAAGCCTTAAGGCTTTTCACCTTAGTGCATTCTACGCATTAAAGTGAAAAACCTTCTGTGCTGCAGCTGCCCCCTAGACCCCTGCTTTTCCTTACCTGAACCAATCCATTCCAGCAATGTGCATGAGTGCGGCGGCTCCCGCCTCTGTCTCTCTCCTCATTGGACAGATTAATATTGGGAGGGGCGAGTCCTGATGTCTATGTCAATGAATGCAGTAGTGGGACTCGGGAGCAAGCATGCACAGGTGCCCCCAGGAAAATCAGCTTTCCCTGGGGGCACCTGATGAAGATGAGGGTCCTGAAGCGCCGGTAGGGGACCCCAAAAGAAGAGGATCGGTACTTCTCTGTGCAAAACGATTGCACAGAGCAGGTAAGTATAGGCATGTTTGTTATTTGTATATATAAAAAAAAGACTTTACAGCCACTTTAAGTACGGTTGCTTAACCTATACTTGTATACGGTATATAGATCTAAAAATATAAAGATTAAGAGGATAAACTTCCTTGAATGTTAACGTTTCAGAATTGTTCAGCTGTTCGCATGTCAGACTGAACAGCCTAAATGGTTTTGTTTTATTGTTCTCTGTTTTATGGTTTTGCTTGACACAGTCCATCTACCTGACACATCTACGTATGTAAAAAATAAATTGTCAAAGCAGTCTTGAAGAAAATATATACTCTTTTCTTATTACATATAAAGGCTCCAATATGAACGTCTAAACTATTACTAAATCCAGTTTCTATGTGATGCACAAGAATGATGCTGATTGGCATGCTACGCTCCCTGCAATGATTTTTCCTCCCACTATAGAGCAAGCAGGCATAGCCTACAGGAGAGTGCCAATGCTGCTCTGAATTCAGGAGCAGTGTACCATCATTGCCACATCATTATGGGAAGTTGTATTAGGTGGACTTCACTGGCATGCTCAACAGTTATTTATTTGTGGTGCTTTTGAGGGATATAAGAGAAAACTGTAAGGCCGCGTACACACGCGGGGACTGTTCGCTGAAACTGTCCGCTGAAACCAAGTTTCAGCGGACAGTCCGCTCGTGTGTGGGCTTTCAGCGGACAGTTTCAGCGAACAGTCCGCTGAACAAGGTTTTTCGGAAATTCCGAAAAACTGTCCGCTGAAACATTGTTTCAGCGGACAGTCCCCGTGTGTGTAGGCTTGTTCGTCAAACAAAGTTGCGCGCATGCTCAGAAAGGATTTTCACGCCGAAAGTTATAATGCAGTGTATAGGACGTCGTATTTTTCGTCCCGTCGTACGTGCCGTTCACGTCATCGCGCACGGTTTCAGCAAACTGTTCGTCCGTCGTGTGTGGCCATGTCCGTCCATGCTAATTTTGAGCGGACTGTTTGCCGAAACTGTTTGACGGACAAAGTTGGGCGAACAGTCCCCGCGTGTGTACGCGGCCTTAGTGCTGATTCATTTATAATTAAGTGCAGCAGCACATATTTTTTAATGGTAGACTTACTTTAAATAGTGAGTAATAGGCTTGCTTTTTACTTTGCATAGCAATCACTCAGGCTTAACGTTAGCAAAATAATATTAAACCATTTTACCAATAAATTCAACTACACATATAAACTGAATGTTGTGATTTTTAGAACAAATACATTTAGTTCTTCTTATTTATGTACTATTATTTGTGCTGCAACCTAGGCTCAGCAAAGCAATAAATACTATGACCAACACCTGAAGGTAAGTACACTACATAATCTACACCAGTATACCTACAGTATATACTGTATTATTTATTCTGAACACTGCTATATGGCTCAGCATGCTCACAAATTGAGCAGAATGGCCTGTCTGAGCAAGAATTAGAAACTGTTCCCTTACCAAAGTAAATGTTCACTTTGCAAGGTGAATATTCACTATAGTAAGGTGAAGAGGTTAAAATGTTAAATACCCTATACTGTGCATGGGGGAAAAGAAAACAGGAATCTGTCTTTATTTTTTTGCAGAAGATTGGATGACTGAAGTGAACTCATCTTAAAGCCCCATATACACTATCAGATTTTCTGCTGATTTTTAGTTTCGATTTGTATGCAATCAGGCATTGGACTACATGGTTTTGGTAAATCTGACAAAAATCAGCAGAAAATCTGAAAGTGTGTATGGGATTTAAAGTGGATGTAAACCCCAATTTTTTTTTTTTATGTCATAATGTAGAGTATACGATTTCCTATCATTTGAGCCCAGTCTTGCCACAAAAAGTTAATCCATCTCTGAGCAATCATCTTTTATTATTCAGTGAGATAAATCTTGACAAACAAAGAAAAACTTTGTCAAATCCTCCCCCTTGCTGTGAGTGACAGGTGATTTAAATATCTCGTGCACTAGCCTAAGAGACATGCATTATTTTTTAATTCCCTTCCACTCCTTTCTTCTGCTGCTCTGCCAGAATTGGATGTTCCCCACCTCAGCATGATTTGGGATGTTGAAGTCATGTGGTTACTTTCCTGTCTTTTCACTGAATGTTAGAGATCATAACAGAAGTTCAGTGTAAGAAATACACAGGAGAAAATGCATATTGACAAGGGGAGTGTAGAGGTGGGTGGAAAGTCTGCTGACATCACGACTCCACCCACCGAGCTCCAGACAACAGACCCGCCCACAGAATATGCAGTTTTTCGGGTCTCATAGCAGACAGAGGGGAGACATTTGACAGGTAAAGGTGCATGCAAGAGGCATATATATCCTTATAGATAACCCCTATGGCAGTAGTTTAGAAAGGATGACATTGGGTTTACATCCACTTTAACTTTATTTAGTAAATTCAAAGCAAACAATACTTTTGCTTAGTTAAAAGTCTCCTTCAATGGTTTTACATGTCTTTGGTAACAACATATCTCATACTAAGACCATCTTATCCATGACAGCTAAAGGGTATGGCAATAATAATAGTGCAGCAGTGATGGAGATGGATGAGCTAGGCATAATACAGCCTAATCCACCAATATTGCTTTTCCTTAGACATGGGAATGCTCAAAACATACATGCAATGGATCTGGAATTTAAAGTTGATACAAACCTTACCAGGATGTAATGAATGCCAAATGCAGGTATCCAACAGCAGCAGGGATGATCGGTTCAGTGTAGCTGTACTTAGAAAATTGGAATCAGACTGAGTATTATTAAAATAAGGTTTATTATAACACACATTCTACCGCCAGATTTTGACTTCTCACTTCTTTTACCCTGATGAGGCTCACCACCTTTACGGACACTAATGTTATATGATCCCTTGTATATTTGAACAATCGATTACCTCTGGAGACCCCTCATTCCCTCCAACCTCCTTTTAGATCCCACCCCTTTTTTTCCTAGTTTTTAAAATTCATTTTTAGATATGTATAATAGTGGGAATGCATTATTCCATTCTTATATTGAATTACTGTTTGGAAGAAAGTAAATGATCGGTTTAGAAACAATCTACCCAAAGTTATGTTGGGGGTACTTTGGTGGGATGTACATTCATCCGGGAAAAGCCGGGCCACATAGCCGGACCTTGGCCCTGGTTGGGTGGGTGTCTCTCTGGGACATCCCAATATTTATTCAACATAGTTGTATCTCTATGTCTAATTATTTAATATATGGCATATTATTAATTATGCAAATTATACCAGGTTTATTAATTGTTATGATTATATTCTTCATATATATTTACTGATAAAAGATTCCCATATTACTCACTATACGGTAACTGTACTATTGTTATTCCAAATTATTAACTGAGAAGTTCCTTTATTCAAGTTTGATAGCCCCATACAATGTTAAAACTTGTATTATTAACTTGTATTGTATCATTCTCAATAAATTATTTTAAAAATAAAATAAGGTTTATTAGCAATATATGACACAAAACAAAAACAACAATCTAATTATATATGCTACAGTACATACAAATGGAGGGGAGCTAAAAAAAACAAAAAAAAAAGCATGGGCAGAAGTAGGACTGGGAACAAGGGGAACAGAAATGGGGTAACAGGATATTGGATACTGGATACAAGGTACAGGCAAAGACAGGGATCAGCAAGCAGGTATGTGGCTAAAAGGCAACACACTGCAGCAAGCATGCAAATCAAGGGAGGGGTTATATACCTTCCCAGCAGCCAGAATCAGGTGAGGCCTAATTACTGGGATCTGCTGGCTTGTGGGAGGCTCCCATGAGTGGCCACCGGAACTGTGCCTTTCACGTCCCTCTGGGAACATCAGTGCCATCAGCAGGTGATCCAGGTCCTGACACAGGGTGACATTTACAATCACTATTGGTATTTTATTAAAATACTATCTATATCTTTTTTTATACTTTTTGTAGGTTCTGAGCAATACTGTAATTTTCCCTCTAATCTTCTTTTTAGCCATTCCTGTCTATTTGCACTTGCTCCTGCATCAGCTAAGTGAATAGATACCTAACATGTTATGCTTTAAAAACATGCGTGCATGGAATGGCGCCAAACTACATAGGCAACACTTTAAAAATATCTACAGGTTACCAGTTTCGAGGTCTAGTACTAGAATTATTGCTCTCGCTCCGATGTTCACGGCACTACCTCACATATGTGGTGCAAACACCGTTTACATATGTCGGCGTGACCTACATATGCGTTCACTATTGCGTACGAGCACGTGGGGACGGGGGCACTTTAAAAAAAAATATAATTAATTGTATTATTATTATTTTTATTTTTTTACACTGTCTCAAAAAAAAAAAAAAAAAAAAAAACATTTTGATCACCTTTATTGATATTGCAATGAATGTAATAATACATTGCGATAACAATACAGCATGATACAGCAGGTCCTCTTCATGGTCCTCTCCACTGTATATTCATAAAGACATTTGAATATGGTAAAAAGAGATGGGGATAATGTATTATATACTGTTAAACCAACAGAAAAATATCTTAACCTCATTCACTAAGCTATGTAAAAAGTACATTGTAAACATGCTCTGCACCTTTAGTAAATTAAACACACTGAGTTAATTAGCACTAGCTACTGTGAATGACTTTTCCACATTTTCACAGTTAGTACCATAAAGAACCTTTTACCTCTAGGTGCCACACTTGTCTTTTGCAATGACCTTAATGTGAACTACTTTGCACCAAGTTTATTATATGGACCATTTATGTATTAATTCATATAAAACACTTCATCTATTCTTTCTCATAGCTGAGATCATCCATGCTGTTCATTAGTTTTGTTGCCCTTCTCTGCACTTTTTTAAACCAATCAAGAGTTACACGGGGTGGTGAAAAGGTGCCACATCCAAGAATGCACAAATATTGGCTAAATGTTACCTGGATTTTTAAGGCATCTCAAGATATTTGATAAATACAGATAAATTGTACACATTTATTTCATATCAATAAAAAAATCTGTAAAAACGGTAAGGTAAAGTCTTATAAAATAAGGGCCCCAAAGAAGGCCTATACACTAAATGTGCATATATGGAAGGAACGTCAGACCAAAAGATGTAATAATCCAAATTAATTTATTGATATTGTGTTAATTGACAGGTAAAGTGTTTCAGGAGTAAAAGGGACTTCCCTTTCATCAGGACCCTCAAAGACTTTTCAAAAACAGTGATTTGGAACATCAGTAAGACCTGAGAGTTGCTTATGTATACCGTCAGTTAAAGCAGAGTTCCACCCAATAGTAGAACTTCCGCTCTTTTGTCTCATCCCCCCTCTGGTGCTACATTTGGCACCTTTCGGGGGGAAGGGGGGAGCAGACTTTGACAGGTATCCTGTCCCCACTTCCGGGAGTCTGGGTCGCGGCGCATTACATAAGCAGCTTGGCTCCCTCCTCTACCCTCTTCCTTCCCCTGCCACCAGGCCAGTAGGAGAGCAGTGGTGCTTCACGCATGTGCAGTAGGGACCCAGCGTGAAGCCATAATTCTTCCCTTACCCGTAATGGTGGCAGCAGCACCTGACATCTGATGGATACATCAGCTGCGGTGCCAACATCGCTGGACTCCAGGACAAGTAAGTGTCCTATTATTAAAAGTCACAAGCTGCAGTATGTGTAGCTGCTGGCTTTTAATTTTTGCAGGGGTCGACCTCCTCATTAAAAATGAGAACCTTGAGTGGACTCAAAGTAAGGTTTTCCTGTTTGTATCTGTGTCAATAGAAACATGTATGGGCATGTATGTAAGAACTCTAGTGACAGAGGATGAGTAAAATCATAGAATCAAAAAGTATGTTGATGAAATTGGACATCAGTAGGGAAAGCAAGAGGGGAGTGAACTGTGTACTGTAAAAATATGTGTACACACAGATACATGGACACCAGTAAATGCACAACTGGACAACTTATGCTGTAAACTTATCAGACTTAAAATCTTAAATTCACAGTCCACTTGGTTTCAGACTTAACTTGTTTCCCAACAATTATTTGCTTAATCAGGAGTAAAGTATAGAGAAATCTACAATACATAAACAAACTGTGAGTAATCTTGATCTAAACAGTGTACATCAAATGGCAGGAAGGACTACATATATATGACTCTGTAAACAAATGTCTTTAGAAATTGAGTAACATCCTACCACTGCATTATATACAAGTCCAAACTGAGAGCAGGCTTCCCTCAACAAATCTTTGGAGCAACCAGAAGGCCCACTGGTCCCATGTAAGCTGAATTAGAAGACAGAGTCCTACTGTATACCCCATGGTAAAAAGAGATGGAGATAATGTATTATATACTGTTAAACCAACAGAAAAAATATAATAAACCGATTATATGGTATTAAGCCCAAAATAAACTAAAGTAAACTAAACAACAGCCACAATGCTGGGATAAAACACATATCAACCAATTTGTTTGTTATGTGGCTGGTGCAGTAGTAGCATATAAAGGAGGGGGTAAATAGTTGAAGCCATGTTCTGCAACATACTTTTTGTGAACCAATGCCCAAAATCATATTGTGTATTCAAGATGAGACCTACTTTATGCTTTGCTTAGGAGTAAGGGGTAAAGAGTAGGCCTATCTCATGAATTCTTGCTTTTTTTTAATACAATAAAATAGGTTTCTTGTTTAGAAGCTGCTCACATTGCCCATTGTGTGCTGCTATAAATATATGATCTATCATATTAAATGCTTCTACATCTTTGTCTCACCATATGGTACTACCCTAAAGATTTGATTGTTTGGTGCTGTTCTGCTTTCAGTACAGTGTAGACTTTGCTGAGTTCATCTTCAGATGCTTCTGTATATTTTAAAATAAGTTTGATCTTGACACACTTTGGTTTAATAGTGAGCATTAATGAACTATGCAAAAAGAACAAGATGGAAACATTCTCTACAGTTGAATCCATGTCTACTGTGCAATCAATTTAGTGGAATGTTATTACTTACTGACTAATCACCAGCTGTCTTTTTCACTGGCAACAGAATGCTGTGAAATTGAATACTGTGTAGAATTAATTAATGGAATTAGGATAGCACAACCTACAAATTGTACCATGGTGTAAACATTTATATATTTTTTAAAGACTATGCATTTGTCCAATCAAGGTACACCTGCCAAACAGCTTAAGTATTCAGAATGAATGTTTGACAATAGCAAAATACACAATTTTTTCTTAACTGCCTATTAACGGCTTAGAAGTAGCAGCAAGGGGTGGCTTAATAAATCCGTATAAAATTGAAGAATTTGCTGTGACATTGCTTAATGCGGAAATTAAAATAAGGCAGGTGAAAAGAAATTGATCTAAGGAGAAAAGGGAAAATAAAATTGGAAATTGTATGAAACATTATATATGGTGTTTTTTTCTAATATGGTTAGTGCTTAAAGTGCAATCTCACCAAAATTATTATTGCTGCTTGTGACTCCATTGTGAATATTTTCCTTCAATTGCTGTATTGTTGACAGCAATACAAAATTTGTCTTGAAGTTCAAGGAAAGGTTAGCATCACTGTATGTTTTACACAACATTGTGTCCCCATGGCGTAGATTCCCCCGCACTTCCTGTGTGGTCACCAGGATAGCAATAATAACCAGGCAGAAGTACTAAACCTTCTTTACGCTTTCAAAAATTGTAAAATCAATTAGCATTTACCCATTTTCCTTTATATCACTTGGTGTTTTTATTTTATTTTATTTTGGAGCTATGTCAACTTCATGGGATCGTGCATAGGGATAGTAAAGTGTGTTTCACTTCTGATATGGATTTCTGAATTATCTGCATGCTTAGTCTGAATGTAAACAAAAAAATAGTGTAGCGCTAATTTAAATGATGATATATTCACAAGGGAAAATATCCGTGTGTAAACAATCGTAAATACAAAAAAAAACAATAAATGAAGTCCTCTATAATGTGACTAATACACATGGAATGAGATACACGTGAAATAAGATATCCAGGTGAAAACAATCATAAATAAAAAACAGAGAATAAAGTCCTCTATAATGTGACTAATACACGTGAAGTGAGGTAAGAAACATTCTTCAGATGAAATAGACGTTTCACTGGTCAGGTGTAGCCAGGTGTATCAACTTGTCTGAAGTAATCTAGAAAGTAGATGAAATACTCTTACCAGATGAAGTGGACTCCCCAGTCTTACGACAGTAGAGTCAGGAACGCTTGGGGTCTACACATGAGACCAGATGGTGGATTGGAAGTAGTCAAACCAGATTCCCAGAATACTCCAAATGGTGGAACAGCCGTGGCGGGCGTCTCTCAGGAGGTCCCTCAAATTGTCCGGATCAGGTGTGGCCCATTTAGATTTCGGACCCCGAATGTAGAGGGGGTTTGACAAAAATGGTAATGAAGAAAAAAGAAAGAAAGCTCCAAATGGTGCAGGTCAAAAAAATTTACCATGAGGTATTTATTTAAAAAGTCATAAAAAAGGACATGAATTATGACAGGTGATCACAAAACGAAAGAAATGATAAAAGCAATGTGGGGTGCTAGATGCGATCCCGACGCGTTTCGACAAAGAATGTCTTCAACAGGGGCATGATAGAACCCACCACATTGCTATCAAATTTATAAAGTTTTCAAACCAGACCCGCCTATAAAGGGGCGGAGTCTGTAATCAAAGACAGGATGTGTGGGGAGTGGCGGCCGAATGGTGTCAAGCCTGTGGGAGGGCAAACACAAAACCAGCCCCCAATGTGCTTAGCCAATCGACCACACATATGTCTGTCAAAACATCAGAAACATGTACACATTACAAATAATCCATATAAACCATTAGTAAGAATATGCATGTAAATACACATCTTTGGGGGGGCCTTATGATGGTAAATCTCACATAAGCACTAGTGTCAAAAGATATGTCTTTATACCGGCAAAATGATCTTTGCTATGGGTTCATTAAAATTATGTCATTCTTATTAGAATTGTGAGGCTCATTATTTTTACTTGTACATTTTACCTGCGTATTGCGCAGAATGGAAGGGTGGCCCCATCTAGTGTGGACAAGGAATGGCATATAACTACTCACGCTAGGCAGAGGGAGTCCATCCATCCGTCCAAATGGCCACCCACACCAGACAGAGGGAGCCCATCCACACAAGCAAATCCCCACACACAGCGCAGATGCCTGGCCACATCCCGCCAAGCCCATAGCGCCGATGCATTGTTGATAGGTTGTCATGGTAACCACCAGTGAGTCAGACTGGTCCCATGATCAACATCAGGTCACATGATGTGATGACGTCATGACGGACGGTACGTCCGTATTGCATCGACCTATACCATGGCCCGCCCACTGAGTTGCCATGGTGTAGGGGATACACAAAAGGCGTCTCGTTATGAGCCGGGGGACTCGCGGTGTGCACGTGGCACGCTGACGTCAGCTCCTCCCATCACATAGATGGGAGAGCAGGCGGAGCGGATATATCGTGCCGCAGGTCATGTGACACGCCAGCGCCAGCTCCTCCAATTATGGAAATATGGGGGCCGGCGCAGCGTGCACATCACACTAGCTACAACAGGAAGAGTGTACAAAGAGGGCATAGACGCAGCCCACGTCGCCCCGTATGAATCCAGACGCAGTGTGTATAACACATCAACGCAAACCGGAAATAAACACAAGGGGGACATGGACATAGCCCGTGTCCCCATGTACCAATTCCGAAAACAGGAACGACGTAATTTTAATGAACCCATAGCAAAGATCATTTTGCCGGTACACATATCTTTTGACACTAGTGCTTATGTGAGATTTACCATCATAAGGCCCCCCAAAGATGTGTATTTACATGCATAGTCTTACTAATGGTTTATATGGATTATTTGTAATGTGTACATGTTTCTGATGTTTTGACAGACATATGTGTGGTCGATTGGCTAAGCACATTGGGGGCTGGTTTTGTGTTTGCCCTCCCACAGGCTTGACACCATTCGGCCGCCACTCCCCACACATCCTGTCTTTGATTATAGACTCCGCCCCTTTATAAGCTGGTCTGGTTTGAAAACTTTATAAATTTGATAGCAATGTGGTGGGTTCTATCATGCCCCTGTTGAAGACATTCTTTGTCGAAATGCGTCGGGCTCGCATCTAGCACCCCACATTGCTTTTATCATTTCTTTCGTTTTGTGATCACCTGTCATAATTCATGTCCTTTTTTTATGACTTTTTAAATAAATACCTCATGGTAAATTTTTTTGACCTGCACCATTTGGAGCTTTCTTTCTTTTTTCTTCATTACCATTTTTGTCAAACCCCCTCTACATTCGGGGTCCGAAATCTAAATGGGCCACACCTGATCCGGACAATTTGAGGGACCTCCTGAGAGACGCCCGCCACGGCTGTTCCACCATTTGGAGTATTCTGGGAATCCGGTTTGACTACTTCCAATCCACCATCTGGTCTCATGTGTAGACCCCAAGCGTTCCTGACTCTACTGTCGTAAGACTGGGGAGTCCACTTCATCTGGTAAGAGTATTTCATCTACTTTCTAGATTACTTCAGACAAGTTGATACACCTGGCTACACCTGACCAGTGAAACGTCTATTTCATCTGAAGAATGTTTCTTACCTCACTTCACGTGTATTAGTCACATTATAGAGGACTTTATTCTCTGTTTTTTATTTATGATTGTTTTCACCTGGATATCTTATTTCACGTGTATCTCATTCCATGTGTATTAGTCACATTATAGAGGACTTCATTTATTGTTTTTTTTAGTATTTACGATTATTTACACACGGATATTTTCCCTTGTGAATATATCATCATTTAAATTAGCGCTACACTATTTTTTTGTTTATATTTTTGGGCTTTGTTTTCTGGAAGTGTTAGCAGCTGTTTTTCACCCTTACTCTAATATAGCGCGGTGTCTTCCCCCCTATCCACCTTAGTCTGAATGTAGGTTTAATTTTTATTTAGTGAGAAACTATTTGCAACCCACACTTGTACTGGGAGAAGATTATATTGATATTATTCTTTTAGTACAATGTGCATTTGTGTTTGATTATTTAGTTATCCTACCCACATTACAACAATCAGTCAGTGCACTTGCTGTGGTGAGTGAATGTATGTCCTTTTGTTTACTTTGATGTGTGCACCCGGCGTGTTCAAAACAATGCTGTTCCCACTGTTATTACATAATGGAGAGCATTGGCTAAAGGCATAGAGTGGATTGGAGTGGCTCTGTGTGTTGTGATCCACTTTAAGGACCTTCAAAAATGTGATAAGTAAAGAAAGCAGCTACATAGTTTTTGGCCCTTCAAAACCTGAAGGTGTTAATTGGATTTTGCCTCCCCCCATTCTCAAGCAGCTAGGCAGGGGAAAGTCTCACAACTGTGAAATCTTCATACTCAAGAGGAGTAGAAAAATGTGTTTTTGGATGTAAATGTTTATTTCTTTATTATCCCCAAAAAATGTCAAACAACTAGATCTTCAAAACACTCACTATGCCTCTTACTAAATACATTGGCGTGCCTACAATACCTTCCAGAATGTGTTTGTTCTATTTTGTTATGGTCTCAATAAATGTTATGGGTAGTAAGAACATCTGGGTTCATATATTTAAAATAGTCATATTATAGTTTGTAGACTATTGGATCTGTTAAAAAAAATGTATGGCAATTCCCCCAATAAAATGTATGTATATAAGCCTGTAGTTTGTCAAATAATATCTAGACACATCCAGCTGTAGCCAGTACTTAAAAAGTAATTTCGCTTTTGTTGAGAAAAAAACATTCCCCTCTGGGTGATCTATGTATCTTACAAAACTATGTAGCTTTACAAAAATGTATTGCAGATTTCTGCCTTTTGTTATTCTGAAGAATTCATTGTTTGTTTGTCTGTGTTCATATAGAAAATGTATCTAATGGGAGTGGTTTCATAATTATCAATCAGCTGCTGCACCTGCAGGGCTCTAATGAGGAAAATTGTAGGGCCTGCATCTCTTAATATGTGATTTCCTACAGGGAGTAGCTCACCAAAAATGACAATTATGTTCCATGGGATGTCTGAAATCTGACTTGTATTTTACTGTAGACTTCTGGGAAAATCAGTGAGCCAATCACATAAACAGGAAATTGTGTTTCTATGAGGCATTCTGTATATATTTAGAACACACACAGAACAAATCCAGGTAGCCATATTGCATTGCATTTTACAGAAAATTACAGAGCTGCAGATTGAAAATGGAAGGTCATTTTTAATAACATTCAATTACAATATGGCTTTAGTCGCAATTGTATATGATATAATATATATATTTTTATTTGCTATTTTATTTCTACACAAAAGTGGAGTTGCCCTAATGGGTAGACAGCTCTACCTCCTGCTCTTACTGTGAGCTTCAGAGTCTGGGAGAGGCAAGGTATGAGTAGCTCAAATGAAGAAATGAAAGAGGACATTGTGTTTTAGCATTGTGAGGCTTAGGCCGCGTACACACGCGCGGACTGTTTGCCCAACCTTGTTTGTCAAACAGTTTGGGCAAACAGTCCGCTCAAAATTTGCATGAGCGGACTTGCCCACACACGAGCGGACTGTTTGACGAACAAGGTTGGGCAAACAGTTCGCTCAACTTTTGAAATGAACGGACTCGCCCACGTAAGGAGGAGGCAAATCCGCCCATTTCGAGCGCGTGTACAGGTAGGCGGGGCCCGCGAAGGATATGTCGCGGGCTCCGCCGCCTGGAATGGGCTTAAAGGGGAACCCCAACGCCGAAAAAAATCGGTGTGGGGGTTCCCCCCAAGTCCACACCAGACCCTTGTCCGAGCACGCTACCCGGCCGGCCAGGAAAGGGGGGCGAGCGAGCGCGCCCCCCCTCCTGAGCCGTACCAGGCCGCGTGCCCTCAACATGGGGGGTGCCTTGGGGAAGGGGGGGCCGCGCGGCCCCCCCACCCCAAAGCACCTTGTCCCCATGTTGATGAGGACAAGGGCCTCTTCCCGACAACCCTGGCCGTTGGTTGTCGGGGTCTGCGGGCGGGGGGCTTATCGGAATCCGGGAGCCCCCTTTAAGAAGGGGGCCCCCGGATACCGGCCCCCCACCCTATGTGAATGAGTATGGGGTACAATGTACCCCTACCCATTCACCTGTGAAATAAAGTACAAAAAAAAACACAACACATAGAAAAAGTATTTTATTGCACAGCTCCGGGGGTCTTCTCGCCGGACTCCCCTGCTATCTGTGTGTAGCTCTTTTGCTAGCGGAGGAGTCCGGCTTTCTTCCTCCCCGCCGCCGGCCTCTTCTCCCGACTTCGGGGGTCTTGTCCCCCTCTTCGGTTCTTCTGCCGGGCCACCGCGCCTGGTCCGGTGGCCCGGTCTTCTGTCGCCGTCTTCCGTTCTTCTGTCGCCACCTTCGGTTCTTCTGCCGGGCCACCGCGCCTTCTTGTAGCTCTTTTACAGGCGGTGGCCCGGTCTTCTGTCGCCGATGTCGTCGCCGCCGCCGCCTTCCGTTCTTGTTCTTGTTCTTCTTCTTGTTCTTCTTCTTCTCCTGGAGATGTTGACTCGACGAGCTCTCCGGCCGGAATGCCAGGGACGCGCTCTGCTGCCACTTATATAGTGACAATGGGGCGGGGTCACATGGTATATGTCACATGGGTTGGTCACATGGGTTGATGTCACATGGGGACTATGACATCGTAAGGGGGCGGGGTCACCATGTGACCAACCCATGTGACATATACCATGTGACCCCGCCCCATTGTCACTATATAAGTGACCGCACAGCGCGTCCCCGGCATTCCGGCCGGAGAGCTCGTCGAGTCAACATCTCCAGGAGAAGAAGAAGAAGAACAAGAAGAAGAACAAGAACAAGAACGGAAGGCGGCGGCGGCGACGACATCGGCGACAGAAGACCGGGCCACCGCCTGTAAAAGAGCTACAAGAAGGCGCGGTGGCCCGGCAGAAGAACCGAAGGCGGCGACAGAAGAACGGAAGACGGCGACAGAAGACCGGGCCACTGGACCAGGCGCGGTGGCCCGGCAGAAGAACCGAAGAGGGGGACAAGACCCCCGAAGTCGGGAGAAGAGGCCGGCGGCGGGGAGGAAGAAAGCCGGACTCCTCCGCTAGCAAAAGAGCTACACACAGATAGCGGAGGAGTCCGGCGAGAAGACCCCCGGAGCTGTGCAATAAAATACTTTTTCTATGTGTTGTGTTTTTTTTTGTACTTTATTTCACAGGTGAATGGGTAGGGGTACATTGTACCCCATACTCATTCACATAGGGTGGGGGGCCGGTATCCGGGGGCCCCCTTCTTAAAGGGGGCTCCCGGATTCCGATAAGCCCCCCGCCCGCAGACCCCGACAACCAACGGCCAGGGTTGTCGGGAAGAGGCCCTTGTCCTCATCAACATGGGGACAAGGTGCTTTGGGGTGGGGGGGCCGCGCGGCCCCCCCTTCCCCAAGGCACCCCCCATGTTGAGGGCACGCGGCCTGGTACGGCTCAGGAGGGGGGGCGCGCTCGCTCGCCCCCCTTTCCTGGCCGGCCGGGTAGCGTGCTCGGACAAGGGTCTGGTGTGGACTTGGGGGGAACCCCCACGCCAATTTTTTTCGGCGTTGGGGTTCCCCTTTAAGCCCATTCCAGGCGGCGGAGCCCGCGACGTATCCTTCGCGGGCCCCGCCTACCTGTACACGCGCTCGAAATGGGCGGACTTTCCGAGCGGGAACAGTCCGCTCATTTCGAAAGTACAGCGGACAGGCCCACACACGGGCGGACTGTTCGCTCAAACACAGTTTCAGCGGACAGTTTTTCGGAATTTCCGAAAGACTTTGTCCGTCCAACTGTCCGCTGAAACTGTCCGCTGAAAGCCCACACACGAGCGGACTGTCCGCCCAAACACTGTTCAGCGGACAAGGTTGGGCGAACAGTCCGCCCGTGTGTACGCGGCCTTATAAGTAATGAAAGGATCATGGCTGAGTATTCCGGTAACTATAAATGAGGCACACAGTATAGAGAATGCAAGGTATTCCAGGGGAGAAGAAATAAAGCATTATCTATACATAAGCACATATATGTGCACATGAGCAGTGCTACCATTCTAGTGTATGGTTGTTGGATGTTAATCAGTCTTCTTGTTGGATCCTGTGAAAGCTGAAGATTCCAAATCTCATAGTAATAGGCTCCTGCACACAAAAAACACAGGGAGAGATTTACAAAAACTGGAGAGTGCAAAATTTGGTGCAGCTCTGCATAAAAGCTTCCACTTCCGCTGGAAGCATCAGCTTCCAGGTTTTATTGTCAAAGCTTAATTGAACAGTGATCCAGTTTTAGTAATTCTCCCCCATAGTTTCCCATGATTCTGAATCCTGAACTTTTATAGAAAGATCTTGTGAGGCTGAGTGCTATTACCTGTGCTGAAGCTGACAAAAATCTGGTAGCCCACGACCAAGCAGCATACAGCTGAACAAGTAAGCTCCAGGAGGGAGTATGACTAAGTAAGTGAAGTGAGTGAAGTTAAAAATACAATCTGGACTGACCAGTGTCCATGAAAACGCATACACCACTTGGGGATAATCACCCCAGATCTTTACAGTTGGTGGAGAATGCGGGCACGGATGACGCTGGTCCAGATCCTCACATGCTGGAAACCATGAGTGTCAAGAGTATGTATGTATTGCTGTTGCTGTGTGAAGCAAAGTAATGTGTGCTGTGTATCAGCCTTAAGGAGACAGTACACCAATTATTTTTTTTCAAAAGGAACTGTGTGTCCCTGGCTGCAGAGATGGGCCGTTCAAAGGGAAAAAGTTCTGCAGGGAGACTATGGTCTCCCATGGTAACCAGAGACAAAGTGTCATCTGGATGGTGGGGCTGCTATGAGGAGGTAGCTCACTGTTAGCGCACTGTTCCCACAAAGAGGGCGGGGATGCCCAAGAAAAGTCATCTGGATGGTGAGGCCACTATGAGGGGGTAGCTCACTGTTCTCACAAAGAGGCCTGGGATGGCCAAAAATCTGTTGCTTCATCCTGTGATCATATGGGGAAAGGTTCCAGGAAAAGCTCTACAGGGAGAATGGAGTCTCCAATAGCAACCGGTGAAAATGTTTTTGGTAAAGTGTTATTTGGCCTGCAATGTTGCCCTACAATCAGGTAGGGGCATTGGCCTGTGTGAGCACAACCAAGGAGGGACAACACCCTAAATTGAATGTTCAGACACCTGTCGCCTGGGTTGGTAGGACTATTCCCGTTTATTGTGAAAGAGACTGATCATGTTTTTGATGCCAGTGAAGTGGTGGCAAGTTCAGTGGGGAGTTACTGCAATGTAATATGAGGACTGATAAGGACTTGTCTTCAGGCAGTCTGCTGTATAGCAGGAAGACAAGTGGTGAAAATGTGCTGTTGCAGCCAGAGATGTCAGGGGTGACCATTAAGAGATGTAGGCCATTGCCCCTAGCAACTGTGGAGATCAGGAATGACAGTGAGAATTGTATTTCTGGCAATGCTGGCAATCCTGATGGTGTTCATGATCATGTTCTTGAGAAGTGTAATACTGACAAGAAAAGTTTTTCAGATGCCTCTTGGTCTTTCTATGCCTCTTTGGGTGGAAGCAGTGTTATGAAGCATAAACTATTGGGATGACTAGGCCAAGAGACGAATAGCAGAGCTGAAAGGTATTTCTGTGGCTAAAAAAGTAGAGGACACGGTGGCTGCTGTGCCAGTAGAGGAGTCTGCAGAACAGCCTATAGTCCAAGGTTGCACAGGTTGTTGAAGAGACTAATCCTCTCATGACTGAAGGTCCCAGCGCATATAAACGCACAGCAGCAGTTTTGTCCACAGTGAAAAAAAGAGAAAATGTCTATTTTGTTACAGACATGCTTAATGAAATGTTAGCATCATGGAGTGTACAGCCAGTGTATATCCTGCCATCCTCTCCTACGTTTGGAGAACTTGTACCACAGGGCACAGCTGATTGGAGCTGGATATTGCAGGCTGTACTGTGCAGAAATCACAAATGCTTGAATCATTTAATGCAATGTTGGGTGTTAATGTGGAAAGTTGTCTCACAGTGCGCTGGATTTCTTCATACAAAGGTTGTGTATGAGAGGCACTCTGTAACGCTGTTAGACAAGCCAGAGGTATCGAAAATACCAGAGGTAATAGTTCTTGGTGATGTTGAATTGTGCATTTTTGAGAAGTTGGTTGCCAAGGGTAATCACACAGGTATTAGCGAACCTGGAAAACAGATAGTGCTAGCTGAAGTTGAGCCAGGTACTCAGAGAAGTCAGTTTCTGACAGTGAGTGTAGAAGTAGGCCCCCTACCATCCCTGAAGAGTATGTCTGGGGGAGGTGAAAACATTAGGGAGAAGTGCATGTGGAAGCACAACCAGTAAAAGAGGTGGGTGGAGTGCCCCTTTAGGAAGAAGGGTTTTGTATTTCTCCCTCCGATGTGAAACAGGGGGGAAGGATATGTGGAGAGGCGACCCCAGGTCACGGTGTGTATTAGCACCTTCAGCCTGGTTTTTACAAAGACAGGCATGATGATTGCACACCTGTGGGCTTGGTTTATATTCCCCTCAGGAAGAGAGCTCAGGGCTCACATTTGAGAACACCTCCACCCTATAGGCAGGGGGCCTTGTGTAGGAGTTGGGAGGGCTTTCAGGTGGAGACGGCTCCAAGAAAGAGAAACAGACAGTCTCTAGGAGTCTGCAGGAGGCAAATGTGACCTGCGACCAAGCAGCAGGCAGCTGAGCAAGTAAGCTCCAGGAGGGATTTTGACTAAAGTAAGAGTGAGTGAGTCAGGAGGCTGAAGTTTTCTGTTATACAATGATGGTGGAATCCCCTGCGAGGGAAGACTTTCTGTGACGTTCGTTTTAAAAAAAAATTAAAAATTGGGCTGCCATGCCCTTAAAAAATACAGTCTGGACTGACCGGTGTTCCTGAAAATGCATACACCACTTGAGCATAATTACCCCAGATCGTTAGAAAAGCACAAGACTTGAGTATTCACCCCTAAGGCTTAATGTACACAGGGCGTTTTGCAACCTCCCCTGAACGATTTAACTTGACAGATAGTAATCGATGTTTAAAAATGTCCATTTTGCCGCATTTACATGCCATGTTTAGCAGCATTTGCGTTTAGAAGCGTTTTCATTTTTGACTATTTAAAAAAAAAAGTAATCGCCTGTGAACAAAAAGCTGCTAAACGTGAGTTACCGCGTTTACAAGCTGTTACAGGCATTTGGTATTTCAAATGTCTATGAAAACATTCATCCTGAACACCTTTTTTTGCTTTCCAAAAAATTCTTCTAAACTCAACTGCCTATAAATGACCCTGTGTACATGTACTAATAAGATAACATAGACGAGAGTTCAAGGGCAGCTGAAAAAAATGCCCAACTGCTCCCAAACGTCCCTTTACCAGAAGCAGTGTACATGAAGCCTAAGGTCTCATGTACACTGCTGCTGATAAACGGACATTTAGGAGCAGTTGGGTGTTTTTTTTTCGGCAGCCCCTGAACCCTCCTCTGTGTTATCTTATCTCTCCATGTACACTGAGTAGTTTATAGGAGTTTAGAGGCAGTTGAGTTTAGTGACATTTTGTTAAAGCAAAAAATTGCATTCAGGATGGAAGTCTACTGACATTTCAAATGCTAAATGCTTGTAACTGCTCGTAAACTTGTGTAAAAGCTTAACCTGAGTTGTAACCTTTCATTTATAAGGGTTCTTAAAGAGGAACATATAAGATATGGGGAAAAAAATATATTTTCACCACATGCTGTTGCCTTCAAAAGGGAGGGGGGGCAGATATACAGAGGGACAGACAGATAGACAGAGAGACAGACAGACAGATAGAGGGAAAGAGAGAGACAGAAACAGGCAGACAAACAGACATACAGACCGAGAGAGAGAGAGAGAGAGAGAGAGAGAGGGGAAAGAGAGGGGAGAGAGAGACAGAGACAGAAAGAGAGAGACAGACAGCAAGAGACAGATAGCGAGAGAGACAGCAAGAGACAGAGAGCAAGAGAAAGTAAAAGAGACAGAGAGAGATAGACGGACAGGCAGAGAGACGGGCAGAGAGAGAGAGATAGAGAAAGAGAAAGACAGACAGAGAGAGAGACAGACAGGCAGAGAGAAAGAGAGAGAGACAGGCAGAGAGAGACAGAGAGTCATAGAGAGAGACACAGACAGATAGAGGGAAAGAAAGAGAGACAGACAGAGAGAAATACAGAGGGAATCCCTAGTTAAAGCACACAGCTCTCTCTTCTCTCACAGAATGGCTGAAATAGCTAATCATTTACATGTTTTTCAAGCATTGTGGACATTTAGGGGTGTCTCCTGAGGTTATCTTTAAAAATGCTTCTAACCCTAAATGCTGATAACTGCTGCTAAACTCACATAAACTCAGTATGTAAAAGCTGCAAAATGGAAATGTTTCACTTTCGGTTATCAGCTGTCAGTTTCCAGTTGAATGTGGGTTGACTAGGCCATGGACTTTATTATAGGTATAATAATATAAATAATCATTAAAATTATAAAATTTGATAACTCAGTATTTATATCATATAGTAAATTACTAATAAAACATACTCATAGCTCAGCTATATAAGCTCGAGCTAACATTTTAAATCAACATAACAGCTCATACACCAGGCTCGAATTAAAGAGACACCCAACACGCAACACTGCCCCAGCCAACTCCACACAGGTTTGAATATCCAAAATGAATATATCAAGAGCAATGTCCGATAAATGAACCTTATCAGGTCTATACAAACCTAGTAATCCTCCTTTCAGTTCCATATGTCAGAAGGAAAATGCATATATGGCAGACATAAATTTCATTAATGTCCTATTGACACTTTTGCTAATTTTATCAATGTAACAAGCTTAATTTCAGAAAAAATAAAAACAGTATTAGGTAGCACTGCATGAAAACAAGACAAATCTAACTTGATCTGTGCTAACATTCCTAAGGTATTGCAATGACCAATATAATTTCCAAATGTAAAACAACAATTTGCGGAACCGGCCATTGTCCATGTAGAAATGACATAGTGTCGTGTAAATCCTTCCACTGCATACCACGTTTCGTGAACCAATGAACTGCATACATATCAGTCAGCAAACCAAGATTTGAACCATAGATTCTCCCTTCAGCGTGTTTCTTGGCCCAACATACAAATGATTGTCCGACAATCCATACATTACACAAGTTACCTGAAATTAAAAGGAATATATGATCTGAAACAATTGGACTTCCATCTACCACTGTTTTTTTATCATAGCTTCATTAAATCCCAGCATGGACGCTTCAGTGGCTGCTCCAATTCTGAATGAGTGCGAGGTAATATTCAGATTTTCTAAGTTTATTCGGATTAATCACTTCTTCAAAACAGCCAAAAACTGATACGCGGTCACAGATTTCTCATCCATATGATTAAGAAGGTGATTAAAAAAAAAGCGGTCGTAAAGTCAAATAATATGGCAGAGTAAAAACACAAAATCAAGAACTGAGGTTTCTCCTTAAAGTGATCCACTTACCACGACCCAACGGATCATTCTTACTCTTACATAATAATAATATATGGACAGAATCCAATTTCAACAAAACATCCAGTTTTGGAGGAAGCAACTCATAAACTCGAAACACACAAAAAAAAACATAGGTAAAAAGTCAACTGAAACAATAAAGCTTCATAAGGCGAGAAACACACCTTACTAGTAGAGGCATCAATAGATGCTAATAATTCCCCAGAAATAGGCAATCTGGAATCAGTTACCCTCGTCTGCTTGCGGTAGCCTTTCAAGGCACATTTCACAGCAAAGAACTGTAGACATGACCCAGCACCAGACATGCGCATGAAAAAAGAAACACCAGCTAAAATCTTCACAATATAGGAATAAGAATACAAACAAGACATATGGTATTGAAGGAAAGACAAAATCAAACCTTCCGAGAAGGAAGCCTGTTGCAACCCTGAGGACATCAGAAAGGAACACCATAATGACAACCCTGCCTTGTAGGACACCCATGTGGTAGGAGCTACAGAATTCCTAATTACTTGAAGTAGAGGACTTACACTAGATCCCATAAGTGTCAAGGACAAGATGTGCAGTTCTGATCCGCATCCGCCACTAACTTCCTGAATTCTGAAATCTGCAAATGGAACAAACAATCAGCTATTAAATTCTCTACACCAGCACATAACGTGCTTTAATCCAGATATTTAAGGACAAACATTTAAAAACAATGTGCTGTAAGATAACAACAACTGGTAGAGACCTAGATGGCAAACACTTAATAGCAAATACAACCCCTTTGTTATCAGCGTAAAGAAGAATCCTTTTATTAACAAAATGGACTCCCCAAAGATCCAGAGCAACCAAAACCATAAAGATTTCTAAATGAACAATATTAGAAGTCAAACTTGCAACTTTCCACCTATCAGGTCACACCTCTGCATACCAATGGCCCTTCCAAAATGTGCCATATCCACAGGACGCAGCTGCGTCAGTATACAACTCAAGTGCTGATGCTGGACAAAATGGAGATTGCCAAATAGAAACAACCATTAAAATTGAGCAAAAACTTATGCCAAACAATTAAATCATCCATGATATCTTTAGTAATCCTGACAAAATGAGATGGAGAAGACAACCCTGATATAAATCTATAAAGACATTTGGAAAAAAATCCTACCTATGGGCATCACTTGAGAAGCGAAAGCCAGCAATACGAATAATGATTGTAGAATCTTCAATCTAACTTTATCTTTCGCCAATACAAAATCTAACAATCTTTGCTTGCGCACAACTTTACCCAGTGGCAAACGGAATTCTATGGAAAAAGTGACAATTTGTATACCTAAAAATTTGAGACACAACGTTGGATAAACAGACTTCTCCTGAGCCAATGGAATACCGAATTCCTCACACACAGTTTTAAATATGTTGAAAAGATACAAACAATCAGCAGAGTTTGCTTAAACAATAAACAAAAAATCATCAAGATAATGAAAAAAAACGAGTAGATTCACACGACGACCAACAACCTATTCAACAAAAGAAGAAAAAAGCTCAAAGTAATGATATGAAAGGGAGCACCCCACAGGAAGACATCTATCGAAATAAAACTCATTTTGAAAATGAAAACCTAAAGAGTTAAGCGCATCCGGATTTATAGGTAACAACCGAAACACAAATGTGATGTCCACTTTCGCAAGCAAAACAGATCCACCTATCTTTCTAATCTTCAACAACGCATCATCAAAAGATTCATATTGAACAGAACAAAGGTCGGGATCGATGTCATCATTCAATGAGAAACCCTGTGGAATAAATCCTAAAGGAGAAATTCTAAAATCAGAGAAGGGAGGAACAGGAAAAGGACCTGAAACTCTAACATCTACAACTTCTTTCTAAATTTCTTTTCGAACTTCAGCCATATGCAAAGAGACAGAAGGGAGGTTATCAACAAACGTACAACCAGAACCATTAAACAATGGCAGTACAAAACCATGTAAAAAAACATTATGAAAAGATGAGTGCTTTTTGACGATCTGGATACTACAGGAGCCATGGCAACATGTTCTGAAGAATCACCGGAGTGGCTGCTTTTGAGAAAAAGGTCTTTGGAAGCACCTGCAGAATCTGTGGATAATTTTTTACAACATCTAGACACTGCAAGCCCAGGGAAATTCTTGTAGGCTTCTAGAATTATTTCCACATGCGGAAACAAACCACAGCATAAATCAGGTCTCTTTCCCTCTAGAACGCTAGCAAAAACACAGAAAGCTTGTAACCAGTTGTTAAAAGACCGTGGTACATTTCTGTGTTTATCATCTTTAAAATCTTCTACCTCCTTCTTATCGGTTTATATTCTTTTGACGAAGGGATCAAAGAGAGAAGGTCAATATAATCGCCTCTCCATATTTTTTCTTTAATATTACTGCGCAAATGAAAACCTAAAGGTGACAATTTGCACATAATCACCTTTTAAGCAAGCTTCAGGAACATTTAATAAAGAACTGTTAACAGAAGGAGTATCAGTAGCATTGGTAGCCATAGCAACCTAATTACAAACAGTACCCATAGCCGGTGGAGCAAGCCACACTGGGGCAACACTTGGATCTAACGGGGGCAACGAATCAACACTTTGAAAATTAGATGAAAAAATCTTGAAATTGTAACATGTCTTTTGACTCACCCTTGGCAGTCATAACAACAGGGATGGATGTATTATTAGCTGCAGCATGCTGAAGTTGCAATGCCATCCCATCCATTTGTGATGATCGCCATCTGTAAAAAGAGCAACGTTAGAACGAGTAAAATCATCGTTAAACGTGATAAAACCATTTTCAGACGAATAATCATGTATATTAGAAACAAGCACATCCTCAATATCAGAAATCATTTTATCTTCTGGTATAGTTAACCCAGATCTGGCAGACTGTCATCCAGTATTCCTTACTGCGTCATCCCTAACGTCACTGGAAGCCGAGGGCCAAGTGGCATCCGATGCAGGAGGCGGGTCTATCATGATGCAAGCCCGAGGTGGGACAAGAGTGTGTATTAAAGCCGGAACTTCTAGGAGCAGCCTGGGGGAACTCCAGCGCGTAGGAACCGGCACCAGCTGAAGCAAGGCTGGTGCAAGGATTTTTGGCACCCTAGGCAAAACCTAATTTTGCCGCCCCATTGGCTCCACCCCCTTTTCCCTGCCCATGTAACAGAAGGTGCCGCTATACAGGAAGCTTTGGCTCCAGTGATGTGCTGCACCTCTAATTACACTACTGGTCAGACGGAGCATCTGCCTGTGACTGAGTTAGTTACATGCTACAGCCTACAGAGCATGCAGAATGCGGAGGGAAACCAGCAGTCGGGCGCCCCTAGGCAGCAGTGCACCCTAGGCGGCTGCCTAGTTTGCCTAGTGGTAGCACCGGCCGTGAGCTGAAGATAAACTGACCCTGGACTCAAGCACATCCACTCTAGAGCAATATGGGGGAACGGTCCGAGCATCTTGAGCCTCAGCAGTGGAAGATAAATCCAGGCAATGGCTCATCCACTCATTTTCATCTCCGGCAGCGGCATGCTCCATCATCATGCGTAGTAAGTTTTCCATACTCAGCAACATAGACACGCGTCTTTCAGTGTCTTCTTCCTTCTGCCTGTAAACTGACGCATCCTCTTTCTTATATAGGTACTTGCTTGTGCCTGAGGACCATTTATTGGTTAACTGTCAACATTTCTCACCAATCTCAGGTAAGTATTTATTTTTATTATTATTTATTAAAGAGGAAGTAAACCCTGATGAGTTTACTTCCTCTTTCATTCCCTGCAAAGGTAAAGCATAATGGACTACTATGCATCGCATAGTAGTCCATTATGTGTCACTTACCTGACACAGGAGCCAGCGAAGTCACCGCTGTCCCCTGTAGTCCGGCGCATCCATCTTCTCGCTGGGTCTTGCTGCTCCGCCGCTGCCATTCGGCGAAGCCAGGATGACGTCACTCCTGCGCATGCGCACGGGAGCCGCCACTCACGGCATATCGCCGTTGACCGTGGCGCGCTCAGTGCGCCTGCGCGCCGCTGTCTGCAGCGAATGCACCATAGACAGCAGTGCCTGTCTTTCGGCAAATATCTCCTAAACTGTGTAGGTTTAGGAGATATTTCTTGGACCTACAGGTAAGCCTTAATCTAGGCTTACCTGTAGGTCAAAGTTGGTTGTAAGGGTTTACAACCACTTTAATTATTCAATATAACTTTATACATATATTAAATATGTCTCTCATGATCCCATATATGGTGGGGGTGGGGACATGTTATGCCCCACCCCTCACTTTTAATATGTTTATTATTTGATGCAGGCACAATAGGGGCCTATATTTACCCAGGGATAGACCGAGCTATGTTACACATTGTTTCCTTCTTTCCTTCTTTCATCTTTGTATCTGCAATAACATTTTGTAGATTATAAGAAGCTATTCACCATCTCAATAACTTTGTATATATTCACATTTTGAAGACGTTTAAATCAGGATAGTAATGTGTTATTGTCTTTATTTGTGAGCTCTTTTCAGAGTTGTTCCAGACACATCCAGAGACATTACACTTTTTATGGGAGGACACCAATATTATGGAGGGAAAAAACATAAAATGCTATATATTGGGCTCTGTGGGACTAGGAAGTGGTTTGGGTAATACAACATATGGGGTGACAATTGAAGATGTGACAGATGATGTTCGGCAAAGTTTTAGTTACACCTGTGCTTGATGACCTCCTGTCCTTATAGCTCCATACAGTTGCTTTGCAATGTTTGTGGACATCTGACCATCACACCTATTTGAGCTTTTTGGACATCGACCCCAAAACCTTGGGTGTTATTATGGAATTTAAACAACCCACATTTAAATTGATAAAATTATGGTTAGTACTGTATGTAATTAGAGTCTTATATTTAGACATTTCTTTATAGCCTATATAATCACTGCTGGGGAAAAAAAAACTAAATAATAGGAATCCTACTAAACACTGTAGAACAGATAAAGAGATATAAGTAGTTAGACACATTCAATTGGCCTGGTTTTGTAATGTTGAAGACATTTCATAGCTTATTCAAGCCACTTCTTCAATTTAATAAGTGTGAAAACAGCATTTACACCAATCAGCCATAACATTATGACCACTGACAGGTAAAGTGAATAACACTGATTGCCTCATTTAAATGGCACCTGGAAGTGGATGGGAAATACTAGGCAGAAAGTGAACACTTTTTCCCTGAAGGTGAGGTGTTGGAAGCAGGAACAGTGGACAAACATAAGGTTTTGAGCAATTTAGACAAAGGATAAATGGCTAGATGACTGGCTCAGAGCAACACTAAGGCTAGGTTCATACTAATGGTAATTGGTTTCGGAGATTCACATGTCAATTCACCGGTTCACACACCTCTTGAGCGACTCTGGTGCAAATTGTACAGGAGTCCTGTCCATTTTCTGGTCCATTTCAGGTCCAAATTCAGGCAAATATTCACTGAAATCAGACCTGAAATGGTAAATGGGGACACACCGGACCCCTGCTGTGAGCCGCTCTGTGTTGCAGTGTGAACCAAGCCTGAAACTGAAGGGTTTGTAGGATGTTCTCGGTCTTTAAATTTACAAAACGTGGTCCAAGAAAAGAAAGCAGTCAAAATGGCAACAGGGTCATTGGAAGCAAAGGCTCACTGATACACATAGGGAGCAAAGGCTGACCCGTGTAGTCTGATACATTAGAAGAACTACTGTAACTCAAATTTCTGAAAAAAGTTAATGCTGGTTCCGATAGAAAGGTGTCAGAACACACATGCATGCAGTTTGTTGTGTATGGGGCTGTGTAGCTGCTGACCAGTCAAGGTGCCCATGCTGACCCATGTCCACAGCCAAAAGTGCCTACAATGGACACATGAGAACTGGACCACGGATCAATATTAGAAATTGGCCTGATCTGATGAATTCAAGAATGGTTTGAGGAACACAACAACAAGTTTGAGATGTTGAATCTGCCTCTTTTTCAGATCTCAATTTAATTGAGCATCTGCGGAATGTGCTGGAAAAACAAGTTCGATCTATGGAGTCCCTATCTCAGAATTTAAAGGACTTAACCTCCCTGGCAGTATGATTATTTCACATTTTTGGTGCTGAAAGCAGTACAATTATTTTGCATGGAAATTTGGCGTTTTATATCGTAGGCCTGTAATTCTTAGGAATAATTCACTTAAATCTGTCCAAACCAGAGTCTAGTAGTAGACATTCCGGATATGATAAAGTTTGAAAAATTAATCATAAATTCTAATATAATAAATAACTATACATAATTATAGCAATTAATAATATAATAATAATAAAAATTATTCAATAATGTAATCAAATCAAAAACACTGAAATTTGCTCAGTTGCAGAATTGTCGCTGTCATTAGATTTCGTTTTTGATGACGAATTTCCCACAGATCACTGTTGCCCAATTCTGCAAGTGATTCTAGTTTATTATCACTGTTTTCTAGTTGGTCTAAAACTACTTTTGACATTAAGGGACACTTTTTGGTTGCTATGGACAATCTCCAAATTCCAGGCAGAAAAAACGGTATTTATAATATAAAAGTGCAAGCAGGACAATGGACAGACCACTGGGGACAAAGGGGATGTGTAATTTTTTTTATACTGTACTGTAATCTGTAAGATTACAGTGTACTGTATATGTGCTGTTCTCCGTCCCTGTACATTGCAGCGCTCGCAGGGAACGGAGCCTGGTGGAACTCCGCACTGTGTGTATCGAGCGAGGAGACAGCTCGCACACACATTGGGGAAACATTGCAGGATCCACGGGACAAGGTAAGTAACTTTCCCTGTATCCTGCGATGCAATCCCGAGTCTGGCTCGGGGTTACCGCTAATGGTACTGAAATTCCACCCTGATCCAGACTCGGGAATCCAGCCAGGGAGGTTAAAGGATCTTTTACTGATGGCTTGGTGCCAGATACCACAGCATATCTTCAGAGGTCTAGTGGAGTCCATTCTTTAACAGGTCTGGGCTATTTTAATGGCAAAAGGCAATTAGCATTTTTCCAAGGGGAAGGTTTTCAGTTTTAGGTGGGTGGTCATAATGTTATAGTGGGTGGTCATAACGTTATGACTGATTAGTGTATATCCACACAGGTATCACGGATACTTTAGTCCAATTATCATGACATGTGTCAAATGTTGATTGTTCAAGAACAATATGGTAGGTGTGAAAGTTGTGGAAGCACTGTGCTCTAGTTATATAAACCCAACCTTTGGTGGCAGGAAGTATAGGTTAATACTTTGATTCCCAGGGCTGAATGTGAAAATTGTTGTCAAATTGCTAAAAATTATGTTAAAACAGCATTATATGAGTAGGACAGATGATGTTGAAGGCCTATGTCCCTGTTCAGGGATAATTGTCCCACTTCACATAGATGGCCTCTTTCTTGCCTCTTGCAAAGTAGTGGTCCTCTCTGCCCTAAATATATACCTCATGGTCCTTAAAGAATGGTTTCCTTTAGGTGTGGGAAAACTATTTGATCTGTAGAATTTTCCTTAGTTTGTTGGGCCATTCGTTGAGAGGTTGCATTGTCTCCCAGTGTACAGGTTTTTGCATTCCTCACTTAAATGCACTGCCTATACCACATTACTTCACTCGTGTATGGGTCTTGGGTCTTTTAGATATGCAATATTCTGTCTCAATATATTGCTGTGCTTGAAAGACACATACTGTAGATGTTATGGCTTAGATAACCTATGAAATGTCTTCAGCATTACAGTCTGGTTTAATGTGATTAACTATTATTAACTATACAATGACCTGTAGAAATTAGAACCTTCACATAAAAGAGATAAAACGATTCTCCTCCCATGGTATGGAATAAAATAACTTGCACTGTGTGCTGTCCTTATACTAGGAATACAAATAAAAGCTATAATTATCCATTATGTATATTGTAAAAATATGGAGATCTTTTCAACAAACTGATGCTGATAATTATTTTAAAAATATCTAACAAGAGAGCCCCACTATGGTTTTATATATAGATTGTGAACAACTACTGAGATAATGAAAGTCAGGTTAAGGAACCTTGCAAAGTTGTAAATCGCACTTCCACTTACATGATTTAGAGCAGATGGTAAGAATTACTTCCAGGATTCAAGATTAGTTCTACCATGCAGAGTCTACACACACAGAATAAAATATACTAATAACTATATCCAGCATAAAGAGAAGTACTGTACTACTGCAGCGTATCCACCAATGGAAAATAAGACAAGATACTAAGATGTACTGTACATCTAGTAAACTAAACAGGAAAAGTACTACTGTGCAGTGTCTATACATACAGAAAAAGAACAGATGATGATAATTACAGGTAGCATACAGAAACAGATATGTGCCACTCTTTGGTGTCTATCCATGCAGAATAAGAGCAGATATTAAGAAGTACAACTAGTAAACTGAACAAGAGAAATATTCCTGCGCCATGTCCATGCATCCAGAATAAGAACAGATAGAGATAATTACACCCACCATATAGAACAAAATAAGTTTGTGTGCAGTATCTACCCATTTACAATAAGAGCAGATACTGAGAATAGCACTTAGTAAACAGAACCAGAGTGCAACACTGCATTGTCCCTATATACAGAAAAAGAACAGCTATGGGGACTGCACTATGTGTACAAAACAGGAGATACCTTTAGGTGAAATGCCCATACTTACAGAATAAGAAGAGAATAGACACTTATGTATGTATGTAGAGAGGCGCAGTCTACATTCTCCACTACAGGTGGCGCTCAACTGCAGAAGCATTGCAGAGGGAGAATAAGTCAAGAGGAACATGGTTCATCTATAGCTTCATGAGTCACTAGGGAAGCTGTCTGGTTGGATGCTGCCACATTATGTGACTCTGGCAGTCATCTTGGGTCAGGCAGAGTCTATTTAAGACCTGGCTTGGTGTGTATTTTGCATGTGGGTAGTGTAGGGTCAGGTCACCCATCTATCAGGGACAGGCTCAGTGGTAGGGAGAGATTCCAGATGTGTATGGAAATAGCAGGGACATGCTAACCTTCCTTGAAGCCTTGGGCACAGACCGTGAAGGCCACATTCCATTCCTGGAGACAGATGCTGTCAATGCATCCGCGACCTGCTGTTACACTGTTCATGCAACATGCTGTGAGTGAGTCATAGTGGAGTTTCTTTTCTTTTTAGCTTCATGCCTTAGCTCTCATGTCT
The DNA here is from genome assembly GCF_037356315.1 of Lithobates pipiens. Taxonomy (NCBI): domain Eukaryota; kingdom Metazoa; phylum Chordata; class Amphibia; order Anura; family Ranidae; genus Lithobates; species Lithobates pipiens. The sequence goes on from NW_027507748.1 coordinate 78,301,236, forward strand.
TGCTCACATTCATCCTCACTTCAGAGCCACATAGTTAGGTGTCATGAGGGCCACAGTACACACTTCATTATGCTTGGCAGAAAATGTAGCACAAATCAATTTCTCCAGTAAAGTGTGCAAGTGACAGATAGGTGGTAAAGCAAAGGTTAAACGTCTTTTTAAATTTTAGTTTGATTTATTAAACTTATTTTTTTCCAGCTTCGTTATGCATAAGTCCTCCTCTTGCAGTGGCGTGGCATGACCCGCTAAGTAGTGTGAAAGGTTGACATTTTAATCAATGTAGTCCTTCGGTGCATGGAGGTGAGAAAAATAGGTTGGGTGCCAGTAATTTCAGTATTTTTACTTTTTCTGTTTTGACTGATTTACTGAGTGTCGTGCATGCCATGCACAGTATAACCATAGTAACTAAACAAAGTATATTACCTTTAAAGTATTTGTATACCCTTACCTTGTAAAACAACACATTCACTTTAACATAGAAATACAGGTGATACAGAGGTAAATACATAGAAGAATATAAAATGTTTTTTTAGATAAAAATAGGAAGTATTATACCACTACACATTCAACCAATTTGGTATAGTCAATACCAAATTGACGTATCACTTATCACTGTTATTTATACCATCCATTACTAAAATTACACTACCCCAACACACCTTCCCCTCCCCCCTCCCTACTCCTTTCCCTTCCCTTTCCCTTTCCCCCCCAACCCCTTACCCTTCCCCCCTCCCCCCTCTTTCCCTCCCTCCTTGTTCGTCTCAGCACCTTATATCCAACATTTCTTTCCTCCTAATTTTAATTTTACCTCCATTCCTTTTAGAACTGGGTGTATGTTCAAGTGCACACAATCAATTCATCGGGTCATGTGTTTGAGTGGTCTGGCTTGTGTCCTGGCTGCCTCCATCCCCAGTTCCCCTTTCTGGCATTCTGGGGGGAGTTCTCTGACTCCATCCCGGGTGAGACTACATAACCTAGGCCACCATTATGGTCCCATTTAGGAGTTGTAATTAGCTTATGGGCGGATTTGTAAGTACTTTTGAAACTGATTTTTTCATCCTGCCCCCTTATTTAGAGGGTCTACATACTAACAGATATCTCATTATTCCAAAACTCTTTTAGTTTATATATGCACTGACTCCTGACAATTGGTTACAAGCCAAGACACGTATCGAGTTAACAACTTATGGATGCCCAAAAAATATATATTTTATCTAAAAATCATTTTATATTCTTCTATGTATTTACCTCTGTATTAATTGTATTAACCATGTTTACTGTCTGATTCATTTGTATTGATTGTACCATCATGTTCAGTGATTAACTATATTAAAAATGTATACATGAATATTATTATGTAAATCCTTTGTGATTACGCTATTCAGTCTCTATTATTAATTATTGCTATATTTTAATACCTTGGACCATTGATTTGGTATCATAACATTACATTAAATAATGGATGGCACAGTGGTGTAGTGGTTAGCACTCTTGCCTAGCAGTAAGAAGGGTCGCTGGTTCAAACCACCCCACAACACTACCTGCCTGGAGTTTGCATGTTCTCCCTGTGCCTGTGTGGGTTTCCTCTGGTTACTCTGGTTTCCTCCCACAATCCAAAGACATGCAGGTAGGTTAAGTGGCTTCTGTCCAAAATTGGCCCTAGTATGTGAATGGGGACCTTGAATTGTGGGCTCCTTGAGGGTAGGGATGTGTGATGTGAGTGTGCAATGTACAGGGGTAGGGGCAATTGTAGACACTCACTCAGGTTGAACTGGGTGGACTGGTGTCTTTATTCAACCTTACTAACTATGAAACTATTAAATTTGTAATCTAAAAATTACTCTCGGTAAACAATTCGATATATATCCTTTGACATGCCTCATTCAAAGTCCCATCCACATTTCTATCTTTGATTCTATACAAATCAGGGATGGAGGCATGTCACTGTTCATACCTAGGTACAGGTCACTACCCCTTTTTCAATAGAAATACAAGGCAAATGTGTGTGTGTGAGTGTATATATAGATATATATATATATTTCTATATATATATATATATATATATATATATATATATATATATATATATATATATATATATATATATATATATATATATATATATATATATATATATATATATCTATCTATATAGATATATATATATATATATATATATATATATATATATATATATATATATATATATATATATATACATATATACACACACACACACACAGTGCTTTGAATAAGTATTCATACCCCACTGACATTTTCCACATTTTGTCATGTTACAACCAAATATGTAAATGTATTTTATTGGGATTTTATGTGATAGACCAACACAAAGTGGCAAATAATTGTGAAGTGGAAGGAAAATGATAAATGGTTTTCCTTTTTTTTTACAAATAAATAATCTGAAAAGTGTGGTGTGCATTTGTATCCAGCCCCCTTTACTCTAATTTAGTGGTTTGTTTGAGAACCTTAGTGAACAAACAGCATCATAAAGGCCAAGGAACACACCAGACAGGTCAGGGATAAAGTTGTTGATACGTTTCAACCAGGGTTAGCTTTAAACATCTCATGGAGCACTGTTCACTCCATCTGAAAATGGAAAGAGTATGGCACAACTGCAAACCTACCGAGACATGGCCATCCACCTAAACTGACAGGCCTGGCAAGGAGAACATTAATCAGAGAACAGCCAATAGGCCTATGGTAACTCTGGAGGAGCTGCAGAAATCCACAGCTCATATGGGAGAATCTCTTCACAGGACGACTATTAGTCATGTACTCCACAAATCTGGCCTTTATGGAAGAGTGGCAAAAAGAAAGCCATTGTTGAAAGAAAGCCATAAGAAGTCCCATTTGTGGTTTGCGAGAAACCATGTGGGGGACACTGTTTTGCTTGTGTCTATCTAGCAAGGTTACTTTGCGGTATAAGCAAGGAAGCTGAGACCTCTGCAGTGTGTAAATGTAGTTTTACAGAACAAAAATGATGTACATACAAAACTATTACAATATTAGGAATACAAATCAAGACTGCCAGATATCTATAGTAAGATGCCTAGTAAATAAACAGAAACTATGGTCTGTAACAGTAGAAATAAGCTTAAAAGTTACTTAACCCCTTGCCTACTGGGCACTTAAACACCCCTCCTGCCCAGACCAATTTTCAGCTTTCGGTGCTTTCACACTTTGAATGACAATTATTCAGTCATGCAACACTGTACTCAAATGAATTTTTTGTCCTTTTTTTCCAACAAATAGAGCTTTCTTTTGGTGGTAGTTGATCACCTCTGGGTTTTTTATTTTTTGCGCTATAAATGAAAAAATAACGAAAATTCAGAAAAAAAAAATGTTTTTCTTTGTTTCTGTGATAAAATTTAGCAAATTATTAATTTTTCTTCATACATTTTGGTCACAATTTATACTGCTGCATATCTTTGGTAAAAATAACCCAAATTAGTGGATATTATTTGGTCTTTGTGAAAGTTAGAGAGTCTACAAGCTGTGGTGCAAATAATGCAAATTGATCACATCTGATGTACTGAAACTCTCATTTCTTGTGACCCGAACAAGCCAGGAAAGTACAAATACCCCCCAAATGACCCCTTTTTTGAAAGTAGACATTCCAAGGTATTTAGTAAGAGGAATGGTGAGCTTTTTGATGTTGTAATTTTTTCCAACAATTCTTTGCAAAATGAAGATTTTTTATTTTATTTAATTTTTTTTCCACAAAATTGTCATTGTAATAGGTTATTTCTCTCACGTGGCATGTGTATACCACAAATAATGCCCCAAAATAAATTCTGCTACTCCTCCTGAGTATTACGATACCACATGTGTGGGACTTTTCCACAGCCTGGCCACATAGAGAGGCCCAACATGCAGGGAGCACCATCACGTGTTCTCGGAGCATAAATTACACATCTAACTTGTTGACTACCTATTACACTTTTGAAGGCCCTGGAGCACCAAGACAATGACAGGTGACACCAACATGGCAATGATGACAGATGGCACTGATACGTGGCACTGATACATGGCACTGATGACAGATGCCACTAATATGTGGCACTGATGACACTGACAGATGGCACAAATATATGGCGCTGATGATAGATGGCACTTATACGTGGCACTGATGACACGTGGCACTGATGACACATGGCGATAATACATGGCACTAATGACAGATGGCACTAATACGTTGTACTGATGACATGTGACACTGATGACAGATGGCACTGATACCTGGCATTGATGACATGTGACGCTGATAACAGATGGCACGTGACACTGACAGGTGGCACCGATGACAGATGGCACTGATACGTGGCACTGATGACAGATGGCACTAATATATGGCACTAATGACACATGACACTGATATGGAACTGGTGACAGATGGCACTATGTGGCACTGATAACACGTGGCACTGATGTGGCACTGATGTGGCACTGATGACAGATGGCACTATGTGGCACTGATGACACGTGGCACTGATGACAGGTGGCACTGATCACAGATGGCACTTATACGTGGCACTGGGGACAGGTGGCACTGAAGACAGGTGGCACTGGGGACAGGTGGCACTGATGACAGATGGCACTGGGGACAGATGGCACTGATGACAGATGGCACTGGGGACAGATGGCACTGATGACAGGTGGCATATGGCACTGAAGGTGTCAGTGGGGACAGATGGCAGTGGGTACAGATGGGCACTTTATTTTCATTTTTTTTTACACTAACCACTGCATCTCTGCAGCGGTTCATCTCTCCCTCCTCACACGCTGTCCGTCAATGAGAGATGATCTCATATGTTTACATATGAGATCATCTCTCATTGGGCACGCCGATCACGCTGTAAACGGCCACTGTGATTGGCCGCTTACAGCGATCTGTGACTGGCTGTGTCTGGGGACACGGCAAGCACAGAAGTTAAAGTGAGGATGCCCAGGGACGGCCTCCCGGCAGATAGCGTCCGCTCTGCAGCCGTCTTTTGGCTATAGCGCGGGCGCGAAGTGGTTAACTCCGGTTACTGTGTGTTTGTGATCTCTGTTGACAACTAGGACTGAGGCTTCTTCTTTAGGAGATCAGGTACCTTCTGCTTGTCTGATTACAGATTGTCCTTCTTCTGGTCTTAAGGCATGATGCAAGTCTTCTGGTCTTACAGACTGTCCTTGGTTCTAATGCATGATGAAGCCCCATACAGCTTATGCCTGGCAACCTTTACATAGCTCAGGTTTTTTACCATAACAACTGACTAACAGAAAGACATCCCTGTCATTCAGTTAGAGATGCACTCTCAAATTCTACTTCAAGGCGGCACTCTGCCATCATACATGCCATAGGTTATATATTACCTGTTTACTGTAGCAATAGAGACAATATGCTGCTCAAACTGTCAGCTGAACAGAACAATGGTATCTACGTCCCATTGCAGCCAACAGAATTTGTTTGAGAAGTATGTACTCAAGCCAAACCTAACAGTAATCAGATTTCTGTTTCTATAACCAACTACTAAACAGACTGTCCCATGTAATGTTATGTGTGATTACTATAAAAAAATCAAATTGTTTAACAAATGCAACACATTCCGCCCTTGATTTTTTTTTCTGCCAGACTCCACACAGAAACTCACTTCATTACAAAGAAAACTCATACTAAACATTAATTTTCCTTGAATGCAACCGCTCCCATATTTCTGTCACTGAGAAGGTCTTAACATACAGCCAGAGCTACAATGGAATGGTTTAGATCAAAGCATATGTGTTAGAATGACCCAGTCAAAATCCAGTCCTGAATCAAATTGAGAATCAGTTGTAAGACTTGAAAATTGCTGTTCTCAGATGTTCTTCATTCAATCTGACAGAGCTTAAGCTATTTTGCAAAGAAGAATGGGCAACATTTTCACTCACTAGAGGTGCAAAGCTGGTAGAGACATACCTCAAAAGACTTGCAGCTATAATTGAAGCGAAAGGTGGTTCTGCAAAGTATTGACCTGGGGGGTTGAATACAAATGCACGCCACACTTTTGAGACCTTTATTTGTAAAAAAAAATGGTTTCCCTCATTATCCCTTCACTGCTTATGCTGTCTAAAATTTTCAGCCTAAGAAGTCTAAACATTGCTGTTAGTAATAATTCTTTTTTCAGAGTTAGTAGCTAATCCCTTATTTCCATTTAAAACCATGTAATTTGGCTGCTGGTGAAATTAGGTAACAGTGACAGGTATGCGGTATAAAAAAAAAAAACCTAGTATGCGTTATTTACCGTAAATATGGATAAAAAAACATACATCAACTCTTAAGTCCAATTCACAAATGGAACAGGGAAGTAAAAAACACACAATATTTATTACTAGGATTTTGCTGGCAGTATCACATGCAGTTTTTCAGAAACAGCGTGCGGGTTCCCCCCCCCAATAGCTGACTGCTAAGGAAGCCGGCCACGGCATCCTTATGAATTGGTGGCTCATCAGCTGTCAGTGGGCTCCCTGCTGACAGCTGAATGTAAAGAAAACATGCTGGCAATTAAAAAGGATGAAAAAACCCAGCATGGGGTCCCCCCATGCATACCAGGATCTTCAAGACTAGTATGGATTTTAAGGGGAACCTCATGCTATCCTGGGCTGTGGCTGTAAGGGTCTGAAGGTGGGGTGCTTATCAGAAAGTGGAAGTCCCCTTTAACAAGAAGCCCTCAGATCCTGACCCCATGTGAATGACTATGGGGTACATTTGTACACCTACTCATTCACCAAAAAAATGTTAAAAAGAAATCAAAACACACACAGTTTTTGAAAATTCCTTAATTAAAAAAAAATTAAAGTAGATCCAATGTCAATCACGATGCCCACTACGCCACCTGACACAAAAACATTTTTAATAAAATTTCAGCCCCGATGAAAGCACCCGCCGACTGCCTGCTTCATCATCTGACAGTTCATAAATAGCTAAGGGATGGAGTCACCCGGTGACGTCACCTCCTTGGCATTGACCAGGAGCATGTTGACTTCACTGGGTGACCCTTTCTCTTTGCTATTTAGGAACGGTCAGGTGGAGGAGCAAGCAGTCGGCAGGAGCCTTCATTGGGACCGGAGGTTTTTTATTCCCTATTCTTCAGGTCCAGAGGTACGACAGGCGGTGTGATTGACATTGGACCTACTTGGGGGGATTGTTTTTTTTTATTTTATTAAAGAATTGTCAAAAAATGGGCGTCTATTTTTTTTCTTTTTGATACTTTTTTTGGTGAATGAGCAGGGGTACAACTTTTAAAAGAGAGCTTCTAGATTCTGATAAGGCCTCCGCCCACAAACCTCCACAACCACTGCTCAGAGTTGTGGGGGAAGAGGCCCTTGTCCCAATCAACATGGGGGCAAGGTTTATTGGGATGGGGGGACATGTGGCCTGGTATGGTTCAGGAGGGGTGGAACTTACCTTTCCTGAACTGCCAGGCTGCATGACTGGATAAGGGTCTGGTATAGATTTTGGGGGGACCCCACATTTAAAAAAAAATGTTGGCATTTAGATCCGGGTCTGATATGCATTGGGGGACCCAACAATGTTTTTTTTACATACATTTATAAATTTCCGGCATGTTTTCTTCATACTCAGCTGTCAGCAGGCATCTGTTGTTAAGGACACAGCAGCTGGCTTCCCGGCCCACCCCTTAGCAACCAGCTCAATGCAATAAATTACAGCATGAAAATATGTGGTAATTACCGCATTGTGTAAACTTTGTCACAGTAGTTATTTATCACCCAATTCTTAGTAAATTGAACATTTGCACATTTGTTTCCATGTGCATTATTTTACTGCATTTTTAAGCATTATTTAACTATTAGAATTCACGCCAGAAACTGCACATAACTGCATGTTTACATGAATTTGAAGCACGCTTGACGTGCGCTTGATGTGCGCTTGATGTGTGCTCGAATGCATTTTTGTGCTGCATTCACAGTGCATTTTTCTATACATTTTTGGGCTTGGGTTTTTGGGGTTAAAGGGGCATGGTAAGGGGCATTGGAAGCATGTTTCCAGAGTGTTTGTATCTCGTTAGCTGGCTTTTGCAGTGTGGAAAAATGCAGCATGCTCTACTTTTTTAACTGCAATGCACTTCACTGCAATGATGTGAACTATGCCCGTAAGTCTACTTTGATTTTGGGTTGTCTATGCAGTTGGCGTGCAATTCAAAATGCAACCAACTGTATCCAATGCCTTCCCCTTAGGGGTATCAATCCAGCAATCTGCCGTTCCTCTGTCTGTATAAGGGCCTGATCCCTTGGATACAAAGGTTTACAGGTATCATAAGGGTAAGAAAATAACTAACATAGTGCTTACCGTATAAAAAACACTATCTTTAATAAAATCAACAGTATAAAACTCACATTTAGGCCGCGTACACACGCGCGGACTGTTCGCCCAACTTTGTCCGTCAAACAGTTTCGGCAAACAGTCCGCTCAAAATTAGCATGGACGGACATGGCCACACACGACGGACGAACAGTTTGCTGAAACCGTGCGCGATGACGTGAACGGCACGTACGACGGGACGGAAAATACGACGTCCTATACACTGCATTATAACTTTCGGCGTGAAAATCCTTTCTGAGCATGCGCGGAACTTTGTTTGACGAACAAGCCTACACACGAGCGGACTGTTCGCTGAAACAAGGTTTCAGCGGACAGTTTTTCGGAAATTCCGAAAAACCTTGTCCGTCAAACTGTCCGCTGAAACTGTCCGCTGAAAGCCCACACACGAGCGGACTGTCCGCCCAAACACTGTTCAGCGAACAAAGTTGGGCGAACAGTCCGCCCGTGTGTACGCGGCCTTACAGATGCACAATTCCTGGTGCACACATGTCATTCACTTCTGTGGTTGGGGTGAATTCCCCCATGGATCACTGAAACATCCGCAGATTGACCCTGTGTCCCCAGCGTTTGCTCTCTGCTTCCCAATCATATGTGTTGAAGTCACAGGCTCCTCCCAGTTTGAAATCACTAGGTTTAAGGGATAGATTGGCGCAGATATTTTAGTCACAAAATATGAACCAGCAAATTGTTTAAAGTTGAAAAGTAACTAATATGCAGCAGCTTTGGGAAAATTGATTACAGAAGGGTACTTTTAGAGTTGAACTCCAGGTAATTAGGTACATGCACAAATTAAATAAATTAAATAAAAATGATCTGTTTTATCTGCCAAAGGATTTGTATTGCTCACTATTTATTCTTGAGATTTACACAGAGCTGCCAAACACAGCCAGCCTCTAGACTTGACTTTCCTCTACTGCAATTAAAAGAGAAGAAAAGGATTTTTTTTCCTGATTCATACTTACCTAGGTGGATGCAGCAAGCATGGATCCGATGCTGCATCTGTCCCCTGGCACTTTTACACTGAGAACAGAACCATTGAACACTGCCGATCGCTCTGTGTCAGAGCTCCATGAGCAGAGGGCTGCAGACCGTAAGTCACAGTGCCTGGACTGACACCCGTCTCAGCCTCTCAGCGAGCCACTCAGAGCCTGAGCCGGCCGCTCTGTCCCCTCCACAGCTCAGTGCTCCAGTGAGTGAGGGGGAGCAGAGGGGCCAGCTCAGGATCTGAGCGGCTCGCTGAGAGTCTGATATGGGTGTCAGTATCGGTGATGTCAGTAGAGGGCGTACTCCAGCTCGCTCTCTGCTGAAAACGGGTTACAGGACTGCAAAACTAATTGCACTCCTGTGATCTATAGGACAAGTACAATCAAATGAGCTTTAGCTCGACTTCTCTGTTAAATATTACAACTTGTTCCTCCCTCATCATTTGATTGGATGGTAAAAAAAGAGAAGCAGCACACTACTGAGGTCAAGAATAACTCTCTCTTCTCCCATCAGCATGTTCCATCTAAGCACATGAGCACGGTGTGCTGCTTTTCCACGTCCAATCCAACATTTTCTGTACAGATAGATACATATACCAGTTAAATTGGTAAATATATATCTATTTTTATTTGCCTGGAGGTAAACTTTAATCTAGTGATTTTAACATAGGGGGTTATTTACGAAAAGGTAACTCCACGTTGCACTGAAAGTGCACTTGAAAGTGCAGTCACTCTAAATCTAAGGGGTAGATCTGAAATGAGGGGAAGCTCTACTGATTTTATCATCCAATCATGTGCAAGCTATAATGCTATTTTTTATTTTCCTTGCATGTTCCCTCAGATCTACAATGACTTTACTTCCAAGTGCACTTGCAGTGCAAAGTGGATTTGCCTTTAGTAAATAACCCCCATAGTTCCAAAGCAATGCAAAAAAGCCCTTTTTATACATAATGCAGTATATTACAAGAAGTTTAAATGTGTTTTTAGTCCATACTTGTCAAGGTCATAATAAATAGAAACAAATAAACAATCTTAACCACTTTTAGACCGGACCATTTTGCTGGCATAAGACCAGACCACTTTTTGCAATTCGGCACTGCGTCGGTTTAACTGACAATTACGCGGTCGTGCGACATGGCTCCCAAACAAAGTTGACGTCCTTTTTTTCCCACAAATAGAGCTTTCTTTTGGTGGTATTTGATCACCCCTGCAGTTTTGATTTTTTGCGCTATAAACAAAAATAGAGCTACAATTTTGAAAGAAACACATTATTTTTTACCTTTTGTTATAATAAATATCCCCCAAAAATATATAAAAAAACATTGTCTTCCCTCAGTTTAGGCCGATACATATTCTTAGACATATTTTTAGTAAAAAAATCGCAATAAGCGATTATTGATTGGTCTGTGCAAAAGTTATAGCGTTTACAAAATAGGGGATAGTTTTATGGCATTTTTATTATTTTTTTTTTAACTAGTAATGGTGGCGATCAGCGATTTTTATTGTGACTGCGATATTATGGAGGACACATCAGACATTTTTGACACATTTTTGGGACCATTGTCATTTATACAGCAATCAGTGCTATATAAATGCACAGATCCCTGTGTAAATGACACCGGCAGTGAAGGGGCTAACCAGGGGGTGGCAGTGTAGGGGTTAAGTGTACCTAGGGGAGTGTTACTAACTGTGGGGGGCTGGGCTTTGTGTTAGTGAACACTGATCTCTGCTCCAATCACATGGAGCAGAGATCGGCGTCACTTGTTGCTAGGCAGAATGGGGGAGATTCTGTTTACAATGACATCTCCCCATTCAGCCTCCCCGTGAGACGATTGTGGGTATCCCCGCGTTGATCGAGTCCGCGGGACCCTCGCCCGGACTCACGGGGGACTGGCACGCGAGTGCACCGCCGGTGGCACGCACGCAGTGGCAGGGCGGCATATAGAAATGGACGTACCTGTACGCAAATATGCCTGCCCATGCCATTCTGCCGATGTACATTGGCGTGCGGCGGTCGGGAACTGGTTAATGGTAACAGAACTAAATAAAACATGTCATTATTGTATGAAAACTCAAACTGTTTTATTTCAGTATGCATCTTTTATCTCATGCTAGGATGTAGAATGTAATGCTGATAATGCTGTCTATAAAGCAGATGTTTTGCCTTATGATTTACCATGTTTATTGAACATATGGAATAACTAATGAAAAGATGATATTCTTCTGTTTTAGTTGTGAGAATAATGACAGATGAGCATTGTGTGAAAAATCAAGGAAAAATAAAATAAAATGTAACTTTTTTATTAATAGTTCCCCTTGAACATACAAATGGAATAGGCTCCAAGGTCTGTTTAGAAGATAATATAGCTCTTTTGTTGAAGACAAAAAAATAAACACAATGAATCTGTAAAGAACAATACTACAATAGATATATTTTAAACCAAGAACAATCCTTTAACAAACTGGAAGAGAATGAAAGCCACTCTGCTGCCTCCATTTGTGTTTATAATTGGAACTGACCCTGAAACTACGGGACAAAAACTCCCAACCCTTGCAGTGGGTTCCCTCCTTATTGCGAGGGTTAATTGCTGGTTTTGACTAGGGCATTATGGATAAGGTGATATACTCACTTTGCTTCTTGTTCATACAGGCATACTGTTGTTGATGTTAGCTTTTAAGCCTTTTCCCTTTGCTGCACATCCAGACTCAGCTGTCTGATGTCATTTCAATGACACCGGTTATGGACCAGTATTCCTGCATTGTATAGAAGGCCACAACCTAGGATTGTCAGACAGCAGAGGAGATCACAGGCTGCCATGGAGTTAGGTTGAAGGTAAACATATTATCTTGTTTATAATCCCCTAGGTAAAAAAAAAAAAAAAACAGTTAACCATTAGAGTGGGGATTGAAGGGGTTGACCCACTGCAAGGTTAATGTTATATAAAAATAGAAATCATCCAATACATATTTGAAATACGTGCATATTTACTATGGTTACCCCTCCAAAAAGTACAGACGAATCACTGATTATCTGACAGACATCCAGTATGCTCCTAATGTCTTGCTTCAGCTGTGCTTTGCTGCATCAAAATCACATCCGGTGTTGTCAGTCCTTCCTGATCAACTACAGTCCTCTAAGAGCCTACCCACACACTGGGTTTAAAGTGGTTGTAAACCCTTACAACCAACTTTGACCTACAGGTAAGCCTAGATTAAGGCTTACCTGTAGGTCCAAGAAATATCTCCTAAACCTACACGGTTTAGGAGATATTTGCCAAAAGACAGGCACCGCTGTCTACGGCGCATGCACCGTAGACAGCGGCACACAGGCGCACTGAGAGTGCCGCTGTCAACGGTGATATGCCGTGAGTGGCGGCTCCCGTGCATATGTGCGGGAGTGACGTCATTGCGGATGACAGCGGCGGAGCAGCGAGATCCACCGAGAAGATGAATGCTCCGGACTACAGGGGACAACGGTGACTTCGCTGGCTCCTGTGTCAGGTAAGTGACACATAATGGACTACTATGCAATGCATAGTAGCCCATTATGCTTTACCTTTGCAGGGAATCAAAGAGGAAGTAAACTCATCAGAGTTTACTTCCTCTTTAACAAGCCTAGCAATGATGTCACAAAGAGCAATGCCAATTGTTTCTTGCAGAAGAATCAAAATACAAATGAAATTTAATGTTGTGACATTCATAGGGAGAGTAGACATTTCAGGCTATTTTGGGTAAAAGGCACAAGTTAAGGCATTGGTGTTTGGTCATCATGTGAACGTCACTATACATGAACATACTGTATATATGCTTTCTGAGAAAGGATTTTCATCTCGAAAGTATGCCCCTAAGTGGTATAAAGGAACTGTACTAATGGAGTTTCTTATCAGTATTCTTGGAAGTATGAGCCATGGAAACAATAATTTCATAGTGGGTTTGTGGATACAATGAAAGAAAATGTTATAAATATGTAAAAAAATAAAATAAAATAAACATATATATATATATATATATATATATATATATATATATATATATATTTTTTTTTATATATATATTAGGGCTGTTACTGAAGATTAAAATTTTCGTGCTACATTAAACAATCTTTTTTATAATGCACATACAGATCCAACTACTTTTAGCTGATCTCCTTGCATTGCAACTCTGCATTAGTCAGTGGTAAGTGTGGTATACACTATATACAATCACCCGACACTAGTTTGTTTCCACAATCCATGACTTCACGGTTCACACAAATATGTTTTTAAATTCAAACTGTAGCAGTGACGTAAGTCATTTTTTATTCCACAGTAGCGTGACAATCCCTCAACCTCCGGTCTAACTAATCACTCTCACTTTATGGCATGGACCCCTGTGCAAACAGGTGGTCATGCAAGCGGGTATCAAAAGGGTTAACACGGACCATAAACTTCTCTCACATCTCCTTAGATCTCAGCAAGGATGCCAGGTCATGGGTAAAAAGAAAAGATCTAAGTGCTCACCGCTTAAGTATAAGATTTAAGTTTTGTGTTCAAACACAAACTACTCACATAAACACTGCATGTAAAGCCGACAATAATGTTAGTTCCATAGGGCAGAAGCAGGTGACATCATGCGTAGCTCCTCCCCATATGCGTTATGTTCAATCAGAACTTTTACGTCACTGGATTCCTCCCCCTTCCCTTCGTTAGCAGGCGGAGGTACTTGGGTAAGGGGAGGGGAGTCCGGTGACGTCGATGTTGATGTACATTTGATGAAAAAGTCAGATGTTAAAGCGGAGGTCCACCCTAAAATGGACCTTCCGCTCATCGGATTCCTCCCCCCCTCCGGCGCCACAATTGGCACCTTTCAGGGGGGAGGGGGGTGCAGTTACCTGGATAATCCAGGTAACTGCACCCACTTCCGGGCTAGCTCTCTGCGGAAAGGGGCGTACGTTACGCCCCTTTCCGCAAGCGCCCGCCCCCTTCAGCAAGTGCCCCGCTGCCTGCTGGGAAACACACAGCTCCCAGAGGCAGCGGGGACCGTCCTCATTGCGCAGCGCAGCTCGCGCATGCGCAGTAGGGAACCGGGAAATGAAGCCGAAAGGCTCCGTTTCCTGATTCCCATACCCAAGATGGCGGCGGCAGGACCCGACAGACGACCTAGCGATCGGCTTTGGGTGCCGACATCGCGGGCGCGCTGGACAGGTAAGTGTCACTATTTTAAAAGCCAGCAGCTGCAGTATTGGTAGCTGCTGGCTTTTAAAAAAAAAAAAAAAACGCGGACTCCCGCTTTAAAAACACCAACTTGACATGACTCTAAGATGATTATGGCCATGAGATAGAGGTTGGATCAGGCTCATGCACGGAGTCTAGTGCGACGGACATGTTCAGCTAGAGCTCTGCTACATGAGGAGTAATACCCGCCGCATAGAGACATAGCCCAGTGGAATTAAAGCAACGGAACTTTCGTCCCATACACCATAGTGGTGAGAGGACCATTTTAAAACAAAAATGGTGCTAGGAGGAGCCCGTATTAAAGCTAAAACTAAACCTATTGGAGGCATACAGGCATGGATTTCATCTTAGATGGTGCCGGTGTTCTAGCAGATAGTGTCCTGCCATCATATAGTGTCGGCCCCATACTGCGCATGCGCAGTGCAGAGCAGAAGAAGCTTCCTAAAATCTCCAAAGATGAACAGCGCCTGCGCCGTGAGTGGAGGTGGTAGCCCCACCATCCAAGCGAACATAGGGTTGGGAAAATTAGAGGGCCCCTCGCGGGTTCACTTTGCTCGCCACGCTTCGGGCTCAGCCTCGCTGTGCTCGCTCTTTTATATTCCAACTCTATGTCCACTTGGATGGTGGGGATAGAACCTGGACTCACGGCGCAGGTGCCGTTCATCTTCCGGTATTTTCGGAATCTGTGTGTGCTGTGTACTGTGCATGTGCAGTACACAGCGGACACTATCAGATGGGGACAGTATATGATAGGACACCAGCCTCCTCAGAATCAGCCGCAAACACCTCAGAGCACCTCCAAAATGAATAAAGCCTATCTCCTTAGGAAACTCAGATAATGAATTAACCCTGTCACATACTTCCTCACAAGATTCTACTACCCCACATAGCATTTTAAAGCAATTTGAAAAAATGCTACACAAGGCACTGAAGCAAATTTCAGAAAAAATTACTAATAAGCTCACAAAAGAAATCAGGGAACTGGGGCACCGCACAGCAGCACTTGAGCTTAAAGTAGAATAAATTGAAAACTCTGTACAAGATTACATGTCTGAAATAGATATCCTTAAAGAAGAAAATAATACATTGCAGAATAATTTGGAGGACTATGAAAATAGAGCCAGAAGATCTAACCTGCATATCAGAGGCATACCTGAATCTGTCATAGACATACAACCCTCAACAACTGCATTATGCCAAGAGGTATTACCAGGTGTACAGCTGGAACGCTTAGAAATGGATAGAGTGCATCAGTCTCGTATGCCCAAAAAAGCGGATGGCCTTCCATGGGATATTATAGCTAAGTTCCACTATTACAGAACAAAAGAACAACTCCTAGCTGCAGCCAGAGAGAAGAACAACTTAGTCTTCCAGGTTCATAATTATCAGCTATTTGCGGACCTCTCCCAATTAACTATATCCAGAAGACAAGCATTGAAGCCCCAATTAATGGAATTACAATGTAATAATATTATTTATCAATGGGGTTTCCCATTGTCCCTACACGTCTCCCATCAAGGAACCAGACATACCTGCAGTTTACCGGAAAAACTCCAGCAAGCCCTTCAAGATCTAAATTTGGTAGAGAGCTCTCATACTGCAACTGCCTTGCAAAGACGATCAGCATCTACTTCCTCTCCAAAGATCTCGTCCCAATTCGTAGAAAAGAATGGAAACCAGTATCTGCACAAGAGGAGTCGACATGCATCCCCACCTCAAGACCAAGAAGATAGCATGGAATAAAAGAACACATTTACGGAACTCTCTAAAATACTTCTGGTATGGAAGAAATTCTAGGAAGAACTACATCATCCTTAATTTATGGACTTAGTCCCTTCAACAAATGGACTATATCTCTTTGAGCTTTCCTAGAACTTGGTCTAAATAACAGAAAGAGTAAAGATCCCATCTAAATCGTATAACTTCATATATTGTATCCAGGTTGTTGGGAACAATATACCAATTAGTTTAATTTATATCTTCAACATTTGGATTTTAGTTATGGCTCTGAGTTTAAATTTTCAATTTTTTTTTGTTTCTCTCCAATTGGGTCCTCATAATCTACTGGCTGTTTTGTTTATTGGAGAAATCACAAACTGACGTTGATACCCAGTCGCCATAGGCACATTAAGTCCATTCATTTAGAGGTTCTTATTAGTATACATTGACCATATAACTCAGAGTTTTTGGGCAGATTTGATCTTATCGTTTAGACTTTCCCCCGTTATTCAACCATATTAGGAAACTTTATTCCACAACTTTTGCTTGATAATTTTACCTCTTAATAATTTATCCTTCTCAGAAATATACATTCAAATTATAGATGGTATTAACAAAATACCATTAGGGCTTATGAACATTCATTGTTGTGATGTTCATTTTTTTACAGTTTTTTTAAGGCAGGTGTTCTGTTCATGGAAGTCCCGCATGCCCCAACTCGCTTTCATCGGGTTCCCGCATACAATATGTTGGTATTTGATGTTGGCCACTTAAACCCTGAGGAAGGGTCTTTTCCTCCATCACAGGTAAACCTTGAATTTCTCAGTACTTTCATTTTATTCATATGCTTTAAGATCTTTCATGTTTTTTATTTCTTACCCATTCTAGATTATTCCTCTCTTTATCTGCTAGTGTTTGGTCGAGATTTCACCACTTCAGGATGATTGGTAAGGATAGCTTACTGTTTCAGCTACTATGGCACCATTAAATATATTATACCTGAATGTTCAGGGTCTAAACATTCCGCAAAAATGTACAAAAGCTTTTAGTTCATTCCAGGCCAAGAAAGTACACATTTTATGTTTACAAGAAACTCACTTCACGAAAACTCAACACCCACATTTTTTAGCTCCTTATACCTACAAGTATTCACAGCTTCAGCTGATACTATACAATGTGGAACTCTTGTAGCTTTCCATCGCTCCACTCCATTTACAATACAGGCTGAAATCAAGGATCCGGGAGGATGTTACTTAATACTTACAGATATATTTTGGACACAGCAATAACTGTTGTCCCATATTATGCACCTAATAAAAAAGCCTATACATTTCTTATCACACGCTTTTCAAGTTGTTAATTCACATAGAATGGAATCACTTATTGTGTGTGGGGATTCCATTTTTGGATAAAACCCCCTTTACCCCTCCCTGAAACCAAACTAAACAGTCGCTCTCTCAGGTCTTCTCTAAATTCAAATTAGTCGATTCATGGAGAGAAAGCAATCCAACAAAAAGGAAATACACACATCTCTCATACCCACATCAACCTTTGAGCCGTATTGATCACATATTTCTAACTACAGGAATTATATCAGAAATACTTACATTCACTATAATCCATATCCCTTGGTCTGATCATAATGCAGTCTTTACTTTGCTTCTATCATACCCAAAGCGCATGACCCAACCTGGTATCTCCCAGATATAATATTAAAACATCCATCTAAAAGACTATGTAAAGCATAATAAATGCTCAGACATTTCCCCATTGACCCTCTGGGAAGCGCAGCTGTTTTAAGAGGAATATTCCAGCAACAATCAGGGATACTTGGACGGGAACGTAGAAATATTGCGTGGAAATTAGAAACTGAATTTAACTCATCCTTTACAGCCTTCCAAAATAATCCCACTCCAATAGGAAAAATTAGGCTAGAAAAAGCAAAATTGGAATACGATTTATTCCTCACACACTCTGCTGATAAAACACTAAATCGTTTCCAGACATGCATTTTGCATAAAATCTAATAAACCTGGCACGTACTTGGCACTACTTGGAGTACTAAAATCTATACATAAATCTTTTAAACCAATTAGACTTAAATTGGCTAAAAATACATACACTAGTAACCCTCTTAAAATCGTTCAGAAAGTTGGTTCTAATTTAACCACCCTTTACTCAGAAACAAATAAGTTTAACTCTAACAAAGTTGATTCCTTCTTCTCATGCATAAATCTACCCCAAATATCTTCTTCTCATAAAACTCGAACTAGATGAACATATAATTGTGGAGGATGTATTCGCAGGCAATAAATAATTAAGAATAAATAAAAGACCGGGCCCTGATGGATATTCAGCTCTATATTATTGCACCTTTGCAGACATTATCTCCCCTGTGCTTGCAGAAGCATTTAGTAATATATTAGAAAATAAGCCTTATAGACAAGAATCATTAATGGCAATTATTTCTATGATTCTGAAACCTCACTCAGATGATACTTTATGCTCTAATTACTGTCCTATCTCCATGTTAAATATTGATATTAAAATTCTATCGAAAATATTAGCATCTCATCTTAATAAGATTATTGGCACACTAATACATCGTTGACCAGGTTGGCTTTATGCCTAAACGTCAAGCAGGAGATAATGTGGGCAGAGCAGTCCTTTTAGCACATATTGCAAAATCACATCACATTCCCGCTTGCTTTCTCTCATTGGATATCAAGAAACCCTTTGATTCCATTACCTGGCCCTACTTGCACTATAACTTACAAAAATGGGGTCTTGCTCCTAACTTTATAAACTGGATCTTGGCACTGTATAACAAACCATGAGCGTATTTCAAATATACAGGTTATAAATCGGACTCCTTTAACATAGAAAGAAGTACGCGGCAGGGGTGTCCACTTTCTCCCCTATTATTTGCCCTTCTAATAGCATCACTTACCCAATTGATAATATCACCCAGGTCAGGTGCCGCCCCTCCCCCTTTGCCTCACACATGTGGGGTTGGCGGCATTTTTAAACCCCACTCGGAGCTAGCTGTGTGTACGGCTAGTCTCTGCATGGGGTCTTTTGTAAAATATTATTACTATTAATTATACACATATATACACATTAATACCTTGTTCCCAGATATGTTGGTCTCAACAACTACAACACATCCCAATTTTTTGGTGATACTCTGCTATACCTTTGCATTCCTATATTCTGCCCGATATCGCATCCATATTCATGCTGCCTCAGTTCCCATGGAGTGATTATGTTCCCGGCCCACCCTACGCCTACCACCGCGCACTGCACTTGCTGTCCGGATTGGTGAGTGGTTTCTGGCTAACCATCTACATGCATTAAATGTTTATTAACTTATATATTTGTCTATATGGTTAGTATATTATACTTTTTATTTATATTCCATAGGAACTTTTTGGTCGCATCAGCTCCTGATGAGTGGGGATACACCCACGAAACGCGTCAAGATTTTGATTTGATGCCCCAGTTATATTTTATATGGAACCATATTCATTTCATCATTAATTGATTTTTTTAATTATATACAAAAAAGTCTTTTTTTTTTATATCTAGTAAATGCATACTTACCATATGGGTATATTTGTCGATATCGGGCATGCTGTTCTGGGCCCTATTATGCTACACTATTTAATTTATTTATTATTATCTTGCGCTGTTGTATGTATATACTATATATCATGCCTCTACTAAATTGATGCCTTTACATATAATGAAATTGATACTTTTTACTGTCTTTTTACTTAACAATCAATAAACATTTAAACATGGTCAAAATCTACCTCCACTATCCAAGTGCTTAATTTAAAGTTCCAACTTCCTTTTATACGTACCTATTACTGGGATGGAGGCACTTAATTGTGCTTCATTTAAAGTCCCAAATTGCCCCTCTCTTGCAATTGATAATATCAGACCCTACTATAACAGGAATTGACTTAGGTAATTACCAACACAAACTCTGTCTGTTTGCGGATGATATCCTATTATTTCTTTCTTCCCCACAGGTATTGGGCCCCAACCTCATTCCAATCCTCAATGAATTTGCTTTTTTTTCTGGCCTTTCCATTAACACTAAAAAATGTTTAGCTTTAAATATATCCCTTTCCAACATGGAACTAAATTCAGCAAAACAGGGTCTCCCCTTCACTTGGACAGAAAAGTCAATCCCACATTTAGGGATCAATCTCTCAACATTTTTATCAGATCTTTTCTCAGTTAATTATCCATATATTTTGAAAACTATATTAAATCTGCTGAAATCTTGGTCCCACCTCCTGTTATCGTGGTTTGGAAGAATAAACGCCATCAAAATGACAATACTACCTATATTATTATATTTATTCAGAGTCTTACCAATCCCAATCCCTGCTTATTTCTTGAGACTTATACAGAAATGAACAATGTCATTTATATGGGGTACTTCTAGACCATGTATACATCAACACATGCTGTTTCTTCCTAAAATACATGTAGGTTTAGGTGGTCCTAATTTTGCATATTACTATAAGGCAGCACACTTAGCTAGTCCTACTAAATATCACGCACGCCACAAAATTCCTTTATAGGTAAATACAGCCGATTGTGACCCTATATCAATATCCAACCTACTTTAGATCTCTCCAAAAGATCGTAGAGAGTTATGAAACCCTAATACTAAACACTATGTTTCTCTTTGGGATAGATTTAAAGTTGGAAATCTCCTGCAATCCTTACACAATCCTCTACTTTCATTCTATACAAACCTACCTTTCTACCCTGCAGCTCTCTCTCCTAAACCTTTAAGAGAATGGGTATCTCTAGATATCCTGACTATGCATACATTCGTAAATTCTTCATCTTTTATCCCCTTTCCAACACTCTGTGAAACATATGGCTTGTCTCAATCACAGTTATTTAGATATCTCCAAATTAAAACATTTTTCACACCTTTCCTAGTTACTGACACCCCCCTAAATTGATTAACTAGTTTTGAAACTATCTGTAGGAATGATCCACATACTAGGGGCACAATATCCCTCCTATACTCTCAGATACTAGTCCAAACCAACTCAGAAAAAACATATTATGTACAGAAATGGGAGGTGGACCTGGAATGAACATGCAGACTGGAATCAAATCTGGCCAGTAACTAAAACAGCCACCCCCAATGTACTGGCGATAGAGGCTAATTATAAAGTATTAACAAGATGATACCTTGTACCAGTCAGGGTAGATAAATATACGCACCATGTTACGGTGGTTGTTTGGATTTCGGCACATACTTTCATATCTGGTGGGTATGCTCCGAGGCTCAAACCGATTTGAAGGGAATATTTAACATTGCATCCAAATTGTTTAAAATGAAAATTCCTCTTGACCCTACAATGGCTCTACTTGATCTGAAACCAGAATTTTTAACCGCTTCAGCCCTGGAAGATTTTTCCCCCTTCCTGACCAGACCACTTTTTGTGATTTGGCAAAGTGTCGGTTTAACTGACAATTGCACGGTCATGCAACGTGGCTCCCAAATAAAATTGACGTTGTTTTTTTCCAACAAATAGAGATTTGTTTTGGTGGTATTTGATCACCCCTGCATTTTTATTAACAAAAAAATTGCCACAATTGTGAAAAAAACACATTTTTTTTTACTTTTTTCTATAATAAATATTCCCAAAAAATATTTTTTTCCTCAGTTTAGGCCAATACGTATTCTTCTACATATTTTTGGTAAAAAAAAAATTGCAATAAGCGTTTATTGATTGGTTTGC
Source organism: Lithobates pipiens (assembly GCF_037356315.1). Classification (NCBI taxonomy): domain Eukaryota; kingdom Metazoa; phylum Chordata; class Amphibia; order Anura; family Ranidae; genus Lithobates; species Lithobates pipiens. Next base: position 78,323,314 of record NW_027507748.1, read on the forward strand.
ACAAGAGTTATAGCGTCTACAAAATAGGGGATAGTTTATGCCATTTTTATTAATAATTTTTTTTTTACTAGTAATGGCAGCGATCTGAAATTTTTATATCATGACTGCGACATTATGGCAGATACATCAGACATTTTTGACACATTTTTGGGACCATTGTCATTTATACAGCAATCAGTGCTATACAAATGCACTGATTCCTGTGTAAATGACACTGGCATTGAAGAGGTTAACCACTAGGGGGCAGGGTAAGGGTTAAGTGTGTCCTGAGGCATGTTTATTACTATGGGAGGGCGTGGCTACATGTGAAACGTCACTGATCTCTGCTCCTAATCACAGAGAGCAGAGATCAGTGACACTGTCACTAGGCAGAACGGGAAGATGCTTGCTTACATTAGCATCTCCCCGTTCTTCCTCCCTGTGATAGGGCGCGCACACAATGGCACGGCAGCAAACTTAAAGGGCCATCTGCCTGTCCATGCCATTCTGCCAACGTACATTGGCGTGCGCCAGTCAGGAACCAGTTAACACACTCTCAATTTAAATTGATGCTTCAGTTCTTTACAGCAGCTAAACAAACACTAGCAAAAGCTTTGAGATCTCCGGCATTGGTAATTAAAAATCAGAATTGTGCGAGGTATAAATTAAGATCCGCTTAATAGTAGCCAACATCCCAACATGAAATACTATAGAAGTTTTCCCCTTAAAAAAGGCGGGACTTTTTAGGCATAGACTGTGACACCAATTGATTTGGTAAAAATATATAAAAAAATTATTTTATTTCAACATAAACAAAGAATAATATATTAACATAGATTTCCGAACAGGAGAAAGGGACACATTACTTCCTCCATGTGCATATATTTATAAAACCAGAAAACATTTGCTTCCTACATCTTATTCAAAAAGAACAGACTTCTATGACATTGTATATAGGCGTATTCAAAGCATTCTACAAACAAGGTCAAATTGCGTTAATATTGTGCATCCAATGTAACCTACGCGTTGCGGAGTTATCTTACTCCTTCTTCAGGGATGATCCATTTTAGCACACTTAAATTTACAAAATAGTAGAATCTATAAAAAACATAAGAAATAATTATATATACGTACAATTTCAAAAAAAAAAAACACAACGCACCACTAAAACGCACCACCTATATATACGATCTTCACTCCAAAATGCAGGTCTAGGCTCATAATGAGGGGGGGATGTTTGACCACCTCCTGGATGGGAACCGGGACCGCAGTGATAGGCGGACTGTAAGGGAGGAGGTGTACAAGTAAAGTAAATGCATGTCAAATTTTCACATGCCTAGATTTTATTATTGCATGTATTTTACTGCAGCGCCAATAATGGCAGATAAAGGTTCTATATGTTAACCCTCTTGTATGACTTCCGTCATTACATTTGTACTAAGAGGGAAACACCCCTAAAGAAAGGGGGGAACTTTATCTAGAAAAAACTATCTCATAGTGATCATTCCTAAAGATAATAATATTGCAAAATCTTTTAAAAATCTTACCCAAAAGCGTTTCATAGAGTAGTTTGCTGTGTCCCGAAGAGAAAAACACCTGAGATTCCTATGTTAGAATTGTTAAAATGAGATGCCCAAATATTGCAACTCCTTTACATTTTTAAGGCGATCTATTTGGCTTAAAGTCGCCGCAATCTCTCTGTAGTCCAAGGATTTTGGTGCTATGGGAGAAAAAGATTCCCCCCAGAGATAGACGTGGCAGGTCCAGCCTAAAATGGGAAGGGGAAGGACAGTTATATCCATTAATTCCCCTTCATTTTTCCATAAGGCTGCATACAGACCGACATAAAAAAGTATATATATTTCCTTACCTTAAATTGTATCTCTCAGCAAGTCACCTCCTCCATGGCCATTGCAGACTGATAACAGACTGCTCCTGGCCCATTAAAGTATCTCACCGCCCCACCTCCTTCCCTCCCCTTCCAGGTGAAGTAAATATTACTCACCTGTGAGTCCTATCACCTAAGCGCGGTCCCCCGGGTGTGCGGCGCATGACGTCGCCCCATGCCCACATCCAAAATGGCGCAGTGGGAGGAGTGACGTCATGCGTTACGCTCCCACCGACACGCATGCGCAGATTGTACCTTAGCCCTGGAGTTGGCCAGACAGTGTTGTTCACTAAACTACATCCCCCAGGAAGCACAGCGCCAGCAAAAGTGTCAGCAACTGCACATTCATGTAGGATGTGTAAACGCATTTAACCTCACGTTCGTCCGAGATGTCTATAGGGCGAGCGTGGGTGGAAAACCTAGGGAAACAGAGAAACGGGAAGCTGGGGTGATCAGACCCACATCCCATTTCTGTTACAGGTATACCGATGAGCGAGAAAAAAGGCCACCAGGGGGGAAAAACAAAAGGTACCTGCCAACCAAGGGCAGGCTTCTCCCCTCCATAGTGGCCTTAGCGTGCCGGGATCACATCCAGAAGAGCCCCATGGTGTTCGAAGAGCCAAAATTTACCTAATCGAGGGGGGAAGAAAAGTACATAAAAAAAAAAAAGAACATGGTCAAACATCCCCCCCTCATTATGAGCCTAGACCTGCATCTTAGAGTGAAGATCATATATATAGGTGGTGCGTTTTAGTGGTGCGTTGTGTTTTTTTTTTTTTAATTGTACGTATATATAATTATTTCTTATGTTTTTTATAGATTCTACTATTTTGTAAATTTAAGTGTGCTAAAATGGATCATCCCTGAAGAAGGAGTAAGATAACTCCGTAACGCGTAGGTTACATTGGATGCACAATATTAACGCAATTTGACCTTGTTTGTAGAATGCTTTGAATACGCCTATATACAATGTCATAGAAGTCTGTTCTTTTTGAATAAGATGTAGGAAGCAAATGTTTTCTGGTTTTATAAATATATGCACATGGAGGAAGTAATGTGTCCCTTTCTCCTGTTCGGAAATGTATGTTAATATATTATTCTTTGTTTATGTTGAAATAAACATTTTTTTTATATATATTTTTACCAAATCAATTGGTGTCACAGTCTATGCCTAAAAAGTCCCGCCTTTTTTAAGGGGAAAACTTCTATAGTATGACATTGGTAATTAATGAAGCAGTGAATAGAATGAACAATACTATGACCTATGCTAAAACGATAGCTCTTGAAACAAACACGATTCCTAAATTTGGAAAAATGTGGCAGCCTTGGATAGAAAATTTTATGCCACCAACATCTGACAAAAAGGTACTACTTCCATGGTAGTTAATTTAGAAGGTTTCTTCTTGAATGTCTTCACTCCAGAGGTGGTGGTGACTCTCGATTTGACCTTGCAGACTTCTTTACTCTTTTTCCATTCCTTCTTCTCTTCCTTTCTATTTCTTTCTACCCATACTCACATTACATTATTGAAGCTCCAATTTGTTTATACTCATATAGAGTTATTACGACTATATTTATTGCTCTAGTGACTTTGGATATCGTAATCTTCATGATAATCCTGAATTATTGGTCAACAGTTACTTAATACTTCACCAATTATCACTATATTGTATCTGATAATATGTAATTTTGTTTTTGGAGAAATGTAAGTGAGCTTCATCACTTTGTTTGTATAATTATTTTTTTATTTACTCGTCTAATATTCACTTGACTACACAATAAAGTATTTTGACAAAGAGATAGAAGTTGGATGTATAGCCAAAGGTAGACCACTTCCAGGCTTGTCTGTCAGCTAGCTTCATTAAAACATCTACACGTGGCTCAGCTGAGCATACACTTTTATGCTAAGCTCTGACTTTGCAAGAGGGCAATGAGATTGATTGTTTTTTTTTTACAAGAATGATTGCCATTTCCCCAAAGATATGTTGGCCAGGGGTGTCTAAAGCCTTATACACAAGATCGAATTGTTGGCCAACAGCCAGACTTTTGTCCAAAGGGCGTGTGCCAGGAACTTGTCTTGCATACTGTGACAGAGCCCACTGTCACTGTGTGTTTTGAAAGGGACTGTGGGCTGGCCTCCTGCCCACAGACTATGGCCCAGAAGAGACTGAGAGACTTGGGGACAAAATGGCATTGAGATAATGTAATGTAACACTACATCCCTTCTCCCCCATCCCCCCCCCTTTTTGCTGTGTTTAATTGTGTTGGATCATGGCGCGTAAACAAAGGTCTGAAAACATCTCCCAGCAGGGGATGTGTAAGGAGGGGATGCCTGCTTAACATAATTCCTTTATGTGTTTCAACTTTAGTTTCTGTTTCCATGTACAAGTGTTGAGTTCCCATTAGTTCTTCCTGTTTCCCTAACCCCTCTAAGACAAGGCTAAGGAGAGTGTCCATAACTGTGTTTAAAAGTGTATGTTTTTGTATTTAATAAACAGTTTATGCTCTGCATGTTTAACCCTCAACACCTGTGTGGCTTGTCTCGTGATTAAGGGGTTATGGGGAGTCTGCAGGCTGTGGGCGCGTTTGGAGGACAGAAGACACAGGTCTGGAGGAGGTGCCCAGCAGAGGTATCCGAGATCTGTCACACATACTAAGAGTACACAATTGTCGGCCAATAAACACGAATGTAGTGACGTACTATGTAGAATTTCAGCTCTTGAGCACCACCCTTTGGGCACCTTCTGCTAATGTCATGTTTGATGAGCATTGATTCCGAGCATGCGTGTTTGTACTTTGGGTTTTTGTGTGACGGACTTGTGTACACAGAATACGAAAATCTGACAACAGACCAATGTCTGACGAAAATTTACTATCTAATATTTGTTGGCGGAAAGTTGGACAAAAATTGTCTGATGGAGCGTACTAATGGTCTGATTTTAGGTAAACAGTCTGTCATCACACAATTCCCTGATGAAAATCCGATTGTGTGTATGAGGCTTTAACCTACAGCTTTCCTAGCTTTCCAATATATGTGCTTAGACATTTAGAAAAAGAACACAGATCATTGATAGGGCAGAAGTCTCTTTTCAAAAGAAAAAATTACTTTAGACGCCTTCACAGTCTTGATATATCATGTTAAATCAAGCAAGCTTACACATTTTCACATTTTAGATTTCTTACATGCATAGTTTTATTGATATCATAACAGGTATCACAAGTTCAAAGTTTTTATTTTTTCTTTCTTGATTAGAAGGTGTCTGCCAGGAAAGCAACTTTTATATTAGCTCTCAATTGGCTGGTACAGATCCACAGGTAGTATGCAGGTTTAAAATGAAAATATATTTTAATGGATGTAAAGTAATCGCCTTGGTGTAAATTATTTTCCTGATGTATGCTTATATTTTTAAAACGTCGTTCCTTAACAGAATCTGTAATTATTTTTGTCTATTTATTTATGTATATGTGGAAAATATATTGTAGGTCTGCTTTCTGGTTTACAGTGCTACACGATCGTCTGGTCTTTTTTCTCCTTCTCATGGCAAAGTACTCTGTGTACAGTACAGTCTACAGTGTAGACATTTGCACTACGGGAACATTTGTTTAGTTTCATCTTCGTTTCATTTTTTTGGTTTTCTTTGTTTATTGGATCATTTGTTATGAGCGATAGTGGGATGCATTCGTATTCGCTCCGTGATATTAATTTAGATGCGGCATTCGTTACTTTGGATAATTTGTAACTTCGAGTGCATTCGTATTCATTCCATTTCATTCATTTAGATGTGACATATGTTACTTTGAATATTTCGTACCTTTGGATGCATTTGTGTTTGTTACATTCATTAACAATTACTTTAGCCAAATTTGAAAAGAAATTCCAATAAAAATGTAAATCTAATCTATCCCAAATTAGGTGCTATGGCACAGAGACCTGAATAGAACAATTACTGACTAGTTATTTTACCTATCATTTAATAGTTTATAATAATAAATAATAATAAAAACTGTAATAATAGTTAATAATTTAATTATAATAGAAAATATGAAAAACAAAATTATCCGAATGTAATCGATTCGTTAAACTCGTAGGTTGAATCATTTTTCGTTCTTTCCGATTTTTGTTCTTTCAGATTTTCATTCTGACAATTAATTTTCATATGCATTCATCAAAAGAGACTTTTGTTCATTTAGATGCTTCCGAATGAACGAATATGATGAATTTCTTCCAAAAATGAATTTGTAACGAAACTAATTGCACATGTCTAATACAGTGTCAAAAATTGAGAATCTGCTTCCACCAGGGGAGCAGTGGCAGACCAGCTATGTACAGCAACATGAATAAAGTCTACTTTTGTACACTTCAAATAAAGTTTGTACAAAAATAAAAGGTAGAGTTGTGTGTGATGAGCTTAATCAGGCACTACACTGTCCCCTACCACAGTCAGGAACTGACAGCTGCCTGGGAGGTAAAGAGCTCCGACGGCAGGCCATTCCTGTGTTAGTACAGCCTTACTCTGCTTCAGTATCTACCATTTTCACTCAGCTTGTAAGGTCACTTCCCTGGCATGGCCTGGGGTTTAGAAAGAGACCACTACAGTCAGAAACTTCTCATATAGGTGTCTGTCTTACCATTGTCAACCAATATATGTATGTGAGCCACACAGGCTGTATGGGAATGAAGTCCTGTGCCCACCACTGTAAGTGCTAGCTGGGAAAGGAGCTTGTCTATACAAGCAATGGTAGAGAGTAATAGGTGTCCCGGGAGCTGCGCATCAAGTCAAAACCTGTTGGGTGATAGTGAATGGCAGTCTCAGCCTGGACCCCCTCTAGGCCATTCCTCAACACGTTTTACTCTGCACTCAAGCTTAATCATAGGGATTCCCAAGAGTAAATTCCTGTGGGCGAAGTCAAATGTGTTGGGGGCGTGGCCTGGCTGGTCCAGGCTAAGACTGCCATACACTATCACACAACAGGTTTTGACTTGATGTGTGGCTCCCGGGACACCAATCACTCTTTACCATTGTCAGTTTGAGGTATTTTTTACAGTTTTAGTTATTAGTTTGTTTGTGTTTTTCAGTATTACTGTAGACAGCATCCCCATTATTGCCAAATTATGCTACTGTACCTTTAAATAATTGTCATCCACAGCCTCTTTGTGTCAATGTCAACTTAACTACTGTATGTCTTTCTTTTCAGCATAAAAGTTTCAGTATATGGTCTGTGCTATATGGATTGTTAGGCTCTTGGAGAATATTTTAAGGGAGCAGGGCAGAGCCTCCTGAATCAAATACATCAATTCATCATTAATCATACCCATTCATCTGATCAAGTTACAGTTTTCAAATTTATTTTTATGAAAGTAATACATGGCTAGTATCTGCACAGAAGAAGACCTACATGTTCAAGGATGTCTAGTTGTGGATCTCTGTGCTGATTTAACTCTAGGGGAGGTATGAGAGGATTTTATTTTTAAAGAAAATTAGAAAAAAAGTAGGCATGGTGGCAGATAAAATACTATAAGACACTTTTCTATAGCAACTTAGATCTAAGTCGACTTGAGTATTTAAAAATGTTCCTTATTATGCTGATTGTGTAATGCAGCAAGCTGAGGAATTTACTTTACTTTTTGTAGGTAAATACAAAAATAATACATAGATCCAATAAGCCCACTGGGAGACAGTAAATAAATCTGACTATTTTATATGGCAGATAACTAATAATTGCCCGTCACAGAGATCACAAGACAAAGATCCACTCATATCAGTTCTGTGTCTTTTGTCTGTGATACCAGCTGTCCAATGACAGCTTTATCACAGACATTTAATAGGTACAATGACTGTTTCCTTTCTCTTTGTAGGGAAGACTGCAGAAATAGATGTGCGACTACCTACTTTTTTTACAACACTATGGGGGTGATTTACTAAGAAAACGGCACTGTACCAGTCCATACATTTATTGGTGCATCAGAAAGTCATTAATTGAACCACTGCACATTGAAGCGCAAACAGCAATAATAAATACCTGCATATGCAAACAGCAACTGTTGCTAGGGTAACAGCGGTTTTCACATTAATAATAGCGCACGCCCAATACAATTGGTTATCTCATTGGATGTGTCTTGTTAGGCAACCCTTTTGATGCTAATCTCATTCCTATCACTTCTAATATATCTTTGAAATATGTTTTTTTTTTCTTTTTTACCCAAATCTTTCAATACATTACAAAGAACAGAGAAGTGTTTCTAAACCCAATAAATTGATATTTTTAGATCTTGATCTTTAAAAGTGACCATTCACTGCAATCAGTTAAATCTTAAATAATATAAATTAGATTTAGTGCATGATTTTTTTATAATTTGAATTAATTGTTTGAGTACATCTTCCTTTTACCTATTTTGCTTAAATATCAAGTTGTACAGAGATTGGCCAATCAGATTGCATAGTGTATGACCATCTTAAGTGCCAAATTTGGAATGTAGATGTGCCATGACCCACTTGTATTTCCCAAACGACATTTCTTGGGCATTATACAAGGCACTTCAGAAACCCCCTTTTTTCAAGACATGCTAGAGTGATCAGGTTTTTTCAAACTAAGGCTCTCCAGCTGTTGCATACACATCCCATGAGGCATTGTAAAACTCTGACATTCACAGACATGACTAGACATGATGGGAATTGTAGTTCCTGAACAACTGGAGGGCTGTAGTTTAACCACTTTCAGACCGGACCATTTTGCTGGTAAATGACCAGAGGTCTTTTTACACTTTGGCACTGCGCTGCTTTAACTGGTAATTGCGCGGTCATGCAATGTTGTACCCAAACAAAATTTGCGTCCTTTTCTTCCCACAAATAGAGCTTTCCTTTGATGGTATTTGATTGCCTCTGCGATTTTTATTTTTTGCGATATAAACGTAAAAAAACCGCAAATTTTGAAAAAAAATTATATTTTCTACTTTTTCCAATAAACTAAATTTTAGTCATACATTTAGGCCAAAATGTATTCAGCCACATGTCTTTGGTAAAAAAAAAGTCAATAATTGTATATTTATTGGTTTGCGCAAAAGTTGTCACATCTACAAACTAAGGTACGTTTTCTGGAATTTACGCAGCTTTTAGTTTACGACTGCCTATCTCATTTCTTGAGGTGCTAAATTGGCAGGGCAGTACAAAACCCCCCCAAATGACCCCATTTTGGAAAGTAGACCCCCTAAGGAAATTGATAAGAGGCATGTTGAGCCCATTGAATATTTTATTTTTTTGCCTCAAGCGATTGAATAATGACAAAAAAAAAAATATTTTTTTTTTTTTACACAAAGTTGTCACTAAATGATATATTGCTCACACATGCTATGGGCATATGTGAAATGACACCCCAAAATGAATTCTGCTGCTTCTCCTGAGTACGGGGATACCACATATGTGGGACTTTTTGGGAGCCTAGCCGCGTACGGGGCCCCGAAAACCAAGCACCGCCTTCAGGCTTTCTAAGGGCGTAAATTTTTGAGTTCACTTCTCACCCCCACAAATGACCCCATTTTAGAAAGTAGACACCCCAAGCTATTTGCTGAGAGGCATGTTGAGTTCATGGAATATTTTATATTTTGCCACAAGTTGCGGGAAAATTACAAACTTTTTTTTTTTTTTTTTTTCACAAAGTTGTCACTAAATGATATATTGCTCACGCATGCCATGGGCATATGTGAAATAACACCCCAAAATAAATTCTGCTGCTTCTCCTGAGTACGGGGATACCACATATGTGGGACTTTTTGGGAGCCTAGCCGCGTACGGGGCCCCGAAAACCAAGCACCGCCTTCAGGCTTTCTAAGGGCGTTACAGTTTTGAAGGCCATAAAATGCCAAGATGGCACAAACCCCCCCCCAAATGACCCCATTTTGGAAAGTAGACACCCCTAAATTTAGGGGTACACTAGTGAGACTAGGTAATAAATGGCGGGTGCCCTGAAACTATAAAAAAATAACTAACCAACCAGCGTCACCTGTAACAGTTATATGGTGATCACTGGTGAAAGGGTTAACTAGGGGGCAATCAGGGGGCTTTATGCGGTAGTATATGGGGGTCCTTGGCGCTATAAAAAGCTGCGGCGAACCTAAATACCTACCTGCCTAACTAGCGTCACCTGTGACACTAATACAGCGATCAGAAAAACGATCGCTTATTAGGTTGGGTTCACACTGGAGCGATGCGGGAACGCCACGAATGCGCGGCGGGTTCCCGCATCGCATGCCTCCCGGCGGCAGTTCACACTGCCCTATGCGAACTGCTGGGAGTGTCAGTGAAATGTTAATGACACCCCCAGATCAGTTCGCATATCGCAGTGCGATCTGCAAACTTGGATCGCATGGTGTGAACACCCATGCGATCCGATTCTGCTGCGGACCAAAAAAAGGGTCCCGTGCGAGCTTGCGGCGGGTGCGGCGGGTGCGACACGAATTCAGCCATACTATCTGTATAGCTGAACTCGAATCGCACAGAGATCGGATGTGATTTGCACTGCAGTGCGGTGCGAATCACATCCGTTCTCATAAACCGCTGCAATGTGAACCCAGCCTTAGTGACACTGGCGACGGGGGGTGATCACGGGGTTAAACCTTTATTGGGGGGGTTAGGGGGTACCTTAGAACTAAATGGGGCTAACCCTAACTGCCCTAACAGTTATTAGTCACAAATGACACCCGCCGGGTGATCAGGGGGTTAAACCTTTATTAGGTAATAAATGGCGGGTGCCCTGAAACTATAAAAAAATAACTAACCAACCAGCGTCACCTGTAACAGTTATATGGTGATCACTGGTGAAAGGGTTAACTAGGGGGCAATCAGGGGGCTTTATGCGGTAGTATATGGGGGTCCCTGGCGCTATAAAAAGCTGCGGCGAACCTAAATACCTACCTGCCTAACTAGCGTCACCTGCGACACTAATAGGGCGATCAGAAAAATGATCGCTTATTAGGCTGGGTTCACACTGGAGCGATGCGGAAACGCCACGAATCCGCGGTGGGTTCCCGCATCGCATGCCTCCCGGCGGCAGTTCACACTGCCCTATGCGAACTGCTGGGAGTGTCAGTGAAATGTTACTGACACCCCCAGATCAGTTCGCATATCGCAGTGCGATCTGCAAACTCGGATCGCATGGTGTGAACACCCATGCGATCCGATTCTGCTGCGGGCCAAAAAAAGGGTCCCGTGCGAATTTGCGGCGGGTGCGGCGGGTGTGGCGGGTGCGGCGAATGGCTGAACTCGAATCGCACAGAGATCGGATGTGATTTGCACTGCAGTGCGGTGCGAATCACATTCGTTCTCATAAACCGCTGCAATGTGAACCCAGCCTTAGTGACACTGGCGACGGGGGGTGATCACGGGGTTAAACCTTTATTGGGGGGGTTAGGGGGGTACATTAGAACTAAAAGGGGCTAACCCTAACTGCCCTAACAGTTATTACAGTCACAAATGACACCAATGCAAAAAAAAAAAAAAAAATGACATTGGTGTCACTGTGACTGGGGGGCAGGGGTAATTGGGGGGGTGATCGGGGGGTAAAGGGGGGGTGTGAGTGTGCCTGGCATGTTCTACTGTGTGTGTAGAGTGTTGGTGCAACTCACCGATCCGCTCTCCTCCGTGTCGGAATGAAAAATACCGACACGGAGGAGAGAATACATCACTTCCTCTCCTGTGTTTACATTACAGGAGAGGAAGTGATGTCACGGGGGATTTCTATTCGTCAGGAGCGATCGCGAGGGGGTGGCCATGAATGAATGGCCGCCCCCTCGTCCCGGATCGCTCCCGGACGAAAACCGACCGCCGCAGGCACCGGGCGGGGGCCCGATCGGGCCCCCGACCCGCGGGAAGGCAGGGACGTACAGGTACGCCCATATGCCTGCCCGTGCCATGCTGTCGACGTACATCGTCGTGCGGCGGTCGGCAACTGGTTAAAGACCCCTGTGCTAGACCATTATTATGCCTCCAGAATTGGGAGTGTGGCATCTACCCAACTTCTCTCTGCTGGTGGACACAAGAACCTACATCTATTGATATATAGATATATCTATATATACACACACACACTGAAGCAGGAAGCAATATACATTGGCCCGGAGGTGAATTTGTACACAGGAAGTAAGTGTGTGTTTTGAGGCCAAATCATTTAGACATAACATACACACATGACCCACACAAACACCACCCCATCTAAAAATAAATACAAAAATATATTAATTTGCAAATAAGGATCATCTCTTCCTCAGAGAACAATGAGCAGGGCATGGTGATGGGAAGAAATTAGTTCAAGCAATTAGTTGCTTAGTACAAGCAACTTTCTGGAGGCGCATGGTGTAATTCCTGTGTGCTGGCCACTGCTTCCGGGAACCAGATATGCGACACGGGTACATATCTCAGAGCACCCAGCAGTTGCGCATCTCACATACACAGTGGTCACGCATCTATATGTATTTGGCACATCTAGCTACAGGAACCCAATTTTTATGGAAATTAATAGTAAAGCAGATGCAGATTTACAGAACTGGACTAACAAATGTTTATAGTAAAAGGCAACTGGTATTTTCTATTAAACAAGGTCTAAATGGGTAATTGACATGCGTCACAGTCAAACTGATTTAGGTTTTCAATGCAGCATGGACATACACTATGTTGTCAAAAGTATTGAGACGTCTGCCTTTACACATACATTAACTTTAATGGCATCACAGTCTTTGTCCGTAGGGTTAAATAATGAGTTGGCCTGTCCTTTGCAGCTATAACAGCTTCAAATCTAGAGTTTGTAAGGCCGCGTACACACGCGCGGACTGTTGGCCCAACTTTGTCCGTCCAACAGTTTGAGCGAACAGTCCGCTCAAACTTAGCATGGACGGACATGGCCACACACGACGGACGAACAGTTTGCTGAAACCGTGCGCGATGACGTGAACGGCACGTACGACGGGACGAAAAATACGACGTCCTATACACTGCAATGCAACCTTCCGACGTGGAAATCCTTTCTGAGCACGCGCGAGACTTAGTTGGCCGAACAAGCCTACACACGAGCGAACAGTCCGCTGAAACCTTGTTTCAGCGGACAGTTTTTCGGAATTTCCGTAAGACCTTGTTCGGCCAACTGTCCGCTGAAACTGTCCGCTGAAGCCCCACACACGAGCGGACTGTCCGCCCAAACACTGTTCAGTGGACAAGGTTGGGCAAACAGTCCGCGCGTGTGTACGCGGCCTAACACATGGATTTTCTCTTTGTATTTTGTTTGTTATGTCTTTGCAAAACAGATGCGTTTTAGAGCAAGTATTCTTTACTTTTGTTTATTTTTTGTTTGCTTGGGGGGGATATTTTTCACTGAAATATGTTTGATGTTGTCAATGTTTGTTGTTTGTAGGTTCTTAATTTCACTTTGATTTAATTATCTGTGCTGCATTATTTTTCAAAAGCTTCCTCAAGATGCAAGATGTTGTGACTAATATTCAAATCCTTAAGAGACTGTCCTCTTGTGGGTGCAGTCCTTTTAACTCCTGTTCATTTGCTCTGCAAAATGGTCAGACCTCAAAACCATACTCTGGTTAGAGTCTCAAATTAACATACGCATGTTTTTTCCTTGCTCTTTTCTAAGTCTCTGTTTTGTTGACCAATACAATTTGTAATAATTCATTTTGCAGATGCATGCTCAATACAAGTAATGCATTTTACACTCCCCCCCCAAAAAAAAAAAATGTAACGAACCTGTGCAAGATGAAGGAAAACCTGCAAACATGGCCTGTTGGGGGTACTTGAGGACAGGGTTGGGAACCACTGATTTAGAGTACTGAGCTAAAATCGAGCTCAAGACAATTCTATTCTAATTGTGGGCATTTGAGGCAAACCAAGTGAGTGTTCCTTTTCTGAAAATTGGCTTCACTTACTGTCACATAGCCAAACAAGAAGTGAGGGTAAAACTCTACCAATGTCTTTCCTTGGGGACACACGTCATCTAACTCGTGTCCCCATTAGGCAATTTGCACTCTAGCACTTTGTTGTGTACACCCCAAATTATTAGGTATTTTGGGGTTTATTAAAGGCAAATCCACTCTGCAATACACGTGTACTCACTGAAAATCTGAGGGGAAGCACTGGTGATTTTATCATCCAATCATGTAGAAGTAAAAATTTGTATTTTTATTTTCCTTGCATGTCTCGCTCAGATCTGGTAATTGAATTTGGGGGAACCCCACACCTTTTTTTTTTTATCAATGACTTTTCAATGACTGTTCTCAGTATTACGGGGAACTGACAATTCATTCATGCGCTGCACTGGAGGGAGAGATCACCCCGTTGCTGGATCAGATCAGCCATCGCTGGACCCCGGAGAGATGATCATCCATCGCTGAATAGCAAGAGTGGATTACCACCGCTGGAATCTTTTTTATTTTTAATAAAGGACTTTTGCAACAGCGTGTGTGTTTTTTTCAACATTCTTTTACACTTTCTTTGTGAAATGGTAGGGGTACTTTTGTACCCCCTTACCATTTCAAACAGGGGGGCCAGGATCTGGGGGTCCCCTTGTTAAGCCCCCGCCTGCAGACCCCCAAAACCACCGGCCAGGGTTGTGGGGATGAGGCCCTTGTCCTAAACAACATGGGGACAAGGTGCTTTGAGGGGTCACAGACCCCAAAACCATCCTCCCAATGTTGAGGGCATGTGGCCTGGTACGGTTTAGGAGGGGGGGCACTCTCTTGTCCCCCCCTCTTTTCCTGTGGCCTGCCAGGATGCGTGCTCGGATAAAGGGTCTGGTATAGATTTTTAGGGGGAACTCCACTGCATTTTTTTTAAATCTGGCATGGAGTTCCCAGGTCTGGTATGGATATTTAAGGGGAACCCCACGTCATTTTTTTTTATTTGACGCGGGGTTCCCCTTAATATCCATGTCAGACCTGAAGGGCCTGGTAATTGAATTTGGGGGAACCCCACACTTTTTTTTTATCAATGACTTTCAATGACTGTTGTCTGTATTACGGGGAGCTGATAATTCATTATAGCCGCGAGTCATTTTAAATGACTTTTTTTCCTGCAGAAATGACACTTTGTGCAGGGACAGTTCTAAGCACGGCAAACATGAGCCCCTTTACAGGCATACTATAGACACCCCCAGGTACGAAATTTAAAGGAATATTACACTTTTATTGTTTCACTTTAAGCATTATTAAAATCACTGCTCCCAAAAAAAACGTCAGTTTTTAAAACTTTTTTTGCATTGATACATGTCCCCTGGGGCAGGACCCAGGTCCCTAAACACTTTTTAGGACAATAACTTGCATATTAGCCTTTAAAATTAGCACTTTCGATTTTGAACGTTCGAGTCCCATAGACTTTAATAGGGTTCTAAAGTTCACACGAAGTTTAGGTCTGTTCGCAGGTTCTGGTGCGAACCGAACTAGGGGATTTTTGGCTCATCCTTAGTGGCAGGAAGTGAATAAATTTAAAGGAGAAACTGGCAAAATTTGGGAGGTGTCTCCACCCTATCAGAGGTGTAGACATCCCCAAAAACTGACAAGACTTCTAATCCCTCTGCACTCTATCCTCTAGCATAAGAAAGGATTTCATTTTGCTTAACTTTGCAAAGACACATTCCTAAGCTTGAACTGCATCATATATGATACCCTGCTAAAACATATTTACATAAGTAAAACTTAAAAAATAAATGTATTTATTTATTATTTCTTTTGGGAAACAGCACCAAACAATAGTTTTGTGTAATGGTATATATCCCAGTACTTGCAGATGGCTGCTTCTGGTAAAAAATCTTTCACGTACCACTGCCTTCATAGCCATTGGAAACTGTAACTAAGTGGTTATCTTCTGGCTCTGGGCAGTATTGATGATTAATGAGGGGGATCGGATGAACGTGGACCGTCTGTCCGCGTTCATCCGATCCGCTCTGCAGACAGATAGAAAAATAGGATTTTCCTCCATCTGCAGAATCGGACCATAGCGAAGACGGACGATATCGGATGTCTGCGGATTTTCATCTGCAGACACCCGCTATCCCATAGGAATGTATGTATGTCCGTATTTCATCCACAAATGGATAGATGAAATACGGACATATGGTCCGCATGTGTGAAAGGGGCCTAAATCCAAACACAATATGAATTACACAGGTTCTGAGGCTAATTTAATTCAGATAAGGCACTGAGTGAGTTTATTTACCACCTGTGTAATTGATATGTGTTTGGTTTTAAAGGGATCAGGTGGCAATCCTGCAAATGATTGGCCCTGGATGCAGACAGAATCTCTACTACACCTCCCATATTTAATTGCAAATTGCCCCATAGCAAGTTTTTAAAAAGAAATGTAAAAATACATTATTTTACCCTTTACAGGCAGTCCCTGAGTTACAATCATCCGATTTACATACAGTACTACTCATACTTACAAATGGAGGGAGACAACAAGAAGTGAGAGGAAGTCTACCACTAAGATGAAAAATTCACTACTATAAAGTTGCTTTCAAATTGAGGTGCTTTACAGGCGCTATAGCACTAAAAATAGCACCTGCAAAGCACCTGTAAAGAGCCTCTCCACTCACTCCAGTGTAAAAGCCTGAGTGCTTTCACACTGTAGAGGTGCGCTTGCAGGACGGTAAAAAAAAGTCCTGCAAGCAGCATCTTTGCAGTGCTATAGGGATGGGGTATACACCACTCCTAAATTGCCCCTGCACATAAAAAAACATAATGCCATCCAAAAAACATTAGAAAAAAAATTGTCTGGAGTTACTGTAAACTTAAAAAAAATTACCTGTTCCAACTTACATACAAATTCAACTTAAGAACAAACCTACAAAATTTAAGTCTTCCCTATCAAATCCCAAATTATATTAAAAAAAGTTTTGATTGCAGCTGGGCTTTATGGCCTTCTGGATTCTTAGAAAAAAAGTTTTCCTTCAACTTAGTTTTAAGGCAATATTATGTACAATGAGGCTCAAAAAAGCTTCAAGTTCCCAGAAGCAACATGTGGCTGATTACTACTGGAAGCATGTGCCTCAAGCTATGAGCCTGACAAAGAGCAGGAACGCAGGAAGGCTTGCTGCTTTGAATTGCCATGAAATCCTTCTGAAATATGTATTCATTATTGCAAGTGTGCTTGTACAATAAATGGCAGATCTTATTTAAATTTCAACATTTTTAATAAAGCAGCAAACGCATTGATAATCTACAAAATGGCTACCAATCAGGTATTGATTTAGATATTTAGAAAATTATATCTGATTAGTTAGTTATAACACTAGATCCAAATCCAGCAGATTCTCTACTGGAAAATTCAAATATCTGTCCATAGCTTTCTTCAGAACTGCCCCATGTATATTGCAATAATTTATAAGTAACTATGTACAGTATCTCAAAAAAGTGAGTACACCCCTCACATTTTTGTAAATATTTATCTTTGGATGTAACAACACTGAAGAAATGACACTTTGCTAGAATGTAAAGTAGTGAGTGTACAGCTTGTATAACAGTGTAAATTTGCTGTTCCCTCAAAATAACTCAACACACAACCATTAATGTCTAAACACCTGGCAACAAAAGCGAGTACACCCTAAGTGAAAATGTCCAAATTGGGCCCAATTAGCCAATTTCCCTTGCATGTGACTCATTAGTGTTACAGGGTCTCAGGTGTGAATGGGGAGCAGGTGTGTTCAATTTGGTGTTATCGCTCTCACTCTCTTATACTGGTCACTGGAAGTTCAACATGGTACCTCATGGCAAAGAACTCTCTGATGATTTTAAAAAGAATTGTTGCTCTACATAAAGATGGAGTAGGCCATCAAAATATTGCCAAGACCCTGAAACTAAGCTGCAGCAAGGTGGCCATACAGCGGTTTAACAGGACAGGTTCCACTCAGAACAGGTCTCACCATGGTGGATCCAAAGAAGTTGAGTGCATGTGCTCAGTGTCATATCCAAAGGTTGTCTTTGGGAAATAGACATATGAGTGCTGCCAGCATTGCTGCTGGCAGCACTCATTTTCAAAGGTTGAAAAGGTGAGGGGTCAGCCTGTTAGTGCTCAGACCATACGCCGAACTGCATCAAATTGGTCTGCATGGCTGTTGTCCCAGGAGAAAATCTCTTCTAAAGATGATGCACAAGAAAGACTAAGGATGTAGGTTACTGGAACCATGTCCTGTGGTCTGATGAGACCAAGATAAACTTATTTGGTTCAGATGGTATCAATTGTGTGTGGTGGCAACCAGGTGAGGAGTACAAAGATTAGTGTGTCTTGCCTACATTCAAGCATGGTGGTGGGAGTGTCGTGGTCTGGGACTGCATGAGTGTTGCTGGCACTGGGGAGCTACAGTTCATTGAGAGAACCATGAATGCCAACATGTACTGTGACATACCAAAGCCGAGAATGATTCCCTCCCTTCGGAGACTGGGCCACAGGGCAGTATTCCAACATAACGACCCCAAACACACCTCCAAGGTGACCACTGCCTTGCTAAAGAAGCTGAGGCAAAAGGTGATGGGCCGGCCAAACATGTCTCCAGACCTAAACCCTATTGAGTATCTGGTTGGCATCCTCAAACGGAAGGTGGCGGAGCACAAGGTCTCTAACATCCACTATCTTTGTCATGTCATCATGGAGGAGTGGAAGAGGACTGCAGTGGCAACCTGTAAAGCTCTGGTGAACTCCATGCCCAGGAGGGTTAAGACAGTGCTGGAAAATAATGATGGGCACAAAAATATTAACGCTTTGGGCTCAATTTGGATATTTTCACTTAGGGGTGTACTCACTTTTGTTGCCAACTGTTTAGACATGAATGGCTGTGTGTTATTTTGAGGAGACAGCTAATTTACACCGTTATACCATCTGTACACTCACTACTTTACATTGTAGCAAAGTGTAATTTCTTCAGTGTTGTCACAAAAGATATAATAAAATATTTACAAAAATATGAGGGGTGTACTCATTTTTGTGAGATACTGTATATGCATATGTAGAAGGTACCTCTCCAAGCTGATTGAATCCACAAATGAGAGAGCTGCCTGCTAGCAGACACACACACACACACACACACACACACACACACACACACACACACACACACACACACACACACACGTTCCTCCCCTGTGTTCCTATTAGCATGAGGAAGGAAGTCAATTGTAGGAACAGTTACAGGAATCAAAGAATGGGGAAAACAGCAGCTGAAAAGTAGTCTGGAATATGAAGTCCCGGGACAAAGCTGATCATTGATTTTTAAAGGCACAGAATTACAAAACCCAGCCTGCATTGCATGAAAAGCAGAGGATGATTGGAGAGACTATAAAGCTCCTTCGGGGGTATAGCTACACATAATTAATATAAAAAGAGCAGCTTGATTCAAAAGCAAAAAACTTTACTAAACCAAAAACATAAGTTAATATATAGTCAAAATGAAAAAAAGTCAATATGGAAAAAAGGGATTAGAAATGACCCAATCAAATCCAGCAAGTGAGGAGTGGGAAACTGACATATCAGCATGGATGTCACACCACTTCCTTAAACTAAACCTCTCTAGAACTGAGCTATTAATATTCCCCCCTGCACATGCCCCCCTCTATGACTTTTCCATCAAAATCAACAATGCAACCATCAGGCCCTCCCCTCACACCAGGGTACTAGGTGTAACCCTAGACTCTGACTTGTCATTTCAGCCTCAAGTCCAATCGTTGTCAAAAGGTTGTAGATTTCACCTCCGTAACATCTCTAAAATTTGCCCCTTTTTAACAAATGAAACCACCAAGCTCCTCATTCACTCCCTTGTTATATCTCGCCTTGACTATTGCAACTCCCTTCTCATTGGCCTGCCTCTCCATAGGCTATCCCCTCTTCAGTCTATCATAAATGCTGCTGCCAGACTTATCCACCTTACCAACCGCTCAGTGTCTGCCAACCCTCTCCTCCAATCCCTACACTGGCTCCCAATCACCCAGCGAATTAAATTCAAAATACTAACCACAACATACAAAGCCATTCACAACTCTGCCCCGAGCTACATCCCCAATCTTGTCTCCAAATATCACCCAAATCGTCCCCTCCGTTCTTCTCAAGACCTCCTACTCTCAAGCTCTCTTGTCTCCTCCTCCCATGCTCGTCTCCAGGATTTCTCCAGAGCCTCTCCAATCTTCTGGAACTCGCTACATCCACTGGTCCGGCTATCCCCTACTCTTGCTACCTTCAGGCGATCCCTGAAAACTCATCTATTCAGGGAAGCCTATCACATTGCAAACTAATCTCCTACCACTTCCATCAGCTCATTCCCGACAGTTATAACCTTTTGTACCACCTGCCCGACCCTATTAGATTGTAAGCTCTTCTGAGCAGGGCCCTCTTAATCCTCTTGTATTTTATTGTATTGTAACTGTATTGTCTCCTTTTTATATTGTAAAGCACTTTGTAAATTGCTGGCGCTATATAAATCCTGAATAATAATAATAATAATAATAAAAATGAAAAATAGAGATGCATATAGGATAAAGCCAGCTTCCCCAGGTCCTCCGTGTGAAACACCTCCAATAAAAAAAGATGGCAACTTACCAGAGAAAATTGGCCTCCAAACTAATAGAAACGCCAAAATAATACAGTGGGGAAGATCTTTTCCTGATATGTCTGCAAAGGTACTGTAGGTCCTAGTAACCCCCGAATCTCAGTCTCACACAGGTGCATAGGTATATAAATGAAAGAAGACAATAGCGTGATACTGTCTAGGCAATTTATTAAATGTACAATGTTTTCAAATTCTAAAATATATAAGGCCATTTATTGTCATTCCCATGAGAATATCTTCAAATTCTTCTTTGCTTTATATCATCCGTACTTCAATATGTCTTTTTATTTCTGGTATCAAATAATTTGTCTTATATTCTGTACATGTAATTTATTTTAACATAAAATAAAAACTTTTATATGAGAAAAAACAGAGTACACTCACATGGTCATCTTTAAAAACGAGCGAGTGATCATATAAATGCTGCAGCGATAGGCAAAAACAGTGAAACGAGCAGCCTGTGGGTGGGAACAAACGTGACGCTACTACACTCGGTCCTACAACCTTCTTTACACTGCTGTAGCATTCAAGGCAATTCATTCAAGGCAATAAAGAAAGCTAAAATGTTAAAATTAACCACTTTCAGGCCGGACAATTTTGCTGGCTTAAGACTAGACCACTTGTGATTCGGCACTGCGTCGCTTTAACTGACAATTACATGGTCGTGCGATGTGGCTCCCAAACAAAATTTACGTCCTTTTTTTCCCCACAAATAGAGCTTTCTTTTGATGGTATTTGATCACCTCCGCGGTTTTTTTAAACAAAAAAAGAGCGACAATTTTGAAAAAAAACACATTATTTTTTACTTTTTGCTATAATAAATATCCCCCAAAAATATATAAAAAATTTTTTTTTTCCTCAGTTTAGGCAGATATGCATTCTTCTACATATTTTTGGTAAAAAAAAAAAAAAAATCTCAATAAGCGGAAAACGATTGGTTTGCGTCTACAAAATAAGGCATAGATTTATGGCATTTTTATTATTTTTTTTTTTTATTAGTAATGGCGGCGATCTGTGATTTTTATCATGACTGCAACATTATGGCGGACACATTGGATTCTTTTGGCACTATTTTGGGACCACTGTCATTTATACAGCGATCAGTGCTATAAAAATGCACTGATTACTGTGTAAATGACACTGGCAAGGAAGGGGTTAAACACTAGGGGACATTCAAGGGGTTAAGTGTGTCCTAGGGAGTGATTCTAAATGTAGGGGGGATTGTCTTACTAGAACATGACAGACATCATTGCTCCCGATGACAGGGAACAGTAGATCTCTGTCATGTTGCTAGGCAGAACAGTGAAATGCCTTGTTTACATCTCCCCGTTCTGCCACTTAGTGACAGAATCGCGGGCCCCCCCATCAGAAATCGAGTCCGTGGGCAAACTCATGGAGTAGGCTGCAGGCACGTGCGTGCCCATTATGCCATGATTTAAAGGGGACGTACCTGTACACCCATTTGCCCAGCCATGCCATTGTGCCTACATGCATCGTTGGCAAGGGGTTAATGATCTCCATTATACTAGGAATTTCATTTGTTTTCCATTTATGCTTTATTGTTGAGCATGCTGCAAAAATTATATGTATAGCTATCGATCTGGAAGAAATCGGGTAGGTTGACATGTTGATACTAAGAATAGCTTGATTTAATATTTGGTTAGTTTTACAAAGACCCCAGTTACTCTAGATATTGTTTTAAATATCTCTGACCAAAAGCTGCGGAGATGGAGGCAGGCCCAAACCATGTGTGTTAGAGTTCCTATCTGTCCACATTCTCGCCAAGAAAGGTTTGAGTTAGTTTTGGAAACATTTGTAACTGCATGGGGTGAAATGCCATCTTAGGATACATTTTTTGTGCCAGTTCTTCACAGTTAGAACATCAGGAAAAATTAGTGGTTGTTTTTGATAGATTTTAGCCACTGTTGATCTGAAAATGTTTTGCCTAATTCTTTCTCCCATTTTAGTAGAAGGGTTGGTTTGGTAAAGGTAGTTTTAGAGTGGAGTATGTTATATATCATGGTGATTCCTTTCACCATACTTTTTCAAAGATTGGTATGTGGGTGTTTTTTGTATGTTGGTAGAACGACGTAATCTGGTTATATGTGAAAATTTATTTTATTAGGATTTGGTGTTTGTGCACTAAGTCTGTGAACGACATTAGATTATTTCTTATGAAGACATCCTTTAAGTAGTGGATGTCTTTACTTAACCATTGGTTTAGGGATATGTTTGGGATTACCCATTTAAGGGATTCTAATCGGATGGGCATGTCAATGGATGATAAAGTATCATCCTATGTTGTCCTCAGATAAGACCACACCTGGATTATGGCCTGTATGGTGGTTAGACATGTGCATTAGTTTTCGTCCGAATTTCAGGTATTTTTTCGTTATTGTTTGTCGTGCAGAATCCGAAAACCGAAAGATCCGACATAAACAAATGCTTTATTTCCGTTTTTGTTGTGGCAACAGTTTGATATAGATAGGAGTTTCGACATGACACTGACAATAGCAATCTGTGTCCATCAAAACTGTGGTTGAATGTGCCTAACCTTAGCTATATTAGTCCAAGATTATTCTATATAGACAGAAAAAATTTGACATAGAGAGAAAAGATTCAACATAGAGAGAAAGGATTCGACATTATAGAGACCATAGCCAAAAAGATTGAATGTGCCTAACCTAACTCTATTAGTCCAAGATTATTCAACATAGAGAGAAAAGAAATTGACTTGAAGATTCGACGAAGCAGTCGACGTGAGTAGATATTTATGGTCAAATGCTCCGCCCATAGGCTATAGAAGAATTCTAATGTTGGTTGACTAGTAATAATAATTAATAAATATAATTATGACTAGTGTCATACAACATGAGAATTCTACTATAGCTTGTAGGCGGAACATTCGAACGGAAATTTACGATTGCGGCATTGTACAGTTTAGCTGCTCCATTGAATCTTCTCAGAACATTCAACAGACACCATAATCCTTCAATTACAGATTCAACCTTAATTATTTCTGATTTTCGGACGAATGCATTTTTTAACGAAACAAAATAAATAAAAACGAATTTCAGGAGTAACTAAATTTTTCGGATGAAACTAAATTCTGAAAATAAATATTTCAGTGTGTACATGTCTAATAGTGGGATGATCTATTTTAATCCCCGTGTGTTAGAGGTTTGCAAAATAGTCCTTTAGTACTGGTATTCCCATACCTCCCACTGACTTGTGCTTCCTTTGCAATTGGGTAGAACATCTTGGCTCACTGCTGGCCCAGATAAATTGTGACATTTTGTCTTTGCATTGTTGTAAAGAAAGAAGCAGGTATGGGAATTGGAAGTGCTCTAAAGTAGTAGATTATTTTTGGCAGCATTTTATAAGCTGCTAGGCAGCCAGTCGAGGAGAGCAAGTTGTTTTGGAGTCTGGATATCTCCTGTTGGATAGAAGTGATGAGTGGGATGTAGTTGGCTCTGTATAGATTGGTAAGTGGGGAAGTAAGTTGGATTCTTAAATAGTTTATGGAACCTGTGGTCCACGGTTATGGCATTCTATGTTGCAGGGATGATTTGAGAGTTTTATCGATTGCTATACTCAGTATGCTAGATTTAGAGTCATTGATCTTGTAGTAGGCCACTTTACTGAACAGGAAGAGCACCTTGTGAGCTGCTGGTAAAGGAATTGCTGGGTTAGATAGTGTTAGTATAACATTGTCAGTGAACAATGAGATTTTATGTTGGTTGCCCTGAGAGGGAATGCCTTGAATTCTTGGATATTAGTGGGGATAAGGGACAGCCCTGTCTTCTCCCATAAGTAATTTGAAAGTTTTTTGGAAAACATGCCTTCCGTGAATACATATGCTGAAGAAGAGTACAAGGCTAATATTGCTTTTTGAACTGGACCTGTTAGACCAAATTTCTCCAGTACCTTATTCAAATATCCCCAGTGTACTCTATTGAAAGCCTTCTCTGCATCCAACGTAAGAAGCAGAGAAGGCTCCCCGGATTTTTCCCCTAGGTGTATGAGGTTCACCACTCTCCTGGTTGTGTCTGTGGCTTGGCGGCCAGACACAAATCCCACCTGGTCATGGTTAATTAATTTTGGTAGCAGGTTTGTTAGTCTGTTAGTAAGCAGTTTGGCATACATTTTCACATCCACATTTAGTTATGAAATTGGCCTCATATTTTGAGGTACATTAGGCTCTTTACCTGGTTTAGGCAGAGTTACAATTGTGGCTGTAAACATTTCAGGTGGAAAACTAACTTTGGACATTGCGGCATCAATGACCTGTAATAGGTATGGTGATAAGATAAAATAATTGATAGTATTCTGATGAATATCCATCTGGCCCTGAAGCTTTATTATGGGACAAGCTTCTAATTAATTTCCCTATTTTTGGTACATTAAAGAGTTGGTTTAATTGAGACAATTTTGTTTGCGAAAGTGTGGGTAAGGTTACTGATGCAAGGAAGTCAGATATAATTTTGTCTGTTGGTTCATAGGTAGCAGAGTAATTTTTAAGATTATAAAGTGATTCATAGTAGTTGCTAAAGGCGTCTGCAATTTCTTTTGGGCTTGTGACTTTGTTCCCTGTTTTGGGGTTTTGGATAAAGGGGATTTTTTGTTTTACCACTTTTTCTTTTAATTGAGTAGCCAACAATTTCCCGGCTTTGTTCCCACATCGGCATGAGTGGGCTTTTAGTGAGCGAAGATGGCTATCATGTTGGGATATTAAATGGGTTCGTAAGTCCTGTCTGGTGAAAAACAATTGTTCTCTGATTTTTTGGGTAGTGTTTTGTAATGCTTTCTATTTCTATTTTTCTTTCTATTGCACTTAATTGTATAAGTGTGAAGGGATCATCAACCAAAGGGGCATTAAGGTCAAAAAATAATTTGAGAACTTTAAGAGTTTGTTTTTTGTTTTCTGGTTGAGAGAGGGTATAGATATCGTTGCGCCATCTGTTCGCCCTGATTTCGGAACAATTTTACCCCACACTGATGGAAATTAGAGCATGGTTTGACCACCTAATGAAATGTATATCTGACTTAACAATATTCTGCAACATAAAGTTATGTTAATGATCATTGTATAACACTCTACCAAAAATAAATTGATGCGAGAGTATGTGTGTGGTACGTTGGAGAAGAATGTAAAATCTCGTTCCAATGAATGTTGATGTCCAAACATCAAACATTCCTGAGGTGGAAATAAAATGAGCCAATGTTGTTTTGTGTTGTTGGTTTCGTGTGTCACTGGAAAGGTCCAGGTCTTTATCTGGAATTGTATTAAAGCATATGATCACATGTCCCTGACGTATTGATGAAACTTTTTCCAAACTTTCTTCAGGAACGACAGTTGCTACGTGTTGGGAAGGTATAGGTTGACCAATGTGTATTTGGTGTAATTGATTTTGCAGATGAGGATTATATATCTGCCTGAGTCATCCAAGTGTATTCATAGTTGATTAAACTGAATAGAATTTTTGATGGCAATTGCCACTCTTTTTTTTGAGGGGCCATTAGCCATAAATACATGTGGAAACTTGTGATTCTGAAAATAAAATGGGATATAAAGTGCGTTTCTTGAAAGCATATTATATCACACTTGAGTCTGCTTCCATCCAGGCCATATGTCTCTTAGCAGGACTATTCAGGCCTTTCACATTGAAAGACAATATTTTAAATGCCATTGTTTATGACTGAGGATGTCAGTAGGGGTGTGTTGTTGGCAGTTCTGTATGACAGGAGACAGCTGTGTAGTTATATTACCTGTTGTGAGGTTAATTGCTGGAGATGCTTTCATTGGTGAGGTTCTAATGACCCGAGAGATGACTTAAGCGATCGATCCAGTATTCAGAGACGCAAGTCTATAGTGGAGAAGCTTTACAGGAAATGTATGTTAGTAATGAATCACACAAAGAAAGAAAAAAAAAATACAAAGATAAAAAATGAACGAATCTGTGTGGAAAGGTAACTGCTAAAACCTGTGGGGTTAAAGGAAATAGCAATGTGGCATTCTCCTGGGCCACCAGAGAATGGGATGAAATTGTAGTAGGTAAGTACACAGTTCAGCCTGTTTCCACATCTGAGTTGTCTCAAGTAGACAAAGGTGAGTGAGAGAAACCTTCCTCTGCTGTACATGGCTCTATGATTTGCCATTCTCGCATGAGGTGGAGGCCTTCCTTTACATTAGGGATCACATAGGTGGTGTGATATTTTGACACCAGCAATTTGGCCAGGTAAAGCCAGCGATAGGTGATACAGTGGTTATTTAGAAGATTTGTAATTGTGGCCTACATTATTGCAAGGCGAAAGCTGATAAATTGGCGAATAATGAATTTTCTTGTAAACTTTGAGGCAAGGTTTCACGGTGGCCATCATGAATTGGTCTTTTATGTGATAGAAGTGAATCCTAACTATAGTGTCCTGGGCATATGAGAGGGGATATGTTTGGGTCTTGGCAACCTATGAATATGATCTATGAGGAGATCTTCTAACGGTGCATCTGGAGGTTTGACTGATTCTGGGATCTCCCGAATTTTGACATTATTTTGTCTTGATCTGTAATCTAAATCTGCTATTTTAGTTTTCATTCTCAGTAACTCATCATCTGTCATTGTGAGAATCCACTAGGTTATTAAAGGTAGATGCAAATCCATTTTTGTTTCAGTATGGGAGACTCTCTTATTTACTGTGGAAACTTCTGACTTAAATTGTTGTGCCAGCGTTAGTATGTCAGCATGTAAGGCTCAGTGCTGTGACACTAACATATCTTTCAATGTGGTGTCCATGACTGGCTGGTTAGTTGTGGGGAATTCTGAGATGGAGTCTTATAACTCCCTGGTGTAATCTATAGAGGATTCAAAGCAGCTTACCTCCAGGCATCTCTCTGGTGAGGTACCGTATATACTCGAGTATAAGCCGAGATTTTCAGCCCCTTTTTTTAGGCTGAAAGTGCCCCCCTCGGCTTATACTCGAGTCACGGAGATCAGGTAGACAGACGGCGGCCATTCCACTATTCAAAAGCCGCGCCTCCCTGTCTGTGATAGGCGGAACACTCAATTTCCCAGCAGTCAGTGTTCCGCCTATCACAGACATCCGCTCATTCTCATACTACAGACGAGGATGAGAGGATGTCCATGATAGGCGGAACACTGACTGCTGGGAAATTGAGTGTTCCGCCTATCACAGACAGAGAGGCACGGCTTTTGAACAGTGGAATGGCCGCCGTCTGTCAGACGAGGAGGAGAGGTGCGGCATGGCACACAGAGGCTGCAGATTGGCACAGGTAGGCAGGGATGGACACAGGGATGGACAGGACACAGTGAGGGACACAGTGAGGGACACAGCGAGGGACACAGCGATGGACGGGACACAGCGATGGACGGGACACAGCGATGGACGGGACACAGCGATGGACGGGACACAGGGATGGACGGGACACAGCGATGGACGGGACACAGGGATGGACACAGGGATGGACACAGGGATGGACGGGACACAGGTATGGACACAGGGATGGACGGGACACAGGGATGGACACCCTCGGCTTATACACGAGTCAATAAGTTTTCCCAGTTTTTTTGTGGTAAATTAGGGGCCTCGGCTTATATTCGGATCGACCTATACTCGAGTATATACGGTATTCTTTTTCTGTTTGCTCTTTGCTGGGCTAGATGAGCCTTATGGTGGATGAGAGTATTTTCCTTGTCCTTCTCTGTTGCCGTGCCTTGGGTTCATTTTATGGGCTGTGCTGGGCTGTGGGTGAGTGCCGCCTGTGGATTCAGCAGAGCTGCCAGCGCCATTTTGGTTGTTCTAGCAGCGTGGCTGCTGGAAGAAGACGGTCATTTTCCCTGGTTTTGTGCACTCCTTTCTCTTCCGTGATGGCATCGGGATGTGTGCCCACTGTGTGGGAGCCTGAAGTCGGCTTGGTCTGAGGCTCTGAATCGCTGTATTTGTCCCTGATAGCCCATGGTGGAGAGGAGATTTCTCAGTGAGCAGCCATTCACTCCACCGGCTAGCCACGCCCAGACAGCATTTGGCTTTCTACAGTACTGTGTATCATAGTGTAGATTTAAAGTAGAAGTTTATCCTAACACTAAAATCTCTAAATCTACAGGCATTCATGATCTAAGACTAACCTATATAACCCTGTAAAGAAGAAATCTGTATACATACCTTTTGTTTTAAGCTGCTCTGGTCCAGTCTCCAGTGACAGAAGCTCTGCAGAGGAGACAGCTGAAAACCACTGGGAAGTGACGTCACCTATAGACATACTATAAGGCTTCCATTTTTGGCTGCTTCCTCTGCACCCGCCTCCACAGCAAAGCTGCTACTGACAGCTCAGCATGGGACAGAGCCGAAGCGGCTGCAAAAAAGTTATGTATAGCAATTTCTTCTTTACAGGGCTAGATAGGGTATTCATAGAATGTGGATGTGAATGCCTGTAGATTTAAAGAATTTATTGTTAGGGTGGACTTCTACTTTAAAGTATAAATCTACATTAAATAGATTAAAATCTTCCTTGCCCCTTAATCCCTCTGCATTTGGTTTTTGCTCAAGAGGCTACTGAGAGTCCTGTTTTAACATCATTTTTGCCAACAAACGTGCCACAACCTCATGCTTTTTTGCCTCCCCTTAACACAAAGTCTAAACAAGACCATACTGCAGGGAAATTATATTAAAGGATGTTTAGTGAATCAAAAATTCAAATACAGGGGGCGTGGCTACCGCGCTGCTGAATGGACGCATGAGACGGTAGCTCCGCTACACCGAGAGCTAAACTCAAACTCCGGAGTGCTTCCTCGACCTGATACTGGCATCCACCGAAGCTGTATCGCCTCCACATACAGCAGGGATGACCCGCAAGCGCAAAAACTTACCGCAACTGAAGAAACTACCGCAATTCTTCCCGCGGAATCCTCGAGGCCTACTCCAAGATGGCGCCGGCGCCGCCTCGCCGTCGGCCTCCAGCAGCTCCGGCTCAGAGGCTCCTACCCCAGACCACCGCTCACCTCGTGGATCCCCGGGTATGTCCACACCGCTTTCCCTCAGTCCAGCGAAGTCCAAGCCGCGGATGGTGGAGGATCCTGACGCAATACAGGTTAGTGGAGAGGGGGACCGGTTAGATGACACCAGGGAAATCTCGGACACCATAGATTCGTTCCCCACATCGAACCAACCAGTATCCGACACTACCTTAAAAGACATGCTGGTCTCCCTGCGTAGCACCCTGCACGCTGACATAATGGACTGTATGCGGGGGTTCAAATCTGATCTTAATGCTGTGGAAGAGCGGATAGACCATGTCGAAAACAAAATGGGCGAATTCGCCTCTACAATTAACGCAGTAGTAGATGCCCAGAACGGTCAATCGGAGGAGGTGGCGTGGCTAAAAGCCAAAGTCGCGGATTTGGAGGACAGGTCCCGACGCAACAATATTAAGCTGAGGGGCGTCCCGGAACTGGTATTACCGACTCAATTACTCCAATATGCTCAGGAACTGATAGGGGCCTTCCTACCGGACCTGCCTGCCTCAGATCTGGCGATTGACAGAATCCATCGCCTTCCGAAGCCATCGCACCTCCCGGACAACATTCCGAGAGACGTTCTGCTGAGGGTCCATTTTTTCCAGGTCAAGGAGAAATTCACCTCTGCCTTCCGTACCAATAAGCAACCCCCGGAACGATACGCCAACCTCCAAGTCTTCGCAGACTTGTCGCAGCACACCATGCAGAGGAGGAAAGCTTTGCTTCCCATAACTAAAGCACTTCGCAACCATGCCATCGTTTATAGATGGGGATTTCCTTGTAAGCTTACTATCTCCAGGGAAGGTCATACCACAGTGATTGACAACTTAGAGGATGGTCTGGAGCTTCTCAAACAGTGGAACATTCTCCCAGTACAAGCTGACCCTGTTCCGGCCTCTCTATCAAAAATCTCATCGCCAGACAACTGGCAGGTGGTGTCACGCAAGAAGAAAAATCTGAATCGCAACAATTGAAGCACCCGGACCCTTCTTTTTTGTCTGAATACTACTTCTTTTTATACTGTTGCTCTCGGTACCTGCGGACCTTTATGAACGTTGTTGTTTCCCCCCAGTTATATGATGGGCAGGATCACTGCCTACAGATTCCATGTTGAATCGTTTTTTTTACCTTTGTGGCTTAAGCCTACACTCTGGATTTCTAACTTTTTCTTTATTTGTGTTGCTTCTTTTTTCCTTTTCTACTATGCTACTTCTCCCCCCTGGACCCCTCCCCTCCTTCCCATGAGATGGACTCTGCGACGCTCTAGATGTGTCAGCCAGAGATGTGGTACCAGACTGACCAGGTCACCTACACGTCTTCCGCATGTCTCTACAATCAAGAAAGGTATGAGAACTAACATACTCATCATACACCCCGCCTCTCGATGGTTAAGATAGTTTCGTTTAATGTGCACGGGTTAAATCACCCAGCAAAAAGAGCATCTGTCTGGAAAGAAGCCCAGAAGTTGAGGGCGGATGTACTTTGTCTACAAGAATCGCACTTTTTAGCTGGTAACCCACCGCCCTTTCGCAACAAGCACTTCCCACATCTGTTTTTTGCATCTGCCTCACAAAAACGTAAGGGTGTGGTGGTAGCTATCAGAGACTCGATTGCTTTTTCTCACATCCTCACCATATCCGATCCTGAGGGCAGATATCTAATTTTAATAGGTTCCCTTAATAATAAGATCTACACTATTGTGAATCTCTATGCTCCTAACTCTCACCAACTTAGATTTCTCAAGAGACTCCTGACCAAAGTTAGAGAAGTGCGACAAGGAGCTCTGGTGATGTGTGGAGATTATAACATAACTGTGGACTTCCGAATGGACACGACCACCAGATCTCGTCGACCTCTTCCCTCCTTGCGGCACTTACTGCAGGAGGAGGGGTTGTATGACGTCTGGAGGTGTCAGCACTCTACTGAGAGGGATTATTCTTTTCACTCCTCTAGACACAACATGTATTCAAGAATTGATATGATTTTGGTAGATAGATTTCTGTTGCAAGCAGTGTCCTCCTCCGCCATACACGGTATATCTTGGTCCGATCATGCACCCATATCAGTAGTGGTGGCGGAGGGGAACACTCATACTGTGTCTGGGATCTGGAGGGCGAGTGCTGGCATATTTGGTTCACATGAACAAATGGTAGAAGTTCATAAGAGTCTCCAAGAATTTTTTGTAACTAACACTGGTTCGGTTAACGACCCAATGACTCTTTGGTGTGCACATAAGGCCTTCATAAGAGGCATCTTACTGCAAGCTAGTGCTAGACTTAAAAAACAGAGGTCTCTTAGGCTTGACCGAATTCTAACTGATATTGACTCACTAGACAGTCAGAATAAGATAACCCCTTGCCCCAAGACAGCCCATAGGTTAGACGCTCTTCGATCTGAACTCAGACTTTTGCTCCTAGAAGACCACAACAAATTTGTCCACTACCTTAGACTGACTCATTACTCGGCGGGTAATAGAGCAGGTAAACTTTTGGCCCAACGTTTAAGAGAGCAGAGGACTAGAACTACTATTCCTTACTTAATTAACTCTTCAGATAGCAGCAAGATATATAATCCTAAAGAAATTGCTGATTCCTTTGCCAGGTATTATTCCTCATTGTATAATATCAATACAGACCCCAATACCCCACAACCAACAGAAGCTGACATTCAGGCCTTCCTTGATGGTGTCTCACTACCCAAGCTCTCAGAGGAGCAACTTTCCGCTTTAAACGCCCCTATTTCCCAGGCGGAGATACAAAAAATCATTAGAACACTGCCATCGGGCAAATCTCCTGGCCCTGATGGTCTTCCTGGAGAATATTACTCCAAATTCGGCGAACTTCTAACCCCAACGTTACAAGAAATTTATTCGAAGGCGATTACCTCCTCCTCTTTCCCCTCAGAAATGTTAGGTGCCTATGTTGTTACCACACCTAAACCAGGAAAGTCCCCAGATACCCCAGCCAATTTCCGCCCAATTTCGCTTCTCAATACCGATGTAAAAATGTATGCTAAAATTCTGGCTCATAGACTATTGCTTATTTTGCCCACTCTTATAAATCCCGACCAAGCAGGATTTACAATTGGAAGGCAAGCTTCCGATGCGACTAGACGGGTGATCGATGTTGTCTGCCACGCGAGGGCCTGTCGGACGCCTTCTCTGCTCCTTTCTTTGGATGCGGAGAAGGCGTTCGACAGGATACATTGGGGATACATGAGATCTGTTCTGCGTAAATTTGGATTCCAAGGCCCTATTCTGTCCACAATTTTAGCTCTCTACTCCACTCCTTCTGCAAGGGTCTATACCTCTAGCATCCTATCCCAACCTTTTACTATAACAAATGGTACCCGACAGGGGTGCCCATTGTCCCCCTCCATCTTCAACTTGTTGATAGAACCCCTGGCGGAAAAAATTAGAGCCCATCCAGATATCCATGGTTTTACTTTTAGGGGGAAGTCACACAAAATAAATCTATTCGCGGACGATATAATCCTCTTCCTTACATCCCCAACGTTTTCTTTAATACACGCTCAGAGCATTCTAGACCAATTTAGCAATATCTCCTACTACAAAGTCAATGATTCTAAGTCCCTTATCCTTCCCCTTGATATCCCATCACAAACTATGCTTAAACTACAAAAATCTTTTCCGTATTCCTGGAAGAAAGACAGCATAACATATTTGGGCCTGCAGATTACAGCAGACCCTAACAGATTAGCTGAGGCCAACTATTCCTTACTACTTCAAAAACTAACCTCTGAGACCAGACGCATTTCTAAAACGGAACTAACATGGTCAGGACGACTAGCCTCTTTCAAAATGTTATTACTCCCACAGATCCTATATGTATTTCGCACATTACCAATACCTATCAAACCCATGTACCTTAGATTACTTAACTCCCTTCTCAATGGGTATATATGGCAGCAGAAGAAACCTAGGTGTGCTAAAGGCTTACTAATAAAACATAGAAAGGTGGGAGGCATGGGTTATGTGGAGCTCCAGGACTATTTTAAGGCAGTTCTGCTCACCCAACTAGCAACTTGGTTCCACAAAAAAACGTCTATCCCTTGGAGGGATATTGAGCAGTCTATGTCCCCGACAGGGGACCTCCCCTCTTTGCTCTGGCTTGATAGGCTGAGGCCCGTTAATCTGAGACAACTACCGCTGACGATCCAGGCCTCTCTTTGGGCATGGAGGGACCTCGGGCGGATCGAGCCTGCGGAGGGGGGAGCATTGGAGGTCCCCATAGATATTGATTTACTTGGTAGAGCTATCCCTGGTCTTACTACTCACGCCTGGAGGCTCAAAGGTATCGAATTTCTCTCTGACCTGTTCTGTGACGGTCGAATTAAAGACTTCAAAACGTTGCAAGATGAATATGGCCTAGAGAGGGGGGAACTATATAGATACGGTCAGATCTCACACTTTCTACGCTCCGTGCCCACAGCCCGAATTTTCATGCATGCAGATGTCTGGAAGTTTTATACAAACAAACTTGCGCTAGTAAAAGGGGTTTCGTTTTTCTATGGCATCCTCCAGCACAAAAATGTATTTATCAAATCCCCCCCATATTTAAAATGGGAGGGAGACCTGGGAAGGGTATACTCACTGACACAGTGGCATCAAGCCATCAATTCGATCTATAAGGCATCCCGCTGTGTTAACCACTGGGAGTTACACCAAAAGATAGCATTGCGGTGGTACCTTACCCCATATAGATTATCTAAATTTTCCGAAGGGATTTCTAATCTGTGCTGGAGGGGCTGTGGAGAGGTGGGTTCACTCAAGCATATTCTTTGGTCATGTAGGCACTTGACTAGTTTTTGGAATAGTGTATTTAGACTGCTATCCTCCCTCACAGGGATTATTGCCATTATTTAGCCTTATTGAATTTGGGCATTGAGAAATATCCCCCCCAGTATAAAACGATGGTGACACACGTTCTTCTAGCCGCCAGATCACTTATAACTCGAAAATGGAAAACAGATGCTGTTCCTTGCCTTTCTGAAGTCATTACTATTGTGAAAACCAATTGTATATATGAAACGTTACTACTTTCTAGGTTAAGTAAGAATATGAACCGTACGGATCCCTGGAAAGCATGGAAAATTAAATACCATTAATCGGTCTCCACACTCATAACATATTAGAAACATCGGGTCCATCTCAATTCCTTCTATCCTCACTCTGCCCTTCCTCTTTCTCTTTCTTCTTACCTATCCCTTTCCCCGAAGCTACTCTATGCCTATATTAGTATGAAATCTCTCTCTTTCTTTCTCTTCTGTTTGATCTTTCTGTTCTTCTTCGGCCTTTTCTTCTTCACAGTTCTTGGTTCTATTTAGTTCCTACTTGCCCTCTCTTCATTCTCGAACCACTCACAACATGCATATTCTGAAGGGGCTTAGTTATAAGTTGCAATTTGCTATCTTAGGAACAGTCTGACTAGCTATATGTTGAAAGATTACATTATTGCGCTTCCTGTTCTCTATACAGTATAAGATCTGTAAATCTGTGTATGGCATAGCACTGTTGTAATTCCTATCATATACATAATGTCAATAACTGTCTATTTTCTTTGTTTGTGAAAATTTCTAATAAAAACTAAATTGAAAAAAAAAAAATTCAAATACAAATAAATAGCAAACTAAAAGTACATATATGATAAATCCCAACACCAAATTGTGATGCTTAAAATTGGATTCCTAGTTCTTCACCACAAGTGCTCAAGAGATGAGTGGCCACTCACCAGAGAATTATGACCCCTTTTTACAGGAAGGTCAAACAGCGCTTCTGGAATACCAAATGATTCCACTGAAGGCACAGTTCCACTCCACTGCCCCCTCGAGGTGAAACTAGGTTGGGGAAAAATGACTCCACAAGAGACATAGAGGGAGGTCTCATAGTGTAGTAGTTTTAATAGATAAAAGCAAATGACAACAACAAATGGCAATTACACTCACATGTTACAGTGCCGATCTGGCACCAGGTGTAATCGCCATGTGCAAGTTGGCTAGTCCTAAAGGGATATCGTGAAGTCCGCGCCTCTCCTGAGGCCAAGCCTAGATAGGATGTGGGATCAGAACCTGGAATGGCGGCAGAGGAGCTGCCATTCCAGGTTCTGATCCCACAAAACTAGTTGCAAAAACGAAATTAATGAAAATATATACTGTGAGTGTGTGTGTGTGTATATATATATATATATATATATATATATATATATATATATATATATATATGTGTGTATATTATATTATAATGGTAGTATTAATAGAGCTATTGATAATAATCATTACCATCAGTGTTTGTTGTTGTTTCTATTTTATTGTATATTTAAGTTTACATTTTTTGGTGCATAGCAGCACAGTGCTGGAACAAATTTCCTTTTAAAATTTAATTTCAAGATACAAATTTGGGAAAGCTTCAACTTCAAAAACGAACATCAATACTGAGTTAATCACTTATGTGCCTTTTAATCAGAAATCAACAAAATGTGCTGTTCGATAGGATAAAAGCTTCATTGTTCAATATGATAATAGACCAGCCTTAAATGCCACTTTGCATTAAGACGTCCTTTTACTATAAACTTTGTATATCCATACTAAAAAAGTCAACAAAGCACTGCTTAGGCTTTCATCTATTGAGAGGCGAAATGACAGGACTATATTTAGAAGATCAACACAATTATTGCCAGCTTCTACAGAAAATACTCCATTAGCTGCTTTATTTATCTAAAATGAAACAGATGAGAGCTGTGAGCTAGCACTTCATACCAGACTTCACAAACAGATGTTTGCTAATTCTGCAGAACCTTTGATTTTGCATGAAATTATATGCTACCCAAAAAAAAAATCTTTACAAGTACATTGTAAGCAAAAATATTTAAGGAAAATATGTTTCTGCCATATTTCTACATTTCCATTACAAACACAAGATGTGGGATTTTAAGCTCCAGTAGAGCCAGCCCACTAATGTAGGATAACGGTACATGATTAATGCCAAAAAATGTTAATATACTAATGCCTCATGCACACTGCTGCTGTTAAACTCCCGTTTTTGTGAGTTTAGGAATTTTTTTTGGTATCCTATGTGTCAATGCGCACATGGATGTTTTTATGTTTTTAGCAGTTTATCAGCAGGGGAGTTTATTGGGCATTTTCTGAACACCCTAAAAATCTTGTTCAGTAGAGTAAATCTTGATCACAAAAAACTCTGAACACTTAAAGTGATCATAAAGTCTTGTCTTTTCAGTTAAAGATAACAAACCTGTTATACTTACCTGCTCTGTGCAGTGGTTTTGCAAAGAGCAGCCTATCTTCTGTCCATCTTCTGAGCTTCTGGCCCCTCTCTCCTGTTGAGTGTCCCCACATAAAGCAGCATTCTATGGGGCACCCGAGCAGAGCCATAGCTCCCTGTGTCCATTCAGACATGGCCTGGCCCAGCTCCCCCCTTTCTCTTGTCATTGGCTTACTGACTTAGCTGACCAATGGCACCATGTTGCTGTGTCAGCCAATACGGCAGGGAGTCCTGGGCAGCCGAGACACTCCTGCAACATTGTTGGATTGAGATGGGCTCAGGTAAGTATTAGGGGGGCTGCTACACGCAGAAGGCTTTTATCTTACTGCATAGAATGCATTAAGATAAAAAAACCTCCAGCCTTTACAACCACTTTAAATGTCCATAAACACAAATAGACGCTAGTAAACGCTAGGCATGTTTAGCAGGTCAGCGTTTATTTATCTCAACTGCCAGAATAAATTAAAACCTGAGCAGAACCATAGCCATAGCCATCCATGGTCGGGACCCCTGTGAGTCCGGTCGCGGGACCCGTGGACTCGATCGCCGCGGGCATACCCGCGATCGTCTCACGGGACGGCTGAATGGAGGAAATGCCGTGTAAACAGCATTTCTCCATTCTGCCTAGCAACTAGTGACGCTGATCTCTGCTCCATGTGATTGGAGCAGAGATCAGTGTTCACTAAATGAAAGCCCAACCCCCCCCACAGTTAGTAACACACCCCTAGGAACACTTAACCCCTACACTGCCACCCACTGGTTAACCCCTTCACTGCCAGTGCCATTTACACAGGAATCACTGCATTTATATCGCAGTGATTACTGTATAAATGACAATGGTCCCAAAAATGTGTCAAAAATGTCCGATGGGTCCCCCACAATGTCGCAGTCACAATAAAAATCGTTGATCGCCGCCATTACTAGTAAAAAAATAAATAATAAAAAAATATTAATAAAAATGCTATAAAACTATCCCTATTTTGTAAACGCTATAACTTTTGCGCAAACCAATCAATAATCGCTTATTGCGATTTTTTTTACCAAAAATATGTAGAAGAATAGGTATCGGCCTAAACTGAGGGAAAAAAATGTTTTTTTATATATTTTTGGGGGATATTTATTATAACAAAAAGTAAAAAATAATGCGTTTTTTTTCAAAATTGTCGCTCTATTTTTGTTTATAGCGCAAAAAATGAAAACCGCAGGGGTGATCAAATACCACCAAAAGAAAGCTCTATTTGTG
This sequence comes from Lithobates pipiens, assembly GCF_037356315.1. Classification (NCBI taxonomy): domain Eukaryota; kingdom Metazoa; phylum Chordata; class Amphibia; order Anura; family Ranidae; genus Lithobates; species Lithobates pipiens. Next base: position 78,361,329 of record NW_027507748.1, read on the forward strand.
GGAAAAAAAGGACATCAATTTTGTTTGGGAGCCACGTTGCACGACCGCGCAATTGTCAGTTAAAGCGACGCAGTGCCGAATCGCAAAAAGTGGTCTGGTCTTTGACCAGCAAAATGGTCCGGTCTGTAAGTGGTTAAACACTGCTAAACTCTGCTAAACAGACCTAAACTGGTTTGAAAAAAAATACAGCTTAGGTGAGTTTATAGCACTGATTTTCTCCTGTCAGGATAAACAGCGTTTACAAGAAACCAGAGTGCATAAAGCCTAAAAGTGTATATGAACCCAAACTTTTGTTATGCTTTAAATAGAACATGGATGGCTTACAACTCCTGTCTCCTGTCTGGTTTAAATTGCTGTCTGTATTCCCAATGGGAAGATTTAACATCATTATGGTCCTGGTGATACAGAAAGTGATGAGAAGTTCAACATTTTTGATTTGTCACAGGAACAGGATTGAAATTCTTTCTATTGGTAAAAAATATTTAGTGATAACTGTAACAAAAAAAAAAAAAAAAAAACGGATATACTGTATCCTTGCTTTTGAGAAACTACTTTCTGCTGTGTCTCTGGGACAGGTAGTAAAAAGAAATGTCCTCAACAGTACACAGATAGACAAACAGACAGAGGTCCTAACTAGAGATGAGCTCAATGTTCAGACTTTCAGACCAGACACTGCCTGTTTGAATATGACAACTTCCAGCTGTCATACATGGCTGTGAATGGCTGGCCATAGAAGCAAATGGACTGTGTTATATCAATGGTGCTGGTGCTGCATCCCTACCACCCACTAATGTCACCTGACCCATTCACTTACATGGCCAGGAATCTCCAGTCACTTAACCAAAATGGTTAGGAAAAGAGCCTTATATCATTATCTACATATGGCCATTTGCCCATTTTCACAACTATCCCCATTTCTCCCTTTACATGGTCAATGGCAGTTTGTGGAGCTGTCATTCAGCTAGTATCACTGTCCGTGATTGATCGCATGTGGAGGGTCGTCGAGTTGTTTCAGGAATTTGGTGGCAGTGGGCATCATGATTGATGATAGATTTACAATGAAGGACTTTTTGGGGAATTTTTTTACATTTTATAAAAGACTTGTCAAATGTTTGGGTGTCTTTATTTCTAGGCTACCCCTAGTTTTATTGTGTGTGTGTGTGTGTGTTTGTGTGAATAAGTAGGGTACTATGCACCCTATACTCATTCAAATGGGGGAAGGCATAACATGGGAGCCCCTTTTTATTAAAGGGGATTGCAGATTCTAATAAGCCCTCCCTCCTGCAGAATCCCACAGTCACTAGTCAAGGGATGTGGGGAAGAGGCCTTCTTCTCAACATGGTCATGAGGTGCTTTGCCAGGGGGAGTCCCCCCTGGCAAGCTACTCTCCCTATGTTGAGGGCATATGGCCTGGAATGGTTCTAGGGGGATGCACTCTCACCCCTTCCTTTCCTGGCCAGCCAGGCTGCATGCTCAGATTAAGGGTCTGGTATGAATTTGCTGGGGGACCTCACACATTTGGAATGCATTTTGTGGGGACTCTGTGCAATTTTGTTTTTTATTCTTGCTGTAGAATGTGTTACAGAAAAAATTACATTTACAGGGAAAAATATGAAACATTTTTGCTGACAAGTGACATTCATTGCCACCTTTTTTTTTTTTTAACAAAAAGACACACAAACACCTCCAAAGGGTCACCCAAAATACATAGACTGTTAGGGGGTCTGGTTGTTTTTTTTGTTTTGTTTTTTTAACAAAGAAGCTGTCAGTGACACCTGTCAAAAACTTATGTTAGCAATTTTAAAACTTTTTTTTTTTTTTGTAAATGTCAGTGCTAATAATCACTGCCCCAGGCTGCATGGAATTATTTTTTTTAAATTGTATTGGTACATGTTCCACAAGGCACTATTTTTTGGCACCCACTTGCATATTAGCCCCGAAGCTGGGTAATTTCAAACTCACAGAATGGGTTTCAATGGCATCCTGGCTCTGTATCGGAACCTCTTTGAAGTTTTGAGAACCCTTTCTGTACCAAACCCAGGACTGTTCAGCTTATCACTAGTTCTAGTCCTAACTATTCTATACGGATCAAAAAAAAAAATATAGCTTTATATACACAGTAAAGATGTACACCAAGCTGAGAAGCACCTTCCTGCATCCCCACTCCCTTACTCTTTTAACTACCCCCTTTTAACTTTTGAACATGACATGTATGTTTACAATACAGCTGGTCATATATGGTGGTGTCCATTAAGGTAGTTCTAAAGCCAAAACATTTTTTTACAAGTGGCTTGCTATGGGGGTGCACAAAGCAGGAGCCAGGAATACCGCCCAGAAGAAGGCAGCAGGGTGGTGTAGTGTTTAGCACTTTCACCTAGCAGCAATAGGGTCGCTGATTCAAATCAAGGCACCATCTGCCTGGAGTTTGCATGTTCTCCTGTGCCTGCGTGGGTTTTCTCCAGGTACCACGGTTTCCTCCCACACTCCAAAGACATGCTGGTAGGTTAATTAGACCCTGTCTAAAAATTGGCCAAAATATGTGTATGTGTTTGTAAGCGCATCAGGATCCTATGGGGTAAAGGACCGCGCTATACCGCAGATGGACACCGGCGGCAAAAAGTGCCCTGAGGAGATTCAGTTTGCATAGGTAGCACTATACAAGTCATTCATTCATTCAGAAGAGGGGTTCGGGACAGCTCCCATTGCACAGAACAGGTAATTATAACATGTATTTTTTTATTTTAATTCAAAATGTAGTAACAATTTTATGTATTTTTAAGTGAAAGAACACTCTTAATGATTTGTTTTCAGATGACATACAGTCATTTCCATTAAATAATACAAATATCATAATACAAACATAAGCTACTAAAAGGAATTCCAGAATATATTTGACCTCAATAAACTCAGAACGTGTTGATATTTTTATCTCTACCCTTGCTTTTTATGCTAAAAATGGAGTGTCCTGACATTATCTATTGTGATTCCTCTTAGAAAATGCAGTGAGAGTTTATCCTTAATAGTTGCCAAGATTTTATGGATTGTACAGCAATATATTTCTACTTATTATTCCTAAAATGAGCTTGATTGTGATAGCAAGGTTATACAATGATTGATATCTATTCTAGCCTAGTCAGATTTGTATGGTTCTGTCATGTAAAGAACAGAAGTTCCAGTTAAATCTCAGTCCCTTAAACAGTTCTGCATCTAAAACACTGCTCTACACAACCATTTGTATTTATCTTTATAAGTTACTTGAAGCATTATCAACTTGAATTTTATAAATTGAAGATTACTTAATAGGACACAGGGAAATATGGAATAAAAAATCAAAAAATTAGGGGGGCGTGGCTAGCCGCGGACTGAGATGGCCGCTTGATTCCTCAGCTCCGCTCAGCCTAAGGACATCCAGCAACCCTCAGCGTTCAATCACAGCTCCTACCCCCTCTCTCCTTCACCAGAGAGGAGCGGAACCATCGGGCACCCGATCGGTATGTCCAGCAGCGGACGTACCGGCCCCCTCCAACCCCGCCGCCTCACACATTATTTCCAGAGAGCTGACATGCTGAGGACACAAGATGGCGCCGGCGCGCTGCCAAACACCTCACTGACTGCAGCTGAGAGCTCTCTGCTGATCATCCCTGACGAGATGGATAGCTCCACCGCTGCAGATGAAACCTCTCAACCCTCGCCTGCTGACAGAGGTAAGAGGGCTGCACAGTCCCCAGTCCTCTCACCCACCAAGGCTCCTTTAATCAAAAAGCAGCACTGGGACACCTCAACCCCTGCAGGCCCTGAACCACCACCTCATGACTCCTTAGCTGCACTGCCTGCTTCTGACCAGCCAGCCTCTGAGCACACACTTAAGCTCATGCTGCTATCACTACAAAATGACATCCGTAATGAACTACGATCGTCGATCTCCACGCTACACTCTAGAATCGATCGAATTGAAGATCGCACAGAGGATATTGAAAAATTACTCACTGAACATACTGTGGCCTACAACGAAATGGCGGACGCGCATGATCATCACTCTGATGAAATTCACTATCTACAAGCTAAAGTCGCAGATTTAGAAGATCGCTCGAGAAGGAATAACATTAAATTTAGAGGAATACCGGAGTCGGTTAAACCCCCGGAGTTGACCCCCTACATACAACAATTATTCCTCTCACTTATACCGCAATTGCGACAAACCGACATGGTCATAGACCGAGCACATCGACTTGTTAAACCCAACCACCTCCCTGCATCCGTACCCAGAGATGTACTAGCACGTATCCACTTCTTCCAAGTAAAAGAAAAGATCATGGCGGCTGCCAGATCCACTTCTCCACTCCCTGATCCCTACTCCTCGGTGTCCCTGTACGCTGATATCTCTGCTGCCACTGCTCAGAAAAGAAGAGAGTTTGCTCAGACTACAACAACCCTCAGAAAGAACAACATCCCTTACAAGTGGGGCTTCCCTACCAAGCTGATAGTCACACACCAGAATCAGAGTACCACCATTTTCACCCCTAAAGATGGTATCAAACGCATGATCAACTGGGGCTTAATCACCGCCTCGCCACCGGAACGGCAACACCAACACCCTCCGCCATCATCATCCGCCTTAGGTACAAGGCGCCATGCTCCTGCTTCCACCCACAGATGAAAGCTACCGTTTCCTATCCAATCACAACGAGTGCCCTTTGGAATCTTGGAAGCCACTGATCCAGCACCACTTCACCTCATCTATGTCCTTGATGAGCGCACCAGATTGTACACTCCGTTCTCTTTTCCCCCCAGAGAAAGAAAAGTGCTAAGCACTTGAACACCTAACTGCTTCCTTGGTTTTTTTTTTTTTTTTTTTTGTTTTTTGTTTTTTTGTTTGTGTTCTACGCTAACTCCGTAACCTACTGTTGCGTTTTACTTGTTATGTATACTGTGGTATAAGTATATTTGGTTTTCTATAAAGTGTTAGTTGAGTTTACTACTGTACTTACCTTTTTCAGGTTTACCCCCTCATACCCTCCCCCTGATACACTCGCTACCGGGGTACACCTCAAAGCTTCCCCTACCCCCACTACCTATTCGCCTACCAACATGTCCATCACCTTTACATCCATTAACGCGAAAGGCCTAAACTCTCCTTACAAAAGGAGTTTGTTGTGGAAGGAAGCCTTAACACACTCCTCTGACATATTATGTGTACAGGAAACACATTTTGTGTCCAACAAACATCCCTCATGTTCCCACAAACAATACCCTCACTCCTACTTTGCCAACGCCACCAAGAAAAAAGCAGGTGTAATGCTTGCCATACGATCCACAGTTTCGTTCCAACCAATCCACACAGAAATAGACCCAGAGGGCAGATTCATAATATTGAATGCCATTATCAATAATCAGAACATCACCATTGCTAACATTTACACACCGAATACAAATCAACGCCCTTTTTACAAATCACTGTTGAAGAAGCTGACACCTTTTAAACAGGGACCCCTAATCATCTGCGGCGACTTTAACCAAATTGTTGATGCCTCACTAGATACCTCCAACCCTGCCCGCAAAAATTCCACCTCTCTTGCCTCCCTACTCCACTCAGAAGACCTTTATGATCCCTGGAGGTGCCAACATGGCTCCGAAAGGGATTATACGTTTTTCTCCCACACACAGCAAACCTATTCAAGGATAGATCTCTTCTTAACAGACAAGCATACCCTACAACTAGTCCAAGACACTAAGATCGGTCTCATTACATGGTCCGATCATGCGCCCATATCAATGAAACTGTTTCCAGCCCTCTCATACAAAAACAACACCATCTGGAGGCTCAACACCTCTATCATCACGCGCCCGACCTACCAAAACCAGATTCTATCCGAGCTGCAAAACTATTTCACCACAAATGAGGGTTCGGTGGCTGACCCCTCTATATTGTGGAATGCCCACAAAGCCTACATCAGAGGCCTCCTCATTAAAATGGGTGCCCACGAGAAGAAGAAATATACCTCAACCACAAACAACCTCCTAGAGCGTATACGCACTCTCGAACGAGCTAATAAATCCCAACCCTCCCCTTGGCTCACTTCTGAACTACAAACAGCTAGGCAAGCCCTGAGTGATCACCTCCACTCCAACTTTGATTACCATCTTAAGCGTCTTCGCCTACAAACTTATTCACATCACAACAAACCTGGAGTGTACCTAGCCAAACAACTTAAACGCAAATCGACTCAGTCTAAAATCTCGTTCCTTACGGACCACCAGGGCACTAAGTATACCAACCCCAAAGACATTGCAGATCAGTTTAGCTCCTACTATGCCAAATTATACAATCTCACCAACACTGGCTCGGCCTTGCCACCCTCCCCCTCTGAAATTGATGACTTCCTAGCCAGCATTCACCTCCCCTCACTTTCGCCGGAACAAGTTCTTCAACTTTCCTCCCCGTTCTCCCCAATGGAACTTGCAGCAGCCATAAACGCCCTACCACTACACAAAGCCCCGGGCCCTGACGGATTTAATAACGAATATTACAAGACGTTCTCTGAACTCCTTACTCCCTACCTATGCCACTCCTTCAATTTTATTGCAACTACAGGCTCCATTCCACCAGAATCCCTCCAAGCTACAATTGTCACTATCCCAAAACCAGGTAAACCGGCCGATCAGCCTGCCAGCTACAGACCCATCTCCCTACTAAACACTGATACTAAGCTATTTGCCAAACTCCTGGCTACGCGACTTTCTGATATCATCCCACAACTAATTCACATGGATCAGGTGGGGTTTGTGGCTGGCAGGCAGGCCTCGGACGGCACTCGCAGGTTCATTGATCTGATACAATGGGTGGAACACAGTCGGACGCCTTCTCTGCTCATCTCCCTTGATGCGGAGAAGGCGTTTGACAGGGTGGATTGGTCCTACCTAACTGCAGTCCTCCGAAAATTTGGCTTTAAAGGGATCATCTTGCAAGCCATACTTGCCCTCTACTCCTCACCCAATGCCAGAGTACTGACTTCAGGGCTGCTTTCGGACCCTTTCCGCATTTCCAACGGGACGCGTCAGGGGTGTCCACTCTCACCCCTAATATTTGCCCTTGTCATGGAACCCCTAGCCCAGTCGATTAGAGATAACCCGCGTATTTCCGGAATAATCACAGATCGAACCACACACAAAATTGGACTATACGCAGATGATGTTATCATCTCCCTAACTGACCCTACCACCTCCCTTCCCGTACTCCATGACACCCTCGCACTATTTAGCAAAATCTCCCACTATAAAATCAATTTTACCAAATCCAGCATGCTGGGCATTGGCTTAACCCAACATGTCAAACATGATATTACCCACTGCACCTCCTTCTCGTGGACATCTAACTCCACTCTTACCTACCTAGGCATCCAACTCACCACGCCCTCATCACACTTACGTTCTCTCAACCTTAACAATCTCGTAACCAAACTGCATAAAACCATTCAAGACCTTCAACATACCACGGCCTCTTGGGCAGGCAGAATAGCTCTCGCTAAGATGTTCTTGCTACCCCACGTTCTCTATTTGTTCCGAACCCTCCCCATACCCTTCCTCAAACAACAAATAACCCACCTCCAAACCATCTTTAATACATTTATATGGAATGGCAAACGTTCCCGACTTAAAAACAACACTCTTGGCTTCCGGTTCCGGCGCCGCATGGAGTGACTGCTCTCCTCCTCGGCTCCCGCATCACGGCCCCCAAATCTGCCTTTAAAATCCCGCTGAGCGGCCGGGCACCCGACGGAACACCCCCCGGAGGCATCCCCCACGACCATGGTTCCTGGAGAAAACCGGACCGCGAGCTCACGCGCCGTTCGCGACCGCGGCGCGGCCGCAAATCGAGGCCCCGGCTTCGGCCTACTCGGCCCCCTTCGCTCCACAAAGCGCAACAGACATGGAGGTGAGCGCTGATACTGTGCCTCCCCCTTCTCCTCAAACACTAACAGCCTCTCCAGCCCCTCCATCACAGAGTAGCCTCTCCACTCAGCCTGCAGGGGACTCCACCACAGAGCGCATTGCCCAGGCCGTGGCCGCACTACTATCCCCCATGATCACGGCATCGGTGGAAAAAGCAGTAAATGCTGGCATGCAGCAGCTCAAGGCCCAAATAGGCGAACACCACACCAGATTGAATGATTTAGAACACCGTCTGTCGGACATAGAGGAAGAACTTTACCAGGCCCAAGCCACGGAACGCTCCCAGGACAGAACAAATCAATATGTTCTCCAGAAGCTTGATGACCTGGAAAACAGGGCCAGAAGGAGCAACCTGCGATTCGTAGGGATCCCCGAGTCGCTACAGTCCTCTGAGCTGTCTAACTTTTGCGCGGTGCGCATCCCAGAAGCCCTTGGCCTTCCCGGCCCCTGTACGGTCGAACGCGCACATCGTATGGGTCAACCGGCACCAGAACGCAAGTCGCCTAGACCTATCATTGCAAAATACCTTAACTACTCAGACAAGGCCCTGATCCTGCAGAAATTCAGGCAAACACGCTCTCTACAGGTCGATGGGTTCAAGGTCCTAATCTTTGCCGATTATTCCATCGAGGTCTCCAAGAAAAGAAAGGCATTCCAACAGGTATGCTCGGAACTCTTTAATATGCATCTTAAATTTTCACTGGCCTTCCCGGCTATTCTTCGCCTAAAGGCCCCGAACGGTGACCAACTATCTTTCCAGGACCCCTCTGAAGCCGAAGCTTTTCTCCGCTCTCTTCACCAGGGTACACACCCTCACACCCCTTCCAAAGCATCCCCGCTCAACCGCGCCCTGGATCAGAGGAGCCCCCGGAAGGACTCACCTAAACGCTTCAGGTCTGCTGCCCCTGATACCCGCCACCGGGACGTCCCTCGTTGATGTCATTTCAGCTCTCTCCTGGATACATCTCTCCTCACCTTTTAGGTGACCCCTTCTTCAGGTCCGTCAACCTGCCATGTTTTTGTGAGTTACTATGTTGTTATTTTTCCTTTTTCTGCTATCGCCCAAGTTTTCTCACGATCCAGCCTGCTGATACTTGTCTACCTCGGCCTTCAGCGCTGCCCCCCATTCACCGGGCACACCATCAGTGCTAGTGATGGCCGAACGGTTCGCCCGGCGGTCGTTTCGCGGCGAATTTCCGACTTTCGCCGTCCGCGGGTTCGAACGCCTTTTTCCGTCGTTCGCCCCGGCGGACTTACGTGTTTAATGTATACAAGAACTTTAACCTTTCGTGACACGTTTATCATGTGTTACAGGACAACCAATTGAGACATGACAGCTCATGGACACTTGGACATTCCCCCTAACCTATAAATACACCCGATCCGGTGGCCATTTTACATTCTTTCTTCTGTCACTGTAGGGAAAGGATCCTGTGTGGAGTAGGGACAGAGAAAACGCTAGCTATTTGGTACACAAAAGTTCTTTTCAGGACTGGTATAGGTGTTAGGTCAGCAGCCTGAGTTTCTTTTGTCAGTTTAGATAAAGGGACAGAGCGCTGTATGCTGCTATTTTAGGGACAGCTCAGCCAGATTAGTCTTTCTTCATCATCATCATCATCATCATCATTAGCTGTTACTATCAGGTCCACAAAAGAGCTGTTCCAGCTAATCGTTCCAGCCTACTCTTTTTTGCCAATTTGTATAGGGACAGGCAGGAAGCAGTGTGTCAGGCAGTGAGGATAATTTTAAAGACTTGCTGTTACTATTAGTTCCACAAAGGTTCTTTTCAGGACTGGTATCAGTGGTACGGTAATAGGCTTGTACACGTATAATATTCTTTCTTCCAAATATAGAAAGAATATTATACTTGACTGCTGCCCTTCTGCTGCAGTCTGCTAATCATTCACAACTCACTTGTTCCACAAAGCTCTTTATCAGGACTGGTAACTTGGTCTGTCTAGGGTGCTACGGTACATAGGCTTGGGTGCGGTACAGTCTGCTGTTCTGTAAGGACCGCTATCGGTCCACAATACATAGGGTTGCCGTGCACTACTGCTGACCGCTGCCCTATACTGCAGCAGTCCTTCATTGGTATAGGGACTGACGTACAGTCTGCTAATCACTAACACACAACCTGCTTGGTCCACAAAAGTTCTTATAAGGACTGGTAACTTGGTATAGGGTGCTACGGTACATAGGCCTGAGTGCGTTACAGTCTGCTGTTCTGTAAGGACCGCTATCGGTCCACAATACATAGGGTTGCCGTGCACTACTGCTGACCGCTGCCCTATACTGCAGCAGTCCTTCAGCGGTATAGGGACTGACGCACAGTCTGCTAAACACTAACACACAACCTGCTTGGTCCACAAAAGTTTTTATAAGGACTGGTAACTTGGTATAGGGTGCTACGGTACATAGGCCTGAGTGCAGTACAGTCTGCTGTTCTGTAAGGACCGCTATCGGTCCACAATACATAGGGTTGCCGTGCACTACTGCTGACCGCTGCCCTATACTGCAGCAGTCCTTCATTGGTATAGGGACTGACGTACAGTCTGCTAATCACTAACACACAACCTGCTTGGTCCACAAAAGTTCTTATAAGGACTGGTAACTTGGTATAGGGTGCTACGGTACATAGGCCTGAGTGCGTTACAGTCTGCTGTTCTGTAAGGACCGCTATCGGTCCACAATACATAGGGTTGACGTGCACCACTGCTGACCGCTGCCCTATACTGCAGCAGTCCTTCAGCGGTATAGGGACTGACGTACAGTCTGCTAAACACTAATACACAACCTGCTTGGTCCACAAAAGTTCTTATAAGGACTGGTAACTTGGTATAGGGTGCTACGGTACATAGGCTTGAGTGCGGTACAGTCTGCTGTTCTGTAAGGACCGCTATCGGTCCACAATAGATAGGGTTGACGTGCACCACTGCTGACCGCTGCCCTATACTGCAGCAGTCCTTCAGCGGTATAGGGACTGACGCACAGTCTGCTAAACACTAACACACAACCTGCTTGGTCCACAAAAGTTTTTATAAGGACTGGTAACTTGGTATAGGGTGCTACGGTACATAGGCCTGAGTGCGTTACAGTCTGCTGTTCTGTAAGGACCGCTATCGGTCCACAATACATAGGGTTGCCGTGCACTACTGCTGACCGCTGCCCTATACTGCAGCAGTCCTTCATTGGTATAGGGACTGACGTACAGTCTGCTAATCACTAACACACAACCTGCTTGGTCCACAAAAGTTCTTATAAGGACTGGTAACTTGGTATAGGGTGCTACGGTACATAGGCCTGAGTGCGTTACAGTCTGCTGTTCTGTAAGGACCGCTATCGGTCCACAATACATAGGGTTGACGTGCACCACTGCTGACCGCTGCCCTATACTGCAGCAGTCCTTCAGCGGTATAGGGACTGACGTACAGTCTGCTAAACACTAATACACAACCTGCTTGGTCCACAAAAGTTCTTATAAGGACTGGTAACTTGGTATAGGGTGCTACGGTACATAGGCTTGAGTGCGGTACAGTCTGCTGTTCTGTAAGGACCGCTATCGGTCCACAATAGATAGGGTTGACGTGCACCACTGCTGACCGCTGCCCTATACTGCAGCAGTCCTTCAGCGGTATAGGGACTGACGTACAGTCTGCTAAACACTAATACACAACCTGCTTGGTCCACAAAAGTTCTTATAAGGACTGGTAACTTGGTATAGGGTGCTACGGTACATAGGCTTGAGTGCGGTACAGTCTGCTGTTCTGTAAGGACCGCTATCGGTCCACAATAGATAGGGTTGACGTGCACCACTGCTGACCGCTGCCCTATACTGCAGCAGTCCTTCAGCGGTATAGGGACTGACGCACAGTCTGCTAAACACTAACACACAACCTGCTTGGTCCACAAAAGTTTTTATAAGGACTGGTAACTTGGTATAGGGTGCTACGGTACATAGGCCTGAGTGCGTTACAGTCTGCTGTTCTGTAAGGACCGCTATCGGTCCACAATACATAGGGTTGACGTGCACCACTGCTGACCGCTGCCCTATACTGCAGCAGTCCTTCAGCGGTATAGGGACTGACGTACAGTCTGCTAAACACTAATACACAACCTGCTTGGTCCACAAAAGTTCTTATAAGGACTGGTAACTTGGTATAGGGTGCTACGGTACATAGGCTTGAGTGCGGTACAGTCTGCTGTTCTGTAAGGACCGCTATCGGTCCACAATACATAGGGTTGCCGTGCACTACTGCTGACCGCTGCCCTATACTGCAGCAGTCCTTCATTGGTATAGGGACTGACGTACAGTCTGCTAATCACTAACACACAACCTGCTTGTTCCACAAAAGTTCTTATAAGGACTGGTAACTTGGTATAGGGTGCTACGGTACATAGGCTTGAGTGCGGTACAGTCTGCTGTTCTGTAAGGACCGCTATCGGTCCACAATAGATAGGGTTGACGTGCACCACTGCTGACCGCTGCCCTATACTGCAGCAGTCCTTCAGCGGTATAGGGACTGACGTACAGTCTGCTAAACACTAATACACAACCTGCTTGGTCCACAAAAGTTCTTATAAGGACTGGTAACTTGGTATAGGGTGCTACGGTACATAGGCTTGAGTGCGGTACAGTCTGCTGTTCTGTAAGGACCGCTATCGGTCCACAATAGATAGGGTTGACGTGCACCACTGCTGACCGCTGCCCTATACTGCAGCAGTCCTTCAGCGGTATAGGGACTGACGTACAGTCTGCTAAACACTAATACACAACCTGCTTGGTCCACAAAAGTTCTTATAAGGACTGGTAACTTGGTATAGGGTGCTACGGTACATAGGCTTGAGTGCGGTACAGTCTGCTGTTCTGTAAGGACCGCTATCGGTCCACAATACATAGGGTTGCCGTGCACTACTGCTGACCGCTGCCCTATACTGCAGCAGTCCTTCATTGGTATAGGGACTGACGTACAGTCTGCTAATCACTAACACACAACCTGCTTGTTCCACAAAAGTTCTTATAAGGACTGGTAACTTGGTATAGGGTGCTACGGTACATAGGCTTGAGTGCGGTACAGTCTGCTGTTCTGTAAGGACCGCTATCGGTCCACAATAGATAGGGTTGACGTGCACCACTGCTGACCGCTGCCCTATACTGCAGCAGTCCTTCAGCGGTATAGGGACTGACGTACAGTCTGCTAAACACTAATACACAACCTGCTTGGTCCACAAAAGTTCTTATAAGGACTGGTAACTTGGTATAGGGTGCTACGGTACATAGGCTTGAGTGCGGTACAGTCTGCTGTTCTGTAAGGACCGCTATCGGTCCACAATAGATAGGGTTGACGTGCACCACTGCTGACCGCTGCCCTATACTGCAGCAGTCCTTCAGCGGTATAGGGACTGACGTACAGTCTGCTAAACACTAATACACAACCTGCTTGGTCCACAAAAGTTCTTATAAGGACTGGTAACTTGGTATAGGGTGCTACGGTACATAGGCTTGAGTGCGGTACAGTCTGCTGTTCTGTAAGGACCGCTATAGGTCCACAATAGATAGGGTTGACGTGCACCACTGCTGACCGCTCACCTATACTGCAGCAGTCCTTCAGCGGTATAGGGACTAAGAGTTTTGTCACAGGGTCATTTAAAAAATGACATGCAGAGGAAGAGGCAGGCCCTTCCGCAGGGGTGGTAGGGGTAGGGCAGGAGCAACAGGCTTGAGCCAAAGTGGGAAGTTGCAGAAGGTGCGTTCAATTACTTTAAAGGATGCACCAGACTTGGTTGAGTGGCTCGCTCAGCCTTACTCTTCTGCACCCTCCTCATCCTCTCGATCTGCACCCTCTTCTTCACTCTCTGCTATGTGCACCCCCAAAGACACTACCACCAACAACACGACCACCACCACCACCACCACATACCTTCCGCTTGAGTCACTGGAATTATTTTCCGATCCATATCAAGAGGACATTTCTGATGCGCAGCCACTCTTGGTATTGGATCAGGAAGAGGAGGTAGCAACAAGCGCTACTCAGCAGTCTGACGCCAGTACCCAGATCAGCCCAAGGAGGAGGTTGGTCCCCGGTGTTGCTGCCTACTCTACTTATAGCGGTGGGGAAGGTGACGTTGATGATGACGTGTCTAGTGATGTCACGTGGGTGCCCACAAGAGAGGAAGAGGAGGGGAGTTCAGAGGGAGATATGGACCAGCAGATAGGGAGGAGAAGCAGCAATGACTTACATTGCACAGCAGGGACAAAGCAGACTGCAAATGTATCAGGAGCGAGTCATCGACCATGTACGGTCACATCTGGCGCTCCCAGGACACCGGCACATGGCTCCGCAGTGTGGGCTTTTTTTAACGTGTCCGCTGCTGACAATAGCGTTGCCATCTGCAATCTTTGCAGTCAACGCGTTAGTCGCGGTAAGCCCAATACTCACCTAGGGACGACCGCCTTAAGAAGGCACATGAGCAGCCATCACCGAGCCCAGTGGGAGCAACGGAACACACAAAGCCACACTGCAGGCTCTCACCGTCCAGCCTCGTCTTCTACTTCTCCTTCTCCTCTCTCCTCACAATTGTCCTCCACTCCACCTTCCATCACGCCAAGCTCACATTTTTCTGCAAAAAGGCAGGCTTCCGTGGGCCTAATGTTTGAGCGTAAAAAAATGATGACGCCGGATAACCCTCTTGCCCAACGGTTGGCGGCTGGCTTGTCAGAACTCATAGCCCGCCAACTACTGCCATATAAACTGGTGGACTCGGAGGCCTTTCGCAAATTTGTGGCCATTGGAACACCACAATGGAAGGTCCCAGGAAGGAAGTATTTCTCAGAGAAGGGCATCCCAGAGCTATATGGCCATGTTCAGCGGCAAGTGAATGTATCTCTGGCACACAGTGTCGGTGCCAAGATACATCTGACCACAGACACGTGGTCTAGCAAACACGGGCAGGGAAGGTATATCAGTTTTACTGCCCACTGGGTGAACCTTCTGACGGCCGTCAAGCATGTAACCCGTGGCACCCGTGTAGATTTGGTTTTACCGCCACGGATTGCATGCAGGCCTGACTCTTCTTCTCCTCCTCCTACTCCATCCTCCTCCCTCTCCTCCTCAGCTGCCTCCTCCTTTTCCGCTGCTAGCGTCTCTTCCACTGCACCGCCCAAGCTCCCCAGAACCTATTCCACATGCCAGGTGAGACGTTGCCATGCCGTGCTGCGTCTGTTGTGCCTGGAAGCAAAGAGCCACACTGGCCCGGCACTCCTTTCAGCTTTGCGTTCACAGGCAGATGAGTGGCTAACACCGCTCAATTTGACAGTTGGTAAAGTGGTGTGTGACAACGGTGCCAATCTGCTTAGCGCATTGAAACAGGGCAAAATCACGCACGTGCCGTGCATGGCACACGTCTTAAACTTGGTCGTGCAGCGATTCCTTGTCAAATACCCTGGGGTCCAGGACATCTTGCGGCAGGCAAGGAAAATCTCGGCCCATTTCAGAAGATCTTACACGGCCATGGCTCGCCTTGCTGACATTCAGCGGCGACACCATCTGCCGGTCAGACGTCTTATTTGCGATTGCCCGACGCGATGGAACTCAACCTTCTATATGCTTGATAGGCTGCTCCAGCAGAAACGTGCAGTTAACGTCTACCTGTATGAACTCTGCGAAAGAAACGGTTCTGGGGAGCTGGGTTTTTTTTCACCGCGCCAGTGGCTGCTCATGCGCGACACATGCAGACTTCTGCGGCCATTTGAGGAGATCACCAAACTGGTCAGTCGCAGCCATGGCGCCATCAGTGACATGGTACCTTATGCCTTCTTTCTGGAGCGTGCATTGCGTCGTGTCATTGATCAGGCTGTGGAGGAGCAGGAGCGGGAAGATGAGGAAGTCGCAATGCTGGATGAATTCCCAGGGGGGGCTACTCTATCTGAGACAAGTCAACAACAGGAGTCTGATGAGGAGTCAGAGGAGGATGGTGCCGGGGCGGATGAGCAGGAGCAAGAAGAGCATGCTTTAAACCTTTCTGGGATCCCTGTTGTGCGAGGATGGGGAGAGGAGAATGAAGAGGACGACATTATCCTGGATGATGAGCAGGAGCCAGGCCACCACACCGCTTCCACTTTAGTGCAAATGGGGGCCTTCATGCTCCAGTGTTTTAATAGGGACCCCCGTATAAAAAGCATGAGGGTCAAGGACCAGTACTGGGTGGCAACGTACTTAGACCCCCGGTACAAACACAAAATGGCGGAAATGTTACCGCCGTCGCAGAGGGCTGTCAGAATGCAGCACTTCCAGGCCTTGCTTCGAGAAATGCTGCATTCTGCTTTTGCGTGCGCTGGCAGAGGAGCAATTCCCACTCCCAGAGAAGGATTTGCGGGTACCAATCCAACAGCGCCTGCAAGAAGAGGCCGGTTTGAAGATGTGTTGGTGACTTCGGATATGAGGTCATTCTTTCAGCCGACCCATCGACAGGTGTCATCCGGATCCAGCATCAGGGAACGCCTAGACCGTCAGGTGTCCGACTACATTGGGTTAACGGCCGATGTGGACGCTCTGAGGAGTGATGAACCCCTAGACTACTGGGTGGGCAGGCTTGACCTCTGGCCAGAGCTTGCCCAATTTGCAATCGAACTGTTGGCTTGCCCCTCATCCAGTGTCCTGTCCGAAAGGACGTTCAGCGCAGCAGGGGGGATTGTGACCGATAAGCGTACTCGCCTAGCTCACCACAGTGTTAACTACCTCACATTTCTAAAAATGAATGAGGCATGGATCTCGGAGGAATTCAACACATGTGATCAGTAGACCATGTATATGTCTATAAACAATTTTTGGAATCAAGCACACAGACCTTCTTAATTCATTTGGCTCACTTCCCTGACCCAAAAAAGCACACCGTACTATATGCCCCTACCCTCCTCTTTGAAGAGGTTGAGCGGTGTCATATTTCTACTGGGGCTGCTTATTATGAGGGGTTCCCACCATCCCTGTGCTGTGCTGACTTCCTCCTGGGTGTTCTTATTATGAGGGGCTCCCACCATCCCTGTGCTGTGCTGACTTCCTCCTGGGGGTTCTTATTATGAGGGGATCACACCATCCCTGTGCTGTGCTGACTTCCTCCTGGGGCTGCTTACGGTGCTGCTGTCAGCGCTGTATGTCACGGAGCTGCTGTCAGCGCTGTATGTCACGGAGCTGCTGTCAGCGCTGTATGTCACGGAGCTGCTGTCAGCGCTGTATGTCACGGAGCTGCTGTCAGCGCTGTATGTCACGGAGCTGCTGTCAGCGCTGTATGTCACGGAGCTGCTGTCAGCGCTGTATGTCACGGAGCTGCTGTCAGCGCTGTATGTCACGGAGCTGCTGTCAGCGCTGTATGTCACGGAGCTGCTGTCAGCGCTGTATGTCACGGAGCTGCTGTCAGTGCTGTATGTCACGGAGCTGCTGTCAGCGCTGTATGTCACGGAGCTGCTGTCAGCGCTGTATGTCACGGAGCTGCTGTCAGCGCTGTATGTCACGGTGCTGCTGTCAGCGCTGTATGTCACGGAGCTGCTGTCAGCGCTGTATGTCACGGAGCTGCTGTCAGCGCTGTATGTCACGGAGCTGCTGTCAGCGCTGTATGTCACGGAGCTGCTGTCAGCGCTGTATGTCACGGAGCTGCTGTCAGCGCTGTATGTCACGGTGCTGATGTCAGTGCTCTGTATTACGGTGCTGCTGTCAGTGCTCTGTATCTCCTGCACCCTCTTGTTTGCCTACCCTGGTCCCTGACCTTCCCTCTCCTCCATTGCCTTCATTAGCTCCATAGTCCTGAATTGTCAGAACAATTTCCCAAATAAAAAAAAAATGCTTGTAGTTATCGATCCCAAATTCACCTCATACATGTATTATGCTATTGTCCAGGTGGTGGGACTACGTGCTACCCCCTAATAATTACCCCGTGGCCGCAAATTCGACCTAAAGGTTTGCGAAATTCGCCTCCCATTGAAGTCAATGGAGCCCGCGGCGAACGGTCGTTTTCGCGAACGTTTGTGTCCGTTCGCGTTTCGCGTTCGCGAAACGTCCCGTCGGAAGTTCGTCCATCACTAATCAGTGCTTCCGGCCACCTATGCTCTATTTGATGCCTTGGCCTAACTACACCAGGAGTTCCCACAGCTCCTGATCTCGCTGCTCTTTTTCTTTTTTTTATCCTGCGGCCATCTGCCTTATCTTTTTTTTTCTATATCATACCGTATTTTTGTTTCTATTTTTTTTTATGATAATGCACTCTGCCTTTCTTTTTATTATTCAGTTTGTTTCTTCTCCACCCTTGGGTCCTCATATTTGCAATGTGTTACATTAATGTGGGTCTGTTGCTTTATTACGTATGTTTATTGCACTGTGCCTTACTCCTCCTGGAATCACTGCGTATGTTCACTGCCGCAACATGGCACGCGACCCTTTTGCCTCCAGGGGCGTTCCCGCACCCCTGCTCGATTTTCCTTTTAGACCCGTTGTCCGGACGCTCACGTCCTATACCTCTGGGCCGTGCACTGGGGGCTGGCCTACACAGTGACTCCATGCGGAAAAAAGTGAAGTTCTCTCCAGTGTATATGTTTATGTTTTTGTTTATATTTCAACTTGCTCCACTCATTTACTGTCCCCTTCCCCTACCTTCCCTCAGTGCCAATGTCTCCTTCCTGAACATACTATTTCCCTTGTCCCACATTATTTCTAGGTCCGTGTTCTCCCAACAACAATTTCTTCTGCCTTGCCCACCGGCTGGCGATTATTTTATAAAGTCTGCCCATTTCTTCTTCTCATCACCCCTGACATAAGAATAGTCTCATGGAACGTGAAAGGCCTCAGATCACCCAATAAGAGAATGAAAGTTCTCCGACATCTAAAAAGGTTGAAAACAGATATCGCCCTATTGCAGGAAACCCACTTGTCCGCCCCAGATTTTCATCGCATGCGGAAACTCTGGGTCGGAAAAGTCTTAGGCTCTGATGCCGTTAGTCGCAAAGCGGGTGTTCTCCTATTAATCCATAAGAACCTCCCGTGCGAGGTGCTGTCCACGCACTCAGATTCCCAGGGCAGGCTCCTCTCGCTCCACGTCCGTTTGGGGACTAAGGAACTAGTGATCACGAACGTTTACGCTCCCAATAACCCTACTAAGACTTTTTACAGTGACCTGACTTCTTGGCTACTCCAGACCTCCCAGACCCCCCATTTAGTCGGCGGTGACTTTAACGACATCTTACACCATACAGACGACAGATCCTCCCCCCCACGTCGCAGGGCGTCTAATGTTTCGTCTACTCCCTCCCTCTTTGCTTCCACCATGGAATCTCTCCGTCTTCGCGATCTATGGCGTCTATCTCACCCAGCGGACAGGGAATACACCTTTTACTCGCATCCTCATAACATGTTCTCGAGAATCGACTATTTCTTTGGCTCTGACGATCTTATACCAAATTTGTCTGAAGCTGAGTTGCTCGATATCGCTATCTCTGACCATGCCCCAATCTCTGTTAGTCTTGCTAACTTGGATCTCCCACCTCACCCAAGACTGTGGCGCTTCCCCTCGTATCTCCATGACAACCCAGATTTTCAACATTTCATGGCGAACTCCTGGCGTGAATACTCGGAGGCAAACTCCCCCCATTCGGACTCCCCTAACCTCTTCTGGGATGCCGGCAAGGCGTTCCTCAGAGGTCAGATCATCTCCTATGCCTCCTCCTTCAAACGTAACGCACTATCTCACTACAAACGAGCCAGTGCGCGACTACATTTAGCCCAAAGGTCCCTCTCCACTAACGACTCCCTTGATAATAGAACCGAATGGCAGGCGGCCAAAAAGAGTTTCGACACTTGGGCAAACACACTTGAACAAACTAAAAGATCCCAACTAGACGCGACGCTCCACAAGTTTGGTAACAAGGCGGGCAAGCTACTGGCGAGGCTCTGTAAGGGCCCATTCCACCCGACGCACATCACTTCCCTCAGAGACGCTAAGGGTGATATACATTCTACCCCACAAGCAATTAACAAGGCGATGTTAAACTACTATAAGTCCCTTTACGCCCCAGACCCCATAGATAGTACTGCGGCTCGCTCTTTCCTTGATAAGGTTTTGTTATCTAAAGTTTCCCCTGAACAACTAGAAGCGCTCAATGCCCCCATCTCCCTTGTCGAAGTATCCTCCACTATTCGTAAACTCACCCCGTCCAAAGCTCCAGGCCCTGACGGGTTTACCAGTGAATTTTATAAATCCCTCTCCTCCATTACAGAACCCACTCTCCTAAAGGTGTACAATGGCATCTGGTCTGGTGGCCCATATCTTCCTTCTGGAAACCAGGCCGTTATCAAACTCTTATCCAAAAAAGGGAAAGACCCGCTTGACCCAGGCTCTTACAGGCCGATCTCCCTTCTCAATCTGGATGTAAAAATCCTTTCCAAAATCATAGCCACGAGATTAGCTGCCATTGTACCCTCCCTCATACACCCTGCCCAATCTGGCTTTGTGAGAGGCAGAACTGCCACCTTGAACATACGTAAGGTTATGCTTGCTCTAGAACATGCTAAGAACAATCCGGATGGGGATTTTGCTATTATAACTTTAGACGCGGAAAAGGCCTTCGACAATGTCAGTTTTGAATGGCTCTCTATGACTTTATCTGAAAAAGGCCATGTACTCATCCCCAGCAGCCAAATTAGTCGCGGCTGGAGTTCTCTCCGATGAATTCCTCCTGCATAAAGGCACTCGCCAGGGCTGCCCACTCTCCCCTCTCCTATTTAACATCGCCCTAGAACCTCTATCCAGATACCTGTCCCAATCGGCTCCTCTCCACGGGATTCGCATTGGTCACCACGACCTGCGCACCTCTCTTTTTGCCGATGATGTGCTCATCTTCTCATCAGACCCCGCCTCTGACATGCCCGTTATCAAAGAGGTTTTTGACGTTTTTAGATCATGCTCAGGGCTACGTATAAATTATGGTAAAAGTGAAATACTCCCGATAGGGTCCTCTCGTAAACCCCCCTGGACACAACATTCTATCTTTTCAATCGCCAACTCACATATCACTTATCTAGGCATTAAAATTGGTAAATTACCTTCCTCCCTTTACCATCTCAATTACCCCCCCCTGATCACGAAAATATCTCAAGAAATGGTGAACTGGATGGATCTGCCTCTCTCGCTTCTGGGAAGATGCCACCTGCTAAAAATGGTTAGCTTCGCCAGGCTATTGTACCCACTTCAAACTATTCCATTGCTCCTTCTCCACAAGGACATAAAAGTTCTAGAATCAGCTTTTTCCTCCTTTTTATGGAAAGGAAAACGCCCACGCATAGCCCTAAAAAAGTTGCATCTTCCCAGACGCGAGGGGGGTATCAGCCTACCTAATGTAAGACTGTATAACCTGTCATGTTTGCTACGTACTAGTCTGGACTGGATCTCTCAATCCTCCAGATACTCCAACTACTCTCTGGAAGCTGCTATGGTCTCTCCACTCTCATTGCCGGCACTCCTTCACTGCAGGTGGAAGTCAGTGCCGTCTCTGTTTCAACACAACCTCCTACTCAGGGACACTGTCATAGCCTGGAGGGAAACCAGAAAATGCCTTAAACTCCCCCCTTTCATCTCCAGACACCTTCCGATTCAGGGGAACCCTACTTTCTCCCCTGGCCTACTCCACAAACCGTTCCACATCTGGAAAGAAAAGGGCATCATCAATTTTGCTACCATCTGCGATCTTGAATCTGGACACCCTCTGCCTTTTTCTCTCCTAGCTGAAAGGTTCTCTCTCCCGCCAGCTCACGCCTTCCACCACAGGCAATGTGTCAGCTATTTAAAGGACATCTGCAACGATGAACGGAAACGTTTCCCCCTAACCTTCCTGGACCGCCTGCTCAAGGACGATACTTGTAAAATTTCTGACATTTACGCACCGCTACTTCAGCAGGCCGCTCCTCCACTGACATCCTCATCAGTCGCCAACTGGAAGAAAGATTTCCCTGATCCAGATATAGTGGATAAAATCCTACATGGACTCAACAAAGTCTACCGCCTAACCCCGAACGAGCTCTGGAGAGAAATGCAACTAAAAATTGCCCACAGGGCTTACCTTCCCTTTCTGCCTTCTAAATCCGACCAGGACAGCACTAAATGCCCCCTATGTCTTCAGAACAGGCCCTCGCTGGCCCACCGTTTTTGGTCCTGCTCCTTCATCTCTTCCTTCTGGGATCAGATCCTCTCCTACATCTTTAAAGTCACCCTGCTGAAATTGCCAAAGGATCCCCTCCTACTCATTTTTGGTTACTGGGACCCTCTCCTGCTTCCTTGGTCCTCCATCACCAACTGTGTGCCCCCAAGCGGCGCGCCCTCCAAACCCCCCCATGTGGACTGGTCTATGCTGTGCCTTCTCCTTGCCAGGAAATCCATTCTAAAGAGCTGGACTTCTTCTCTCCCACCCTCCGTCGCCCAGACGCAGAAGGAACTCCTTTCACTCCTCTACAAAGATTGCTTCAATACAAACTTCAGGGACGAAAAAGCGAAATCTCGTTTTTATGCGAGATGGCTTCCCTTCATATCTGACTCTCTCCCCCCGGTGGACATCCTCAACCTGGACAATTTCACTTTCTCCTATTTTGGCTCCAATCTCCCAATCCCGGGGTTGGCTTCCCCCCAATCCTCCACTTGTACCTCGCCCAGCAGCCAACTAACCCCTGGACCATCTCTCTGAAACCTTCCTACCCTAGGGACTCTACCTGGTAACCTCGCACCCCTTTCCCCCCCTCCCTTACCTGTTTCTTTCTCCTTCATGCATCTGCCTGCATTCCCCTCTCCACCTCCCTCTCCTCTCTATATTTCTTTTTTTATTTCTCTTTCTTTCTGTTCTTTTCTTTTCCTTTCTTTTGATATATCATATTGTTATTTTTGGGAAATGATATTCCTGCTGTTATGCATACATATTACTTTTGCAACTGTCTTTTTATAAGATCCATCCAGTCGCTGTTAGTAGCCGCTTTATCACGCTAAATTCACTACTATACTCTTGGTTTATGTATTTATGTCTATGGTCTTAGTTTGCTACGATTCGGTTGCATTCTGCTCCAATTTTCTTATGCACCTCATCTGCGATGATGGTTCCGAATTCTTGCACTTATTGTCTGTTGCATTTGTATTGTTCTCTTTGTTTATTTCTCAATAAATACTCTTTAAAAAAAAAAAAAAAAAACAACACTCTCTGCACTCCGGTTGCCGCTGGAGGAATGGGAGCACCTAACCTATTAGCCTACTACAAGGCAATTATACTAGCCCAAACCAAGGCCTGGTGGAACACTGCTCTGCAAACCACATGGGTACAAATAGAACAAGCGGCACTTGCCTCCCAGCCCAAATTGATCCTATGCGCCCTCTTACTACAACACCACGAGCCCCATTCCTTCCTAGATACAATTAACGCCTCCATTCGAGTGTGGAAATCTACCATACAAACTTCTGCGGGTATCCCGTTACGTCTACTCCAACATATACCACTGTCAGCTCTACACGTCCTCACTCCTGATATCGATCTCTCCGCATGGACAACCTTAGGGGTCCTCAATCTCGGACACCTGTACCAGAATTCCAAACTCAAACCGTTCCACACTCTTCACGCCAACTTTCACATAAGCCATAAGGACTTCTTCAAATACCTAAGAATACGATCAATTCTCTCTAAAGTACAATGGTCAAACAACCTAACTACTTGGCACATACTGACCTTCTTCAATCTCACCTCACCCCACCAACGAGGGATCTCGATTTGCTACAAACTCCTCACTGAATTCTCTCCACCTCTCAAATCCCCCACAATGTTAAAATGGGAACACTTACTACATCGCACCTACACCCCCCAGCAATGGTTCCGCTCGCTTCGAGCACCTATGAAATTCTCCAAATGCCTACTGCATTGGGAAACAGTCCAAAAAATATACCATAATTGGTACCTCACACCAATCAAACTGGCCCATATATATCCAACTGCGAGCAATCTGTGTTGGAGAAACTGTGGATCCTTAGGTACTCCACTCCACATATGGTGGGACTGCCCAATCCTAACCCCACTATGGTCCATGCTATCCAAACTCCTTCTGTCCATTTTAAAAATTCCTGTACCACTGACACCGCAACTAGTACTATTTGGTCTCGAATTGGAAGACTGGCCTCAACCCACTTGACACATTCTCGCCCATGTTCTTATCGCCACGCGTCTAGCCATCGCCAAAAACTGGAAATCCCCTCTAGCCCCTTCCGGTGTGGAAATAATCGCACTTTTAAACAACCACTGCCTGATGGAACTCATGCATGCCAAAGGCCACCTCTTTATTCCTGAATTCAGAAGCAACTGGGACCTTTGGCTTCAACACCCTAAATGCAAACCTCCTATGACAGACCTATTACTTACCTGACCTCCTTACCCCGTCAGTACCTGACGCTCTTACCCTGTGTACCTGTGTTGCTCTCCCAATTAACACGTTGTTTCTTGTTAAAGTTATCTATTACAACTCTGAGTTAAGCTATATGTCTTGTGCTACACCTGTAACAGAAGGTCTTCCCGCCTTCATTCGCTAGCCTACGCTATTGGACATATACATTTGCGAGATGGAGCACTAGGCATCATCATCTGGGGCCAAAGTCGGACCCCTTCCTATGGCGCCCTCAAGAACCCGTCACAGTTAGTTCCCAGATGGGGTGACGGGTTCGACCTCCCACTGAAGACGTCTCCTACTATGCCATATGAAGCCTGCATGTGTATGATACTGTGTATACCCTGAGCTCCTCTCTTTTTTTTTTTTTTTTCCCCTTTCCTTCATCTTTCTTTCTGTTCTGCTGTTGTTCTCACTATGTATAACTGACATGTTGCACTACCTGTTTCATACTTTGTACCGTGTACTATGAAACTCAATAAAAATCTATGGTTAAAAAAAAAAAAAAAAAAAAAAAAAAAAAAATCAAAAAATTAGCTTGCATATCCCTTCTGAAAGTACAAACTTTTAACAGGAAAAAAATGGTTGGTTGAGCATTTGTCCCTGTTTTTGATGGACAAATACTATTCATGAATAGGTTTAATGCACCATTGTTGCATATCTTGATTTCCCTTACTTCTCTACCTTTACAGAAAATAGGGTAGAGAGTAGGGATGAGCTTCGTGTTCGAGTCGAACATCGGCTATTCGCCCGTTCGGCGAATTCCGAACGTTATGGGCCGTTCGCACCAAATTCGTGTGGCGCTCACGGCCCACAATGCACTGCAATGGCGCAGTGCATTGCTGGCTCATGATTGGCTCATGATTGGCTATACACCGATCGTTATCGGCCGATTTTTCGTTCTTGCTCTTCTGTAGTGGTTGTCGTCTGCGTGCCCTGACCGCAGTATACACCGCTATATTCACCTATATATCTAGCGATATATCTATCTTTTATAATAGAGCTGTCAGTCAGTGTTAGGAGATTGTGCGTGCTGTCTGCGTGCTCTGAACGCAGTATACACCGCTATATCCACCTATATAGCTAAATATCTTGCTCGTTTTAAATAGAGTTTTCAGTCAGTGTTAGGAGATTGTGCATGCTGTCTGCGTGATCTGAACGCAGTATACACCGCTATATCCACCGCTATATCCACCTATATAGCTAAATATCTTGCTCGTTTTAAATAGAGCTTTCAGTCAGTGTTAGGAGATTGTGCGTGCTGTCTGCGTGCTCTGAACGCAGTATACACCGCTATATCCACCTATATAGCTAAATATCTTGCTCAATTTAAATAGAGTTTTCAGTCAGTGTTAGGAGATTGTGCATGCTGTCTGCGTGCTCTGAACGCAGTATACACCGCTATATCCACCTATATAGCTAAATATCTTGCTCGTTTTAAATAGAGCTTTCAGTCAGTGTTAGGAGATTGTGCGTGCTGTCTGCGTGCTCTGAACGCAGTATACACCGCTATATCCACCTATATAGCTAACTATCTTGCTCGTTTTAAATAGAGCTTGCAGTCAGCGGTAGGAGATTGTGCATGCTGTCTGCGTGCTCTGAAAAAGACGGACGGCAAAACAAATTATACAGGGATGATAACCCTTCCCTATGTTTTCCAAAAAGCTTAAAAATAGTTTTTTTGACTGGAGCTACACTTTAAAAATGTACCAGTTGAAAATTACAAACAGATTCAACTTAACACAACAAACCTACACAGTCCCTGTCTTGTTTGCACCGCCTGTATACTGCTGTTCTGAGTATATAGGGCCTGGGGGCCACACGTATTTCCTTTTTTTAATATGGGTACGGGGTTCCCCTTAATAGGTGTACAAGACCCAAAGGGGCTGGTAATGGGCAGGGAGGGCTACCCATGCCATTTTTCTCAATGATTTTCAACCATATTGCAGGAACCAGATATAACATTAAAACCGCAAGCAGCTTTAAATGACGTTATTTCCGTTAAATGTCATTTTGTGCAGGGACTGTTCTAAACACGGGAAATACATGGCACTTCACAGGCATACTACAGACACCCCCCCCCCAGGCACCATATTTAAAGAAATATGTCACTTTTTTTTTTCATTTTAATCGTCATTAAAATCAGTGCTCCTGCCAAAACGGACGTTTTTAAAAGTTCTTTTTGCATTGACCCATGTCCCCTGGGGCAGGAGCCAGGTCCCCAAACCCTTTTTAGGACAGTATCTTGCATATTAGCCGTTAAAATTAACACTTTTAATTTCGAACGTTCGAGTCCCATAGACTTCAATGGGGTTCTAACGTTCGTACGAATTTGGGGTCCGTTCGAAAGTTCTGGTGCGAACCGAACCGGGGGGTGTTCGGCTCATCCCTAGTAGAGAGGTATTTGTGGTTTTATTTTTTATTTTTTTTAACACTGACATGCTAGTACATAACACTTGAGGATAGCTTGATCTCTTAATCTGTGATGTTGGAATAATATGGTTAGATATTTGTGCATTTTAAACCTAAACTAGTATGCTCAGACCTTATTCAAAATCAGGCTGGATCTTTGATGTTGGATAAACATTTTACAGTGGAACCCAATTTTTGTTTAGTGCAACCACGACCTGTGTTAAAACAAAAAAAAATACCCTGCTCCAGAACTGTCTTTGCACTGCTCTTCCAGGAGAAAAGCCATGCCAGCTCAGCCTGCCAAGTATATGCCCCTAGGGGTTGTACAAATATTCAGGATTGTCTCACATTACTCTAAGCATAAATAACACTTACATGTCATTATGTAAGCACCTCCCAGTGCTGGAAAAATACCTGCCTCTGGAGGATGAAAAGGAAGCTACCTTGACATCCCCAGAATTCCTAGAAGACTGAAGGAAAAAGGGGGAGGTGTGTGATGGCATGTGTGAAAATGCTGATATCTGCCTCAAATAGAGGTTGATCAGAATAAATGACTTTCTGTGTCCTTCCTAGGTTATGGTAACCCTTTGAGTTGATATTCAAAAGTAATTATTGAGTAGCTACCATAATTCTCACTGCCTATGTTTAGACAATTTCCCCTTCACTCACAGTTTACCAGAGTAAACAATGGTGGATGCAGGGCACAAACATATTGTTCATAACATGACTTGAATTTCCTCCCACCAGCACACAATGGGTTAATGCCATCTGGCACCCACATGACCACCTTTCCCAGCTGAATAAAAGACTGCCCTTCCTCCACTGACATGTTTGATCATCTAACCTGCGACAGGCCACTTGAGAGGGAGTCCTGTGCTGTCGGTAAGTATTTCATAACAATTTTCCATAATCCTGGCCATACCTCACGTCAGCACATAATTGGATTTTGAGTGGGAGATAACACATGAAAAGAAACATTGACAATCACAGAAAATCTGCCAAAGACAAAAATATTTATATGTCTCCTCCCAAACTTTGCAGACTGCATGCATAGCTTGTAAAGTTGAATGAGCCATCTCTCATATACTCTTCACTGAAATCCTGGCATAACTGCCCCAAAGGCTGCCACCCCTCAGTTTGAAGGAGCTTGTCCTTGTTCCTGAGCAGAAAGGCCAACTTCCTGCATGTCAATCTAATGACCCTGGTGAACCAATAGAAGATGACTCAAGAACCTGACAGTGAAATGAAAAGGATTGTCCACTTTCCTCATGTCTTTGATCTTTGCATGTACACTGTTAGCAACTTGTGTAAGGACCTGGAGTCTTCCTGCTGTATACTCAGTAACTGCATGTGACTGCTAGGAGGGACTGCGCCCAGGTTTTACTGGAAACTGGATACCACTTGGAGATGGATGTAATATCACTAAAAAAGACACAGAAAGTGCTGCAACCTCCAACATCCTTCTTTCTGAAGCAACTGCTGTCAGAGGAACTAGTTTTACCATTAGGGACCACAATGGAAATTAAGCTATTGGAGCAAAGGATGCCTGTATGAGTGCTTTTAGAACCAAGCCTAGGTTCCATGAAGGGAAGAAGAATTTCCTTGGTGGTCATATACTGTATGGAGTACGGCCTGTATGAAGCATTTATTCAATGGAGTTGTATGCCAGACAAACCTCATGTGCCGATTGTAAAAATCTCTAGAGCTGGGGACACAGTAGAGAAAACATTGCTGAGTAAACAGAACAAACTTCCTTCATATCCTCATATGTAGCGTTCATGGTCTTGTAGTCTTTGCCAAGGTCTGAACCACCTTGGATGACCCTCTCTGCAGCTCTATTCCAGTCGATTCAATAGCCAGGCTATTAAGACTCTCACTGGATTGGGATGCTGCCATCAATGTTGGCATAAAAGATCTTGTTTGACCAGAAAAAGGATTGGTGGTGCTGAATGACAACCAAGGCCTCTCCGGCAGGTGGAAAGCACCTGTATGGCATAAATGTGTTCTATCCAAATCTTCATAATCAAGGACACTAGAGGCAGACAAACACCAATGGAAAAAAAAAAAATATGGCACTTTCACCTTCCACCTTCTATCACTTCACCTTTATACATTGTTATAAATACCCAAAGCTGGAATGTACCATAGAGCCAATACTAGTTAAGGTACTTATTGTTGGAAAATAATTTGCCTAACTGATCTGTTAGTGGATCCTGCTTTTCCGGTAAGTAGACTGCCTTTAACTGCCTGTAAGCCGCTCTCCATCCAGTGAAAAAAGTTTATGTTACGAAAAGTAACAGGAATAGATAGAAACTTGGTGCCCCCTTGTGGGCAATGTAAGCTACTGCTGTCTTTTTGTCAATCATCAACTTTACACTGGCCCCTTGGAGAAAGATCCTGAAAGGCTTGCAATGCTAGAAAAATAACTGCCTTACATTTAAATCAGTCAGAGCATCTGCATTCCCCTAGCCACCAATGGCCTTGCACTTGTCTCTTCAGACTGGAGGCAGACTGGCATACCACGTCAGAATTATTCCATCTCCTGGGCTGAGGGGCCCACCACAAAAGAGGCACACTGGTGTCCAAAACTCCAGTCCTTGCTAATTTGTGCAGACAGAAAGATTTTTTGATCCATAGGCAGCCCATTCTATTGACAGAGGAAGGCAAATTGAAAAGCCCCCCCCCCCCCCCCCCCATGTGCCACCTGGCCCAAGACAACACTGGAATGGCTGCTGTAAAATGTCCCAATGGGGACAGTGCAATCCCTTGCTCACATAAATGCTGTCTCCATGACTCATACGCAGATTTTAATTTGCCATTTCGGAAAAACCTCTTGACATATTTGGGTATGGAAAACTACTCCAATATCCTTCATAGCTTAAGAAGGGGTTAACTGATTTTCCTGTTCACTAGTCCACTTAACTTGGAAAATGATTTCTAGGACAAAGTTGTGATGCTTTGCCAGCTTCTGGCTTACACCTGTGACAATCAAAACATTGTCCAAGTAATGGCAGGGCCTTACCTTCAAAAAAGACACTAATGTCTTCAAAATGTTCAAAAAGTTTCTTGTTGCCTTGCCAAATTGTAAAAAGGGCAAACACCTAAACTGGAGGTGACAGCCAGTCACTACACATCTCAGATGTCTCTGGTGTTACACACTGATTGGTATATGGAAGTGTACGCCCGGCAGTTCGATTGACTCGAATGCCGCGTACACACGATCAAACAAGCGGGTGGAAAAGTCCGGCAAACTCAAGTCCGCCGGACAATCCCCCCGTATGTAGCCTCCGGCATACTTTTTTGACCCGAAAGTACGGCGGACTTAGAAAGTAGTTTTACACTCCAATCTTCCCGCCGGACTCGCATTTCAGCGGACAATCCGGCCGTGTGTGTGCCAGTCCGCCGTACTTTTGAAATGAACGGACTTTTCCCGCCCGGAGAATAATCCGCTCATTTCGAGCGGGGTCTTCAGGTAGGCGGGGCCCGCAAGGCATACGTCGCTGGACCTGCCGCCTGGTATGGACTTAAAGGGGAACCCCAACGCCGAAAAAAATCGGCGTGGGGTTCCCCCCAAGTCCACATCAGACCCTTGTCTGAGCACGCTACCCGGTCGGCCAGGAAAGGGGGGACGAGCGAGCGCCCCCCTCCTGAGCCGTACCAGGCCTCGTGCCCTCAACATGGGGGGTGCCTTGTCCCCATGTTGATGAGGACAAGGGCCTCTTCCCGACAACCCTGGCTGTTGGTTGTCGGGGTCTGCGGGCGGGGGGCTTATCGGAATCCGGGAGCCCCCTTTAATAAGGGGGCCCCGGATACCGGCCCCCCACCCTATGTGAATGAGTATGGGGTACAATGTACCCCTACCCATTCACCTGTAAAATAAAGTACAAAAAAAAACACAACACACAAGGGTTAAAATAGTTTATTGCACAGCTCCGGGGGTCTTCCATCTTCGGGGGTCTTCTTACCGGACTCCTCCGCTATCTTCTTGTAGCTCTTTTGCTAGTGGAGGAGCCCGGCTAACACAACATGGAGACCCCATCCATATATAAAAGATCAAAGAATTTCTTGCAAAACATACCACCAAACGACTTTCTGAACAGGAAGCAAGAGACCTAGAGCACCCTATCTCCCCTGAGGAGGTTGACACAGCTATTAAGCAGTTGAAGCCTGGAAAGAGTCCTGGATCAGATGGCTTAACATCGGGCTATTATAAATCTTTTAACAAAACACTTTGCCCACATTTTCTAAAAGCATTCAATTCCATATCTCCGGACCACCCTCTGCCCTGTGACCTTCTCACAGCTCATATAACTGTTATTCCAAAACCTAATAGACTCTTCACTAGTCACTAACTATCGACCAATCTCTTTACTAAATGTGGACCTCAAATTATATATCAAATCATAGCCAATCGTCTTTTGTCCCTATTACCCAAACTCATCTCATTATATTCAGGTAGGCTTCATACCTGGTAGGGAAGCGAGAGACAATACCACTAAGGCTATTAACTTACATAAATGGTTAACCTCCACACAACAATGTGTTTTTTTAATCCCTGGATGCGGAGAAGGCGTTGGATAGAGTAGCCTGGGACTACATGTCAGAAGACCTCAAAATGTTTAGCATACCAGACCGTATGTTGCAATTCATAATGGCTTTATATTCCTCCCCAACGACATGGGTCAGAGTCAATGGCCACCTATCGAATGCCTTCCCAATATCGAATGGTACTCATCAGGGTTGCCCCCTGTCTCCTTTAATTTTTGTACTCACCCTTGAACCTCTACTACAATGCCTCAGATCTAACCCTGATATCAAAGGAGTCACCATCGCTAAACACACCTACAAATTAGTAGCTTTCGCTGACGACATTCTTTTATTCCTCACTGAACCACAAATTACCATTCCAAACATACTCAAAGATTTTGACACATTCAAAACTATGACTAAACTCCAAATAAATTTTACCAAATCAGAAGCCTTGAATATTTCCCTAGAAAAAGACATGATTACTCATTGTCAATTGAACTTCCCCTTTAAATGGAGTAAGGATTCGATCACACCTAGGAATCCAATTACCCACACAATTATCCAACCTCTATACTAAAAACTACATCCCGATCCTCCTACACATCCAAAAAGATTTGAAATCATGGTCCACCCGACTCTTCTCATGGTTTGGCAGGGCGTCCATAGTCAAAATGAACATCCTTCCGAAAATTCTATATGTCCTCCAGGCTATACTCATAAAACTACCACAAGCCGGGGGCGTGGCTTGGCACGCGACGGAGATGGCGGCGTGAAAGAGGAGCTCCGTGCAGCCTGAAGCCCTTTGCACCTCTCTGCCCAGCACCCTGCGAGGATGAACAAACAATTCCGCGGATCACAGCACTCACGATCTCGCCGATCCACCGCGGTGTCTGCTAGCAGGAATATCTCCGACATATTCCAGAAACAGGCGATGACACAGCGGGCCCCGGAGAGAGGCAAGATGGCGCCGGTCCCCACAGACGGAGATCTCAGCGAGGACTCCCAATCCGCTACGGAGGATAACGGTAGGAGAATGGCTCGCCCTGACCATCCCCTCACATATGCAGACATGTCAGGTTTTGCTGCTGACATCAAAGCATCATTTTCAGCAGCCATCACAGACTTGAAAACCAACCTGCTTGTGCTCACTGAAAAGATGGCTACCTCTGAAACAGCAGGGAAGCTTAGAGACAAGGCTATTCATCGCTTAGACAATGTCACCTCCACACACGCTCAGCACTTTATTGAGTTGAACAGGCATATGGAAGACCTCGACAACAGAGGGAGGAGGAACAACATAAGAGTCAGGGGGGTGCCAGAGTCGGTGACCGCCGAGCAAATAGTCCGAGCTCTCCAAAGGGTCTTTAATAGTGTACTGGAGAGGCCGGAAGATTCTGCTATTGAATTCGTTCGAGCACACAGGGCTCTCCGAGCTAGAGGTCCCGATACCCTACCTCCGCGTGACATAATATGCTGCTTACAGAACTTTTCCCTGAAGGAGGAAATCATGCTTAAGGCACGTAGAAACGACCTGATCGTGTTTAATGGTGAAAACATTAAACTATTTCAAGACCTCTTGCAAATAACACTTAAAAATCGCAGAGCCCTGCGCCCTTTGCTGGAGATACTGCGGGCCAGAGACCTCCGTTACACGTGGCGCTTCCCCTTCGCCCTCCTGGTGTCACACAATGGCAAGCAATACACGCTTCGTACGCCGCATGATCTCACAGAATTTTGCAACGCTCTGCACCTTGATCCTGTGGATTTACCGGAATGGTACCAGGAGTATACACTACCACCCAGGGAGAGGAGTCCACCCCATTCCCCCGTGTCGACGCCCGACAAGCGCCATACCAAGAAGCAACGCCAGGCCTGGCAGGAGAGCCCTGGGGTGGGCACGCCTCACAGAAGAGCACATTCCTCGCGGTCCCAGCCTGATGATTAGAGTCTGCCGTATGGGATCCCTTTGTTCAAGTTCCTGGATTTTGTGGTCCGCCCTCACCACTTCTTTCCTGGGCAAACAATTTCTAATTTTTCTGCACTATTAGTTTTTTTTTTCTGTGGATGTTCTAAGACATACTTAGGCCTCAGCGACTTATGCCTTTTACTAAATTGATCAGCAATGATATCTCGTCATTGGATGTGGGGGTCGTGGCGGTTTCTTGCTCTGTCACCGCAGGACCCTGCCCACAGCTCTATTGCTTGAACAGATATGGGGCCTAGGATGGTTTGGGGTGGGATATGGGGTATTCCACAGAGTGCCTGAACGGGGGGGCGCTGACCGGGGGAGATGTGTGATGGTGGAGAGGTGGGTTTACCCGCTATTTCTACCCGCTCCCCTGCCGGCGGTGCCCTCTGATGCTAACTTCCATGTTTTACAAGTTTGATTTTCAGTTCTTTTGCCCGGATTTAGTTTAATATGTTCACCCGTTTAACAGTAGTGTTTTTTCTGTTACATCTCATCCTATGGCAGAGAGGGTTTTATAGCTTGATATGTATGCTACATGGGCCGAGGCTTAGCTCCCTCTGGTTTATTGTTTTTTCTTTAGCTGGTATACCCTTTGCGCTCTGGTACTTACAACTTTTTGTTTGTGCCATCGCGCACAGGGTAGTAACCGCAGCTCCGTTTGGGTGCCTCCCTTGTCCCCACAAACAGTTGGAGGTCTGGGCGGTTTTACTGTCACCGCCCGGGCTCCAGATTTTTGCCCTTCTTGGACGAATTAATAGTCCTCCTCGACATCTGATTCTCTTTTGCTTTTTTCCTTCTTTGTTTCCTTTTCCCATATCCTATCTGCTTCTCTTGGCTCTTTTTTTTCGGTGGAATCGGTGGGGGTGTATTAATTTCTAAGTTTGTATTTTCTGCTCTCCACAGGTGGGGCTTCTGGACACGGCTCTCCATCTCTCTCTGACCTGGACCGATGGCTTACTCAGCTCTGGGCACAGCGCCTACGCTGGTATCCCATAATGTGAAAGGGTTAAACATCCCTGAGAAGCGCTCAACCCTATTAAGGGAGTTGAAAAAAGGTAGGCCAAAGATCGTTTTTCTACAGGAGACTCACTTTAAAACGGGCCAGGTCCCTAGGCTCACCGACTCCTACTTCACAGAAGCACACCACTCCACTAATGACGTCTCTAAGTCGAAGGGAGTCTCTATCCTCCTGAGTAAGGGAGCAAACTTTGAGCTCTCTGACAAGTTAGTGGACCCGAACGGGAGATTTATCTTCTTGAAGGGGACCCTGGCGGGAAGACCTACTACGTTGGCGAATGTATATTTCCCTAATACCTCCCATCTAGCCTTTTGTAGAAGGATAATAAAAGGACTTGAGAGCTTTGGGTCGGGGTGCTTGGTCCTAGGAGGGGATTTTAATATCCCGCTCAACCCCCTACTGGATACTTCTACTGGGAAGACTCTCGTCTCCTTCCGGACCCTGAAAATAATCAAAACTCTTCTCCACACTTTAGACTTGATAGACGCGTGGCGCTACCTACACCCAGCTGATAAAGACTTTTCATTTTATTCTATCCCTCACGACAGACATTCGCGGATAGACTACCTATTTGTTTCCCAAAGGGATTTACACTTGGTGCATGCGGCCCATATAGGAATCCAATCTATTTCTGACCATGCCCCGGTGTCGCTCAGTCTGGACTTGGGGTCTACAACTAAAACGTCCCCCATGTGGAGACTGAACTCCTCACTCCTGACGGATCCTTTACTGTTCCCAAAAATTGAAGCGGCCATAAAAGACTTTTTTGAGCATAACGTAACCCCTGAGATTGACCCTCTAGTGCTCTGGGAAGCTCATAAATGTACCGTTAGGGGGACACTGATGGCAATGGAAGCTCAGCGGAAGAGGGAAAGGGAGGACGAAATTCGACAACTGACCCACACCATCCGTCGTCTAGAAACCCTCCATAAGCAGTCTTTGTCTGAATACTCAGCTACAACATTACTAGAGGCGCGGATGGCCCTTAAACAGCTCTTTGATTCAAAAACCAAACGCCTTCTGTTTCTACGGAAAAAGGTGTATTATGAACAGGGGGACAAAACAGGACGCTTGCTCGCTAGAGCCCTGAGAGACCTTACAAAGACTACCAACATTCCGGGTATCCGTAACAAAGACGGTCACGTCGACAGGACGACTGACAAAATAGCCCAACACTTTCACGATTTTTATACTAAACTTTACAATCTCCCGCCACAACACAAACCCCCAGACTTGCGGAGTGACAGAACACAAGCGATACGGGATTATCTACAGGACTCGGAACTCCCCACACTTACACAGGAAGACTCTATAGCTCTTGACGCTCCCATAACCCAAACAGAACTCAGTTCGGCAATAAAGGACCTTAAGACAGGCAAGAGTCCGGGCCCGGACGGATACACAGCCATATACTACAAGACATTCCAGGACATTCTGACCCCGCATCTTCTTACCGCTTTGAATTCTTTAACGGAGGGGGGACGGGTCATACCTGACTTTCTGTCTGCCTACATTGCAGTTATCTTAAAACCGGACAAAGACCTAGTGAACTTCGCTAGTTATAGGCCAATCTCACTGTTAAATCTAGATATCAAACTGCTAACGAAGATTGTAGCTACGAGACTGTTACCTTTTCTTCCCAAACTGATTGGCCTGAGTCAAGCGGGTTTCATGCCTGGAAAAGAGGCTAGAGATAACGTCACTAAGGCCCTGGACCTGATACATGCGGCCCATGAGCGAAAAATCGAGGGCCTTCTCCTGTCAACCGATGTAGAGAAGGCCTTCGATAGAGTAGCCTGGGATTACATGTTTGAGACTTGCAGGTATGTGGGACTAGGGCCCGGCATGCTGAACCTGATAACGTCCCTGTATCAGGATCCCTCAGCTAGGCTAAAGATTAACGGAGCGCTGTCTAACATGGTTAGCATAAGGAATGGCACTCGACAGGGCTGCCCCCTGTCCCCATTACTATTCATCATTACGCTTGAACCCTTCATCAGAAAGATCACGACCAACAGATCGGTGAAGGGTTTTGAGGTTGGGGAGAGGGAGTTTAAGGTAGCCGGTTATGCCGACGACCTACTATTTTTTGTCACCGAACCACACATAACGGTGCCATCCCTTTTAAAGGAATTCACGACTTATGATTATATCTCTAACCTTAAAATAAACTATTCTAAGTCGGAAGCGATGAACGTATCCTTGCCGGCTCCGAAATTGCAACAACTTATGGACAATAGTACCTTCAGGTGGGTCACGCATGCCATTAAATACCTGGGGGTTTGGTTAACTCCCAAGGTTGACTCTATTTTTACCCATAACTTTGTGCCCCTCCTCCGGTCAATTGAGAAGGACTTGCAACATTGGCATGCCAAGCTCTTCTCATGGTTTGGTAGGGTTGCTATTTGTAAAATGAATGTCCTGCCTAGGGTACTGTTTCTAATTCGCGCCCTCCCTGTCAGAATTCCCCAAAGTTTTTTTAGATCCATGCAGACATTGCTGCTGAAATTCTTATGGGCGCAAAAAACACCTCGTATTAGGTTCGCTCTATTAATGAGACCAAAGCACCTGGGTGGATTGGGGGTGCCGAACTTCAAGACTTACTACCATGCCTCCCACATCGCTCGCATTATTGACTGGCACTGCCATGCCGATACGAAGGATTGGGTGATGCTGGAAAGGGAGTCTGCCCCAATACCTCTGCCCTTCTCCCCCTGGATCTCGAGATCCATGTACCCTTCGCAACTTAAAAAACATCCCTTGATAGGGACAACACTGGACATCTTCCATTTATTATCTAAACATGACAGATTCACCACACCCTTGGGCCCCCTCACGCCCTTACAAAACAATCCAGAATTCTCCACAGGATTGGGGAACCAATTGTTAAGACCCAGTAACAAACAACTCCCCCTCCTTGCACTTCACTGCTTCAATGGGGGAGCCATGAAAGACTTTTCTGACCTGAAGACTGATAACGATATACCCGACCTTCCCCTCTGGACATATTTCCAAATACGTTCTTTTGTTAATCGACGGGCTGGCAGACATTTGTTTGCCAGAGACCTCACGGAGTTGGAGTCGGTGTGCCTCAAAGGGGACAGGATTCTAAAAACAACCTCCACAGCCTACGAGTGGTTACAGCACCTAAAAGCAGTAACGAGTGATCGGCTCAGAGAGAGATGGTCGGAGGACTTAGGGGTGAATATTTCTAACGTACAATGGGAGAGGGCTTGCTTGTTGGCCCATAAGTGCTCCATCAGTACTAGGATGCAGGAGACAGCTTACAAGGTCCTTACACGTTGGTATGCTACACCCGACAGAATACACAATTGGTATCCTCTGTCGAGCGACCTATGTTGGCGC
Source organism: Lithobates pipiens (assembly GCF_037356315.1). Classification (NCBI taxonomy): domain Eukaryota; kingdom Metazoa; phylum Chordata; class Amphibia; order Anura; family Ranidae; genus Lithobates; species Lithobates pipiens. The sequence continues at coordinate 78,399,016 of NW_027507748.1, forward strand.
TGCCACAAAGATAAGGGTACTATATTACATATTTGGTGGTCGTGTGAAAAGATAAGGCCATACTGGGATGACGTGATTGGGCTGGTGCGTCGAATCACGGAGACCAGGCTTACTTTAGATACAGCGTGCTGTCTACTCAACATTTACAACTTCTCTTTGAAGAAGTACAAAAACTCCTTGTCTAGGCACTTGATCAATGCGGCTCGGTCGCTTGTACCCCTACATTGGAAGATCACTCGCGCTCCTTCCTTGAAGGAATGGCTACTCAAAATTGCTTACATTTGTGAAATGGAAGACACTAAAGCACAATCAGAGGAAAACATTGAACGCTATCATAAGACCTGGTCTCCCTGGTTCGAGTACCGGCTCTCGTCAGAATTCAATACATTGGTCCTGTGACCTGAAGTTTGTCTTAGTAGCGATACAAATCAACCACGGGCTAAATAGATGCCCATCCAATATGATACCTATTACATGCTGTATACACTGACCTTAATCCATCAGATCCCCCACCGTCTCACCGTCTTCCCGTCTTTCCTGCTGTCTCTACTTTCCCTTTCCTTTCTATCCCCTTTATTTTTTCTTTTTTCTGTTCCCTTCTATTCTCCTTTATCTCATGACGTATGGATATTATATGCTGCTCATTGTTAACTGAAATATTTGTGGCCAATTAGCGGTGTTGCCAACCCTGGCTCACAGTCCTGCACCGAACTGAGCTGGTAGATGATTGTCTTTGTGGACATAACCTGATGCATTTATTATACCGTAATTTGTATTCATATGCCTTATTTTTGTCTGACTCAACTCCAAGTCCGTACTTTTCTTCTGTACTGTTATTATCTTTCAATAAACATATTTCTTGAATGTAAAAAAAAAAAAAAAAACTACCACAAGCCTTTTTTACTTAATTTCTCAGAGCTTTCTCTGCATTCGTATGGGGTAAGACAAAACCAAGATTGAGATTTGAAAGATTAACCATACCCAAAATAAAAGGTGGCGTAGGCTTTCCGGTTATAGCCATGGGCTTGTCAGCTAGCCAGAATTATAGACTGAAATGTTCATTCCTCTACCAAAGCCTGGGTAAGCATTGAACATTCATTCTCTATCATACCTCTACACCTACTACCTTGGACCGTTTCCACTCATATTCTGCAAAATTGTAAAAACATCCTCTAAGTTTGGCCTCACCCCACCATGAGAGCTGTACAATTTTTTCAAAACAATTCCTTTCTGACTCTAGCCAATTTGAATACACAAACATCAGATCACCCCTTTCCACACTGGGCATACTTCTAACTCAGACATTTCCTAAACAACCCTCTTACACAAGACGCACATGCTAGACAATACACTCCTTTCAAACTAATACGAACAAGAACAGAGCCACATTTACACATTATTTCTGACATGCTCCCTTCTCTTCTCAGATCACAGCCCCAAATCAAACATTGCAAGTCAACGCTGGGAAAGAGATCTCTCTATTGACCTTGCAGAAGAGGAATAGGGTAATATTTACTCTTACATACACAAAGGATCAACCAATGTTTCTGCACAAGAAAATGGATTTAAGATGTTTTCCAGATGGTACAAAACGCTACTCAGATTATATAAAATCTCCCCCTCAATACCACCTAGCTGTTGGAAATGTGCAGATGAAGACGGTTCATTGCTACATATATGTGGTCTTCCCCCAGCATTCAGTCCTTTTGGACGGAAGTCCACCGTCTCACTACTCTTAGTTCCACATATCCAATAGACTTCTCCCCAGCACAAATGCTTTTGCATCATTCCACCATTCCTAAAAAAACACTACCATAGGTCACTTTCTTTAGACTTACTTAACAGAGCAAAGATGTATAATCCAGCACATTGGAAAGACACCAATCCCCCATTTATTAATGATTGGTTCAAATGCATAAACAGAGTGGCAGACATGGACGAATTGATTCATCAAGCCACTTTCAAACATCAACTGAATTCAACCAATTATTATCCCGGTAAACATTTACTATAGTTACCTGCCAGGTCGGAGGAGGAGGACGACACCACCCCTATGTTTCACTTCCTTCACACTACCCTAGATATCCCTGCCCCAACCCACAGAACCACCAATGATAAAGATGACACTCAAGGCCCTCCATGGGCGATTATACCCCCCCTTCCACCCCTCACCCTACATTCTTACCCCTCCAAGATCCCTGAAAGATAGTTCCATTCATCCCAAGCTGAAGTTTTCCCCCCCTGTTACCCATAATCAAGATATTCATTCCAAATCGTCCCTATAAAAGGGACACATTTTCAAATTCACCGAATAGACACACTTGCGCCACCAGACTCAACAGGGTTTGCTAGGGGTCCGGAGAGACTGCAACCCTACGAGATGCCACCAGTTTGTGACATATTTGGCCTATAACCATGGATAACACAACAAAATGAAACACTCCCAACCATTCCCAAGATATAGTGCTTCCATAGATACCATGTACATTCTACAAAACAAATTTACACACCATCACGAACGCCAGATTTAATGAGCTCGCTTACATAAAGACGAACTATAAGGCTCAGTTAGGTTACCCAACCCACAACATGCAGGTACAGGCATCACTACACCTCTTGTTATAACCTGTTACTGTTTAATCTTTGTTCTATATAATCTATACTCATATATACATTATATATACAAAAACAATTGTTGTCATTCATTTTCTGAAAAGTTTCATTGTAATTGTATGCCATTTGACTGTATTCCTTTGTACTTCATATTAAGTATACAAAAAAGAAACTGGCAGCAATCCTGCAAGCCACCACTTGCTATAAGCCCAAAATAGGGTCTCTCAAATGACAAAATATCATTTTGAATCAGCAGCTAGCGTTGCACATGTCTCAAAAATCATACAAAGATCATCCAATATTCTAAAGTACGCTGCGCTTTCAAACTTAAGATCCAAATAGTGAAATGAAAAAATGTGCTATATAACAACAGCAATAAAGTGTTAACGTGCAAAAATACATCCAATATTCCAAATAAAGTGCTTTCATGCAGGATATGATAAAACGTCCATATGGTGAGAAAAAAGCAATCAATAAAATCCTTAAAACAATAATAAAAATCCTTATAAAAAAAAAAAAAAATATATATATATATATATATATATATATATATATATATATATATATATATATATATATATATATATATATATATACATATATGTGAGAAATGTGAGAAAAAAGTGCTACAATGTGCAATCAAAAAAAGTTCAAAAGTGCTCCAATGTAATCCATTTGATCCATGCGATTCAGGGTTGCTGTGATATCAATCCAGTATTAAGGTGCTGCGTGTGCACTCAGGTGTTCCCCCCAGGTAATAGCCGCTCACCTTAGATCGTGTGACCTTGCTGATTAGGCTTGGTCAATACACGCATTAGAACCTGTAAATGGTTCAGTAGTAAATCTGGATTCCTGTGGTGGCCTCACTCTGTGCTTTAATATGGGAATGGAGTCCCTTTTGTGCCTCAGTAATACCAATAGAAAAATGAGGACTTCATAGTGTAGTATATTAAAACTTTTAATATCAACACAGTAAAAAATCCCCTGCAGGGTACTCACATTTGCATGGCGTGTCAGGGCAACACTCTAAAATAGCATACAAAACAAGCTGTAGTGGCTGATATCAGGGTGGTATGCTGATCATCCTTAGTGGGTGCACTGACTAGCGTTCCATCCTGTCCCCTTCCCCTACGCATGTCGATACAAGGGGTTAATTTGTTTCTTTCTCAGGCAGTAATTTGGGAGGTGTCTTCACCCTATCAGGGCACTTAAGATGGTCATGCACTATGCAATCTCTGTACAACTCAATATTTAGGAAAATTAGGTAATAGGAAGATGCACTTGAACAATTAATTCAAATTATAGGAAATCAAACAGGCTCTTGCACTAAATCAAATTTATTTAAGAGCTAACTGATTGCAGTGCATGGTCACCTTTTAAAGATCAAGATCTGAAAATATAAATTTATTGGGCTTAGAAACACGTCTCTGGTCTTTGTAATGTATTGAAAGATGTGGGTAAAAAAAAAATTAAAAAATAAAACACATTTCAAAGATATATTAGAAGTGATAGGAATGAGATTAGCATCAAAAGGGTTAATTAACTGAGAACATCTACTAATTACCTAACAACACATCCAATGAGACTAAATTAACCAATTGTATTGGGCATGCACTATTATCAGTGAGAAAACCTCAGTTACCCTAGTGACAGTTGCAGTTTACAAATGCGGGTATTTATTATCACTATTTGCTTTTCGATTTGCGCTGGTTCACACGTTTGATTAATAACTTTTCCGGTGCACCAATTAATGTATGAACTGGTGCAGTGCCTTCTTCTTAGTAAACCCCCTTTGTGTTTATTCATTCAGATGTTTATTAGCAAACTTCAGACAGTCCTGTACATGTGCTTTCTTGAGCCGGGGGACCATGCGGGCACTACATGATTTCAGTCTTTCACGGCGTAGTGTGTTACCAATTGTTTTCCTGGTGACTATGGTCCCAGCTTCCTTAAGATTCTTAAGGCAAGATTCACCCATGTAGTTTTGGGCTGATTCCTCACCATTCTTGTAATCATTGAAACTAAACAAGGTGAGATCCTGCATGGAGCCTCAGACCAAGGGAGATTGACAGTTATTTTGTGTTAAGCCTCATACACATGTTTGGCCTTTATACAAACTTTACCGTGGACTTTTGTACAAAGGGCGTTGGCTCATAACTTGTTAAGCATACACAGGATCGGACTGTTTCAGCCAACTTTCACCAAATTTATATTGTAGGCCTGTCATTTTTAGCAATAGCACAATAGCACACTTAAATCTGTCCAAACAAGAGTCTAGTAAATATCCCAGGTATGATGAAGTTTGAAACACAAAATCATAAATTATAATATAATAAATAAATATAAATAATTATAAAAAATAATAATATAATAAATAATAAAATAAAATTCCCCACGATTCACTATCGCTCAATTCTGCAAGTGTTCTAATTTACTATCGCTATTTTATAGCTGGTCTAAAACTTTTGACCTAAAGGGACACTTTTTGGTTGCTTTGGACAATCTCCAGTTTCCAGGCAGAAAGAACAGTGTATAGCATATGAAACTGCATGCAGGGCATTGGACAAAGCACTGGGGACAAAAGGAATGTGAAATAATGTCATACAGTAGTGTAAGATTGCACTGTACTGTACGCATTTTTCACTTTTTTTTAATTTGCAGTTGGGCTCCACCCCATGCGTTGCGATGCTCGCAGGGAATGGAGCCCGGCACAGAGAGGCATTGGGCGGAGAACAGAGCCCACGGACACAGTGTTGGGACATCACAGGATCCTGGGGACAAGGTAAGTATACCTCACCAGGATCCTGCAATGCAATCCCGAGTGTGGCTCAGGGTTACCGCTAATGCTGCTGAAATTTAACCCCGAGCCACACACAGGAAAACTGCCAGGGAGGTTAAGAGAGTGCTCTTAATCTCAGCTCGTTACCTGTATAGAAGACAACTGGGAGCTGGAAATCTTGCTGATTGATAGGGGATCAAATACTTATTTCTCTCATTAAAATGCAAATCAATGTATAACTTTTTTGAAATGTGTTTTTTTTTATATTTGTGTTGTTGTTCTGTCTCTCACTGTTAAAATAATCCTCCCTTTAAAATTATAGACTGATAATTTGTTTGCCAGTGGGCAAATGTACAAAATCAGCAGGGGATCAAATACTTTATTCCCAAACTTCCAGTTTCTGCGCCGCATGGAGTCACTGCATCTCCCCTCAGCTCCCGCAGCACAACCCTCAAATTGACATAAAAAAAACGGCCGACCCTCCACTGCAGCCTGCAGCCCCCTTGGGTGACCCTTTGATTGATTAGTGGAAAAAAAATGGCCCACAAACACAGATGGCACTGGCAGCCCAGCCGCATATTGAGGCCCTTGCTGGATCAAGCAGTGGAAGCGTAGAACATGTTCTCTCAATATTTAGTAGTATATTTTTTCATGCTTCCACCCCTCCAATTTCCTCCCCACCTCAATCACCTTTACCCTATAACACCCGTCAAACACCAAACACTCAGGCACTACCTCGCTCCACACTAAAGCGACAGCTCCTCTCTTTAGGTCTGAACCTGATATAATCAAAACACCAGCCCAAATCACCCAAACACTTTACCCCTTAGAAAATCACCTCTTGGAACATGAAAGGGCTTAGGTCCCCCATTAAGATACTTAAAATCCTTCACCATCTTAAGAGACTGAAAACCAACATTGCCCTACTCCAGGAGACTGATCTCTCATGCCCAGATTTTCATCACATGAAAACCCTGGGTAGGCACTGTTCTAGGCTCCAAAGCAATTGGTCGCAAAGCAGGGGTTCTCATTTTGATTTACAAAAACCTCCCCTGTGAAGTCATGTCCATAGACACCGATAGCCAGAGTCGCTTCCTCTCAGCACATGTTCACTTAGGGAACAGAGATCGACTAATTTCCAATCTATATGCCCCAATAGCCCTTGTAAAAAATTATTTGGCGAGATCTCCACTTGGCTACTATGCAACCCACACATCCCACATGTAGTTGGGGTGGACTTCAATACCACTCTTCACCTAACAGATGACAGATCCACACCTAAACATCCTCGAACCAATTAAAACAGATTATTATTATTACTATTATACAGTGTATGTAGCGCTTTACAACTTGGGGGGTAGAGAGTACCAATACAATACACTTTAATACAGTAGGAATCAGAGGGCCCTGCTCCTTAGAGCTTACAATCTAAGAGATTTTATGCACTTCGTATCCACCATGGACTCTCTCCACCTCCATGACATTGGGCGTCTCTCAGCAGACAGGGAATTCACCTTTTACTCTAATCCGTACAACGTCTTCACCAGAACCAATTACCTTTTCTGTACCGACAACCTTGTCCCAATGATTTCCAGAGCAGAAATCCATGATATAGCCATATCAGGCCACGCCCCAATTATGGCAACTCTAGATAATCCCGACCTACATCCCCAACCCCAAAATATGGTGCTTTACATCCTACCTCCACAAAAACTCTGATTTCCAACAATACATGGAGAAGACATGGAAAGAATTTTCAACAGCCAACTCATCACACACTGACAACCCAAATTTTCTTTGGGAAGCTGGCAAGGCCTTCCTTAGAGGCCAGATCATTTCCTATGCCCCTTCTTACAAAAAAAACATACTAGCAAATTATGAGACAGCTAGCACCAGACTCCGACTGGCACAATGCTCACTATATACCCTGCACAACGCTCTCCATGTACCCTGGACTCCCCCGAAAACAGAACTGAATGGCAAGCAGCAAAAAGTGCTTTTGACTCTTGGGCTGACACTCTCGAACTGACAAAAATGGCCCCTATGGATGCCACTCTCCACAGATTTGGCAACAAAGCACGCACATTGCTAGCTAGGCTCTGCAAAGGCCCTTTCCACCCTACACACACATCACCTATTTACGAGACACCTCAGGCACCATAAATCCTTGCGACAGAAAATCAATAAAGTCATGTTACAATATTATTCATCTCTATACGCCACTGATCCAATAGACAAAACAGTTGCACAATCTTTCTTTGATAAAATATCTCTACCCATGGTCATTCCCTCCCAACTTGAGGTCCTAAGCGCACCCATTTCCCTATACAAACTATCTACAACCATTTGCAATCTAGCTCCCTCTAAAGCACCGGTGTCATGTACCTAGTGGAAGAGCCCGACTTGCAGGGAGAGACCTCTCTTGCGGCTCTGACTCGAGGGCCCTGGTAGAGTATACAGGAAGCACAAGAGTCCGGAGTGGCATGAGTGCCTGGCAGGATCAACAGCAGCGGAGGGGTCTGTAACCCAGGAAGTACTGTGTAGCAGAACCTCCAGCAGGATCAGTAGACAGGCTGGGACCGGGAATGAGCTGGATCAGCAGGCGGGTGCAGCAGGCTGGAACAGAACAGCAGGTAGGCATCTGGAATCAGGATTTAGAAGCAGGAACTCAGGCTGAAGCTGGACTGCAGGCAGGAGCTGGACCAACAACTGGAGGGAGGACAGCAGACAGGCACCAGGAACCAGGATGCTGGAAGCAGGGAAGTCAGACAGGCCGGGTCTGTGGTCAGACGGTCAGCAGAGGTACCAAAGGAGCAAGAAGGAGGATGGTCAGACAAGCTGGGTCGGTAATCAGGCAGGCAGCAGAGGTACCAGAGGATTAAGCAGAAGGGTAGTCAGGCAGGCCGGAATCAGGTGCAGGTGGATAGCAAGGATGGTAGGTAGACAAGCCGGGTCAAAGGTCACAGAAGGCAGGTCCTCAGGGTCAGGATACTTGCATGCTGTAGATCAGGCAGCAAGATCTCAATGTGACAGACTGAGTTAAATAGCTGTCTGGCACCAACAGGCGCATGCACGCATGCACAGGTGTGCGCGCGCACCCGCGTGCAAATGCGAGCGGTCACCGGGCGCACAGGCGCGCACGCGGGAAGGCCCAGACTGTCTTTCACTGGCAGGATCTTCCTGACAACCGGGCCCTGATGGGTTTACAGGGGAATTCTATAAAACCCTACAAAAAAATTGCAGAACCCACCCTCCTCAAGGTTTACAGAGATATATGGTCAGGTGGTCCTTACTTACCCTACAGGGAATCGAGCCATCATCAGATTACTTTTGAAGAAGGGAAAAGACCCGTTAGAACTGGGTTCCTATCGACCCACATCACTCCTAAACCTGGATGTTAAAATCCTCTCTAAAATTGTAGTCACCTGACAAGACACCATCATTCCTTCTCTTAACCACTACAATACAGGGCACTTTCGCCCCCTTCCTTCCCAGCCCAATTTTCAGCTTTCATCGCTCTAGCGCTTTCAGTGACAATTGCGCGGTCATGCTACACTGTACCCAAATGAAATTTTTATCATTTTGTTCGCACAAATAGAGATTTATTTTGGTGGTATTTATTCACGACTCCGTTTTTAATTTTTTGCGATATAAGCGCAAAAAAGCGGAAATTTGGAAAAAAAACAATATTTTCTTTTTTTTATTTTAAAAGAAATCCAATAAAATCAAATTTTGTCATAAATTTAAGCCAAAATGTATTCTGCTACATGTTTTTGGTAAAAAAAATTCCGTTAAGTGTATAATAATTGGTTTGTGTGATCACGGACATATGTATGCAAATGATCATGTACATATGTGTGCAGGTGATCACGTACATATGTGTGCACATAATGATTGGGACAAGTGATTTTAGTGGGACATATGTGGGGGACATGTTTTTATTATTAGGGACATGTGTTTTTATTTTTTGGGGACATGTATGTTTTGGGGACATGTGTGTTATGGGGACATATGTGGGGACTGTGTTTACACTGTGTGGTGTGTTGTGTGTTTACACTAGACTGAAGATCAGTGAGTAAAAAGCTGTAAAAAACAGCTCATACTCACTGATCATCAGCCGGCTGCAGCAATCTGCTCTCCTCTCCTCAGCGATGACTTCTGTGTGAGGAGAGGAGGAGCCGATTGCCTAGCAACCGGCTGTTTGTTTACATCACATGACGGCCGTGATTGGACACGGCCGTCATGTGATCAGGAGGGCCAATCACAGAGCCCTCCTGCCGATCTGAGATGCGCCGTGTCCCGGTGACACGGGCGCATCGGGATCGCGCCGCTGTGCGGGCACGCGCGCGCGCGATCCCGCTCCTCCTGATGGACATTCCTGAACGTCCTATCAGGAGTAGACGGCTCCCACCCGGCCGTATATGTGCATTGGCCGGGTGGGAAGTGGTTAAACACCCTACCCAGTCAGGTTTTGTGAAAGGAAGAACAGCCATGTTAAATATCCAAAAAGTAATGATCCTAGAACATGCTAAATGTAACCCGAGGGGGTGCTAAGTCATCATCACTCTGGATGCAGAGAAACCCTTCGACAATGTTAGGTTCGAAGGGCTTTCAATGGGCATGTCAAAAATGAGGTTTACTGGCCCAGTCAAACATCTCGTAAACAATATGTACACTTCCCCTGCGGCCAGAGCAGTGGCGGCTAGCCTCCTCTCAGATGAATTTCACCTCCACAGGGGCATGAGACAAGACTGCCCCCTATTGACGCTCCTTTTTAATATTGCAGTAGAACCCCTTTCTAGGTACTTAACTCAAAAGGCTCATTACATGGTATCAACATTGCCAAACATGAATTACACACATTCCTCTTCACCTAAGATGTTCTCATATTCTCAGCTAATCTCTCCTCTGACATGTCCACTATTAAAATAATATTCAACAAATTTAAACTTTGTTCGGGTCTCCGCATTAACAATAACAAAAGTGAAATCCAACCCTCCTTGGGACCACCATTCACCTTTCACAGTAGCCAAATCACACATAACCTTTTTTGGTATCAAAATAGGGAAGTTACCTTCTTCTATTTACCACCTCAACTACCCCCCTCTGGTCAAAAAACATCTACAAACCTCTCCTGCAAAAGACCACTCCTACGATAGCATCCTCATCAGCAGCAAACTGGGGCAGAGACTTTTCTGACACAGACATAGTAGATAAACTACAACTAGGATACAACAAAATCCTACAACTGACCCCCAACGAATCCTGGAGAGAAACCCAACTTAAAATTCTCCACCGTTCTTATATACCTTTCCTCTCGGGCAAGAACAACCACTACCACCTGCCCCTTCTGCCACCAGCCAAGACCTTATCTAACTTGTAGTTTCTGGACATGCACCATCTCCACCTTCTGGGATCAAGTCAACTCCTTCATATTTGGTATTACCCTGCTGAAATTACCTAAAGACCCCCCTGATCCTCATCTTCGGGTACTGGAACAATAAACTACTACTATGGTCCCACAACACAAAGACTGGATCCTGATCTGTCTCCTAGTCACCAGTAGATCCATTTAAAAAAACTGAACTTCCCCCCTGCTGTCCAAAAATGTTCCAAGTCAAACGGGAACTTCTACACTTACTACACAAAGAAAAACTCAACACCAACCTCAAACACGAGGGCACGTCTCTACTCCAGATGGCGGGCCTTCGTGCGATCAACACTATCTCAAGAGGAACTTTAAAACTTTGACAATTTATTCTCATACAATGGGGCTCTCCCAACCCCCCTAAGGAAAGAGGTCACCTGACAAATAACCCACAACCAGTGGGGCTCGAAGTCCTAGAAATCATCCAGCATGACCACCCTCTTTCCTCATTGATACCCCAACCATCAATACCCCAAACCAAGAACCCCCAGCTCATGACGTCAGCCACAGTGTTTGTATACATAAAATTGGTGTACTCTCCCCTCTCCCCCATCCCTTCCTACTATCTCCTTCTTTTGCTCCACCTTGTGGTTTAGGGATCCTTCACAGATGATCCATTCAGTTATCTCTACATGGAAGTTACTCTGATATCTTGTTTCCTACTTTTGATTTTATAATCCAGCCATGTAACACTATGCCTATGCTACATGATTTATGCCAAATGTTTTATGAAAATGTATTACCATTACTGATATATCCTGTATCGCAGTTTCCTTCAATAAAATCTATTGAAATCCCCTCATTGTAAGAAATAAGCATCAAAATTCTAACAACAACCTACAAATCCATCCACAACTCTTCCTCCAACTACATCACCAACCTCACATAAAAATACCAACCAAAACATTCTCCAGAATTTTCTACAAACAATCAGATTTTCTGACTGTAAATGTTGGATGTGAGCTTTTTGGCTGAAAGTCTGACCGTGTGTATGCTCCATCGAACATTTGTTGTCAGACTTTCTGCCAACAAACGTTGGCTAGCAGGTTCTCAAATTGTCTGCCAACAAATTTTTGTCAGACTTCCAATCGCATGTACACAAGTCCGTCAGAGAAAAGTCCATGCATGCTCATGATGTGGCAAATTAGGAAATCTCCAAATGCAGCGCACAGTTCTCTTCTTCTTTAATGGTATGGAAATGAAGCTGCTTTGCTGGTGATGCTGATGGAGTTATTGAAAACAAAATTTCAAAAGCTTTTTTTTTTCAAGTGTTATCAAGAATAATAGTAATAATAATAATAGCGGTAAATTAAAAAAACAAAAAGAAAAGCGCAAATCAACACTCACCAAACTTCTACTATCATAAAATTAGCAGAAGGAGCCCAAAGGGTGGTGCTAAAGAGCTGAAGAAAATGCAGTACGTCTAGTATGTCACTATGTTTGTAATTGTTGGCCAACATTTGTGTGATCGTGAGTATGCAAGACAAGGTGGAGCCAGCAACCTTTGAACAAAATTCCATGGTTTTGTTGTCGGAAAGTCTGATCGTGTGTACGGGCATAAAGCTTCCTGCTATTTAGAGGTAAATATGGTATATTTTTTATTGTTTGTTTCCATCAAAAGAAGCAATATAACAAAGGGTTATACAGCACAATTTTTTTAGAAGCAATAATATTGGGGTCTATATTAATAGATAAGAAAATTCCCCTATGGTGTGGACAACCATTTCACAAACTTTATAACAGACTACAAATACGGAAAACATGTAGAACCATAAAATATCAAAGAACAGGGTAAAGTAAGCAAAAGGAAAAGAAAGAAATTGAAGGAAAAAAGGCCTAAGGAGGCCCACAAAGAAAGAGAAAGAGCTTGAGCACCCCCGTGACCATATAATATAAAGGTATCAAAAAAATATATATAAATATATATGATAATAGACAGATTATATCATATAATATCTTTGAGCATGGCAGAGGTAGAGAAGTCCATAAGATTTAGAATTTCTCAAAAGTATCATTATCCAGTGCAAGCATCTCCTCCATCCGCATGATATTATTAACAGTAGAAACCCACAGGGGTAATGGAGGGGGCTTATCCAATTTCCAAAACAAAGAAATTAATTGCCATGCTGCTTTCTGAGACACTACCGAACCTGGGAGCATGGGCAGGAGAGCTACCTCTGAGGTAGGTGACAGGGACTCCTGGTACATTTTATTAAAAATAGTAAAAACTTTGGACCAAAAGGGGAGAATCCCGCTGCACTCCCACTGGATGTGTAAATAGTTCCCCTCTGTTGAGCCAATTCTTGAACAAGTGGCCATTACAGAGGGGAATATCCTATGTAATGAAAGGGGGTCCCGTGCCATCTGCAGAGGAGTTTAGAATTATTTTCTTGTGCATAACAATAAATTGTGGATTTGTAAATAAAATGAAAGGACTTCTGACAATCAGCAGTTGTAAGCTCTGGTATATGGGGGGAGGGGAGTCCATCATGCATCAACGTATTAATTAATTTATACGTTGAAGAGTAGATGCCTGTTGTTCATACTCGGTCAGATAACGGTGTATTTGAGTGGAAGTGAACAGTCCCATATAGAAGGAAGATAGGTGGATGGCTGTAAGTCAGTCATTGTCTCTGGGGGGAACAACTGGTTGCCCAGTAACGGCATGAACAACCAAATCAATCATGTCAACCAACCAAATCAATCATGTCAACCCCCCCATTACAGGGGCTCCCAATTCCCTGAGGGAATATGGGGTTGCCAAACAATGTTGTTAATGGGGATGGGTCCAAGGACAAGAGACTCTGAAGACATTTTTTATACCACACTTGCATGGCAACGAGAATTAGAGGGGATGAGTATGGAAGCCTATGAAGGTCTCACTTGTAGCCCCATAGAAGAGCCCTGAGGTCAACAGGAGAGAGGTCCTATTCAACCATCATAAAGTCTGGGAGCCCTACCTCACCCTGAAGTTTTGGGAATGTGAGCAACTTATAGCAAATGTACGCTGGGCCTCTATTCCAAACAAAGCGTATTGACATCGCATGCAAAGAAATAAAAAACTTCTTGGGCACTAGTATATGAACAGTCTGGAAGAAGTAGAGAAGTTTTGGGACTGTGTGCATTTTTAACGCATTAATGCGCCCCAGCCAAAAGATAGAGAAGATGAATTTCAGGAGTCTAAATCCTAATTCAGAGAATATAAGTTGGAAAGGTTAGCAGGGATAATGATGCCTAAATAGGAAATACTCTTAGGCAACCACTGAAAAGAAAAATTGGATCGTAGTTGAGAAATAGTAGAATCAGGAAAAGAGATATTAATGGCCTCCATTTTGGACATATTTCGTTTGAAGTTGCTAAACTCCCCAAAGTGGCGGAATTCATGCAAAAGGAACAGTAGGGATATGTGGAGATGTAAATACACGAATAAATCGTCAGCATAAAGAGAAAGCTTGCAGTGAGAGGAAGGAGTTTAAATGCCGAAAATTAAGTCATTCTGGCAAATAGCAGGGGGCCTCCGTGTCGTGTCAAGTTTAATATATGGAAAGGTTCAGAAGATGAACCATTGACCAATACCGATGCTGAGGGCCAAGAGTATAAGGACATGACATTGTAAACAAAAGTTGCGTGGAGTCCAATCTGGACCATGGACAAGCGCAGGAAATGTTGGTGGTTATGACTAAGGCCTTTTAGGCTGAAACGTTTCAGCCTTTCTTTTTTGCGTTTGGTCACTGTGGCTTGTTAATAAATACAAAATTTTTAAAGAGCAATCACCGGAGTGTGGATCATCTTTTCCTCAAGCGCAGAGTTTGGCAATTAACCCAGCCAAACGCATTTTCCACGTCAAAAGATAGTAAACAAACCTTTGTGCTGTTTTATATACGAGATGAGTTGAATGGTTTTTGTGGTGCTGTCCCTAGCCTCCCATCAAGAGACAAAACCTGCTTGATCTTCATGGATCACTGCTGGTAACTTTGCAAAAAGTTTTATGTCTAAGTTAAAGAGCAAGTAAAGGCAGTTAAAAAAAAAATGCAACCTGCAAGGCAAAGGCATAATAAGCTAGTATGCATAGCATACTAGCTCATTATGAATAACTAACCTGAGAACGAAGCCCCCGAAGCGGTCCTCCGTCTTCATGTTCGCCGCTGCCATGTATCCTGGAGTGACTTCCGGGGCTCGCTGCTCCGGGGGTGTGATTCGCCGGAGCCGTGATCACGTCACTCCCGCGCATGCGCACGGGAGCCCACACGAGCAGCATTTCGCCGTGATCTGCGGCCTGCCCAGTGCGGTGGCTGTTTTTTGTAAAGGTATACGGTTTAGGAGATATTTCTTAGACCTACAGGTAAGCCTTAATCTAGGTCAAAGTGGTCTGAATAAGTTGTATGGGGCGGTGTGGTGGGCGTGGGTGAAGTACTCTGGCTAAATGTTGGCCACATTTATTAGCAAGGGAGTAATGGTAGTTGAAGACTTTGTCACATGCAATAAGTGAGTGAGAGTCAAGTAATTGAAGTAAATTAAATTTGAGAGATCTACATAATCAACAGAATTCAGATGGTGGAAAGCAAGTGCTTAATCTCCAGTGTACGAGCCTTCTTTAGTTGGGAACCATGCTGAATAAAAACTCCACGAATAACACATTTCAAGGCTTTCCACTGTATCAGGGGGTTAGTGTCATCAGACCTGCGGTCCAAAACAAAGTTCTGGATGGCTAAATTTATATCAGCAACACAGGGGGAATCCTTGAGTAGATTGTCATTCAAATGCCAGGAGAAACCCTTACGGATTTAGGTAAATGATCTAGAATGAGGTGTACAATAGCGTGGTCCAATCAAAAAAGGTTACCAAGATATTTTCGTATGCGAACATCTAAAAGAGATTGGGACACCAAAAAATCGTCAATACGAATATATGAGTTGTGAGCGACTGAATAATAGCTGTAATCCTTCTCTAAGGGATGTTGTATGCGCCAGACATCCACTAGGTGTCCATCGCAAAGAAGTGATTTAATGTGTGTCAATGCAGAATGGGCAACAGAGGACTTACCAGATGAAGTATTCATGGAAGGGGAAAAAGCCATGTCCTTGTATGAAACAGGGATCACCAAAGGAAATCAATCTGTTGAGGACCGCATCCGGGAAACGCCCCTGTTCTTGATTGGGATAATTTGCCATTGTGAAAATAGAAGTTTGGTATTTAAATTTAAGAAATATAAAGCAATCAGAGGGATTAATAAGGGATTCTAAAACCTCCAGAGTCAAAAGATTTATGGAAAGCTATTGAAATCCCTTTCGACTTGGCCTGCGGATTGGTGCTATAATACCAAGTAGGATAAAGTGGTTATAGATGGCTGGGAAATTAGTCTCTTGCAGAAATAAGATTTTAGTACGGGCCTTGTGAAAATGGTGTAGTATCTGGCTTCACTTCGAGTGTTAAAACCTCTGCAATTATAAGATGAAAAAGTAACAGGGCTATGTACAGCCATTACTATGGTAAAAGGGAGAGGGGACAAACCAATATGGGAAATCCCTAAAAGAAACACAATGTCGGGCCATGGGGGAGCTCAAGATAGAAAGCTCAGAAAGAATTAGAGAGAGATAGCAGGGCAAAAACAAGGTAGAGAAAAGAGAAGCAATACAAGGAACAGATGGATGATATCCCTTATCCCAATGACTGGGTAAGAGAAGATATAAACATATGAGAAAGGGAGACCACAACAGACTGAAATATAACAGGCCATCAGTAAACAGTGCATCTCAAGGCACTGTAAGGCCTAAGGGGGGTGTCGTGAAAGGCACTTAAAACAGCCCCTGATCAATGGGATATTAATAAAAAAAGTGTAAACATTTGAGAACGTCTAAAACATCCAGTAATAGTATGGCAATGGATTAGTGCAACATTTTGGAAGAATATGCATATACACATTATATATAAAAAATAAATACTAGTGCATAAAAATATACTTTACTTAAGAATTTCCTATAAGACTGCTATGACAGTATGGCAGGAAAAAAAAAACAAGAAATTCAGCAGATTTACAGGTGTAGAGTGTAAGCTCAGCTCCAGGGTAGGAGAAGTTTAAAGCCTGAAAAGACCCCCAGAGTAAATGGAAAGGAATATAAATTCCTGAAACATTAGTCATCAAGGGACCTTTGCGATGATGATCTGGGACGCTTCTTCTTGTCTTGTTTTTGTCATTGCGGAAGGAATGGAAGGCCCGGGGTCGCTGGGGAAAATGGCCAATCCGGCTGAGATTCTTGAGGCAATTCCAGTGTGCTGAGAAAATTCCGCAAGTCCCCTAGCATGAGGAATAGAGCCGTCTTACCCTTATGATGTACCCAGAGTTGGAAGGGGAACCTCCACTGGTATTTTATATGTCCGGCCGAGATGCCGGTAGGATGCTTAATCAGTAGGTGGGGGGAGGGAGGGAGAGAGGGGAGATATGGGGGAGGGGGATGAGAGGAATTGGGGCTCCTAGAGAGGTCCCAGGCCTTTAGGGGTATGTTCAAACATTCAAGCATATTGTAATCTATTTGATGCTTTTAAGAAACATATTTTTTCTAATGCAAGCCATGTTAGTACCTAAATTTGACCTGGTATCAGCTTATTACAGTCCCTATACAGCAGATCTGGGGCATGAGAGAAAGAAGCAGCACACTGAGCCAATAAGTTCATGCGCTGACAAGTAATAATTGGAGGAGTGAAAGACAAGTGAGCTCATCACTGTGCTGATTCAACTTTCACTGTCCAGTAAGTCCAGGGCAAGTCCAGGATGACCTGGACTCAGAGGAAGTGAGTTCTTCCATGTTCCATAATAATGCTGATCATCAAACTAATTTCCATACACACAATCGGAAATTCCGCCAGCAAAAGTGTGATGTGCGCTATTGGTCGGAAATTCCGACCCTGTGTATGCTCCATCGGACCTTTGCTGGCAGAATTACTGCCAGCAAAAGATTGAGAGCAGGTTCTCAATTTTTCGGTCGGAAAAAGTTCCGATCGGAAATTCCGTTCCTCTGTACCAATTCCGACGCGCAAAATTCCTATGCTTGCTCGGAAACAATTTGACACATGTGCTGAAGCATTGAACTTAATTTTCTCGGCTCATTGTAGTGTTATACGTCACCGCGTTCTTGACGGTCGAAAGTTCAGATAACTTTTGTGTGACCCTGCGTATGCAAGCCAAGCTTGAGCAGAATTCCGTTGGAAAAACCATCCAAGTTTTTTCCGACGGAAAATCCGCTCGTGTGTAAGGAGATCTAGAGGCAGAAAAAAGTGCTGTGGAGATTCACTTGTGTGAATGTGGCCTAAAGTGGCTATGTATTTTTTGTTGTTATTCTTTGCTGGAATTCTGCTTTAAGCCAAGTCAAGGGACTAATAAGACTGATCTATGCACTTTGTATAGCACTGCATGGCTCTGTGTAAATGTGACAATTAAATGAATGTAAATGGTCATTTTAGGAGTTGTATAGGCTGAGTGAACTGAGGATTTTCTGAAAATTATTCCCCTGTTTTTGAACATTGCATTTTGAGTGGCTAACATTATTCACATAAATGTTTTGTCTGGGTTATTATTATTATTTTATTACCTAAATGCTAATTGAATGTTTTGTGTCACTCTCATTAAAACTTTTTCAGCGGCCAGCAAGGACAGATGAGCAATGTGCAAGATGATGGCTTTGCAAGGGAACGAACATTGGCCAGTGTCACTGACACAAATTGACTTAGCAAAGAGAATACATTTTCCTTTTCATCCATCATGCCTCTATTTGACAGAGATAAATTATCCATGAGATCTCTCTGGAATATTTTTATTCCTCTTAAGTAGTAAAAGTCCGTAATGTTTTCATTTTAATAGTGGTGTCCTTTTGATGCAGAGGTCAGAATATGTCAGGCTACAAATCACGTATCAACAGACATTCCCATTAATCAGTTTAAGAACTTCCAATTTTTGTCAGATATGTTATATTTGGTAGCATAAGCACATGACACTGGAATTGGATTTACTGCATTTCATGAAGAAAGGTCTCACTCTCAATACATAACTATCTCATGAAAAACTGGATTTCAGATATTTATCTTATATTTAGAAATCAGTCAAATTTGCACTTATCGGAAGTTGAATATATTATAATGTATGACACAGGTGTTTAATAAGACTTTACAAAGCAGTAAAGCTTGCTGAATGTTGGCAATTTAGTATTAAATAGGTTTCCCTGTCTTTCAGTTTTTGAATCTCAATAATAATAAAAAAAGCTATAGTGAGATAAATGTACACCTTGTATTTGGTGTAGTGTGGTGAATTAAAGTGCCTGTAAGCCTTTACATACAGTATATTCAGTTAAGTGACTAGCCTCAGGTGATACACAGAGATTAAACAAATCCTTCTACATAAGTTGTACCTAGTTTTCTGCAGCAATTTCTCTTGTAGAGCCTTCTAAAACATACAGATTAGAAGATTTTTCTCAGCAGCAGAAAGCAGGGGGCGGGGATATGACATCACACACTCCAGAGCTAGAGTACAGAAATTACTGATAGCTAATGTTCAGGAAGGGACACATGCACCTTGTACACAGGCATATAGAAAAATACTCCATGCTGAGGCTATATGTCTCCTGCTGTGTACTGTGGGGAGAAGGGCATCTCCTGGGAGGCTGGTGTGTCGGCTTAGAGTCTTATCAGTGACTCATACAGATAGCAGATAGAGGTGCGATCAGAGAGAATCCATACTTGGTGATTAGTATTTATGCTAGTACACACTATAGAAGGATGTGCTTTGTTTATTTTTCCTGTTTACAAACACATTAAAAAAAATGTTTTTTTCTGTATTTTCATGGTCCTCCAATGCATTCAGTGGTTGAAACCACTTACCCCTTTGTCACTATTGTGTCCTGTAGTGATGTTGGGTTTGCTGAGATGAAACAATAAATTTAATGGGAGCCCAAGAAATTAGCACTTCCAGAATTGTATGATTTTGATGAGTCTCATGTGGCTTTTTCTCTTCAGTGTTTTGAGTGTTTAGTGCAGTGCTTTTGGAATATGTCATTTTTTTTGTAAAGGACCTTTTTTTGCCAATTTGTTTTTTAAGCAACAGGGTTTGCTGTCCACCTCAGTTTTACTGTTACAGGGCAGCAACTGTGCCCCAGGTCATGTATATATGTGTGACCCTACACTTCTCCCTGCAGGGGGGAAGAAGCCAATCTGCGGGTGCGGGCACTCAATCTCCTCTGCACCCACCAATCATCTGTAAACCACACAGAATGGGATTCTGCCTATGTAAACAAGGCAGATCTCCGTTTTGACAGTGGGAAAGGGATGTGTTCATGCAAAGCAGGTACTAGAATTAATATATTCCCCAAGTAAAAGTAGCATATACATAATCACACATAAACACTGGCTAGGCACACAGAAAAGATCACCCTATATGTTCAACCCCTTCCCCAGCCAGTGTCATTAGTACAGTGACAGTGCATATTTTTAGCACTGATCACTGTATTAGTGCCACTGGTTCCTGCAGTGTCAAAAGTGTCAATTAGTGTCTGATTGTCCACCACAATATAGCAGTCCCGATATAAGTTGCTGACCGCCCCATTACTAGTATAAAAAAAGTATATCCCATAGTTTTGGTAAACCAAACAATATACACATATTGGAGTATTTTTTTTTACCAAAAACATGTAGCAGAATACATATTGGCCCAAATTTATGAAGGAATTAGATTTTTAAAGGTTATTAATGAATATGCTTTACAGCAGAGAGTAAAAAAATATTGTTTTATTTTTTTTCAAAATTGGCGACCTCTTTTTTTTATAGTGCAGGAAAAAAACACAGTGGTGATCAAATAACACAAAAAGAAAGCTTTATTTGTGGGGAAAAAAATGACATAAACTTTGTATGGGTACAGTGTTGCATGACCACACAATTGTCAGTTAAAGTAACACATGGGGATGGGCCAAACACCCCCCAGTTCGGTTCGCACCAGAACATGCGAACAGGCAAAAAGTTCTAGCGAACGTGCGAACCCTAAGGCCGCGTACACACGGGCGGACTGTTCGCCCAACTTAGTCCGCTGAACAGTGTTTCAGCAGACAGTCCGCTCATGTGTGGGCTCCAGCGGACTGTTTCAGCGGACAGTCTGACGAACAAAGTCTTACGGAATTTCCGTAAGACAGTCCGTTCAAACTTGGTTTTGTCCGTCCAAACTTGGTTTCAGCAGACAGTCCGCTCGTGTGTAGGCAAGTTGGACGGACTAAGTATCGCGCATGCTCAGAAAGGGTTTACACGGCCGAAGGTTGCATTGCAGTGTATAGGACGTCGTTTTTCTAGTCCCGTCGTACGTGCTGTAGACGTCATCGCGCACGCTTTCAGCGGACTGTTCGTTCATCGTGTGTGGTCAAGTCCGTTCATGCAAATTTTGAGCGGACTGTTTGTCGGATTGTTTGACGAACTTAGTTGGGCGAACAGTCCGCCCGTGTGTACGCGGCCTAATAATGTCTATGGGACTCGAACATGAAAAATTTGCTAATTTTCAAGGCTTATATGCAATTTATTGTGATAAAAAGTGTATGGGGACCCTGTTACTGCCTTAGGGGACATGTATCAATGCAAAAAAAAGTTTTTAAAATTACAATTTTTTTCTGAAGTGATTTTAATAATGCTTAAAGTGAAACAATAAAAATGAAATATTCATTTAAATATCGTGTTTGGGAGGATCCTAGTAGTAAAGTAGCACATCTGTGTGATGTGTAGAACAGTGCCGCAGCAAAATTACATTTCTAAAGGAATAAAAAACAGCATGCGGTCCCCCTCCCCAGTCCATACCAGGCCCTGGTGTGGATTTTAAGGGTAACGCTATTACAATTAAAAAAAAAATAATAATTGGCGTGGGGGTACCCCCCAAAATCTATAACAGCCCATTATCCGAGCTTGCAGCTTGGAGGTCAGGATGGGGGGGGGGTGAGCGAGCCATACATGCACCCCCCCCCCTCAACACGGGGAGGTGCACCACAATAGACAGTTTTTAACAATTCCTTTATTAAAATTTAAAAAAAGTGTCCATCCATTATCAATCATCTGAAAAATAGAAAAAAAATCCATAGGAGGCCTCCCGGCGACTGCTGTCTTTTCCCTTTGACAGCTCGTATATAGGCAAGGGCAGGGCCACCTGCTGACGTAACCGGAAGACCCCACCCCATCTGATTTCCCATGACGTCAGAAGGGGTGGGGTTACTCAGTTACGTCACAGTTACGTCACTCTTGCCAATATAACAGCTGTCACAGCCAAGACAGCAGCCGCCGGGAGGCCTCCCATTGAGGAAAATGTGAGGGGTGTACTCACTTTTGTGCTATACTGTATATATATATATATATATATATATATATATATATATATATATATATACACACACACTAGACTGCTTGCACTGTATGTATAGCCTACACTGAATACACTGTATATATACAGTGCTGTGAAAAAGTATTTCAATTCTTTTGCATATTTCTCGTACTTAAATGATTTCGATCAAACTTTAATTTTACACAAAGATAACCCGAGTAAATCCAAGATGCAGTTTTTAAATTATTATTTAATTTACTAAGGGAAAAAACCTGTTGAAACTTGCCTGGCTCTATGTGAAAGAAAGTAATTGCCCCCTCCCATGCTGAATCATGAATGAACTGTGATTAATCACAATTTTTTGGAAAGTGGAGTTGCATTTTTGCTACACCCAGGCCTGATTACTGCCAGACCTGTTGAAACAAAAATCACTTAAATAGAGGCTGTCTGACAAAGTGAAGCATGCTAAAATATCTCAAAAAGCAACACATCATTTTGCGGTCCAAAAAAGTTCAAGAACAAATGAGAAACAAAGTCATTGACATTGTATCAGTCTGGAAAGGATTACAAAGCCATTTCTAAGGCTTTGGGATGCCAGCAAACCATGATGAGAGGCATTATCCAAAAATGGAGAAAACTTGAAACAGTAGTGAACTTTACCAGGAGTGGCCGGCCAACCAAATAACTCCAAGAGCACAACAAAGACTCATCCAAGAGGTCATAAATGAACCCAGAACAACATCTAAAGAACCACAGGCCTCACTTGCCACAGGTAAGATCAGTGTTCATGATTCAGTAAAAAGAAAGACTAGGCAAAAATGGCATCCATGGGAGAGTTCCAAGGCCAAAGTCCCTGCTGACCAAAAAGAACACAAAGGCTCATCTCACATTTACCAAAAAAAAATCTTAATTATTCCCGACTATTAGGCAAATATTCTGTGGACTGATGAGACAAAAATCTAACTTTTTGGAAGGTGTGCATCACGTTACATCTGGTATAAAATGAATACAGCATTTTATAACAAGAACATCATACAAATAGTCAGACATTGTGATGGTCTGGGGCTGCTTTGCAGCTTCAGGACCTGGATGACTTACCATAATTGATGGAACCATGAATTCTGAGCTCTATCAGAAAATCCTAAAGGAGAATGTCCGGCCATCAGTTTGTGACCTCAAGCTCAAGTGCACTTGGGTTATGCAGCAGGACATTGATTCAAAACACAACAGCAAGTCCACCTCCAAATGGTTCAAACAAACCAAAATTTAGGTTTTGAATTGTCCTAGTCAAAGCTCGGACATAAATCCAATTAAGATGTTGTATCATTCATGACCTTAGACAGGCTGCCCATGCTGGAAAACCCTCCAATAAGGCTGAATTAACACAATTCTGCAAAGAAGAGTGAACCATCATTTAAAAATGGCATTTTGTATTTGCTTGGGTTATCTTTATGTAATAATAATTATTTTTTGATGATCTGAGTCATTTACGTGTGACAGATATGCAAAAAATGTCAAAGTAGAAAGGGGGCAAATACTTTTTCACAGCATTGTATATATATATATATATATATATATATATATATATATATATCTGTCTATCTATATCTATATAAATCTATATCTATATATATATCTATATATATATCTATATATATATATATATATATATATATATATATATATAGATATATGCCTGATCTAACTCAAGTTCTCTCAATCTCACACGTTATCACACTACATTCAGCTGCCGTGTGAGCAGCTTTATATAGTGGACTTAGCTCCCTGAGCCATGTTTGACCAAAGACACCCTGCCTTTGGCCAATCATGGCTTTCACAGCAGATTACGCTGTGAATGGCCAAAGCATGCAGGTCAGGTTCATGCTTTGGCCAATCAGCAACCGCCAATGCACCGCAATCTCACAGTGCATTATGGGGCTCTCCAAATTTGCCACATATCTTGTTTTTTTCAGCGAACAAATGAACAGCAGATGTTTGAGTGGAATGAACCTCAAGACCATCTAGTAACACAGTGCCATATCACAATGCTCATTAAGGGGGGAAATGTTCCTGGGGGCAAGTGGTTAATAGATAACTGTACTATCACAGAAAGTACATCCTTTATTGGCTAGCTCGCTTTTCCCCTTGGCTTTTAGAAAGCTTTGGATCCTCCATGAGAAATCTTCTTGCCACTGAACATATCTACATAGTTCGCTCCCCTGGACTTATGGAGACTTGTTCTGATACAAGCAAGTACAAGTAAGTGATCCCTTTACACTTGATGTGTGTTGAGAAGTGGAGGTGCTCGATGTGGCCATCTTTATTCAGACATTATCACAGGCTTGTGGTATCCAGCTGATTAAATTCAAGAAGATACATTTTTTATCCTTTGTTACCAGCAAGTAGCCTGGGCATAAGGGTCAAAGAGGTGAGACAAAAAAGTGCTGATCTTGAGTGATGGAGTCAGTAAATCCATCAAAGGAGGAAAGGTTAGCTAAGAGTTAGTTTGAAGCTTTGAAGGTTCTTTCACATGTTGTAAGGAAATTAAAAAAGGGTGTTCTTTAAAGGAAAACATTGAATCAATATGCATCAGATAAAAAATGGTTTCTCTATGGAGAGGTGTAAAACCCTCAGCCACTGTGTTATAATCACATTCACTCACAGAAAAGACATGACTTCAAAGAATTCTGTCCTGTGAAACATGGAGGCTTCTGTCATTATCCAATGCTAGCTACCATAACATCACGCTATCCTCGTTACCTGATTACGCTGCATTATTGTCTTTGACAAGTATGCAAATATGTATATTTTTTAATTTTTCTGATTTGGTGAACATAAGAGCAAGGCAAAAAACATTTCCTGGCTATTGAGCAATATGCTGCAGTGATTGTAGGGACGGGTTAATTGGGTAACTTTATCTTTTCATCAAATGACAAATAAAGGTACAGTGGGCTCTAAAATGATACAAATTCAATTAGTACATTTTCCTTCATCAGCCTTACTAGATGTGTGCCTTATTACTGCTCTGATTACTTCTGACTTTTAATGGGCATGCCTTTAATAGCAAAGTTTTTACATGTACAACAGAAAAACATTTAGAGGACATTTCACTTCTGTTATATTAACTGTTTTATTAAAGAAGTTGTCCAATGGAGTACTACACAAGACAATCAATATATTGGTTTAATTATTTATTAGCTATGCATTTCAAAGTGCAGCAGATTATTTCATAACTGCCTTAACAAATTCAAATTTCTCTTTTCTGAAATTACAATATTTTGTTTATTTTAACAATTTCCAACACTCCCTATTCATTTGGTTTTGGGATTTTCCAGAATCATGAACAGGGAACAAGGTCAGTTCACCTTTATCCTTTAGGGTGCCCTAACACCATGTAGTATTATGGCTATATATGTGCCACAATGTGCTTTATTGCACTTTATTGTGTTAACCCAGCCCATTCATTTAAAATTGGTTCCAATGAATAAACAATTCCACCATTGTGGAAGCTTCCTACTGGGCCACTTGATGGGTGGGGGGGGGGGGGGGGCTGAACCACCAGCGGGGGACTTGAGAAGAGGAGGAGCAAGGCTGCTCTGTGCAAAACTATTGCACAAAGCAGGTATGTATGACATGCTTGTTGTTTTTTATTTTTGTATTTTTTTTAAATTTCAGGCTTTACAAACACTTTAAATTGGAAGTCACATTTTTATCTATAGAATTTGGAGTTAAGAAATTATGTATTTTGAACACAAGTATTTTCCATAGACAAACAATTGTGCTACTCAAAAGCCCCCGCACTCAGTAACGCTTTTCCAGTTGTGGTTGCCAAACCCTTGCTTTGCCTTATCTCCACCAACATGTTCAAACAAAAATCATAACGGGGGCTTCAAACTATTGATCCTTAAGGCCTCAAGGTAACGTTATTAATTCAATCAGAGAGTACACTACACTTACTATCTTCTTTTGACATGTTTCACCCCCAATGGGTCTTAAGCCGGCCATAAATAAATTGAAATTCATTCAGCTTAGCAGGAACTGGCCGAATTTTAATCTATTTATGAGTAGAATGGTTGAACACAAGTCAATCTTTTGATTGACTCGTGTACAACCAGTCTATTGTTTTTTGTTCAATCAGTCCTGCCAACTATAGCCAGCACAACTGACAATGGTATTCTGATAGAGGTGAAGTCTCCCTGCGATCAGAATATGATAGCTCTGTGGGAGGGATTCCCCCATAAACACATTTTTTTTTAGGCAACCCACTGGAAGATCAACAGAGGGAGAACTATAGCCAAGAAAGCTTATGGACTTCTACGCAGAATGCTGGGAATTATGGGAATTGTAATCATCAAAGAGATGATCATACTGAGAGGTCCAGGAACCAATACACTGAACACAGGTGGAACTCAGTACGGTGTGTACAGCACCAGGCTGTCTCCAGGGGCTTGTCTGTTTGGCTCATCATTCATATCTTCATATCATACCATTCCTATCGTTAGCATACTGAGTTCCACCTGTGTTCCCTTTATTGGTTTCTGGATCTCTCAGTATGATCTTCTCTTTGACGATTGCTGACAAGAGAGTCACACCTGCCCCTGTTTTAGTAACACCCTATTCTTATTTACTAAACTAGCTGTACGCTGCTTTACCTCTTCATAGCTTGCTAGAAGCACCCAACATTTTTGGGAACCTTCCGGCCATTGGATATTTGTGCATGAAGCCTAGTTCACTATAAGACAGTGAGACCGGTTCTTCTTTTTTTGTCACTTCTTTGAACCTTGATCATGTCCTGAAGAAACCTAATGGTGAAATGCGTAGAAGCACAAAGGCTTACTGTACAAATTGTATCCTTTTCATATGATTTTTAACCTTTTGAAAACTGTGATTATATCATGTACTTTTTTGAATAAACATTATTTTTGTTACTTCTCCATTGTTTCTATGCCTCTAAAGTCCAACCTGAGGTTACTTTTTTAGTACCCCTCCTTTTTTGCTCAATCTTCAATGTACAAATACCATACTGATGACCCCACAATAGGGATAAAGCTTTTCCGCAAAGGGGAACTGAATAAGACATGCGGCCATTCATTAAAATGAGAAGAAAAGTGGTTTAACCTTAAACTGTGTTGAGGGTTATTTCCTGTAAAAGCGGTTAGGATGTGGAATTCTCTTCCACAGGCAGTGGTTTCAGTGGGGAACATTGATCATTTCAAAAAATTATTTGATTAGGCACCTGAGCAAATACAACATACAGAGATATACAATGTAATACTGACATAAAATCACACACATAGTTTGGACTTAATGGATTTGTGTCTTTTTCAACCTTGCCTACTATGTAACTATGTTTACAAAATTTGTATTACTATTGTTAATTCATTTTATGCTTGCCTAGTTGCCAACCATATTGGGTGAAAATATATTAAGTTTGCCTTTACTAAAGGTAGGGTTTGGTGCCTGTTTTATTTGATATAGCTCTACTACTGGGTACAAAATATCACTTGCAGTGATTTCCTGTGATATTGTATGTTTGTACATGCAACCTGGTGTGTTAGAGGGGCTGAGGTTCTTGAAAAGGTCAAGGCAAGGAGCAGAGGGCACTCATAATCAGTGGCTCCTACAGGGGTAGATCTGCATATATATTTTAGGTTTCTATTTCCTGCTCTTTTTGCTTTCCAAAGCAAACAAAAAAACTGTGAATACCAGGGATGAGCTTATTTGCATTAAAAACATAGCACATTAAATGTACTCCATTTTCAGCCAATAGCCTTTTATAGAAGTAATTTAGTTTTTGTGAATGACAAGCTTTTATGTGGGAGAAAATCAGTGTATTATTATTTCAAATTGCTACATGAGAAGAACCTGGCACTGTATTTTGTCAGTTAAAAGGTTTTAAAAATCTGTCAAAAGACCAAATACTCAGCCCAATAATTAATTTGTTTTTCAGGCAAAGTACACCATAATGTTGAATTATATTTTGTCTTTTTTTCTTTTCTTTTTATTTCTATCCTCTGTGAGAGAACTGACTAAATGATATATGGAACCAAACGTGTCATAAATCTGTGCTTAAAACTAAAGTTAAAGCAACAAGCTTTAGACTGTCAAAATCAAAATAATGGAAAGTGGGCCTGCCACACCAAATTGAAAAATGACCCATCAAAGGACCACTATACCCAAAGTGGAAAAGTTACAAACTTACACTATTTGAAAGAGTTACAAATAACATTTGATACAACTGGTCAGATTTATAGTACCCCAACAAATCAAACCACTTTCACAACCCTGGATTCTGCAGGATTCACTATACTTTCACCACTATGGGCCATCTGCAGCAGTCTCTTTCAGTCTCTATGAAACTGTTGTAGAATACAAAAATACAACTCCTTGGCGAGTTCCGTTGGATATGTTAAAGGGTGTGGATAAGAGACCCGAAGTATACACTTGTGCTGATGGGCAGGAATATAGAGACAAGATTGCAGTGAGTATTGGACCTTTGAAGCCGAATTTGGCTAGTACCATTTCGATGTATGTCCAGTGGACCCTGTCGAACACCTTCTTTGCGTCTATAGGTAGTAGCAGAGAAGGTGTTCTGGTTTTAACAGCATGGTGAATAACATTAATGATTCTTCTGGTAGCATCTGAGGTTTGTATCCCCCTCACAAATCCCATCTGGTCACTCTGAATGATATAGGGAACAATATCTGTTAATTGTTTGGCCAGTATTTTTGCATGTATTTTGATATCAGAGTTCAGAAGGGATATGGGCCTAAAGTTGGCTGGGGTGATTGGATCTTTCGCAGGTTTGGGTAAAGTAACTATGTGGGCTCTCAGCATCTCCTGGGGGAAGGTAGAAGATTCTGATGCTTTTGGGAAGATCAATTGCATGTGTAGAGACAGTAATGGGAGTTTGATTCTCTGTAGGAATTGTTGTATGTTATCTGTCGTTGGTTGTGGGGTTGAGGTGTCTGTGTTTAGGTTGTACAGTGCTCCATAGTATTTTTGCAAACTGGTTCGCTATATCTTGCGGGTTAGTGATTTTGTGGTACAGGGTGGTATGTGTCAGACATGCTATTCTAGTTTTTATGCGAGCTGCCTTGATTCTGTTGGTCAGGTATTTCTCTGCTCTATTGGCATTGGCATAGGATCCTAATTGTAGGTGTCTAAGCCCTTGTACACATGGTCGGACATTCCGACAACCAAATCCGTCGGATTTAGTCCGTCGGATTTTGTCCGAAACAATTGCATACACACGGTCGGACAAAGTTGTCGCAAAATCCGACGTGATGACGTTATTTCGTTACTACGGGACTACGTTCACACTAGTAGCCAATAGCTTTGGTGTAGGAATTTGATCTGAGCATGCGTGGCACTTTGTCCGATCGGAATTCTCTACACATGATCGGAGTATGTCCGATCGGAGCATTTTGTTGGAAAATTTTACCAACAAGTTGGAAAACTTGGTCCGTCAGATACTCCGATGGAAACAGTCCTATGGAGACCACACGCAGTCGGAATATCCGACAAAACGGTCCTATTGGACACATTCCTTTGGAATCTATGACCGTGTGTACAAGGGCTTAAATGTTTGTCATATTGTTGTGTTAGAAGCTCTCTCAGATTTTCTCTGAATTTAGAGAGTGTATTTGCTAGGGCGGTTGTCAGAGAAGCTTTGTTTTGGGTTTCTAGTGTATGTAGAGTACACCCCTCACATTTTGTTTATTATATCTCTTCATGTGACAACACTGAAGAAATGACAATTTGCTACAATGTAGTGAGTGTACAGCTTATATAAACAAAATAATAGTGTAGCACTAATTGAGTAGTGATATATTCACAAGAGGAAATATCTGTGTATAAGCAATCATAAATGCTAAAAAAGCTAGGAATAGAACCCTCTATCATGTAATTAATACATATAAAAATGTTATACTTGAAATGAAATATCTAGGTGAAGACAATCATGTATAAAACACAAAATATAAAGTCCTCTATCATGTGACTAGTACACGTAAAGTGAGATGAGAGGCATTCTTCAGATGAAATAGACGTTTCACTGATCAGGTGTAGCAAGGTGTGTCAGCTTGTCTGGAGTAATCAAGAAAGTAGATGGAATACTCTTACCAGATACGGTGGACTCCCCAGTCTTACGACAGTAGAGTCAGGAATCCTTAGGGTCTGCACATGCGACCAGATGGTAGGTTAGATACCATCCAAAGGGATTCGCAGAAGGCTCCGAGTGATGGAACAGCTGTGGCGGGCGTCTCTCAAGGGGATCCCACAGATTGTCCGGATCAGGTGTGGCCCATTTGCATTTCAGACCCCAAATGTGAACGGGGGTTCAACAGGATGGTAGAAACAAAGGGAAAAAAAAAAGAAAGCTCCAAATGGTGCAGGTCAAAAAAAGTTTACCAGGAGGTATTTATTAAAAAGTCATAAAAAAGGACAAGAATTATGACAAGTGATCACAAAAAACAGAAGCGTCAATAAAAGCAATGTGGGGTGCTAGATGCAAGCCCGACGCGTTTCGACAAAGAGTGTCTTCAACAGGGGCATAATAGGATATATAACAGTGTAAATTTGCTGTCCCCTCAAAATAACTCAACACACAGCCATTAATGTCTAAACCACTGGCAACAAAAGTGAGTACACCCCTAACAAAAAATGTCCAAATTGAGCCCAAAGTGTCAATATTTTGCGTGACCACCATTATTTTACAGCACTGCCTTAACAATCTTGGGCATGGAGTTCACCAGAGCTTCACAGGTTGCCACTGGAGTCCTCTTCCACTCCTTCATGATGACATCACAAAGCTGATGGATGTTAGAGACCTTGCGCTTCTCCATCTTCCATTTGAGGATGCCCCACAGATGCTCAATAGGGTTTAGGTCTGGAGACATGCTTGGCCAGTCTATCACCTTTACCTTTAGCTTCTTTAACAAGGCAGTGGTTATCTTGGAGGTGTGTTTGGGGTTGTTATCATGTTGGAATATGGCCCTGCAGCCCATTCTCCGAAGAGAGGGGATCATGCTCTGTTTCAGTATGTCACAGTACATGTTGGCATTCATGGTTCCCTCAATGAACTGTAGCTCCCCAGTGCTGGTAGCACTCATGAAGTCCCAGACCATGACCCTCCCACCACTATGCTTGACTCTAGGCAAGACACACTTGTCTTTGTACCCCTCACCTGGTTTCTGCCACACAAGCTTGACACCATCTGAACCAGATAAGTTTATCTTGGTCTCATCAGACCACAGGACATGGTTCCAGTAATCTATGTCCTTATTCTGCTTGCCTTCAGCAAACTATTTGCAGGCTTTCTTGTGCATCATTTTTAGAAGAGGCTTCCTTCTGGGACGACAGCCATGCAGACCAATTTGATACAGTGTGAGGCATATGGTCTGAGCACTGACAGGCTGACCCCCCACCCCTTCAACCTCTGCAGTAGTGATGGCCGAACGGTTCGCCCGGCGGTCGTTTCGCGGCGAATTTCCGACATTCGCGGTCCGCACGTTCGAACGCCTTTTTCCGTCGTTCGCCGCGGCGGACTTACGTGTTTAATGTATACAAGAACTTTAACCTTTGGTGACACGTTTATCATGTGATACAGGACAGCCAATTGAGACATGACAGCACATGGACACTTGTACATTCCCCCTAACCTATAAATACACCCGATCCGGTGGCCATTTTACATTCTTTCTTCTGTTAAGATAGGGACAGGTTCCTGTGTGGAGTAGGGAGAGATAAACCACTAGCTATTTGGTACACAAAAGTTCTTTTCAGGACTGGTATAGGTGTTAGGTGTTGATAGGTTTGCTGTGCTGCTGATTCTTGCAGCAGCCTGAGTGTCTTTTGTTAGTTTAGAGAAAGGGAAAGGACGGTGTATGCTACAGGGACAGCCAGATTAGTCTTTCATCATCATCATCATCATCATCATCATTAGCTGTTACTATCAAGGTCCACAAAAGAGCTGTTCCAGTAACCACTAATCGTTCTCTTTTTTTGCCAATTTGTATAGGGACAGGAAGGAAGCAGTGTTGTCAGGCAGTGAGGGTAATTTTAAAGACTTGCTGTTATTATTAGTTCCACAAAGGTTCTTTTCAGGACTGGTATCAGTGGTACAGTAATAGGCTTGTACATGTATAATATTCTTTCTTCCAAATATAGAAAGGATATTATACTTGACTGCTGCCCTTCTGCTGCAGTCTGCTAAACATTCACAACTCACTTGTTCCACAAAAGTTCTTATAAGGACTGGTAACTTGGTATAGGGTGCTACGGTACATAGGCTTGAGTGCGGTACAGTCTGCTGTTCTGTAAGGACCGCTATCGGTCCACAATAGATAGGGTTGACGTGCACCACTGCTGACCGCTGCCCTATACTGCAGCAGTCCTTCAGCGGTATAGGGACTGACGTACAGTCTGCTAAACACTAACACACAACCTGCTTGGTCCACAAAAGTTCTTATAAGGACTGGTAACTTGGTATAGGGTGCTACGGTACATAGGCTTGAGTGCGGTACAGTCTGCTGTTCTGTAAGGACCGCTATCGGTCCACAATAGATAGGGTTGACGTGCACCACTGCTGACCGCTGCCCTATACTGCAGCAGTCCTTCAGCGGTATAGGGACTGACGTACAGTCTGCTAAACACTAATACACAACCTGCTTGGTCCACAAAAGTTCTTATAAGGACTGGTAACTTGGTATAGGGTGCTACGGTACATAGGCTTGAGTGCGGTACAGTCTGCTGTTCTGTAAGGACCGCTATCGGTCCACAATAGATAGGGTTGACGTGCACCACTGCTGACCGCTGCCCTATACTGCAGCAGTCCTTCAGCGGTATAGGGACTGACGTACAGTCTGCTAAACACTAATACACAACCTGCTTGGTCCACAAAAGTTCTTATAAGGACTGGTAACTTGGTATAGGGTGCTACGGTACATAGGCTTGAGTGCGGTACAGTCTGCTGTTCTGTAAGGACCGCTATCGGTCCACAATAGATAGGGTTGACGTGCACCACTGCTGACCGCTGCCCTATACTGCAGCAGTCCTTCAGCGGTATAGGGACTGACGTACAGTCTGCTAATCACTAACACACAACCTGCTTGTTCCACAAAAGTTCTTATAAGGACTGGTAACTTGGTATAGGGTGCTACGGTACATAGGCTTGAGTGCGGTACAGTCTGCTGTTCTGTAAGGACCGCTATCGGTCCACAATAGATAGGGTTGACGTGCACCACTGCTGACCGCTGCCCTATACTGCAGCAGTCCTTCAGCGGTATAGGGACTGACGTACAGTCTGCTAAACACTAACACACAACCTGCTTGGTCCACAAAAGTTCTTATAAGGACTGGTAACTTGGTATAGGGTGCTACGGTACATAGGCTTGAGTGCGGTACAGTCTGCTGTTCTGTAAGGACCGCTATCGGTCCACAATAGATAGGGTTGACGTGCACCACTGCTGACCGCTCACCTATACTGCAGCAGTCCTTCAGCGGTATAGGGACTGACGTACAGTCTGCTAATCACTAACACACAACCTGCTTGTTCCACAAAAGTTCTTATAAGGACTGGTAACTTGGTATAGGGTGCTACGGTACATAGGCTTGAGTGCGGTACAGTCTGCTGTTCTGTAAGGACCGCTATCGGTCCACAATAGATAGGGTTGACGTGCACCACTGCTGACCGCTCACCTATACTGCAGCAGTCCTTCAGCGGTATAGGGACTGACGTACAGTCTGCTAATCACTAACACACAACCTGCTTGTTCCACAAAAGTTCTTATAAGGACTGGTAACTTGGTATAGGGTGCTACGGTACATAGGCTTGAGTGCGGTACAGTCTGCTGTTCTGTAAGGACCGCTATCGGTCCACAATAGATAGGGTTGACGTGCACCACTGCTGACCGCTCACCTATACTGCAGCAGTCCTTCAGCGGTATAGGGACTGACGTACAGTCTGCTAATCACTAACACACAACCTGCTTGTTCCACAAAAGTTCTTATAAGGACTGGTAACTTGGTATAGGGTGCTACGGTACATAGGCTTGAGTGCGGTACAGTCTGCTGTTCTGTAAGGACCGCTATCGGTCCACAATAGATAGGGTTGACGTGCACCACTGCTGACCGCTCACCTATACTGCAGCAGTCCTTCAGCGGTATAGGGACTGACGTACAGTCTGCTAATCACTAACACACAACCTGCTTGTTCCACAAAAGTTCTTATAAGGACTGGTAACTTGGTATAGGGTGCTACGGTACATAGGCTTGAGTGCGATACAGTCTGCTGTTCTGTAAGGACCGCTATCGGTCCACAATAGATAGGGTTGACGTGCACCACTGCTGACCGCTGCCCTATACTGCAGCAGTCCTTCAGCGGTATAGGGACTGACGTACAGTCTGCTAAACACTAATACACAACCTGCTTGGTCCACAAAAGTTCTTATAAGGACTGGTAACTTGGTATAGGGTGCTACGGTACATAGGCTTGAGTGCGATACAGTCTGCTGTTCTGTAAGGACCGCTATCGGTCCACAATAGATAGGGTTGACGTGCACCACTGCTGACCGCTGCCCTATACTGCAGCAGTCCTTCAGCGGTATAGGGACTGACGTACAGTCTGCTAAACACTAATACACAACCTGCTTGGTCCACAAAAGTTCTTATAAGGACTGGTAACTTGGTATAGGGTGCTACGGTACATAGGCTTGAGTGCGATACAGTCTGCTGTTCTGTAAGGACCGCTATCGGTCCACAATAGATAGGGTTGACGTGCACCACTGCTGACCGCTGCCCTATACTGCAGCAGTCCTTCAGCGGTATAGGGACTGACGTACAGTCTGCTAAACACTAATACACAACCTGCTTGGTCCACAAAAGTTCTTATAAGGACTGGTAACTTGGTATAGGGTGCTACGGTACATAGGCTTGAGTGCGGTACAGTCTGCTGTTCTGTAAGGACCGCTATAGGTCCACAATAGATAGGGTTGACGTGCACCACTGCTGACCGCTCACCTATACTGCAGCAGTCCTTCAGCGGTATAGGGACTAAGAGTTTTGTCACAGGGTCATTTAAAAAATGACATGCAGAGGAAGAGGCAGGCCCTTCCGCAGGGGTGGTAGGGGTAGGGCAGGAGCAACAGGCTTGAGCCAAAGTGGGAAGTTGCAGAAGGTGCGTTCAATTACTTTAAAGGATGCACCAGACTTGGTTGAGTGGCTCGCTCAGCCTTACTCTTCTGCACCCTCCTCATCCTCTCGATCTGCACCCTCTTCTTCACTCTCTGCTATGTGCACCCCCAAAGACACTACCACCAACAACACGACCACCACCACCACCACCACATACCTTCCGCTTGAGTCACTGGAATTATTTTCCGATCCATATCAAGAGGACATTTCTGATGCGCAGCCACTCTTGGTATTGGATCAGGAAGAGGAGGTAGCAACAAGCGCTACTCAGCAGTCTGACGCCAGTACCCAGATCAGCCCAAGGAGGAGGTTGGTCTCCGGTGTTGCTGCCTACTCCGAGATCTCTACTTATAGCGGTGGGGAAGGTGACGTTGATGATGACGTGTCTAGTGATGTCACGTGGGTGCCCACAAGAGAGGAAGAGGAGGGGAGTTCAGAGGGAGATATGGACCAGCAGATAGGGAGGAGAAGCAGCAATGACTTACATTGCACAGCAGGGACAAAGCAGACTGCAAATGTATCAGGAGCGAGTCATCGACCATGTACGGTCACATCTGGCGCTCCCAGGACACCGGCACATGGCTCCGCAGTGTGGGCTTTTTTTAACGTGTCCGCTGCTGACAATAGCGTTGCCATCTGCAATCTTTGCAGTCAACGCGTTAGTCGCGGTAAGCCCAATACTCACCTAGGGACGACCGCCTTAAGAAGGCACATGAGCAGCCATCACCGAGCCCAGTGGGAGCAACGGAACACACAAAGCCACACTGCAGGCTCTCACCGTCCAGCCTCGTCTTCTACTTCTCCTTCTCCTCTCTCCTCACAATTGTCCTCCACTCCACCTTCCATCACGCCAAGCTCACATTTTTCTGCAAAAAGGCAGGCTTCCGTGGGCCTAATGTTTGAGCGTAAAAAAATGATGATGCCGGATAACCCTCTTGCCCAACGGTTGGCGGCTGGCTTGTCAGAACTCATAGCCCGCCAACTACTGCCATATAAACTGGTGGACTCGGAGGCCTTTCGCAAATTTGTGGCCATTGGAACACCACAATGGAAGGTCCCAGGAAGGAAGTATTTCTCAGAGAAGGGCATCCCAGAGCTATATGGCCATGTTCAGCGGCAAGTGAATGTATCTCTGGCACACAGTGTCGGTGCCAAGATACATCTGACCACAGACACGTGGTCTAGCAAACACGGGCAGGGAAGGTATATCAGTTTTACTGCCCACTGGGTGAACCTTCTGACGGCCGTCAAGCATGTAACCCGTGGCACCCGTGTAGATTTGGTTTTACCGCCACGGATTGCATGCAGGCCTGACTCTTCTTCTCCTCCTCCTACTCCATCCTCCTCCCTCTCCTCCTCAGCTGCCTCCTCCTTTTCCGCTGCTAGCGTCTCTTCCACTGCACCGCCCAAGCTCCCCAGAACCTATTCCACATGCCAGGTGAGACGTTGCCATGCCGTGCTGCGTCTGTTGTGCCTGGAAGCAAAGAGCCACACTGGCCCGGCACTCCTTTCAGCTTTGCGTTCACAGGCAGATGAGTGGCTAACACCGCTCAATTTGACAGTTGGTAAAGTGGTGTGTGACAACGGTGCCAATCTGCTTAGCGCATTGAAACAGGGCAAAATCACGCACGTGCCGTGCATGGCACACGTCTTAAACTTGGTCGTGCAGCGATTCCTTGTCAAATACCCTGGGGTCCAGGACATCTTGCGGCAGGCAAGG
Organism: Lithobates pipiens; assembly: GCF_037356315.1. NCBI lineage: Eukaryota > Metazoa > Chordata > Amphibia > Anura > Ranidae > Lithobates > Lithobates pipiens. The sequence goes on from NW_027507748.1 coordinate 78,436,082, forward strand.
AAAATCTCGGCCCATTTCAGAAGATCTTACACGGCCATGGCTCGCCTTGCTGACATTCAGCGGCGACACCATCTGCCGGTCAGACGTCTTATTTGCGATTGCCCGACGCGATGGAACTCAACCTTCTATATGCTTGATAGGCTGCTCCAGCAGAAACGTGCAGTTAACGTCTACCTGTATGAACTCTGCGAAAGAAACGGTTCTGGGGAGCTGGGTTTTTTTTCACCGCGCCAGTGGCTGCTCATGCGCGACACATGCAGACTTCTGCGGCCATTTGAGGAGATCACCAAACTGGTCAGTCGCAGCCATGGCGCCATCAGTGACATGGTACCTTATGCCTTCTTTCTGGAGCGTGCATTGCGTCGTGTCATTGATCAGGCTGTGGAGGAGCAGGAGCGGGAAGATGAGGAAGTCGCAATGCTGGATGAATTCCCAGGGGGGGCTACTCTATCTGAGACAAGTCAACAACAGGAGTCTGATGAGGAGTCAGAGGAGGATGGTGCCGGGGCGGATGAGCAGGAGCAAGAAGAGCATGCTTTAAACCTTTCTGGGATCCCTGTTGTGCGAGGATGGGGAGAGGAGAATGAAGAGGACGACATTATCCTGGATGATGAGCAGGAGCCAGGCCACCACACCGCTTCCACTTTAGTGCAAATGGGGGCCTTCATGCTCCAGTGTTTTAATAGGGACCCCCGTATAAAAAGCATGAGGGTCAAGGACCAGTACTGGGTGGCAACGTACTTAGACCCCCGGTACAAACACAAAATGGCGGAAATGTTACCGCCGTCGCAGAGGGCTGTCAGAATGCAGCACTTCCAGGCCTTGCTTCGAGAAATGCTGCATTCTGCTTTTGCGTGCGCTGGCAGAGGAGCAATTCCCACTCCCAGAGAAGGATTTGCGGGTACCAATCCAACAGCGCCTGCAAGAAGAGGCCGGTTTGAAGATGTGTTGGTGACTTCGGATATGAGGTCATTCTTTCAGCCGACCCATCGACAGGTGTCATCCGGATCCAGCATCAGGGAACGCCTAGACCGTCAGGTGTCCGACTACATTGGGTTAACGGCCGATGTGGACGCTCTGAGGAGTGATGAACCCCTAGACTACTGGGTGGGCAGGCTTGACCTCTGGCCAGAGCTTGCCCAATTTGCAATCGAACTGTTGGCTTGCCCCTCATCCAGTGTCCTGTCCGAAAGGACGTTCAGCGCAGCAGGGGGGATTGTGACCGATAAGCGTACTCGCCTAGCTCACCACAGTGTTAACTACCTCACATTTCTAAAAATGAATGAGGCATGGATCTCGGAGGAATTCAACACATGTGACCAGTAGACCATGTATATGTCTATAAACTATTTTTTTAATCAAGCACACAGACCTTCTTAATTCATTTGGCTCACTTCCTTGACCCAAAAAAGCACACCGTACTATATGCCCCTACCCTCCTCTTTGAAGAGGTTGAGCGGTGTCATATTTCTACTGGGGCTGCTTATGATATCCCTGTGCTGTGCTGACTTCCTCCTGGGGGTTCTTATTATGAAGGGATCACACTATCCCTGTGCTGTGCTGACTTCCTCCTGGGGGTTCTTATTATGAGGGGATCACACCATCCCTGTGCTGTGCTGACTTCCTCCTGGGGCTGCTTACGGTGCTGCTGTCAGTGCTGTATGTCACGGTGCTGCTGTCAGCGCTGTATGTCACGGTGCTGCTGTCAGCGCTGTATGTCACGGTGCTGCTGTCAGCGCTGTATGTCACGGTGCTGCTGTCAGCGCTGTATGTCACGGTGCTGCTGTCAGCGCTGTATGTCACGGTGCTGCTGTCAGCGCTGTATGTCACGGTGCTGCTGTCAGCGCTGTATGTCACGGTGCTGCTGTCAGCGCTGTATGTCACGGTGCTGCTGTCAGCGCTGTATGTCACGGTGCTGCTGTCAGCGCTGTATGTCACGGTGCTGCTGTCAGTGCTCTGTATTACGGTGCTGCTGTCAGATGCCTCTATCACGGTGCATGTGTCATTCCGGTATGTCACGCTGCTGGTGATCATCTCCTGCACCCTCTTCTTTGCCTACCCTGGTCCCTGACCTTCCCTCTCCTCCATTGCCTTCATTAGCTCCATAGTCCTGAATTGTTAGAACAATTTCCCAAATAAAATAAAAATGCTTGTAGTTATCGATCCCAAATTCACCTCATACATGTATTATGTCATTGTCCAGATGGTGGGACTACGTTTTACCCCCTAATAATTACCACGTGGCCGCAAATTCGACATGAAGGTTTGCAAAGTTCGCCTCCCATTGAAGTCAATGGGGCCCGCGGCGAACGGTCGGTTTCGCGAACGTTTGGGTCCGTTCGCATTTCGCGTTCGCGAAACGTCCCGTCGGAAGTTCGTCCATCACTACTCTGCAGCAATGCTAGCAGCACTCATACATCTATTTCCCAAAGACAAACTCTGGATATGATGCTGAGTACATGCACTCAACTTTTTTGGTCTACCATGGCGAGGCCTGTTCTAAGTAGAACCTGTCCTCTTAAACCGCTGTATGGTCTTGGACACTGTGCTGAGGCTCAGCTTTAAGGTATTGGCAATCTTCTTAAAGCCTAGGCCATCTTTATGTAGAGCAACAATTATTTCTTTTCAGATCCTCAGAGAGTTATTTGCTGTGAAGTGCCATGTTGAACTTCCAGTGACCAGTATGAGAGAGTCAGAGTGATGACACCAAATTTAACACACCCGCGCCCCATTCACACCTGAGACCTTGTAACACTAATGAGTCACATGACACAGGGGAGGAAAAATGGCTAATTGGGCCCAATTTGGACATTTTCACTTAGGGATGTACTCTTTTGTTACCAGCGATTTAAACAGTAATAGCTGTGTGTTGAGTTATTTTGAGGAGGCAGCAAATTTACATGTTATACAAGCTGTACACTCACTACTTTATATTGTGGCAAAGTGTCATTTTTTTCAGTGTTGTCACATAAAAAGGTATAATAAAATATTTACAAAAATGTGAGGGGTGTAGTCACTTTTGTGAGATACTGTATATCAGATAGTAGATTATTAAGTTTTGTGGTGTGGCATTTTTCCTCTCTGGCCCCTAACTGTATTAGTATGCCTCTCATGTAAGCTTTGTGAGTGTTCCATAGAGTATATGGGTCTGTCACAGATGTGCTCCTGTTTTGGAAAAAGTCCTGGAGATGCTGAGAGATCACAGGAAGTGTTTGAGGTTCTTGTAGGAGCCCTACATTGCAGTGCTAAATGGGGGGATGGGGGAGAGACACCCTGTTCGGCAATAGACAATGATATTGCAGCGTGGTCAGACCACGATATTATGTATTAGTGTGGCATGAACACATTGCAGAAGCCACATGTCTGTTAGAAATGTAGCTATGTGTAAGAACAGTGCCCAGGGGAGAAAAGGTGTAGTTTCTGTCACTGGAATGAAGGCATCTCCACGCAGCGAACAGTTCCTCTGTGTGTAGAAGATTATGGATAGATGCAGTGCTATTTGGTTTACTCATAGTAGTGTCCAGTGTGGGGTCTGAGACTAGGTTAAAGTCCCCTCCTATGACGAGGTTTCCATACCGCATAGAGTTGTTTTTTTTATCACTTTCTTTAAAAAGCAGATTTGGTGAGTGTTCGGTGCACCCAGTGGAGTTTATGTCTCCTGTTATGATAATATATCTGCCCCATTCATCTATGTATGATTCTTTAAGTTGGAAAGATGGAGAGTTCCTTAAGGCTAGCAGTACCCCTCCTTTCTTGCGGCCGGGTTTACACGACCATAAACACACGGGGGTATTCTTTGTGTGAATAATTTGGGGTTTTGTTCTTCTGGAAGTGGGTTTCCTGTATACAGAGGATGTTTGACCTGTGTCTACAGGGCTTTTTCCATACGGAAATTATTTTAGCCATTTGATTCAGGCCTTGGGCATTGATTGACAGGCATGCGATTGTAATTTATGGCTTTGTAAGGTTTTATGGGTGGTAACGTGGTGTAAGTACTCACTGTGACCATAGGGTCTGTTTTTGTGGGGTCTTCCACATATTGTTGTGAGGTTAGGAGGGACTTGTCTTCCTCAGTAGGTAAATGTTCCATGCGATGAATATTGCTGTGTATAACAAACAAATAACAGAAAAAACAAAATGAATAGAAAGTTAACAGTAGAATCATAAAAAAGGGATCTTACAATGGATCCATGTGCAGATGTGTCTGCTGAATGTGGTAATGGGGCAAAAGGAGACTTAACTGAATACTCCTGCATCTGGAAAGAATTGTAGGTAACATTGTGTTTTTTCAGTTAAGAGCTGTCACTGGTATGTTTTTTTTGTCGGACCGCTTATGTGATACCACTTGCCACTCCTTTTGGATCGCTGGTGGCTGTGGTAATGAGGTGGAATGTAAGGCCTGGTCGGGAAGTATCCCCCATTGACGTAGGACTGTGATTCCTTTTTCCATTGTTGCGATAGACTTTGTGGCCCCATTATTTGTAATAGAGAGCATTGCAGGGTATCTCCATTTGTGTGGGATTTTGTGGTTTCTTAAGGCCTTCGTAATGGTCACCAGATTGCGACGTCTTTGCAGGGTGTGCCTGGAGAGGTCTGGAAGTAGTTGTACTTTAGTATAATGTGGAGGGACATTATCAGGTCTGTGTGATGCCTGCAAGATCTGTTCCTTCACGTGGTAGAAGTGGATGCTCAATAGTATGTATCATTTCCTTTCTTCTGAAAGGAAAGATGGTTTGGAAACCCATTATGAGATCCTGTGTTGTCAATGCAGGTACCAGAGTGGAGAATAAGGCTTTGGCATATTGTAGGAGCTGGGTAGCTGGAACAGACTCTGGGACAACCCATAGCTTAATGTTGTTCATTCTGGGCCTATCTTCTAGGTCTGTGACCTTATCTTTGAACCACATTATATCCTCTCCCTGGGCCATGTGTGCATCCACCATGGTGTTGTATGTGGCTGTGTAGTCATCCATCTGTTGTTTGACCCAATCTACTCTAATCCCAATAGCTTGAACCTCCTTGAGGCATTGGTTAATCACCTTCATCATATCAGCTTTAAGTGAGGATCTGAGGGACAGCAACATTTCTTTGAGCATGGTGTCTGATAAGGGTCTGTCTGCTGTTGGGAAGTATGCTATGGGGTCAGTCAACTTTTGGGACTGTGAGATATGGTTTCCCTGCAGCCCGCTTACCTCCATTTCAGGGTCATCATGCGGCCAGACAGGGAAGTCCATCCTCGCTTTAGATTTTGCTGGGCTTATGGTAGAAGGGCTAGATGTGCCAGAGGAGGACACGCTGTGTAGGTGATCTTGTGTGGGCACTTTTTGAGACCCTCCATGGCCGTTATTATAGATTGTGGCCCTGCCCTCTGGCTGCTGTGTGCCTGTGCCATTTTGTTGTAGCCTACAGGACTTCACCGTGAAGAAGCTGGGTATCTTGTGCGGTTGTGGCGGATTTCTCCGGTGCCTTGGCATCCCTGGGCTGTCAGGCAGGCCAATGGAGGTGTTTGTGTCTGTGGATGGGACCGGCGGGCTTGGATGTTGATGGATACTCTCCGGCGGCCAAGCGGAGCTCCTAGCTCAGACGTCCATCTTGGAGCTTGGTCTCCACGCCCCGTTGCTTTTTTTTACCAAGAGGTTAATATTGATTGAGAGAGTTTAGTTACATTATTTAAAAAATTGATCATAACATTAACCTTAAAAATGAAGACAGCACAACAGTCAGCTGCATAGGAATAAATAAGATGATTAAATGAAAGCCCATGCTTGACTCTGTTCTTTGTAACATTTTTAAATGTTTTTACTTTTTAAAATGTATTTTTAAAGAGATGAATTCACTTATAAGAACACCTACCAAGAGGCTGCACTTTATAATGTGCTTTTTCAAGCTATGTAATTACCTATTAGCACATACATCAGCATTTTTCCGTATCAACTTTTTAAATGTGCAATTATCTTAGGTTTTCCTTGTTGCTGTGCTGGGTAGCATTCCTCATTATTACACTTAGCTATATTGTATTAATTTGTTGAAGACAGAATTTAATATCACGGGAACATGATGTATGCTCACCCAGTATTGTGTTCCATACATAACTGTCTTATATGGAAAAAAGCAGGTTGCAACAGAGTAAATAATTAGGGAAGATACAGTTTCAATCTGGCTTTTTTTTTACTTACTTAAATGAACACAGAATGTACCGTACTTAATAAATATACATTTATATACAGCTGACCTGCTGTATGTATTATGAGCAGCTTAAAGGGGACCTTGCCCCAAAAGTGTAAGGTCTGCGTATTTACTGTGCTCCCTCAATAACAAAATGCTGTAGTATACCTGTAGAGAAAAATATATAAAAAAAATACCAACCATGCCCACCTAACCTAGGCTCTAAGTCATGCTATTTCCAGAGAGATCCTGGGGAATGATGAGCAGCCAAGACCTCATGAAAACATGCTGCTACACTATACTTGAGCATCAACCTATGAGATTTGGGCTACTCAGCATTACCGAGGATCTAGTAGTGAGAAGGGTGACATCATCCCCTGCAGCACAGAAGCCAGGGGAAAGATAAGTATATTTATTTTCCCCCTACAGTTTTTGTCTAATTTGCCAAGGAATAAAGGGTATAATTAATATGCCAATTTTGCTTTTAATTCCCAGTGACAGTACTTATTAAACTCAACAACAAACGTGTAATAAACAGTTAACAGCTAACCTTAAATATGATGGCTGCATTCGTTTTCCTTTGTTTCCCTTTTATTGTACCTGGTAGTCTAGAAAATAACACTCTCCTGCCTGAGCATGACAACACTCTATTGTATCTATGGGGGAGCAGTATTGTCAGGTAAGGACCAGACTACAGAACATGTCCCGTGAACTGTGCAATCTAGAGTTGGAAAGAATTGATCCTATTATTTCTATTTGTATGCATTTACAGGATTTTGAGAAGCATCATAGTGCATAAAAAATCAGTATAAGTTTTTACATTATGCTGCCTTTTTTAATTTGGGTGTCTCATCATGGATTATCATTTATTAAATTAGACTATATTGCCTAATGCTACTGGTACTGGTATTAACAAAAGCAGTGGATCAACAATGGAGCCCTTCATCCCTAGAAGCAGAATTTACAGGTACCTGCAAAGCAGGAGCTGTTAGAAGCTTTCTTGATAGTATTTTAATTCATTCACGCAAAGTTCAGTGTAACTGAAACATTAAATGGATCACTCTTAGGTAGTACACAAACAGTCATAAGTCCATAGAAAGGAGTGGCAGGGTAATGAAGGTAGCAGCTGCCCTCAGAGAAAGCCAACTCTGTATATAGATTAGAAAGGGCAAAACACAGGAAGCACCTCCTAAGTGCAGTATTAAAAGCAGGGTTTTAATGGCAAGGTACATAAAATTACTCAAAAGATGAAGTAAAAATGGCAACAACCAGAGCTATTTCACACTGAGCAACTTTTTTAAACTAGGGTTGAATTTTGATTCCCACAAACTGGCTTGTGTTGCAATATTGAAATCTGAGATCTGGGCAATCTATAGAAATTTTTTAAAAATATGATCTTTATTATCTCATATAAATACATATTTTCTTCAAAATTATAAATTCAACAAACATGGTGCCCCCATATGTTATTCTCCACTGGATGGTCATACATTATTAGTATTTGCTGACTATTCAGTAGAGTTTATATTTCAGCTTAAATATTTTGCACCTGTTTACTCTTATACCAGAAACATATCAGATTCCCTCTTGCCTACCCGGCGACTCTCTACCTTCAGTCACCCGATAGAGAAATCCTTATTTTTAAAACTCAAGAGGCAAAACAGTTACTGGAATCTTTCTCTGACATAGCTCAGGAGCATAATAAGACCCCTGCCAGAACGAAAATTACCTACACTCCAAAAGCACAACATAGCCCTTGGAAACCACTGTGTAAATGTTGCAGATATGTTTGCCAAATTGGGCACTCTGGGACCCATTGATATCTGCACTGTCTTCTCTCATTACCCCCTCTTTATTTGGGTACACACCAGCCATTTTTTTATTGTATTCTCGGTGACTGTTCATGCTACTATAGCATTAAAGTGTGTGTTACCCCAGCATTTCATGTTCCTGAATTCCCATGTACTTGTATGAAAAAGTATCCTGTTCTCTTTATATTGCTTCCTTTGTGTGAAATCCCTAGAGTTCCTGCCAGTCCTTCTGCTTTCCATTAAAAACTGACCGCATTAAGCAGGAGAACACCCTGTGGTCAGTTCTCTGGGTGTGGTGGAAACTCAGCCTGCTTTCCTCCAATAATATAACCCCCCCCCCCCCCAGCACAGCCTTTCAGTGAGAAGCTCTGTTGTTTCTCTTCCCCCCAGCTCTCATGCAGCTGAGAACAGAAGGAACAGAGTTTATGTGGGAAAATGGGGAAAAGGTAACTATCATTTTTTAAATATATTTATACACAAATGGTTTGCCTTTTAATTTCTATTTAGGATTGAATAGGTTGTTTTACAAGGTGATTGTTTACGATCACTTTAAGTGCTTTAGAAAAATATTGCCTACAATTTTTTCATTGTTCCAATGTATTGTACTGTGCTTCACAGCTATTTTGTCTCTAGTGCATTATGTTTGTCCTTCAGATTTCCTCACATGTCAGTTATGAGGTAGTAGGCACTTCCATTACATCTTTTTCACAAATTATGAGGGTCTCAGAAGTTGTTAAACACTGTTTTAGAGAACTACTCAGAAAAGCAAAGTCCCTATCAACTTGTTGTTCATTGTTTGATGTTTTACTTTCCTTTTTTTTTTGTTTTGGAATTACAGTATTGTTTTCTCATATGCTCAAGGAAACATATTTCTTTCTTTATGGAATATCTCCCTGTGGGGCCTTAGCTTCCCATCCTAATGCAGATACAGCCATCATTATGTTAGGCCCAGAAAAATAATTTGCTAACATCTTCAGGGGTTGTTTCTGGTGATGTAGAATTTAGGTTTTTCAGATCCCATGTAAGGTTCCCTCCAAAGTATGTATTCCTCCCCAGCTTGAGTTCTCACCTAAGACTTTATCTCTGATATCATACATCTTGTTAAATGGATTCAACAGGGATGTTCTTGATCATGTTTGTCTGATTGCAAGAAGTGATTGGAAGCTTTCCATTAGCCGCCGATAACTGTGCTGGGAGTGCGTGGCTCTTGGTACATATTTGCGTACCGTCGGCACCAAGAGCTTAATATTTTCAATAGAGCTTTAGTCACATTTTTGTGATATATGAAAAAATACTTGTGTTGCCCTTAAAAAAATGATATCTCCCAAAGGGTTAAGGGGAGGGGTTTACCACACATCAGATTGTAAAATGTGTCATGTCTGCCCAGACTGGGGATCAATTGGCTCTTAGGCAAATCAGTTTTTACCAACTATACCTTTGAGTGGTACTGGTGCTCCCCTACAATTTATTACCATTGCTGCATACCAGACGTAGAGTCCTATTGAAAACAGTGCCGCACAACTTGCTCATACAGGACACACTTATTGCTTGGTGAGAGATACAGAAGCACTTCGGCCTCTCCTCCACAATCTCTCAATATCTCCCTATCTACAGCAACCCCTTTTCCCTCAAAGCAATGAGTACAAGGTTTTTGCTACCTAGACGTCTAATGGCCTAACTAACTGATGTAATCTCTTTTTTTTGCTCTGACTCTTGTCAAATAAAATCCTCCTTACAGCTATCTGAGGAATTCCATCTGCCCCTGCAGCATGTATATCATGATCGCCAGCTTGTAGACTATATCAAAACCTGCTACAAGTCTAAAAAAGATCCAGATGTTCAGGTGTTTAGGATAGATTTAGTGCTAAGTCAACACTACTACTCTATCCTGATGAAAATAAATACAAATAATATTGCATATACTGTACACACCGCCACACAAGCCATATTGTAATGCAATGTTATTAAAAATGGCCTTCATTGCAATATGGCAGCCTGGGGGCCTTCTGTAATTCAGCAGACTTATGGGGGCTCCTTAGCTGTGCATGCCATTTTGCCCCAACTTGTTTCAACCAGTTGCCTTCTTCAGAGGGCATGCACCAAGATAAAATGTGGTATTCTCTCTTTCATAATAAAAAATAAAAAAGCAAAGCTAGCAACTTGCCCATTCATCTGGCTTTTAAGTACAAATGCAAATACCTATATAGATTTTATCCCCATGACAGCTAGTTTGAATAATCATGTCTATTATAATATCATTGGTATAATATACATGTTAATAATAAAATACATTTATCGTTTAATTACAGCATAGGGGGTCAGCAATTATAGGTTTTAAATATACAGTTGTAATTACATCTCTTTACAGACTGAGACTAAATAAAAATAAATGCTTTTATTTGAGGAAATTGGGTCTATGTACATGTGCATACTCTTCTTTTCATCCCTTATAATTTATTTTTTAATGAACATCATACTCATGCCAGAGAAAGCGAATACTAATTATGTTTTTTTATTAAAACACATTTTGTAGATATTAAATATGAATTATAAAAGCTGTGACCCTGACAAACCTCAATCTTTTTTTAAAAGAAAAACTCAATTTTGTTTCTTTGGTGACTTGCTTTGTTATATTTTCTGCACTTATCTATTTTATATGCAGTATAAATAAATCAACTTTAAACCACACTGCAACACGGCATACTTTATAAGGGAAAACTCTGCAAATCTTGAGTGGTTCAGTTGACTTAATCATTTTTGCTTTTGGAGTGTTGGGCAATTTAGTTCACAAATCTCTTTTTAATGATTAAGTTAAAATAAAGCAATTCTAGAAGACTGTGTTAAAATTATTATCTTTAAACATTTTTATTCACTTTAAAAATAAAACTATTATGCTGACATTCTGTTTTATTCTTGCATGACCAATTTTATTTGAGCTTAATAGCCTAATATAACTTTTTTATTTTCCAAATAATAAAAAAAAAAATCTAATTAGTGAACTGCTTATATAATGGTGTCTCATACATAACATTTAGATATTCTGTCATACATGTTGGTTGACATTGAAATAATAATAGTTCACATAAGATGTGTCAAGAATACATTATGTTCATCAGGAAAAAGATATTTTGTTTAATAAAATAAAAATAGAAGCTAAATGTAGTTGTGTAATTTATGTTGGTGATTGATGCTGAAATAATACATTTTTTTTTGTTTGTCTGTTTTTTTTTGGGGGGGGGGGGGTGGGGGGGGGGTTAAGCACATTGGCTAGATTACAATTTCAAGGAATACCAACTAAGTTTAAAAGTATAATCAAATAATACAATTTTTTTTTGTTAGTTTTTTCTCTGTGTTTTAAGATCTGTCATCCCAGGCCTAGGCCAAATGCAAGCATTATCCTGTTTACATTCATCCTGTTTGTGTATTAACTGTAAATTGTAACTGAAAATAAGAGACAGAGAACAAAGATGTTATCTGTTCCATAAACGGTTTTATTTGTTCGATTGGGTAGAGGAATACACTGAATCAGCAGACAAAAGTAACTTAAACTTGAACGTTACTATACAGGCGCAGAATGAGATTAATTAGCAATTGTATAAGTGCTCTACATAGTGACTGGATCTTTTATCAAAGCTACCCAGCGGGACTAACAGTGGAGATCCATACACCTGGTTGAAGATCTCACGCCCAGCTACCTCTGCATACCTTGCATACCTCATCATGTGCAGTCTCTTTGAGCTCCAGAGGATGTAAAAAAGGAAAATTTATATCACCTGGGTGTGTCCAGGAGCTCTCGGAATAGTGGGAATTTGGAGTATTGTGGGAACCCAAAGGATTGTGGGAAAAGGAGTTAAGGGAGCTTGTGTCTGCATCTAAGTATTGTGAGCTTAGGGGCACGCCACTACAGATTCAGTTAATTTAATAAAGAAGCAAAAAACATTCACTTAGCAAACAAAACTTCACCTGCCAAAATGAGTGTTCTCTAAGTGTAATAAATAAAACTACAGTATGTTCCCTCCAGGGAGAGGCATGCTTGAGGCTCGTAAAGATGGACATATCTTCCTAGAGCTCCACCACGCTCAGAGAAAGCTTCAAGGCTGCAGCACCCTCTTGGTCTTCTTCTCACTAGCGACCAAGTTTCACAGCTTCCCTGTCATCGGCAACACCTGTTGAGATGATAAGTGATGTGGTTCCCCCGCACTACTAATTACTACGAGTAAAAGCATTCAGAGCATGCGTGCTCCTTCGTCGGGTCTATGCCTGACGAAGGAGCATGCATGCTCTGAACGCATGCACGCTATTAGCATTATCACAACACGATCTGGACCCCTACAGACTGATGATTCTCCGCTGCTCCTTGCCGACCTCAGCCTGGGACAATGGAAGCCACCGGCGCTGCCAGACAGGACTGCACAGCGCAATAGAATCACCTTCTCGCGAGCCAGATCACCTATTATACTTGCCCACCCAGACTTCATTATTAAGAAGTGCCTGTTTTTAACCAATACAGAGTGAGTGCGTTTTGACTACAACCAAATAAAATGTGTATTGTACTACTGAACTTAGGTTGGCGCTGCTTGTTTTTCTTTTTGTATCTCTTCTCAAGGTCTCTTCTGCCTTCAGCATGCTGCCTCCTGCCTTGTGCTAGCAATTTCAAATACATCAAGAGTCATAATAACTGAACATTGACCAATTGCTGCCATTTAAGAGTATCCCATTCTTGGACATTTTCTTAATCCCCTCCGTCCTATTACTATATTTTAAACATATCTATGCACCAAGTTGTTGTCTTTAGCGCACCAAAAATTGTTGTCCTTTATAGGTATGTGGAGTCCATCTGGAGATCCCTGGATCTGGATCCGGTCACTGTGTGTAGCTGTGTAATGGTTGGGAAATAGAAGAAGATGAAGCTCTGAGTGTGTAGCCTGCCAGTCCTTTCTTCTTTCCTTGTGGAAATTCCCCCGGATGTCCAACGCCGGTTTCGTCTCCCTCTTGGTGGCCACAGGACGTGCTGAGGACTATTACACAGGACCATTACACAGCTGTTTGGGACTGGTCAGAACCATCAAAACTTTTATATCTACCCCTGGCCAGATTGTTTCAATATGAAGTGTACACTTCTGCAGTAATTCAGTAATTCACTCTGACATGCACAGTTCAGTGTAAAGTTACTTCTGTTTCATTATTTCCTCTTTTTGCAGTTTATATAATAACAGCTAAACATTCATGTCAGACAAGCAAGGCAAGGCACATGCTAAACATATATTATTATTGTGACAATATATACGTTTTTAGCTGATTTAGCATATTGGGTAACTTTCTTCCAAAATGTGTTGATGTCACGTCTCGAATGTATTTCTGGGAAAGGAGGTGCAATTTCTTCATTAACTCTTTGTAGTTCAGTTCAACAGTGATGGAGGTGTGAGCTTGCAGCAGATTCATCTTTGAGTAAAGCTAAGGCTGATATGATAAGCAGTAGCGGTACCATATAAGATATTGAAATAGGCATTTTAGCATGATTCCTGTGCATTGATTATCATTTGCATGTTCTCTGGATGGCCTAAAGGCTATCCCATTACCAACATTACAGCAAAGACCACGGCAAAAAGACTTCTAACAGAAATAGTGTGCAGATATGGCGTCCCAGAGGTTATGGAGAATGACCAGGGCCTGGCTTTCACAGCCTCAGTGACCAAAGAAATATGGACAGCTTTGGGAGTCACACTAGCTTTCCACACTTCATACCATCCTCAAAGCAGTGGGAAAATGGAAAGATTAAATGGCACAATGAATTCTAGAATACTAAAAATTTCACAGGAATGAGTTGGCCAGATAGCCTACCCATTGCCTTAATCAGTGTTAGGTACACTCCAAGAGAAAACCATGGTCTGTCACCCTATGAGATATTGTTTGACTCAGCCCCCAGATTGGGTTGTTACTTCCCACAACAGTTGCAACTCCAATCTGCTGTGTTAACTGATTATGTGACTGCTTTATCTTAAGAACTAACCCATATCCACTTGCAGGTATTCTCTTCCATTCCAGGTTCTCCTAACAACAGGTGGCCGGGAAGAACTCCTGGATACACGCCTCCCACTGCAAGAAGGTTTCTGTACCCAAGGAAGTGGCCGAGGTGTCCAAACCATGATCCTGTATATCCTTTTCATTGTGATTATTGTTCCGGCACAAGAGGTAGCCATCAAACAGGAAGATGGTATAACACCATTATGGTATAACTCTTCTAACCCACATATAGCTGCCTTCGTATTTGACTACTACATTATAGTCTCCTATCCTTGCCTGTTCACATGTATCAGGACACTGTCCACATAGGTCGTAGGTCCATACATATGTGTCACGGGTGACTACTGGGGCGACAAATGTGACTAATGGGGATCCGTGGGATGGAATACAGGGTATGACTGGGGGTATAAGCCACAGAGTGCTCTGGACAAGAAAAATAAAAATGGGAAATCTCTACTAACAGAATGGCCTTACTAAAGACAGGTACATGCTTGAATAGTGGGAGGACAGGACACAGCATGGGATTCACCCTGACAATCCTAGCCCTACAGATGCTGGTACATGTCCTGGGAACATGGTTGGTAGGGAGCACAGAAGGAATGACAGGGAAGTTCCACCTTAAAGACATGTATAATTCACCAGACTGGCAGCTGCCCTCTCGGCCCATAGCTAACCCCCTGAGGCCCCATATACAGAAGTTAGGGGACATGTGGCCATAGCAGACCCTACCTTCGAGGACACTATGGCTGCAGAGACCGGGTTCTCAGATGTCAACTTGAGGCTCAAGTGGATGAGGTACAGTGCAGAGAAACACAAAAAAAACTATTGTTATGTGTGTGTGTGGGGGGGGGGGGGGGGGCTAGACCTCATTTGAGAACAGTACCCCTAAATATGCCCCCAGAACATGAGAACATGTTTTCTCAGCCTATTTACCAACTCAACCACTAACCACTCCTTGTGTGTACAATGGAAGAGGGAGTATCCTATAGTCACCAAGACCCCCAAGCCAGGGGAGGGTATCACCATATACCCTGCCAATTACACATGTTATGGATGATACCAGGGAGCAGGGAAACCTCTTGGGAATTTTACCACAGGCTACTGTGGATCTTATAGCTAGGTTTATGCAGATCTGGTGCAAAATCAAACCCAGTCTTTGGGAGATGGGTACTGGGTCTGCAGAGGCATGAAAATTAGGAGTAGAAGTAACACACAGTGACCAGATCCAGGGACCTCCAGACAGACTCCACACCCATGCAGGTTTGTTCCCTTGCCATTACCTTGCTTCTAATACTACACTCAGGTGGCGCTTCCTGTGTTCTCCCTTTTGTCTTACTCTACACAGAGTCAGCTCTCTGAAGACCAGGGATGATCTTTATGTTCATGAGTTCGACTCGAACATTGGCTGTTCGCCAGTTCCCCAAACAGTGAATTTTGGGTGTTTGTGGCTCGGAACACTCTTTAACAGTCTATGGGAGAAATCCAAAGTGCTAATTTTAAAGGCGTATATGCATGGTATTGTCATAAAAAGTGTTTGGGGAACTGGGTGGCATGTATCAATGCAAAAAAAAAAGGTTTTAAAAATGACAGTTTTTTCAGCAGTGCAGTGATTTTAATAATGCTTAAAGCGGAACAATGAAAGTGTAATATTCCTTTACATTTCATACCTGGGGGGTGTCTATCGTATGCCTGTAAAGGGGTGCATGTTTCCTGTGTTTAGAACAGTCTGACAGCAAAATTACATTTCTAAAGGAAAAAAACCTATTTAAAACTACTCGTGGCTACAATGAATTGTCGGGTCTGACAATACACATAACTGTGATAAAAACGGCATGGGGGTTTCTCCACAGGGGAATCCCCAACCAAAATTAAGAAAAAAAGTGTGTGGGGGTCCCCCTAAATTCCATACCAGACCCTTCAGGTCTGGTATGGATATTAAGGGGAACCCTGCTGCAAAATTAAAAAAAAGAATGGCATGGGGTCCCCCTCAAAATCCATACCAGACCTGAATCTGGTATGGATTTTAAGGGGAACCCAGCACCAAAATTGAAAATAAAAATGGTGTGGGGTCCCCCCAAAAATCCATAATAGACCCTTATCCAAGTACGCAACCTGGCAGGCCTCAGGAAAAGAGGGAAGGGTGAGAGAGTGCCCCCCTCCTGAACCGTACCAGGCCACATGCCCTCAACATTGGGAGGGTGCTTTGGGGTAGCCCCGAAGCACCTTGTCCCCATGTTGATGGGGAGAAGGGACTCATCCCCACAACCCTTGCCCAGTGATTGTGGGGGTCTGCGGGCTGGGACTTATCGGAATCTGGAAGCCCCCTTTAACAAGGGGACCGCCAGATCCCCCCCCCCTTTGTGAATTGGTAATGGAATACAAATGTACCCCTACCATTTCACAAAATAAGTTATAAAAAGGTTAAAAAACACAAGAGACGGTTTTTGACAAGTCCTTTATTAATTTCTTCTTCTTTCTGCTTCTTCTTTCATCTTCTTTCTTCTGGTCTTCCTTCGGTGTTCTTTTTGTTCCTCCAACTTCTTCTTCTCCATCTTTTTCTTCATGACTTCATGGGGAAAGCCATAGGGAAGTTACCGTGCGTCAGAGGTGGCCCCATCCTCCTTTATTTAAGAAGTGTCAGAAGAATCGAAGTGTCACACAGCTGAAGACCCCCACTGAGTCGGATCATGAGGATGGAGCGGAGAAGAAGCCGGAGCAAGATGCGAGATGAGAAGTGCGGAGGAAGAAGAAGATGAAGAAGAAGAAGTTGGAGGATCAAGAAGAAGACTAGAAGAAAGAAGATGAAAGAAGAAGCAGAAAGAAGAAGAAATTAATAAAGGAATTGTCAAAAACTGTCTCTTGTGTTTTTTAACCTTTTTGTCACATTTTTTGTGAAATGGTAGGGTACATTTGTACTACATTAACAATTCACACAGGGGGTGGATTCTGGGTGTCCCTTTGTTAAAGGGGGCTTCCAGATTCCAGATTCCGATAATTCCCCCGCCCACAGACCCCCACAACCCCCACAACCACCGGGCAAGGGTTGTGGGAATGAGGCCCTTCTTCCCATCAACATGGGGACAAGGTGTTTTGGGGCTACCCCAAAGCACCCTCCCAATGTTGAGGGCATGTGGCCTGGTACGGTCCAGGAGGGGAAGGGGTGCTCTCTCGTCCCCCCTCTTTTCCTACAGCCTGCCAGGTTGCATGCGCGGATAAGGGTCTGGTATAGATTTTTGGGGGGCCCCATTCCATTTCTTTTTCATTTTGGCAAGGGGGTTCCCCTTAATAACCATACCAGACCTGTGGGGAAATCCCCAAGCCATTGTTATCAATGAACTTTTATGTGTATTGCGGACCGACAATTCATTGTAGCCGCGAGTAGTTTTAAATGACTTTTTTTTCCTTTATAAATGTAATTTTGCTGTCAGACTGTTCTAAACACGGGAAAAATGTGCCCCTTTATAGGCATACAACAGACACCCCCCAGGTATTACATTTAAAGGAATATTACACTTTTATTGTTTCACTTTAAGCATTATTAAAATCCCTGCTGCCGAAAAAACAGCCATTTTTAAAACTTTTTTTTGCTTTGATACATGTCCCCTGGGGCAGGACCCGGGTTCCCAAACACTTTTTATGACAATACCATGCTTATAAGCCTTTAAAATTAGCACATTTGATTATTCCTGTTCGTGTCCCATAGACTTCAATGGTGTTCGAACACATTTTTGCCTGTTTGCATGTTCTGGTGCGAACGGGGGGGGGGGGGGGGATGTTCGGCTCATCTCTACCGAGGACAGCAGCTGCCGTTGCCTTGCCACTATTTTATTCTTTTATTTGAAAAACTATTAACCCCTGACTTCACAATGGACTAATGATATGTGAGTTATTTATATTTGCACTGTATTCATGCTGATAGTTACTGTTACCCAAATGGAATTTGTAGCCACTATTACTGGACAATCTTTTCCAATTAGGGACTTCATAAGTTGCCACATAGAGGGTGTGGTGTATGTCATTCAATGTAGTTGATACCCACAATATGTGGCAAGAACTAAAAGGACTTTGAAGATTGGAATTAAGGAGCATGTCCAAAACATTTTGAATGGTTTTCCTCAACATAATGTATCGAGGCACTTTCACAAGTCCATAAAAAAGACCCCACACACTTACTGAATCTGAGACAGCCTTCATCGACCAGTGCTGCACAAAAATAGGCCACTTCACATTTCCAGCTTATACCCCAGAAGTTCCAATGGGTTAACACCAGTCCATCTGCTTTTAGATCCTTACTTACGTTGGGGGTGCCCCTGCTCTGACTGAGATATATGAACTTTTAAATTCTCACAGGCCTATATCCCCCCTGTTACCTTCTTCTGGGGTCTTAGCACTATAAGACATTGTATGCATACTCCTAATGTTGCTTATTTTTCCAATGTTGTTCTATGTTTACTACTCCTGGTTTACTGCTACCTACATTTGAACCCATCGGTTCTTTACCCTTTGAATTTCCCCCTGCTCCCAGAACAGTGCAATGTTGTGTCTTTAAATAGTTATTATGGGGCTTTTTATTTATCTTCTCAGATGGGTTTATTCTCCCACCTATTTTACCTATTGGTGGCTGCATTAATCCTCTTGTAAAATTAGAGTTTTTTCCTTCCTTTGACGTGTTAAGTTTTATATCACTCATTACTTCTTTGAGCTCTGCTTGCAGTTTACATGCATGCCTCTCTCCCCAAACCATCAGACACATATCAAGAATCCAATTATTAAACACTCTCTCTAGATTTGGGTTAATGTTAAACACTCTGTAAAACTTACGTATCTTTACTCTCCATTACTTTCAATAATACATAATCTGATATTCCAACCAGATTATCAAGAACCACACAAATTCAAATGGTGGATCATCAGAAGTATAACTAAAATATTCAGTATCTGACAAAAGTGAGTACACCCCTCAGATTTTTGTAAATAGAAAATGAAGAAGAAATTACACTTTGCTACAGTGTAAATAGTGAGTGTACAGCTAGCATAACAGTGTAAATTTGCCCCTCAAAATAACTCAACACACAGCCATTAATGTCTAAATTACTGGCAATAAAAGCGAGTACACCCCTAAGTGAAAATGCCCAAATTGGGTCCAAAGTGTCAATATTTTGTGTGGCCACCATTATTTTCCAGCACCGCCTTAACCCTCTTGGGCAAGGAGTTCACCAGAGCTTCGCGGGTTGCCATTAGAGTCCTCTTTCACTCCTCCATGATGACATCACAGAGCTGGTAGATGTTAGAGACCTTGCGCTCCTCCACCTTCTGTTTGAGGATGTTCCACAGATGCTCAATAGGGTTTAGGTTTGGAGACATGCTTGGCCAGTCCACCACCTTTACCCTCAGCTTCTTTAGCAAGGCAGTGGTCGTCTTGGAGGTGTGTTTGAGGTCGTTATCATGTTGGAATACTGCCCTGCAACCCAGTCACCGAAGGGAGGGAATCATACTTTGCTTCAGTATGTCACATGTTGGCATTAATGACTCCCTCAATGAACTTTAGCTCCCCAATGCCAACAACACTGATGCAGCCTCAGACCATGACACTCTCACGATTGATTGTAGTCAAGACACACTTGTCTTTGTACTCATCACCTGGTTGCTGCCACACACACTTGACACCATCTGAACCAAATCCAGTATCCAGTAATCCATGTCGTTAGTCTGTTTGTCTTCAGCAAACTGCGGACTTTCTTGTGCATCATCTTTAGAAGAGGCTTCCTTCCGGGAGCCATGGAGACCAATTTGTAGCAGTGTGTGGCGTATGGTCTGAGCACTGGCAGGCTGACCCCCACCCCTTCAACCTCTGCAGCAATGCTGGCAGCACTCATACATCTATTTCCCAAAAACAACCTCTGACTATGATGTTAAGCATGTGCACTCATCTTCTCTGGTTGACCATGGCAAGGCCTGTTCTGAGTGGAACCTATCCTGTTAAACCGCTGTATGATCTTGGTCACCGTGCTGCAGCTCAGTTTCAGGGTCTTGGCAATCTTCTTTTAGCCTAGGCTATCTTTATATAGAGCAAAGATAATTTTTTTCAGATCCTCAGAGAGTTATTTGTAATGAGGTGCCATGTTGAACTTCCAGTGACCGGTATGAGAGCGTGAGTACGATAATACCAAATTGAACACATCTGCTCCCCATTCACACCTGAGACCTTGTAACACTAATAATTCATAAAACACAGTGGAGGAAAAATGACTAATTGGGCCCAATTTGGACAATTTCACTTAGGGGTGTACTCACTTTTGTTGCCAGAAGTTTAGACATTACTGGATGTGTGTTGAGTTAATTTGAGAGGACAGCAAATTTGTACTGTTATACAAGCTGTACACTGTTTTACATTGTAGCAAAGTGCCATTTCTTCAGTGTTGTCACATAAAAAGATATAATAAAATATTTACAAAAATGTGAGGGGTGTACTAACTTTTGTGAGATACTGTATAATCTGATATCTATTTTAGGTACTATGATCTTTCAATCTCTTAACCTCCCTGGCAGTATGATTATGTAAATTTTTTGATGCTCAAAGCGGTACAATGTTTTGCATGGAAATTTGACGTTTTATATTGTAGGCCTATAATTCTTAGGAATAACTCACTTAAATCTGTTCAAAAAAGAGTCTAGTACACATCCCGGGTATGATAAAGTTTGAAACACAAAATCATAAATTATTATATAATAAATAACTATAAATAATTATAACAAATAATAATATAATAATAAAGAAATGTATTCAATAATGTAATCAAATCAAAAACACAGAAATTTGCTCAGTTGCAGAATTGTCACTGTCGTTACTTTCTTACTTACTTACTTTTGTTTGATCGCAAATTTCCCCACCAATCACTATCGCTCAATTCTGCAAGTGATTCTAATTTACTATCGCTTTTTTCTAGCTGGTCTAAAACCACTTTTTATGTAAAGGGACACTTTTTGGTTGCTATGGACAATCTCCAGTTTCCAGGCTGAAAGAACAGTATATATAATATAAAATTGCATGCAGGGCACTGGACAAAGCATTAGGTACAAAAGGGATATGAAATTATTTGGTACAGTAGTGAAATCTGTAACATTATAGTGTACAGTATGTATTGTGTGTTTTTTATTTTTTGAATTTGGCGCCGGGCTCCGTCCCATGCATCGCGGCGCTTGCAGGGAACGGAGCCCGGCACTGTGATGAATCGAGTGGAGGACGGCTTGCACACACAGCAGGGAGACATCACAGGAGCCTGAGGACAAGGTAAGTAACTTTGCCTGGATCCTGTGATGCGATACCGAGTGTGGCTTGGGGTTACCGCTTTTGGTACTGAAAGCCACACTCGGGAATACCGCCAGGGAGGTTAAGAGTGTATATAACATACCATCAAGAGAAATCTTTTTATACCTTTAAATATAAAAAGTGTTTCTAACATTATGGGGACCACATCTATGCTGCTCACATTGACCCCATATACTGTAAACATACTTGTCTGCATGATCCTTCAGCTAAAGGCACTACTTCCACTATCTACACTTCCTTATTGGGTGAACAAATTCCTTGCCTCCACAAATATGTGACAAAATGGGAAGATGATTTAGGGGAGTCATTGAAGAAAGAGGGTTGTCTCCATATTTGGGACACTACAGCTCATTGTTCTACTAATACTGCAGCAGTGGAATCAAATTTTAAATTATTCAAGCACTAGCATATGGCTCCCCAAAGATTGGCCAAACCTACACAGGGTCCTAAGGGCAGAGGACAGGGATCAGCAGGGCAGAGGAGAAGGATCTGCAGGGCAGTGTACAGGGGTCATCAGGATGGAGGACATGGATCAGTATGGCAGAGAAGAGTAGGTGTAGAGGGATCAGCAGGAAATGTACAGAGGTCAGCAGGACGGAGGATGGGAGGTCAGCAGGAAGGAGGACAGAGGGCCAGAAGAACAGAGGATGGGGTAAACAAGTTATTACATAAAGAGTTACATAAACTCTCTATTGCAAGTAAAGTGCAGGAGCAAAATTATCATTTTTAAGTCATAACGAGATGGTAGCTTTGCCTATGGAATTTACAACAACTATTTAAAAATGTATAAGATCAATGCTGGTGATGTCTATCCCACAGGCACCATGCAACATACAGTATATGGTACAATTGCCTTATTTTGCAACCATTCTGGAACAATGTCTTTAAAATATATAATGTTTTTGCCTCAGACACAGTGCCCCAAATCCCCCAAATATCATTATTATCCAGGATCTATTTCTAGGGTTAAGAAGGGGATTTTACGTCTCTTTTTTGTAGATGCCACGGTGGTAATTTTGAGATATTGGAAATCCCAGCATGTACTCTCTATATTCCGAATGGATAATCAAATTGACTAATCTTATAAGAATAGAAGAACTATCAGCGCAGTTACATGACTGACATTCTCAGGAGATATGCTTCCTTGGATATCTTTAATGAACAACCCTAATTTTGCATAGATGTGATCCCCAGAATTTTGAAACCTTATTTTCTTAGAAGTTTTCTAAATACCATTCCTTTACATAGCATTGGATATCTCTCTGACAGGTACATTGCCCCTTTAGTCTTTCTTCTATACCAATAGTCACAACTATGATATTAAGTGCATTTACTGTACTTGTAGGCTCAAATTTATATCTAGGTTCTGTTCCTTCTCCTCCCTGTAAATTCCTATGGGGAATATCTTAATAAAAATATATTAAAAGAAAAATAATTTACTAATATTGTATGCTGGCAGATTGCTGCAAAAGGTGCTAAAGGATGGTTGTCACTTCTCCAGCAGGTGGATCCCTGCTAGTATGGCTCTTCACTAAAGAGATAAATACTGTTAGTTCAGTAGTGTCTGGTAAAATGTTACCACCAAAATATTTTATTAATTGCACTTTGAGATATGTTGTGTATGTAAATGTATATTTTAAATTCTCAGTTTAATATGTGGGTTATACAACCAGACATGTATAAATGAGAATAGGTGAGCATTATTGAGGAGCACAAAACCTCTTTTTAGTTTCAATATTTTTTATTGGTTTTCACAAGTTAATATAACAAGAAAAAAAAGGTTGACATTTGCACAATGGATATCATTGTAGGCGGGTAAGAGGTTTCATTAGCAATTTATAACATACAAAAGCCTACAGTGTCATGACATGTCAACTTCCAGAAATGCATTAGTTCTAAATGCTTATAACCTCACCCACCCATATGGCGGTGTAAGGTGTGTAGTTCGGATATACAAACTAGACCAATAGAACCAGTTGAACAAAGATAACAAACTAAACCTACTAAATGTACTGAACATACCAATCGTTCACCACCCTCAGCATTAAGCCGGATTGATAGAAAAGGAGCTCCTTATTAAATAAATGGGTATTGCAATCATATACTTTGCACTCCATACCATTCCAACCACAACTTCCATTGCTTGACAGCAGTTCCATAGCGATTTTGTGACGAGGCAAACAGCAGTTGATATGTGGCATGGGTGTGGGTTGTCGCAATTATTTAATTTAAAGAGGTGGCAGTGTGATCCTTCCAGTGTCGAGCCAAGATGAGTCTTGCACTAAGCAGTATATTAATAGCAACTGTTCTAAATTCTGGTGAGAGCATCTCAATTGTTAACCCTTGTACACACAGTCGGACATTCTGACAGAAGGTGTCCGATCAGAGCGTGTTGTCGGATAATCCGACTGTGTGTGGGCTCCATTGGACTGTTTCCATCTGAGTATCCGACGGACCAAGTTTTCCAACTTGTCTATAAAATTTTCCGACAACATGATCCGATCGGACTTTGTCCGATCATGTGTAGAGAACTCAGATCGGACAAAGTGCCACGCATGCTCAGATGAAATTCCTAAACCAAAGATATTGGCTACTAGCCTGAACGTAGTCCCGTCTTAAGGAAATAACGTCATCACGTTAAGTACGATCAGATTTTCTGACAACTTTGTCCGACTGTGTGTATGCAACAGTTTCGGACAAAATCCAAAATCCGACGGATTTGGTTGTCAGAATGCCTGACTGTGTGTACAAGGGCTAAGAGATAGGAGAGCCAGTTCTGGAGATCTGGGTATATGGATTTCAGAATTTGGCTAAGCAGTTGGAAGACCTCTTTCCAGTAAGTATCTATAACTGGGCAGGACAAGGGGACATGATAGAGGGTTCCTACTGTTCCGCATCATCTCCAGCATAGTGCAGAGGCATGTGGGACGAATTGTACTATCTTATATGGGGTCAAATACCACCTAAGTGATACTTTTTGGGCTAGTTCCCACAGACTAGTGCTTTCTGTGGCCGCATAGGTCTTGCTGTAAGCCTTTTGCCATTGTTCGGGAGTGAAGGAAAGTCCCACATCCTCCTCCCACGCTAACATAGCAGATGTCTTAGTATACACATCCTTATTGTTTAACATCCTATAAAACAGTGTTATACCTTTGGTTTTGATCCGAGGGCTAGAGTAGTACTGTGCTACATTCCAAGGTAGGGATATGTTAGTGTCCGCGTGTGTGTGTGGAGGAAGTGAGCAACCTGCAGGTAGGCAAAATAATCACTGGTTGTTAACTCAAATTCTATTTGCAGGGTCCTAAACGTTTTAGGGGTTGGCCCCACCATCATATCCCCCACGACCCTGAGGCCTTTTGCTGCCCATCTCTTAACATTCAGGTTGGGTATTACAGTGGACATGCTTTGTAGCGGGAAGGGGATGACTACTCTCTTAATGTGTTGGTAAGGGGAGGTAACCAGTATTCCCCACACTTTCAAAGAGGCAAGGACCGTAGGGGACAGGTTTTTAAGATTTGGGACGTAGTACCTACTTGTTAACAATAGGTGGTGTAGATTATGGTCCTGGATTTGTGAGCTCTCTAGGTCCAAGCATCTGTGTTTGTTAGGTCCTGGAAACCATGGCCAGAGTTGGGTTAACAAGGTGGCTATATAATAATCCTGCAGGTTTACCATACCCACCCCTCCCACTCTCCGGGTTTTGACCAGCTTTGAGAAAGCACATCTCGCTCTTTTCCCCTGCCAGATATAATGGTTGATTGTTGATTGGGCAGTAGAAAAGAGAGAGCTAGGTGCCGGTATCGGAACAGCTCTAAACAGGTATATCAGCTGGGGTAGTATCATCATAAAGGCCGCTAGCCTGCCTGTCCATGAAAGTTCAGTTTTAGCTAGGGTACGAAGTTGTAATTTTAATTTGTCTAGGAATGGAACATAATTCATCTTGTATAGAACCCCTACTTTGGGTGTCAAAATGGTACTGAGGTATTTTATGCCTACTTTTTCCCATGTATATGGGTATGTCATCTGCAGTGTCTGTTGCAATGCAGGAGGGATGTTCATACCTAAAACGTAAAACTTAGAATCGTTCACCTTGTAGTAAGACACTTGACTAAACATTTGCAGGGTATGATATACCGAAGCCAGGGATTTCTCCACATCTGTGACCATTAAGATAACAACATCGGCAAATAGGCTGATATAGTGTGAGGCATTCTGAGTGTGAAACACTGTAATATGAGGATTATTATGAACGTGACATGCCAGGGGTTCCATCAGTAAGTTAAATATTAGAGGCGATAGCAGACAGCCCTGGCGTGTCCCGTTCGTGATAGGAAAGGGAGTGGTACAGTCCCAGAAGTGAATACCCGAGTTGTTGGCTTGGTATAGAGGGCCATGATTGCAGAAAAAATAGGGCCCTTGAAGCCAAATTTAGTTAGCACACTGGTCAAGTATCCCCAGTGGATGCTATCGAACGCCTTCTCTGCATCCAGAGATAGGAGCAGAGAAGGCGTTCCCATCAGGTTTGCATTGTGTATGAGATTAATAAGTCATCTAGTGGCATCTGACATCTGGCGCCCCTTAGTGAATCCCAATTGATCCGGGTGTATAAGGTCTGGAAGTATATCTGATAAACGTTGCGCTATAATTTTAGCATAAAGTTTGATGTCATTGTTGAGAAGTGATATCGGTCGATAATTTTGAGGGGCAGATGGGTCTTTCCCTGGCTTCAGTATACTTATTATTAATGCATTTAACATTTCTGTGGAGAAGGAGGAAGAGGCAACAGTATAATTTAACAAACGGAGGAGGTGAGGTGTTAAAGTGTTTTGGAATACTTTGTAGTATTCTCCAATTAGACCATCAATTAGACCAATTTAGCATAAAGTTTGATGTCATTGTTGAGAAGTGATATCGGTCGATAATTTTGAGGGGCAGATGGGTCTTTCCCTGGCTTCAGTATACTTATTATTAATGCATTTAACATTTCTGTGGAGAAGGAGGAAGAGGCAACAGTATAATTTAACAAACTGAGGAGGTGAGGTGTTAAAGTGTTTTGGAATACTTTGTAGTATTCTCCAATTAGACCATCAGGTCCTGGGGACTTGTTAGGTGGCAAGGAGGCTACAGCTGCCACAACTTCAGATAGGGTGAAGGGTGAATTTAGACTATGGAGTTGTTCTTCTGATAGTTGAGGGAGGGGTAACTCAGTTAGGTAGTTATCTATTTGTTGCGATTGTGGCTGGGGTGTAAGGGGGTCTCTCTCAAGATTGTACAGAGAACCATAATGGCTACTGAATATATCTGCAATTTCTTTAGGGTGGGGATGTTTAACAACCACAGTAGGGTGGGTTAGGTATGAGATTTGGGTCTTATATCTGCATCCACGAAGACGCTGGGCCAGAACCTTCCCTGCTCTGTTACCATTGGCATAGTACGTCACTTCCAGCCTCCTGGCTGGCTTTTCAAAGTCCCCCAGAAGGCAGGATCTAAGTTCACTTTTGAGCTGTGACAGTTTGTGGGACAAGGACGGGGAAGGCCCCAGCTTGCTTTGAGTGTCTAGGTCATGGATGCTATCTGTGAGTTCTTTAATGTGCCGCTGCCTCTTCACCTCCACTCCCAATTTGATAAAAACACCTCTAATGAATGCCTTATGGGCATTACATATATTAGAATAATCAGAAACAGTCAAGATTTGTAGCGAAATATTCTGACAAGTGAGAATCCAAAACCTGTCTAGTGTCCTCCCTTTGCAAGATATATGGGTTTGCTCTCCACACCGGATTGTCTCTGGACATGAGGGAGTCTGCAACCTCTGATCTGACCAAGTGATATCATTGATCTTTACTTCTGTGGTACAGGTTAGGAGAGACTGCTCCACTAAGAAGAGATCAATTCGTGAGTACAAACAGTGGCATGTGGAGAAAAAGGTGAAGTCCCTCTCGTCTGCATGGTAGCATCTCCACACATCATACAAGTTGTATTGGTGAAGCAAATTTTGAAGTGATGGGACCATGCGTGTGGTTGCTGAGGTAGTGTCTATATCCTTATCTGGAGTCAGGTTGAAATCTCCACAGGTCACTAGATTTCCTTTGATTTTGATGATCTTTTGGAACAGCTTGCTCCCTGATGGTGGCTGGCATGTGGATTTTGTAAACACAAGTGGATTTTTGAACTAAAGTGGAGAGTTAATAACCAGGAGTTGAAAACAGGCGTTAAGACAGGAGTCTCTAACCTCTATCCTTCCTCCATCCTCCCCTCCATTTTAAAGATCACACTGCAAGGGGCAACCAGACCGCTCTCCAGAAACGTCAGGCTGACAGCAAGCCAGATTCACCAGAACCAGAGTGTTTAACGGGGACCACCGCAGCCAGGTAAGATCGCACCTCCCTAGTGATTGTTCCAGGGACTCCGTCCGACCGCCTACGGGGGTCAGGAAGGAATTTTTGCCCCACTGGTGCGTTTGGCTGCTACTGCCAGGGTTTTTTTCGTCTTCCTCTGGAACAATCAGGAACAACCGTAGGTTAGCATACCCCTACGTCCGGCCTCAATTCCATTTTTCACGATATCCTAGGACGACTACTCCAGATCACAGCCAGACTTCTTTTCTGAGCGGAGACCTTCACCTCAAGTAAAGGTAGCCGGAACAGCCAGCAACCGAATACAACAACTCCTTCCGCATCCATATAGGCATCCCCTGATCAACTTGCGCGCTAATAGCCTCAAGCACGGCAGCAAGTCTGATACCTTGCTCCTCCTCAGGATCAATACCCTGATCAGGATCATCATCATCTTAGGCCGATAGTACCATCAACAGCTTCCACAAACCATGTGCTACTTCAAATACTCAGCTGAAGTTCTGCAAAGACTAAGGAACATCAACACCACATTGCCATCTTCCATACAAAAAATACTTCAAAGAGAACAACTATTAAAAACCGGACGACAAGCAGCTCCCATCACAGGAAGACATCTACTCGACCACTACAATTAGATTGCGCCTTGATTAACGCCAGGTCTGCAGTCAAACATAGACTGGAAGTACTCGACTTCATCATCGAGAACAATGTAGACCTCTTCATCACCGAAAGCTGGTTAACCTCTGACTGCAACACCATCCTCACCGAATTGGTGCCGGAAAACTACAGGATCCTAACCGAACACCAGATAGGGAAAAAAGGAGGAGGCCTAGCAGTGATCTTTAAAGGTCACCTGGATCTCACTAAACCATCATCTCAGAACCCAGTGCCTTTTATGGAAACCCTGACGCTACATCTTCAACCAACACCCCATGACACCACTCATATTCTACTGTGCTACAGACCACCGGGACCAAAGTCCAATCTTCTTTCACCCCTCACGGAATCCTTCGCAATGCATACCCTAAAATTCAAAACTTCCTGGCACTCAGAGATTTCAACCTTTGGGCAAACGAGCCCAAAGACCCCATCGCGACTGCCTGCATCAATCAACTAGAAGAACTGGGTCTCCAGCAACTGATAAAGACTCCCACGCATGGGTCAGGACACACTCTGGACCTCATTTTCAAACAGAACATTGACGTCAACATACTCGACAACATAACATTGCCATGGACGGATCACCACGCCATCAAATTCAAAATCGCTACCAACATCACCAACGAAAAACTGAATCCTGTAACAACAACGCACTGGACCAGATCGCATAAAAAACTGTACTCCGAATCCTTCAAATCCACTCTGTCCAACAAGATAACTACAATAACCTTAAACCACTCTACGGAAGAAACACTCAACTCCCTGAACAGGGCATTGCTACAATCAGCAGACTCGGTAGCACCAAAACGCAGGGCTCTCATCCATAAGAAAAACTCTGGATGGTTTAATAGCTTCCTCGCCGTACTAAAGCAAGAACGCAGAAGAGCGGAAAGAACAAGGAGAAGAAATACCACTGAGGAAAACCACTTTAACTACAAAGGTCTCACAGAGAATTATCGGAAAGCAATCTTCAAAGCCAAAAACGACCACTTCTCATATACAATCTCAACGGCCGCAAACCGACCACGGGAACTGTTTAAACTGGTTAATCAATCAATGAATCCGGTGTGCCTAGAACCCCCAGAAAGTGAATCCCAGGATTACTGTGACAAACTGTCGGATTTTTTCATCGATAAAGTCAAAACCATCAGGGAAACAATTTGTCAGAAGAAAACATCCGACCTCAGCCAGCAAATACATAAAGAGGATGTCTGCACCAACATACTGCAACCGCCAAAATTTTCACTATCCCCAATTACCGTAGACACTGCAAAAAACATCATTAATAAACTGCGTGACAGTACCTCACCTATTGACATCATCCCCACAAAACTACTGAAAGAATGCTCCGACATCGTGGCTCCAACCATAACCCACCTCATAAACCGATCATTCCACGAAGGGATTGTTCCCAGCATCCTCAAACAAGGCATCGTCAAACCTCTACTCAAGAAACCAAACCTGGACCCTCAGGATCCAAACAACTGTAGGCCAATTACGACCCTCAACACCATTTTGAAGATCATGGAGAAAGCTGTAGTACATCAGCTACAACTTCACTTGGATACTCACAAACTCCTGGAGCTGCTGCAATCAGGCTTCCGCCTGGGTCATGGAACAGAAACAGCTCTCCTCAAGATTTGGGATGACGCTCCCTCGAAGCAGCAGATGACTGAGAGCCGTGTCTCCTCGTACTGCTAGACTTAAGTGCAGCGTTTGATACAGTAGATCACAATACTCTACTCGTCCGCCTCACAGAAGTAGCCGGAGTCCAAGACATAAATCTCCAATGGTTCGCGTCCTTCCTAGGAAATCGGTCACAGACAGTGAAACTAGGAAAATTCCTCTCCGAAACTCGGGCAGTCACCTGCGGAGTCCCTCAAGGCTCTCCTTTGTCACCCATTCTCTTCAACATTTACATTCGCCCACTCCTTCAAATCATCAGATGCTCAGATCTCTCCTTCCACTCTTACGCTGATGACACGCAACTTTATTTCCGGATCAATGGAAAAAAAGATCACCAACAACAACTTGAAAACTGCCTCAAATCAATAGAGGACTGGATGACCACTAACTCCCTCCAGCTGAACGAATCAATGACAGAGCTTCTTATCTTACACCCAAATCATAAGCCCACAACCAAAACCTCCTGGTCTCCACCAACCGTCTTTGGGCAGACTATCTCCCCAAAGACCAAAGCGAAGAGTCTCTGGGTTATTTTAGATGCACAAATGTCAATGGATGCGCAAATAGGATCTGTAGTCAGTGGATCTCACCATCTGCTGCGCATGCTTCGCAGACTCATCCCTTTTATCCCAAAGAATGACAAAGCAGTGGTAGTTGAAACAATCATTAATTCACGTCTGGACTACGCAAATTCGCTTTACATAGGATTACCACAATATCAACTTGCGCGATTACAACTGATCCAAAACACGGCGGCAAGGCTGATAACAGGAAAAAAAACCCTGGGAATCCATCTCTCCTTCGCTGAGGAGCTTACATTGGCTAACCGTAAAAAATCGGATCACGTTCAAGACCCTTTGCCTCACCCACAAATGTGTGCATAGAGAAGCTCCGCAATACCTAATGGAGAAAATAAATCATTACACACCAAACCGCAGTCTTCGATCAGCCAACAAAACCTCCTCCTCGTGCCCAAAGCCTGGTATAAATCCAAGGGTGATTGGAGATTCGCCGTCCAAGGGCCTCGGCTATGGAATGCTCTACCAATCAACATCCGCCTGGAAGAAAATCACCTGGCTTTTAGGAAAAAACTCAAGACCTTCCTCTTTTAGCAGATGATCAAAGCTCGCCACAGCGCCTAGAGGCGATTCAGTTCGCATCGTGCGCTATACAAGTATTTCATTCATTCATTCATTCAGCTGATTGAACGCCTATTAGGTGCGTAAACACAGGCAATTGTGTACGTGGTTGAGTTGATGTCACAGATCAGAATGAGGTACCTGCCATTGGGATCCTCTATTTTCTCATGTAACTGGAAAGAAAATGTGTCTCTGATCGCTATGAGAACTCTTTTTTTGACTCAGCATTCACAGTGTAGACATAGGGGAAAATCTTGTGGGAGCATTTGGGTTGTGCGTGGGCGCAAAGGTGTGTCTCCTGTACACACAAGACGTTGCTCTTGTGTTGTAGCTCTTCTGACCACAGTGATTTTCGCTTACCCGGGTGATTGAGGCCATTTGCATTAACAGTTAAAAAGGTTACCCCCATAAGATTCGACCAGGTGTGCTCAATTGTTTCTCTCTACGACACAATAACTCTGATTCCAGTGTCTGAGAGTTCCCTGTTTTCATAGAGAAGTGATGCTTTCTGGTATAAGGACCATGCAGTGGAGAAACTAAAGGTGAAGTACTCACAGTTTGAAGAGTCACTGGTGTAACAGTTAGGTGGGTTGTTTATGTGGCGGTTAAGTTTGCTGCATCTTTTCCAGTGGGAGAGCAAACCCCTCAAGTAGACCCAGGTATTCTGCTTGGGAGGGAGTCTTTCCTTAAATTTTTCTGCAGGCGGTGGACAAACAAAAGTAAGAGTCAACAAAACTACAACATAAAAAAAAAACAACATGGTTCCAACAGGACCATAAGTCCAGTTCTTGGGGTAACTGGGGAAGCAATCCATCTGGCATCAGCTCAGGTTGCTGCAGTTCTGGCTCTAACAAGTGCAGCTTTATGCTGCTCAGGTAAATCAAGGGGGGACAAGTTTGTGGTTTGGTGGAGGTACACCCTTGCCATTAAACTTGTTTCCTGAGCGAGGCAATCCGAGTCAACCATGTCGTTTAGCATTCCTTGCGGTGGCCACTCTCTGATCCGTCTCCACTGGCTGCGTTTTCTTGGAGGAGGTGGAGTTGTTGTCCTGATCAGGGACAATACCACATTCTTTTAGCAATGAGATGCCCTTTTCTAATGATGACACAAAATGGGTATTACCATCCCTGGTGATGGTAATGTTGGTCGGGTATCCCCACCTATAGGATATCTGGTGATTTCTGAATGCTTTGGTTATGGTAACCAAGCTCCTCTGCTTTTTAAGCGTATACTGCGATAAGTCTGCATAAAATTGCAGGTGCTGGTATTTGGCTGGGACACGGTCTTTAGATCGCATAGCTGTCATCAGTTGAGCTTTCACATGAAAAAAGTGTAGTCTCAAAATGACATCCCTGGGTATTTGTTTGGGGAGAAACGATGGTTTGGGCAACCTATGTATGCAATCAATAGTGATGTCCATCCCTGTAAGGCCTGGTAAGAGGTCTGAGAACAGGGTAGTAGTGTAGGCTCTCAGATCTGACTGTTGGACAGTTTCTGGAATTCCCCTTATTTTCAGATTATTCTTCCTACTTCTGTCTTCTAAATCAGCGATCTTTGCCTTAATGCCCTCCATATCCTCCTCATGTTCTTCTTGTGCATCTACAAGGTCGTTTATTGTAGTTGCAAATTCCCCCATGTTCATTTCCACATGCTCTACTCTAGCTTCCACCTCTTGCATGTTCGTATGAAATCTGCCAACGCATGCTAGCATGTCTGCCTGGATTTTGCTGCGTAAGGATAGCAGCATGTCCTTCAAAACAGTTGCCAGGAAAGGCTGGTTATTTGTGGGGAATTGTTCTATTCTGTCCAGGAACTCCCTGGTGTCATCTCCCATCTCTGTCCAGGCCTCAACACTGGACTACATCCTGGGCCATCCAGCTTGAATCTAGCCTTAGCTGGGCTAGCTGACAGTGGTGTGCTAGGGCTAGAGCGAAGGCTCACCAGGGAGTCACTCTTACTGCTGCGTGTAGTGGCTGCGGGAAGGATGGGGCCTGTATGGTGTGCCGGAGTGGACGGGGCGCCGGCGCCATCTTGCCTACCTTCCTGTTGCATATAGGAGTAGAACGCCATCGGTTTTGAGCCTTGCGGTTCTCCTATCTTTTCTGTGTCATGCCGGGGCTCTCAGCGGGAGGTTGTCACCAGTCTCCAGTGGGTAGATGCTTCTAAGGAAGCCGTTTCGTGCCGCTGGATGTCCCTGTGGCGAGGAGCTCCGCTTTCAGGCTGCTTCCTTCATCCACGGCTAGCCACGCCCACAAAACCTCTTTTTAATGTTTTGAAGAATATTTTGCATGAGCATGAAGGAGACTTACATACTTTTACTTTTTTTTCACAGAGTTGAAATTGTGTCCCCCCTGCCGAGATGTTGAGATCTATGCAGGAGGCTTGTGGGTCATGAGGCTTTCTGGATTTTCAGACTCAAATGCCGAATGGGAGTAAAGCTGTTCTTGACATATTATTGGTGTGATTTGTTACATTACTGTTTAGTGAGGACAATTTTTCAACATTGTGATGGTACTACTTCTGTTTCTGTGGTTTTTATATAGATGTATATCTTTGATGCATTTTTTTATATTATCTTAGGCAATGTTGCTTGGTTTATAATAAGCTTTGAGTTGAAGCACCTTGGCTGAAATGCATAAGTGGATTTTTGTATGAGCTCTATTATGAACTGGTAATAAAGATATTGTTGTCCATGTAATGATGTGTTGTATGGTTTCTACTGATAGCTCCCCTACATTAGTGCCCAATGTCTCATGCTATTTGCTTGGCAATAGTTATAGTATTCCATAATATTCAAAATATAATGTTAGACAAATGAAAATGCAAATTATTCCATTATAGGTATGAAAAAAACAATGCAGTTGTTGAAGCCTATTCCCTTGAAAGGGATTCTCAAAGAAAATCTTCTCATAAATGCTAATATTAATACAATGCTCTGATTCCTTTTTGTTAGACTATCAAGCAAATCCTCTTTAAACAGTTGAATTAAAGTCTTGTCCGATGCTTTTACTTGATAAAATACTTTGGAAAAACAAAATACAAATATTTGAGTAAAATGGGATTATTTCTCAGTTTACATAAAGCTAACTATTAAAACCAAGAATACTTGTTTTCCTAAGTAATACAGAGGATTAGTCAATGCCGATAATTGAGCTGAATATGCATTTGCTAAAATGATTCAAAGAGATGAATGAAAGATTATTATGGGGACTATAGTTTTAAGTTAGAATTTAATTTCCCTTGAGTGAGTAACTGATAATTATGTGACTAAAGTTCACTTTCCTGTTTTACTTGGATGTTAATGTCAGTGCTTACCAAGCTTATTTTTTCTATGGACTTGTCACTAAAGGCAATACAATGGCTACATAATTGCTTATCATTTCTCGTGCTAAGAAAAACTTTCTAAAATTCATTCCACCAAGAGACCACTCATTTGGCCATAAAATTCAAGTTTGCAAAAAGTAGGTTGCGGTCCATAAATAATATGGTTTAAAGGCATAATATATGATGACTGTTACCTGTGAATTTACAGCAAAACAATTTTGGAAGATTTAATGGGCTGAGTTGAATATGGTGTTTCCACTAGCAATCACCCAGTACATCTCTATATATAAGAAAGTAACAACAATTCAGAAGAGAATTTAAATAAAGTGAACTTTCAATAAATATTCATGGGGAAACTTTGTGCTGCTCCATCCAACTTTAAATTAAATTAAACTGAACTGTTTACTCTACTTATGACACCATTTATCATGGGATAATGTTTTTGTTACACAATGGTTTATTTGGAACTTTGGGTTTATTTTTCAAATTAAAGTAATATGGACCATCTTTTTGACTTTTGCTTGTATTGTTGATGGAGTTTTTTACTTTCAGCAACATTTAAAATTTAGTAGGAGTTCAAGGAAAGGCCTGGATCAGACTGTATCTAGTAAGATAGCCCATTCTTGCAATTCTAGTAGATTTTGCTACCTAACAAATGGGCATTCTAATAGTATAGTAAAACATGGAATTACTAACTCAATTATCCAGTGATCCAGGAACTATGCAGGCAAGTTGTAGAGAACCTGAGGCCTTGAATAGGAAGAAAATGTGCACTGAGACATCTGCAGGCATGTTTACTTGGCTAGAACCACTCTATTTGCGGACACTTGTCTTCTTGCTGATATGAGTCAATCAGATTTTTCTAGGACGCCAACTTAGTGCTGCAATTTAAACCTGGGCACTCTAGGACCTTCATCTATTTCACTTTGGCACAATATATATATAAAAAAAACATACATACTATATATATATTTACTGAATCTATTCAATACAAACAGAATATTCATCCCTTTTATATAAATGAAAATGTAATTGCTTATATACATTCAAACAGGAATATAATCATATCAATTGTACACCAAAAATCAAGCAATAGTGTGATAGTCCACAATCTTTCATAGTCCTTCCAAATATCTTGTATAACATCTTGAGTGTTTAAACCACCACCATATAGTTTCCAACAATAATGACATATTTACCCTTCAATATCCCTTTTGGATGTGCACTCACATTTATTGATGAACCCCTGTTCCCAGTTGGTCAAATCAACATATATCCCTCCAAGGGTTGGAGAATCAGATCTCTGCTCTTCCTTATATAACCACTAATAAAACAGCTGTGTAGCACTCCACGGAATGAGACATAAACAGATATCAAATCCTTGGGAAGTAAAGGGAAATATACAGCAGCTGCTGTAGTCCTACACAGCATGATGACATCACGGCCCGCTAAGCTCAACCATGTTATGTCCGCCTAGACTTCTTCAGAGGCCAGAGCATAGGACTGGCACATCACACTCTATAACTATAGTCATGCCCATCACTCCCACCACAGCATGGGAAAGTTTCAGGGTAATGCTACAATCCCTCTCTCTGCTGCAGCTCACAATACCTCTAGCTGCCCTAAAATTCCTCCCCCGATCCCATGTCAGCAGACAGCAGAACTATAAGCAGTGCTGCAGGGCAAAGCCTATGAGGGAGGGGTCTGTAACAGCTACTTAAACTGTTTATTTCTTTTTTCTACTGGTGTTGTTCAATTTTAGTTCTGCTGTAGAAATGGAAGTATATGACTTTTTGCAATTTAGAAAGGTGAACGTGGAAGAGATTTCTTCTACGAATGACAATAACCGCAGTACAGGGTATTTTGAATAACAAATACCCTGACTAACAAGGAAACATTAATATCATTTGAATAAGACCACATCATCAATTTCCTAATATCAGGCATGTAATTACAACAGAACACCCATAATTGGTTGAAACATGTAATGAACAATTCATAAAGGCTTAAGGCTCTCTACACATTTCATGGAGCAGGGCCCAATTCTTCAGGAGACAACCCAGATATGATTTTTTGTATGGGCATATCTGCAGAAAAAAAACATGTAAAAAAAATTTAATAAATAAAAACATTTTTTTGTTCCCAGAGCGGATGTCCTGTGTTTCTCAGTGGCGCTTGGTAGCTCTCAGCCGCTCTTGGCGGCTTTTGGCTATTTTTGGCAATTTTTCGGCCATTCTCGGCGGCTTTCAGAAAGCCGAAAGTCACCGAGATAGGCCGAAAACCTCACACTCGGTGGGGGATCGGCGTATAACATGCACCCATGATTTTCCCCTGATTTTAAGGGGAAAAAAGTGCATGTTATACGCCGATAAATATATATCTACAGTATATATATATATATATATATATATATATATATATATATATATATATATATATATATACTTTGGCTGCAATGAAGGATTGGTTTGTAAGAGGTGGAGTTTCTTTTTTGGGTATATATAGACAGAAAATTTTTCTAAATCACAATCCCACAATATCATTTAGGAATGATCTTAAAAACTGAAAAACAATCTCAGACAACTAATACTAAATAAGAAAAAAGACAAAATGCCTTGTTCCTTCAGCGTGTAGGATTATTTACTTCTTGTTGAAAACTTGCAAGAACAAAGATAACCACTGATCATTAAGAGGCAGTGGAGCCTCTAAAATGGGCTTTGGAAACGTTTTTAGAATTACCAAGGAAGTATAAGAGATATTTGAATAAATGTTTAGATTTTGGATTGAAACACAACTATTTTAGGTATGGGAACTAGTATTGGCTTGACTTTCAAAGTGGGAATATGAACATGTGTTATGTGAGAAATTGACAGGTGTGTCAAGTGTTATAGAAGATTCAAAGATTATATCTTGCTTATCTGGGAAGGGAACAAAGAGAGTAAACAATCATCTATGACAAAAAAAGGATAATAATGACAAAAATATTAGTTTGACAACAAAAGGATGAGAGGTGTATAGAATTCCTGGTGTTATTAATTAGTGTAAATGAAGGGAAATTTTCCATTAAAACTTTCTTCAAAGCCATAGACACAAATGGGTATATCCCTCTGGGCAGCTACTGCCATGCTTCTTGGCTGATAATCATACCAAAGGGACAGCCGATGAAGCTCAGAAGGAACTGTACAGATGAAGGAGATTGTCTCCATGCATCCAGAGTTTATAGGAGTTAATCTGCAGAGAAAGATGTTACACACAATATTCTGAAGGCCTTTGAAAGATTCTAGACTATCACACTTTTTGGTGCATTAATATGATTATATCCATGTATGTGAATGTATATAAGTGCTTTTATTTTTTCATTTATATAAGGGATTGGTATTTCGGTTTATATTGAATATATTGGATAAATACATATGAGCATTGTTTTTTTTTTTTTTTATGATATATTGTGCTAAAGGTGGGGATCAGGAGTAAATATTGCTCAGGGATCAGGGATTAGGAGCACATACTGTGCAGGGTTCAGGCATGGGTAACAAACAGGCCAGTGTACAATCAAAAAAATGACCTTCTCCATAACTCTCCCTGTACAAAACTCTCCCCCCACCACCAATTACCCTCACCTTACAGAGTGAGAGAGAAAAGGGCTGCTGTGGAAGAGCAGCAATAACTCTCCACTGACAGCAGAATGTAAACAATAAAAATACCATACCAGGCCCCTCAGGTCACACCAAAAAAAAATAAAAGTTTCCCCACCCCAAAAAAAAAGTCTATACCAGACTCTTCTCTGAACATGTAGCCTGGCAGGCCAGGAAAGGTGGGGGAAAGCTTGAGTTATTCCCAATGAATTATTACTATTATCAAACTAATTAAAATATGTGACATAATCCGAATGAAACAAATAAACTAATGCATTCATTATTTTTTGTTAAACATTTTTTGGATTTGTTGCCATTCCATTCAGAAATACATCATCCAAATCTCCGAAAAATAAATTTGCATCCGAAAAACGAATCTGAATGAACCGAATCGCACATATCTAATGTGAACTACTGTATGTTCAATAGCTATCATTAATTTGGGATTTTTTATGCAGCTGCTTTAACTTTTTGCGCTGCTTTAACTGATAATTCAGCAGTCATGCAATATTGTACCCAAACAAAATTTGCGTCCTTTTTTCCCCACAAATAGAGCTTTCTTTTGATGGCATTTGATTGCTTCTGCGATTTTTATTATTTGCGATATAAACGTAAAAGACCGAAAATTTCGAAAAAAAATTATATTTTCTATTATTGTTATAATAAAATTCCAATAAACTCAATGTTAGTCATACATTTAGGCCAAAATGTATTCAGCCACATGTCTTTGGTAAAAAAAAGTCAATAAGCATATATTTATTGGTTTATGCAAAAGTTATAGCGTCTACAAACTCGGGTACATTTTCTGAAATTTACACAGCTTTTAGTTTATGACTACCTATCTCAATTCTTGAGGTACTAAAATCGCAGGGCAATAACCCCCCCCCCCCCCCATGACCCCATTTTGTAAAGTAGACACCCCAAGAAATTTGCTGAGAGGCATGTTGAGCCCATTGAATATATAATTTTTTTGTACCAAGTGACTGAATAATGACAACATTTTATTTTTTTTTATACAAAAGTTGTCACTAAATGCTATATTACTCACACATGCCATAGTTATATGTTGAATTGCACCCCAACATACATTTTGCTGCTTCTTCTGAGTATGGGAATACCACATTTGTGGGACTTTTTGGGAACCTAGCCGCGTACGGGGTCCCGAAAACCAATCACCGCCTTCAGGATTTCTAAGGGTGTACATTTTTTATTTCAATCCTCACTACCTACCTATACATTTTTTTTTATTATTTATTTTGTTTTTGTTTTTTAAAACAGTTTCTTTCATTTTTTTTTATTGTTATCTCAGGGAATGTAAATATCCCCTATGATAGCAATAGGTAGTGACAGGTACGCTTTTTAAAAAAAATTGGTGGCTATTAGCCCCTAGATCTCTCCTCTGCCCTCAAAGCATCAGACCACACCAAGATCGTGTGATAAAATGCTTTATTAATTTCCCAATGGCACTGTTTACATCCAGTGAAATCCAATGCCGCGTACACACGATCAGAATTTGGGTCGGAAAAAGCTCTGATGGTTTTCCCAACGGAATTCCAACGGGATTTTGCTCAAGCTGTCTTGCATACACATGATCACACCAAATTCTGACCATCAAGAAAGCGGTGACGTACAGCATGTACGACAGGACTAGAAAAAGGAAGTTTAATAGCCAGTATCCAACAGCTTCCATCTCTTAGTTAAATCTGAGCATGTGTGAGTTTTTGCATGTTGGATTTGCATACACACGATCGGAATTTCCAATAGAAATTTTTTCCATGGGAAAAATTTAGAACCTGCTCTCAATCTTTTGCTGGCAGAAATTCAGCCAGCAAAATTCTGATGGAGCATACACACGGTCACATTTTCCAACGAAAAGCTCTCATTGGTCTTTTGCTGGCCAAAAATTTGACCGTGTGTACGCGCCATTAGTCATGATTCGAGCCATTCTGGTCTCTGATCAGCTCTATGGTAAGCTAGCGGAACAACCAGCTGCATTCTCAGGTTCCCCATTGGGACAGGAGAGCCAGAGAAAACCATGGAAGACGTTGGGGGTGCATTCCCTCCCACTGCTTGTAAAAGCAAAATGTAGTCTACATTGGGGGGCCTAATTGCAAAATCTGTGATTTTCTTATGGCCTGGATATCTCACTGGAGAATACCTGGTGTAAGTTGGGGGGGGGGGGAGTGTCCAGCTGTCTTGTGGTATTGTGAGTCTATGTTTCCTTCACTGCCCAGTGGATATCAGAAGGAGGCTACTGATAATCCTGTGGCATTGTGAGTACTGGCCTACATTCTGTGCCCTAGTGACTGTGTGCAGTTCTCAGTTCTAAAAAAGCAAGCCCTAGGTATTCCCTAGCCAGTAGTGAACCTTGTAGGAGCTCTCTGGCAGAACAGTGAGAAGAGAGGTGCCCTCAGTTAATTGAGTTTCTTTTTGGGGTATCCTATGCATCTCCTGCATCCAAGTTTACATCAGCAATAAAAGCATAAAAGACATTCCCTAGAATGTGTTTGAGTCATTGAGAAAAGGGAAATGCTATGTGCCTGACTGTGTGTACACTAAGTTTGGAAAGGGCCAGTCATAACCAGCGGCTCCTGAGGGGATGTGCTGCATGTAAATTAACACTGATCTTTTGCAAGGAGAATGTAACATTTATTTAGCAAATCCTTGTGGTGTCATTGTTGTCAAATTGAATGTTATTAGAATTTGCTATTTATTACACATTTATTGTTTGCATTTTTGGTGTATACAAGCAGTACCTAATGTAACATATTTTAAAAACATTTGAGCCTAGAGCTTAATTATGCCATGTACACACGATGGGACTTTCCAGCAGACTAGATCCGGCGGACAGGAATCCGTCGGACAATTCAATCTTGTGTGGGCTCCAGCAGACTTTTTTTTCCAAAAAGTCAGACGGACCTAGAAATAAAACATATTTCAAATCTGTCTCGGCTATATAGCGTGCAAACCGTTTGTCTGTCTGCTAGTCCGATGGACCAAATACGATGGCAGCTATTGGCTACTGGCTATTGAACTTCCTTTTCTAGTCCTGTTTACGTCAGCACGTTTAAAACGAACAGACTTTCAAACAGACTTAGTCCGGTCATGTGTGGCCAAGTCCATTCATTCAGAAAGTCCGTCGGACCTCCACCAAAAGTCCATCGTGAAGTATGCTCGTGTGTATGCAGCATTAGACTTGGAGTTGGGGTAGGGGGCCCTAAAAACATGCATTTTTAGTCCCCCACCCAACAACCCTCCTGAGCTGCAATAACAGCAGATGAGGGTGCTTCATGCCCACGGCAAAATCTTTTGTTCTTGATGTGTTCGACTGGCAGTAAGCCTGCTGAACTCCACCCATTCAAGTGAATGGGGAAGCTCCTCAAACAGCTGACAACTGTATGGAATGCACTTGGTTGTGGGCGTTGTTGTGGAAATTGTTAGGTTAAAACAAGCAGTGAGGAAGTATCCTATTGCCTCCTTACTGCCTGTCAAAGGGCTCTGAAAAGTGAGTCAAATGCAGATTAGAGCCGCAGCGGTTTCGACACAAATCTAAACATAGCCTTAAAGAAAATAGCCTTAAAACATTTTATTGTAAGTGTAAATACATGAAGAACATTCAATTCTAAAAGAAAATATCCTAAGAACATTTGATCAGAAGAGAAACTACCCTAAGCACGTTTTTTTTCTCAGAGTAAATACCCTAAGGACCTTTAATTAAAAGATAAAATACCCCAAGAACATTCAGATAACAGCATTCATTTTACATTCATTGATAAGAAAATATTTGAATCAGATTTTGGGTAAACATAAGAATGTTCAAGCCTAGGAGAACATTTGATCAGAGAAAAGCATATGAAAAAGAATATTCAAACAAAACAACCTTTAAAACAAACATTGGAATTTGTACT
This sequence comes from Lithobates pipiens, assembly GCF_037356315.1. NCBI lineage: Eukaryota > Metazoa > Chordata > Amphibia > Anura > Ranidae > Lithobates > Lithobates pipiens. The sequence continues at coordinate 78,478,120 of NW_027507748.1, forward strand.
ATTCACCTGAAAGCAATGTTAACATGAGACCAAAGAACATTTGATTTGACCCCATCCACACAACAGCCACAACTATATATACATGTGGTAGAAAAAAATCTATAAAACTAATGTTTGAATTCTGGTAAATTTACACATGTACATGTATTTTTATTCGATTAATAGTTATGCAACATAACAGGTGTCTTAAGATCTTTGAGTTTTGTAAAATGTCTTCATGGGCTTTTGTATCAGGACTGATTTTCTCTTCATACAAATCAGTGGGAATTTAAAGCTAGAATTAAGCAGCTTGGTGCAGCTTAATACAGTAGGTAGTCAAATGCAGGTCAGAAGGAATTCAAATGCAGGCCAAATGCACCATCATTTAATTCAGGTAGAAATCAAAGGCTTCTCAAAGTGATTTTATTTGCAATCATATCAAAGCGTGGTGCATTTTCCAATCTATGAAAGCTCTAAAACTATAGATATCCAATAATCATAAAAAAATCAAAAAAGATGTATCCTTACACACAGAGAAGTGTTTTTTGTTTGTTTTGTTTTTTCAACCCAGCAGGCTGAATGAAAAAAAAAAAATGGACAGATCGCTAAACTAATACAAGCAAAGTTAGTACAGGGATATCCCCGCTGAGCTATTGTGTTCTGACAGGGGGACTGCCGCCAGAACACTGTGATCAGCTCTCACAGTCATTGGCTGCAAGCACTGATGATTTTCCAGCATGCCCATTTTATAAAAGTCAGTCGTTAGACCAGCTACTATCAAATAGGCTGCTATACACAAGGATCAAATGTCAGCCGGTTTCTGATGACCCGGTCGATACCAGCCAATATTTGGCCCATGTGTACCAGCCTTTACATACCATGTAGATTCAGAGCCTCACTTAATATATGCAGTGAAAAGACATTGAGAGGATTAAAAGACAATTCTAGTGCAACTAATTTGGTGTAATTCATTTTTATGTCAAAATGAGGGCCATATCGCTCAAATAACTGTGGGATAACTGCCATGACTTGTGCAGTCCAAGAGTGATAAAGGTTTTTAGAAGTTGCCATTCATTTAAACATGACATTTAGACATTTAAAAATTCTTATTTCTGTAAATTATTGCATCTTCTACCTTAACTTTTTGATAATCTCTATAAAGTCCACGATAATTAAGTTAAAGGCCTGTTCCACATATAGACAGAAAAGATCTTCACTTTGCTATAAGCATAACCAGTGGTGAAGATCAAGGTCCTCATCATAACTGTCATAATCCTCTCAGTCATGAAGTCATGCCATAAATAATTCAACTCAGGAAGGAAGGAGCCTAATAATTAACCACTTCAGCCTCAGAAGGATTCACCCCCTTTCCTGAACAGAGCGTTTCTTGCGATTCGGCACTGTGTCGCATTAACTGACAATTGCGCGGTCGTGCGACGTGGCTACCAAACAAAATTTACGTCCTTTTTTTTCCCACAAATAGAGCTTTCTTTTGGTGGTATTTGATCACCTCTGCTTTTTTTATTTTTTTGCGCTATAAACAAAAAAGAGCAACGATTTTGAAAAAAAACACATAATTTTTTACGTTTGGCTATAATAAATATCCCCCAAAAATATATAAAATACATTTTTTCCCTGAGTTTAGGCCAATACATTTTCTTCTAAATATTTTTGGTTAAAAAAAAATCACAACAAGCATTTATTGATTGCTTTGCACAAAAGTTATAGTGTCTACAAAATAGAGGATAGTTTTATGGCATTTTTATTAATATATATTTTTTTTCACTAGTAATGGCAATCAGTGATTTTTATCGCGACTGCAACATTTTGGCGGACACATCGGACAATTTTGACACATTTTTGGGACCATTGGCATTAATACAGCGATCGATGCTATAAAATTGCATTGATTACTGTAAAAATGTCACTGGCAGTGAAGGGGTTAACCACTAGGTGGCAGTGTAGGGGTTAAGTGTTCCTAGGGACGTGTTTCTAACTGAAATTCAAAGTAATGTATGGGTACCAGCCGTGACATTCTGCTGACGTATATGTACAGGAGCCGGTCGGGAACCGGTTAAAATGTTGCTATAAATTACAAGTCTCTAAGCATGGCTACAGATCTGTATTTTGCAGAGTCTTTCCAATTATTCAGGGAACTGAGTTGATAACTTCCAGAGCCCAACAAAGGGGTGTTTTTTGCTTAGATATTAACTTATAAGCTTTAGGATGTGGGAAGTTAAAAGACCTGATAAAGATTTAACTTATGTACTTGTGAGAACACATGCAATCTTCTCTTCTTATTTGTGAAGAACCCAGCTCTACCTATCCAACAATTAAAGGGCCTTATGCTTGACTAAAGGAAGTAGAGAAAGGATTTTAAGAACACTTTTTAGGAAAGTTTGAATGATTTCTACCCTGCCTTTATTATAGAGACACTATCACATGCTAATGCATGGCAGTGTGCAAGAGCCTCTTGATAACCAACCCCCCAGGTATACTTTCTGGTCCACTCTCCTTCACATCTTACCCACTATAAAGCATCAAAGTAAGTTCTGGTGTTGTAGTTAACCCAGATGGATGATGCTGGGCCAGGCAATTAGCCGATCAGGGCTGAGCACAATCTTGTGGTGAGGACATAAGGTCCTCCATACCCAGGAGTCCCATAACAGAGGAATGACAAAGCGAACAATGACGAGGGAGCGCAGATGCAGATGGATGAGTGTACCTTCCTGGGGGGTTGGACTGTCTGAATTGTATATTGCCAGAGCCTCTTTATGCTTTAGTTTTTTAAATTAAGGTTTACCTAAAATAAGTAGACATGCAAGGTAGTGTATAATAATAATTTTAAGGTTTCCAATTTTAAAGAGCTAGTTGGTTTCTTTATTAAAGCAAGCACTGGCAAAAGGTAGATAACTTAATAAAAATGCAATAATTTAAGCAAACAAACAAACAAACAAACAAAGAAATATATAAATAAACATTGCTATTAACACAAGGCACTTAATTTATTTACCTCTGTTGAAACAATTGCAAGTATTTTTCTCCTGGTATTTTAGTATCCTTTTCTATCACTTTTTAAATAAAAATATATAAAAGAATAGAATTCCTTTGGATTTAAGAGTGTGAAATCTTTGAGATTGCTAATTTTTCTTGTCATGCCTTGGGCAAAGACTTCCTTTTTGCTCACTACACCAGCCATGCCTGTAAATTGTTTCCCTAGAGGATATTCTCCTGTTCCTCTTTTCAGACATTGGTGTTTGAAAACAATTGATCAATAATCCCTCATTGTTCACGGAGTAATATTATGTAATTAAAGGCAAACAATGGTATATTTTTAGTAAGTGCATGTTCTGAGACATTGAGGACACTTTATTTAATCAATATTTTAACTATATGTATATACAGACTTTTGGAGTCTCCCGCTAGTGGCTCTTTATATGAGAGTGTCAGTCAATGCCCTTACCAAACAATCAGTTACATTTAGAGATACAAGAATGATGGACATATCATGCTGCTGGCAATTCAGCAGAGGTGCACCTGCCATCTGAACTTCTAATCTGCCAACCCACCAGCATCAAATACAAATATGTGCCTACTTTCCACTACAACATTGATTGTCAATGTTTTATGGAACCTCAACTGCAATCCCTAACCAAAGGGTCACACATAAATTCTGTATGTAATTCTACAGACAACTGTCATAGACCACACACTTAATAGAGGATATGATAAGAGACATGCTTCAAGTGTATTTGAATGGGGACACATTACATAAATAATTTTTATTTGAATCTATAATCAAAGCACCACACAGAAATTATAGAGTCCATGGTAACGTTTTATTTCAAACATCAACCAAGTATAAGAGCCAATACGTTTCTGGGGTTACTTATCACCCTCTTCATCAGGGCTTGTGAAAATATGAGGATTGTTTGTTTGGAGTGATATATAATCGGTATCGGTGGTATGGTGTCAGAATGAACTCGGTAAAGTTTAGCTGAAGATTTATTATTATTATTATTATTATTATTATTATTATTATTATTATTATTTCTTATTCTAAGTGGCACACCTGCAAAGTTTTAAGGCAAAAGATTACAATTCATGAACTTACCAAATACCAGGAATTCACTGTAAACCCATGGTAGTGGCAAACCTGAACCTCTTTACTACCGACTGGTTGCTTTTTTTACAACAGGCTGAATGTGAGTGACAGCAAGGAGTCCATCCATCTCAGCATCACAAGCAGGCATTGTTCAATACTCTATTTACAAAAATAAAATGGAACATAGGCCCCACTGACCAATTGTACTATGCAAATTAGTATATCTACACCGAATCGCCAATTAGACGGAACTCCTCTAAAGCTACCAAGAGTCAATTGCGAGTAATTTCTGAGATCTTGGGCAAAGTAATCCGACCAGATCAGTTGGCAGATCAGTTGGCATTAAAGGAACAATTCCCTACCAACTACAGAACGATTATTATACACTTACTATTTGCAGTCAATATTACTAGACTCTGGAAGTCTGATTGTTTCAAAATCCTAACTGTACGGTTTTATTATGATAACCTAACTGAAAGCAGAATAATTATGGTAATTGGTACTCAAATTGTTACCCATTCACCACTTATGTTGTAATGACTGTTTCCCTTTCATAGCCCCCAACCTCCTCTCCCCCACCCCTAATGAGTTCTTACCCCTTCCTTCCAACTCAAGTTTGTAATGTTGACTTTACTTATTATAATCTGCATGTGTACGTATATATCTTTTACAAGTACCTCAGTACAGCATTGGCATTACAACCAATCATTCTTCTATACTTTGTAATTGTGAGCTTGCTTGTTTATTAGGTTTGTTGTTTTGCTTAAACTTCAATTAAAACTGTTAAAACATAAAGTGGAACTTACCCAAAAGGGAAAGTTACACCTCCCCCTCAGGGGTCAGGTCCTGGGGAAAAAAGTGTAGGAACTCCCACCCAAGATCCACTCCCCCACCAAAAAAAAAAAAAAGATACACTCATATGCATATATATATATTTCACATAAAATACAGTGACTGCAAATGCGACATGCTACAAGAGATGATCAGACTGCGAATGTGACTACAGGAGATGACCAGACTGCGAATGTGACATAGTACAGGAGATGACTAGACTGCGAATGTGACTACAGGAGATGATCAGACTGCGACTACAGGAGATGACCAGACTGCGAATGCAACTACAGGAGATGACCATACTGCGAATGCGACTACAGGAGATGACCAGACTGTGAATGTGACTACAGGAGATGATCAGACTGTGAATGCGACATACTACAGGAGATGACCAGACTGCGAATGCGACTACAGGAGATGACCAGACTGCGAATGCGACTACAGGAGATGACCAGACTGCGAATGCAACTACAGGAGATGACCAGACTGCGACTACAGGAGATGACCAGACTGCGAATGCGACTACAGGAGATGACCAGACTGCGAATGCGACTACAGGAGATGACCAGACTGCGAATGCGACTACAGGAGATGACCAGACTGTGAATGTGACTACAGGAGATGATCAGACTGTGAATGCGACATACTACAGGAGATGACCAGACTGCGACTACAGGAGATGACCAGACTGCGAATGCGACTACAGGAGATGACCAGACTGCGAATGCGACTACAGGAGATGACCAGACTGCGAATGCGACTACAGGAGATGACCAGACTGTGAATGTGACTACAGGAGATGATCAGACTGTGAATGCGACATACTACAGGAGATGATCAGACTGCGAATGCGACTACAGGAGATGACCAGCTGCGAATGCGACTACAGGAGATGATCAGACTGCGAATGCAACTACAGGAGATGACCAGACTGCGAATGCGACATAGTACAGGAGATGATCAGACTGCGAATGCGACTACAGGAGATGACCAGACTGCGAATGTGACTACAGGAGATGACCAGACTGCGAATGCGACATAGTACAGGAGATGATCAGACTGCAAATGCGACTACAGGAGATGACCATACTGCGAATGCGACTACAGGAGATGATCAGACTGCGAATGTGACTACAGGAGATGATCAGACTGTGAATGTGACTACAGGAGATGACCAGACTGCGAATGCGACTACAGGAGATGATCAGACTGCGAATGCGACTACAGGAGATGACCAGACTGCGAATGCGACTATAGGAGATGACCAGACTGTGAATGCGACATAGTACGGAAGATGACCAAGTAGCCAGTTTTAACATTTAAACCTGTCCTCAGCCCCTTTATGGCATCTCCTTTACATTCCTCTCCTCACCCCCTTTGTAGAACCCCCCTTCACATTCCTGCCCTGCCTCCCTTTTATATCACCCCTCCTCATTCCTTTCAGTTTCTGATACTTTCCCCCTCCCTCCTTCATAACAGTGCCCTCTTCCCTGTCTTACCTTACACAGGACACAGCACAGCAGATGACATCGGAAGTGCAGCAAAGGGATGGACAGAGGGCGGGACCTGCCCCAGTTAACTGATTGGTTGATAGAATGCAGAGCAGTTCTATTAACCAATCAGTTAAGTGAGCCAGCTCCTGCCCTCCGTGTATCACTGTGCTGCTCTTCCGATGTCAGCTCTGTGAAGACAACACAGCTAGCAGTCTGTGCTAGAACCTCGGGCGGCTCTGGTCCTACAAAGGGAACGGCGTTCCTGCTGTGAAAAAGTGCAGGGACGCCGTTCCCACGCGTTCCCGCAGGACTCAAGCCCTGCTCCCCCTCCTCTCATCCTCTGCCATATTAGGAACATTTTTGGGGGGGATCGGGTGGGGCGATTACCTAGTTTTGACAGGTACTAGCTTCCACTTCCACTCAGATCACCTAGGCAATCCAAAAAGAAGACCCCCCCCCCCCGCCTGCGACCTTCTGGGACATGACTCTGGTCCTAGAAGGCTGTGTGGCCATGTGCAGTGGGCAACTGTATGTGAAGTTACAACCAGAAGGCAGGGCCAGTACAAGGGGGGGTGGGAGGGGCAGCTGCCCTGGACATCTGTGGCATGGCAGGTTGAAGGGGCACTGCCAGGAGAGTTTCTGCGACTATTAGCTGACAGAAGTAGTGACAGCTACTTCTGTCAGCTTAGTGTTCTATGATATATGCAAAATCTGGAGAGGAGGAGAGAGTGGGTTGTGCTCTCCCTCTCATCTCCAGCTTCACACTCAGTGTAGCGCTCTTTCATCAGGACTTTAAAATCGTGACTTTACAGTTTGCTTATCCACCCCCTTTCTCATCTTCTCCCAGCAAACAATGTGTGTAGGGGCAGGTAAGGAAACTCTGTATAGTCCTGACAGTGGCGTCACTATGGGGGTGCGTATTCCGCTCCCAGGTGACACCAGATACAGAATAAGGGGGAATGACAGAGTGCAGACAATGCTGGCTAAGGTCTGCCTGATGGTGATTCAGCATGCACAGCAGTGCACAGATCACCTCCGAAGTCCAGGAGAAGAGATCCTGCACAGTACCCTTGTAGAGCTGCAGCGGTGTGCTGAGTGCTGGAATGCTCCCTGCACTAGTAAACATCCATTGTAAACATAATTTCTAGTCGCCGCCTCTGAGGCCGGAACAGAAAGAGAGAGAGAGGCATGGTGAGGGAGAGTCTGAGAGTGCATGCCTGTTTGGATACGATAGATAAGTGAGCAGACAGAGGAGAATTGCTTAACAGTGGTAGTGTAATACTGCACTGACTCAGCCATAAGGCTTTCCCAGTGCACTGGACTTGTTAACTCCTTGAGTAGTGTGGTAGGTTTTCTAATTGGGGGTGAAGGGATTAGTTAATTAACACTGCCATTACCTAGTATTTGCAGCATGAAAAGGGTTACTGTACTGTCACTGATATAATAGTGACCAGTGGCAGTTAATTAACCCCTTTGTACTGTATTGGTGGCCAGTGTAAGTGTGAATTAATCCCTTTGTATTGCAGCATGAATGGGTTAATTAACACGGACACAGCATCAATGACAGTACAGTAACCCCTTCATGCTGCACATACTGGGTAATGGCAGTGTTAGTTAACTACCTCCTTCACCCCCAATGACAAAACCCACCACACTCCTCAAGGAGTTAACAAATCCATGAGTTAAATAACCCATTCATGCTGCAATACAAAGGGGTTAATTAACACTGGCCACTAATACAGCACTAATACAGTGTGCTGCATTAGTGGTCAGTGTTAATTAACCCATTCATGCTGCAGAATTTTAAAATAGCATATCAACACTGACCAGCTTTGCTGGGGGTTATTATTGCAGCTACTGCATCAATACTGGGGACCATTGGAGAAACTGGCACCAATGCTGGATGCTTTTATTGCAAAAAATTGTGCCAATGCTGGTGGTTATTTATTTGTGCCGGGAGGGAGGATTTGTGCCGTGGGGATGGGGGGAAGGGATTTGGGGGAGAGGGGATTGTGCTAGAAGAGGTGATGGGGGATTTGTGCTATGATAGGACATATTGAGGTGGTTAGAAATGTGGATTGGGGGGAGAATTTATGCTAGTAGGGATGATGGAGGGAAAATTTTGGGGGGGGGATTGTGCTAAGAGGGGGATTTTGGGATGTGACAGGGGTAAGATTTGTGCTAGGATGGGAAATTTGAGGGGTGATTTGGGGGGGGGGTTGTGCTAGGGGGGTGGGGGGATGAGAATTTGTGCTAGGGGGAGGGATTTGGAAAGGGGAATTTGTGCAAGAAGGGGAAATTATTTGGGAAGAGGGGGTTTTGTGCTAGTAGAGATGATTGATGGGTATTTGTGCTAAGAGGGGGGAGGATTTATGCTAGTTGACTGGGGGGCATTTGTTCTATGAGGGAAAAATTATGGGGAGGGGAGAATTTGTGCTGGGATGGAGGATTTGGAGAGGGGGAGTAATTTGTCCAAGAAGGGGAAATTATTTGGGGGAGGGTTTTTTGTGCTAGTCGGGATGATTGAATGGGTATTTTTGCTAAGAGGGGGAGGATTTATGCTAGTTGGGATGGCTGGGGCATTTGTGCTATGAGGGAACAATTATGAGGAGAGGAGGATTTGTGCTGGAATTGGGGATTTGGAGAGGGGAGGAATTTGTGCAAAAAAGGGAATTATTTGGGGGAGGGGGGTTTTGTGCTAGTAGGGATGATTGAATGGGATGGGGGATTTGGAGAGGGGAGGATTTGTGCTTGGAGGGGAAATTTGAGGGGTGAGGCTATGTGCTTTTATTGGGAAGGGATAGTTTTGCCAGTAGGGAATGTTTAGGGAGAGAATTTGAGCTTAGAGAGAGGACGGGGGAAAAGATTTGTGCTGGGAGGGAGATTTGAGCAGGGGAGATTTGTATTGGGTAGGAGGGAGAATATTTGTTTAGGGAGAATTTTGGCTTGCAAAGGGAATGTATGCTTAGGGCTAAGTATTAGTGCTGAATTTTTTTTTTTACTTGGGAGGGATTTTTTCGAATACATGATGCTCATACATCTTATGGGTGGGGGCACAGTTTGGCATCTTTGCCCTGAGTGTTAAAGTGGTGTTGCCACCAAAAAATGAAAAGCTGCTTAAAATTAATAAAAACAATAAAAAAAAAATAATTGGCAAAAAAAAAAAAAATTTTACTCACCTCTAAATACCGGTTGCTAGGGGGTCCCTCGTAGTCTGCCTTCTTCATTGCCCGGGCTGGTGACATCACTTCCCCTTGCGCCGCACATTCACCTGGGACCTGTCACGTGTCCCAGGTGACTGTACGGCGTATCACGGCGCCCTGCGCCGCTCGCGCATGCGCAGTGGGTGCCCGACTGTGAAGCCACAGCCGGGTGCCCACAGTATGCATGACGGTGCCGCGAGCGGAGCGGGGAACGAGGGGGGGCTTCGTTCCCCCGCATCGCTGGACCCTGGGGCAGGTAAGTGTCCGATTATTAAAAGCCAGCAGCTGCAGTATTTGTTTTTTAAGGGGTACCCCACTTTAAATTACCTTGTACTGACACTGCCAGCAGGCCATAGCAAACATGCCAGCCCTGAGACCTAAAGACTGGTGAAGAACGGGCGTGGGTAAAGATGGTGCTGAATCCTTGGGCAGGTGAGTGTGTGTTTATTAAAATTCAGCAGCCACAGTTTTTGTGGTTGTTGACTGTTGTTTTTTTCAGAATTGACTGAAGAACCTCTTTAAGTGCACATTCAGCTAGAAAATCTTAAGAACCTATAATGTACTCTATTAAAATGCCATTAAAATCCATCGCTCACTCCTGTACCATTTTTATTGTAAAATGACCTACATTTGCTTCTAACTTCACAATCCAAATATTTTCATATATGATAATACAGAATGTCGTATTTTCTAATGCTACCATTATGTCTTCATTCTTCCTTGAGGAAAAATGAACAACCATAATGCACTACTCAGTACTTTTTTTCTTTAATAAAACTGTATTAATACCACCACAACTAAATAACAGCCACTTTCACATATTTTGAATAATACAGTTAGTTATAAACATATTTTTTTTCATAACAACTTATCCCCGTAGTTAATGTACTATTTATGCCATCTTCGGGCTCTTTGATATACTGTTCTCGTTGTTTAAAGCTGACCGTGAAAATAACTTTAATGCTCCCTATATATGTTCATATATTAAAAAATAACAGAAATAATACATTTCAAACATATTAAAATAATTTGAATTCCACCACTGACAGAGATGGATTTCAATTCCACTACTGGACAGAACAGGGATTAGGGAAAATATTTTTTATTTTAACAAAATGTTAGACAAATTGATCATGTAAGTGTCATTTTTTAAATTGTGGCTCATTAACAAACCTATTTCATTTTTATCAGATGTGAAACTATTACTTTAATTTATATTTATTAAATGAGATTTAGTTGTCCATGTCAGATTATTATATATTAAAATTCCCATCTCTAGGTAATTAGAGCACAGTAGAATCTTCCACAAGTAAGGTGTCATCTTTTTCAATTGGTACAATTGCAGATGTGAAATAAAGATGATATGTATAACAGACCTCATTAGGCTGGATGTTCGGGTAGAATAAATTTAAAGGAGATGAGGCTAAAAAAGATGTTCTAGTTACCTGGGAATTCAGAAGCTTTGATCACGCTGTCACAATGATTGGGGAGCATAGGAACATCATGAGGAGAGGCAAGTGACTGTGAAGTGTTAAATATATTTTCGGTATGAAAATACAAGCCGATCTGCCATTTTCTGGTTCCAAAAACAGTAATAATAGCATACAGCCAGGAGAAAGCAAACAATGGTAAAGCATTTTTCTTTTTCAGAATTTGTTCCCTTCTTTTCACCTGGTGATCTTTCCAGTAACACATTTCCTGTTTTAAAGAAGACAATGTTTACTCACTATAGTGTACTGTATCTACTTCAGCATTATCACCATAGGACTGGATTACAATAACCCTCTTTATTTTTACAATGCAATTACAATAACCCTTTGCCTCTTCTCCATAAATTAGGGGAAAGAAATTTGTAGCCTCAGGGATATCCACTGAGAACAATGTAGCTGATAAGAGTGTAGCATGGGCAGAGAACAAAAGAAGTTATCAGCTGACACCATTTTTGGACACCATATTTTTTGCGCCAATTGAACAGCTAAAACAAAATTATTGAAATATTATGTTTAACAGACCAAAGAGAACCAAATAAGAAAAATGTACTAATTGAGTAACTTCACTTTTGTTGAGAAAAAAAAAAGACAATACTTTCTGGGTGATCGATGTGCATTCAGTGCCGGATTACCAAACAGGCAAAGTTGACCCTAGCCTATAGGCACCACAATGTTTAACCACTTGCCGACCGCTGCCCGACGGTATACAGTGGCAGAATGGCACAGGTGGGCAAAAGGGCGTACATGTACATCCCCTGTAAGAAGCATTGCTGTGGCCGCCGTGTTCTCCGTGACCGCATTTCTCTGTTCTGCCTTGTGGCATGACAGATCACTGCTCCCTGTCATCAGGAGCAGTGATGGCTGTCATGTGTGTTGAAGCCCATCCCCCTCACAGTTAGAATTACTCCCTAGGACACACTTAACCTCTTCATTGCCCCCTAGTGGTTAACCCCTTCACTGCCATTGTCATTTACACAGTAATCAGGGTATTTTTATAGCACTGATCGCTATGTGTAAATGACAATGGTCCCAAAATAGTGTTAAAAGTGTCCGATGTGTCTGCTATAATATTGCAGTCATGATAAAAATGTCAGATCGCCGACATTACTAATAATAAAAAAAATTATAAAAATGCCATAAAACGATCCCCTATTTTGTAGATGCTATCAATTTTGTGCAAACCAATCAATGTACACTTATTGCGATATTTTTTTTTTTTTTTTTTTAACCAAAAATATGTAGAATAATACATATCGGCCTAAACTTAGGAAATGTATATATATATATATATATATATATATATATATATATATATATATATTTTTGGTGGATATTTATTATAGTTCCAGAGGATGGGAGAAATCCTTTATTTCAAGTCAAATGAAGAGGTTAGACTAAGAAGTTTAGAAGTAGCAGGAGTGTTTGTATTAGCAGGGCTGTTGGAATCACCGAGAAGGATTGTGGGAATTTCCAAAGAGAGACAGTACAGAACAAGTCAGCAAAAGGGAATAGATCAGCTGCAGTGAGGTCATAGACAACATTCGCCATATCGGCCTAAACTGAGGAAAAAAATAGTTTTTTTTATATATTTTTGGGGGATATTTATTATAGCAAAAAGTAAAAAAATATTGCTTTTTTTTTTTCAAAATTGTCGCACTTTTTTGGTTTATAGCAGAAAAAATCAAAACACAGAGGTGATCAAATACCACCAAAAGAAAGCTTTATTTGTGGGAAAAAAAGGATGTCAATTTTGTTTGGGTACAATGTCGCATGACCACGCAATTGTCAGTTAAAGCGACGCAGTGCCAAATCACAAAAAGTGCTCTGGTCAGGAAGGGGGCAAATCCTTCTGGGGCTGAAGTGGTTAAGGGACCCGTGACAACAGATCAAAATTATATTGATTTGATCTTCAAAGAAAATTACAATGAAGCTTTCTTAAATGGTTTACAAAAAACTAAAAACATTCATAATTAATTAATTCAAAGAAATGAAAGCTATAAAGAAAATACTATCATAATGTAATGTAAGCCAATTACATTTAATTTATTTTGTAACCCAATTACAATACAATTAACCCAATAACATTCATTAACATTCATGAACTGTATAATTAACATTCATAACATTCATAAGCTATAGACACCAGGTTCACATTACAGTTTGTTGCCTAAAAGTGTATTTTTTTTCAGCTGTTAGTTTGTAAAAAATATTGGTGCAACCTACGTTCTTGTAATGTACAGTAGTGATGGCCATCCCAATCCAGAAGCCAACATGCATACTACTTAGTGCAATGCTATCCCAATAGAGCGAATGTAAAAGAAACCTACAGAAACCTGTGAGGGGGGGCCCAAGGTTTCAACTGACTAAGGGTTTCCACAGAGTGTAATCCGGAACTGCGTGCATTGCAAGAATTGTAACAAACTTTGTTGCAGATTCTTACCTGTTTCTGCTCTGAAGAAAAAGCTGTTAGTCTATGATGATCAGAGTGAATCTGAATAGGAGTGACTTTTGCATTAGTAATTAGCTTATGCACTTGCAGAGTTCTAATGAAGAAGGTGACAGGGTTTGCATTTCTTTAGATGTTTAACCCTTTGGGAGTATCTTGACAAAAATGAAAGTTCTGTTACAGAGTATGTGTAAAATCTGACTTGTATCTTAGTGTAGACTTCTGGGAAAATCAATAATCCAATTATACAAGCATTATATTTCTGGAGGTATTCTGTACATCAACAGTGGAAAGAATGCCTCCAAGTTGCCATATTGCATTGAATTTGACAGAAAATTAGTGCTGCAGATTGAAAAGGAGAGGACATTTAAAAAAAATTGAATTACAACGTGACTTATAAAGGAATTGTAGGGGTGGAGTTACTCCTTAAGTGTACCTAATGGAGACAGGCTGGCAAAGTTTAAAGAGACACTCCAGGCTTCCCCCAAAAAATGTAATGTCATCAGCCACAAATACTGTAGCTGCTGACTTTTAATATAGGGACACCTACCTGTCCTAGGATCCAGTGATGTTCTCACTCGAGCTGACTCTTCAATCATCTTCTGGTCCAGGAGCCGACATCTCAAATAAGGGAAACAGGCAGTGAAGCCTTGCGGTTTCATAGCCGATTATCTACTGCCCATGCAAGAGCAATGCTGCACCTTGTGAATGGTCTCGTAGTCTTCTGGGACCCTTCCCCCCAAAAAGTGCCAAATGTGGCAGTGGAGGGGGAGAGGATGCAAATAAGCAGAACTGCTCAGTTTGGGTGAAGCTCTACTTTAAACATTACAATGGCATGGAACAAATGAAGAACACTAAAGGGGGCTTAAACTCTATTTTTTTTGTCCACCATGCGTCATGTGGGCACTACATGTGGTATTACATGTATAGAAAATATACTGAGACTTCTGGTGACCCCATTCCTATCTATTTTTAGTAACCATGTATGCAGTAATGTAAATGCTAAGAGCATAGCTCCCTCTCTGCTCCCAAGCTTGATGAGATGCAGACTCTCAGCATGCTATATCACTAAAGAGAATCTGGAGATCCCTCTATATTATTATTTTACCTAGACATAAAGATACATATGCAAATGGAAATTTCACTCACAATGATAATACAAGTATATTGATATACTTAACGAAAAATATAGATTGTGTAAACCACTGCACTTACCTCCAGTAAATTTATTTTTAGTGTGCTAAAATTATATCTGAACTTTATGTGAAAAATTGCTGCTACTAAAACACCATTGTGTATTCCCACAAGTAATATCAATTATAATATCAATATGGTGTACAGTACGGTATTAATTAACCAATAGACTTAAGTGCTCAAACCATAATAATAGAATTTCACAGAACCTGTAAATAAATCAATCTGTGATAATTTTTTATTTTTTTTCACATTTTTTTTTATTGGTAACAAAAAGAAAGTTACAAAAAGTCGTAGAAACTGTGTAAGTGTGGATGCAACCGCTAAAAAGATCAGAGAAATATTGTTATACATCAGTTGAATAAGCAAACATAAGTTAACTCCAAAGGGCTACAACAAAGTAAGACAACATGTCAAAAGTCAGCTAAAAAGATAGCCATCAATGGAAATATATAAGTTGACAAGGGTATAGTAGCAATACTGAAGTGTCCTATACCTGTGCTAGGTTTAGTTTTGTAAATAGTAATATCCAATCAGGATTAGTAGATGGTATATGGAGTGTTGCAATGTGATAAATGTTTAATGGGAAACAGGATATCCACATAAGAATACAATATATGTGATGCTATCAATTATATATCGTATAGTGAAATAATCCAAAGCAAAGGAGAGGGGGGAAGAGAAAGATAGTGTGGGGGGGGGGGGGATGCAGGCAAAGCTTCAATAAATATCTTCACATAAACTTGAAACCTTCCCTGTTAATATATCCCATGCCATGTGACTTAAGTGATAAATTAGAACACCACGTGCTCCCTCCAGGTTCCCAGAACTCTCACCTCTTCTTTGGGGACATACAGCTTGTGTTAACAAATTCTCCCGACTCCTAATTCCTAAGTATGGAACCACTTCCACCTCCACTGGGGTCTCACTTGGTACACAGACAAGTGCTTACAGGAATAACAAGGGTGTGGCTCCTTTAAAATTAAATGAAAAACCATAAAAAATGCCTTTTGAAACGATTCAATAGCCAAATACAGATTTCCTTACATGTCACTTCTGGTCCGTGTTGTCTCTGCTCATTCCATACGCGTTACATCACGGTCACAAAACTTTATCAAGGGAGTCCAGAGAAATTGTTAACACAAACTGTATGACCCCAAAGTAAAGGTGAGAGTTCTGGGAGCTTGGAGGGAGCATGTGGCGATCTAATCTATCACCTAATTCACATGTTGTGGGAAGTATTATCAAGGAGGATTTCAAGTATTTTGTGTGAAGATATTTATTGAAGATTTGCATTTATTTTGTCTATATGATTTACCAAGGACTATATAGTGTATGATAGGTGGAATTACATGAAAAGTTTTTTTTTTTTTACTGGTTCTGTGAAATTCTATTTATTATTGCTTGAGCACTTGCTGTGAGTTTATTGGTTAATTAATAGCAGAACTACACTATATTGTCATTATCATTTATATCTATACACTGCATGCTAGCGTGAGAAAATTAAGGAATATGAAGATCCAAGTTACACCTTTCTATGTGATACAAATTCAGGTGTGCCGAATTGATAGCATCTGTAGCTCTTTGTTGTTTCATGTATGAAATTAATATTTTTTATAAGTTCATATTGAATGAAGAAGTAGCTAGCACGCCTCAATAAATGCACTTTAACCCCTTCGCTGCCATTAACATATGTCATCTGTTGACTGCAGTGGGGAGGGGTTTAGACATACTCACAAAACAATCAAAGGGACATAAAAAGAATCCTCAGAATCGAAATAAAGACCTTTTTATTGTTAAGTTGAAAATAATAGTAATCACCATGGCATACAGCAGTCTGTTGATGGTCATACAGAGAATGGATTGAAAAGCTGGCAGTACCTGAAGGCTGGAGCCACATGGATGACACAGGGGCTTAGGGAAACCCAGCACAAAGCCATGGAAGCAGGAGGGGAGGAGCTAACTGCTCCTATCATCCATGGATGATAGGGATGTTTATCTCCTCCTCTTCCCACTCCTACACTTCTGTTTTTTTCCTCTGATTAATTGAGAGTTCTGAGGTCACTAGATTTATAAGCCTGAGAAACAGGCCCCCAAGGTCACCACTAGTTAAATTTTCAGGGTTAACTATGCCATCAGTATTAATCAAATGGAAGGCTCTGAAGTCAAAAATATCCATGACAAAGATATCAAAAATCAACTATGCTGTAACACAATAAAAATTCGAAGAAATCGCAAAAGTAAAAGAATTCTGCTGCGCTGGTTGAATATCCAAACAATATAAAATGTTATAACTCATTAAATAAATGAATAATCTTTCAGGCAGCCAGCACAACGTTGGATAAACAGCAATGTCTGTAATAGGGAAAAAGGTGCAGCGCTCGAAAATAATGTCCTTAAAATATAAAAACTCATTGATGGAATCAATATGAACTACACATTCTGGGGTAAAACTCTTGATCATGTAGAGAGGGAAGAAAGCCACCACCGACACCCAAACACACTGCCTCTTACCCTCCCCTGTGGACCCTTATTACAGGGGTCTGATGAGCCTTGGATTATATAAATAGCCATGACATCCACATTCAACAATCAATATACCAGGCAGATTAAGCAGGGATGATGAAATCTCCACAGTTTGTCCTCTAAGATCATGACATCAACTCCTCACATATGGATGAACCATGGAATGCAAGGGAATGATACCTCATGGTGCAGTAATCTTTAAAAGCCTTTATTTGTAATAAAATGAAAAAGAATGGATATATAAGGCAAAGACTTATAGTCCTTTCGGTATCAATGTCCAATGGAACGTTAATGCATTTATTAACAATGCCTGATTGTTCTGTGTTTGCATGTATTTCATATAGCATTTACAATATATCTAGGGACACTGGTTTTATAGGCCGGTGTAATAATTTTACATGTATACCTATTTTTCTCTTCATTTATTCTTTTAATAGTTTTTTCATAAAGTTCTATATTCAGTTTTTTAATGTTTGTCATTGAACTTTGCACAATTTCCACAAGATGGCGTTGTCTCCTGGCATGCAGAGCTTGTTTACATTGACAGTAATTAGATTGAGTTTATCACAATCTATTTAGTTATATATATATCTATATGCAATCATGTCAAAAAGGTTCCATGTTGTTCTATTTCGTTAGCCAAAGTAATTTTGTGTAACGTTTATCCGGCCAAGGATGTATCTGTTTGGTTGTGTTTACCAGATTAACTTTTTAATGGTTGGAATACACCACTAATCACTTCCGGTAGGTTTGGTGCCATCCTTTGTTCATTAAGGTGACTTCCTGTTCGTTGGAATGCAATTTACTTCCTCTGTCAGCTCATTGTCCTGTCTATATAATGTACTCCTTTGTACATCTGGCCACGCCCCTGATTACATCAATCTATGACGAAACGCATAGGTAGGAGCTTGTGACCAGATGTGGAGCGAGTGCATGTGGGGACGTGGCAGCCATCTTATTGGCAGTTTATGCTGTGGATACTATCTAACAAACCCACATGTTCTAACAGTGATCAGAGATAGGGCGGCACAGTGGTGTAGTGGTTAGCACTCTCACCTAGCAGTAAGAAGGGTCACTGGTTCAAAGCCCAACCACGACACTACCTGCCTGGAGTTTGCATGTTCTCCCTGTGCCTGCGTGGGTTTCCTTCGGGTACTCTGGTTTCCTCCCACAATCCAAAGACATGCAGGTAGGTTAATTGGCTTCTGTCCAAAATTGGCCCTAGTATATGAATGGGGACCTTGGATTGTCAGCTCCTTGAGGATAGGGACCAATGTGAGTGTGCAATGTACAGGGATAGGGACAATTGTAGACACTCACTGAGGTTGAACTGGATGGACTGGTGTCTTTATTCAACCTTACTAACTATGAAACTATGTGAGTGCACAATTTTTCATTTTATTACAAATAAATACTTTTAAAGATTACTGCACCATGAGGTATCATTCCTTTGCATTACATGGTTCATCCGTATGTGAGGAGTTGATGTTATGAGCTTAGAGGACCGATTGTGGAGATTTCATCATCTCTGCTTAATCTGCCTGGTATATTGATAGTTGAATGTGGATATCAAGGCTATTTATAAAATCCAAGGCTCATCTGACCCCTGTAATAAGGGTCCACAGAGGATGGTAAGAGGCAGTGTGTTTGGGTGTCGTGGTGGCTTTCTTCCCTCTCTACATGATCAAGAGTTTTACCCCATGATGTGTGGTTCATATTGATTCCATCAAGGAATTTTTATATTTTAAGGGCATTATTTTCGAGTACTGCACCTTTTTTCCCTATCACTGATATTGCTGTTCAACTTTGTGCTGACAGCCTGAAAGATTATTAATTTACTTATTGAGTTATAACATTTTATATTATTTGGATATTCAACCAGTGCACGAGAATTCTTTTTATTTTAGTTACTGCAAGCTTAACGCTATATATTTGCGTTACTGCAAGTTTAACGCTGTATTTTTCATTGTGTTAAATGAGACCCTCTACCACAACTAATTGGTTAAACTGATTGTGGGCCACATACCTGATACGTAGAGTCAAAACATGAATTCCTCAGACTGGGACTTTAAACTGAGCCATAAACAGTTTGATGGTAAAAAAAATCAAAACTTAGTACACATTGATAATATATAGCAACATAAACACAGGGATATACACAACAAACACAAATATTGGGAACATAAATGGAAACCAGCAGCAAGGAAAAGCTCACAGCTTTGTCAGACAGGCAGAATGTCCAACGTGTTTCAAAAAACAAAATGCAGATCTTCTTCGGAGGTGGGGGGCTTGCAGTTTCCAGATCTGTAGCTTCT
Source organism: Lithobates pipiens (assembly GCF_037356315.1). Lineage (NCBI taxonomy): Eukaryota > Metazoa > Chordata > Amphibia > Anura > Ranidae > Lithobates > Lithobates pipiens. The sequence continues at coordinate 78,497,705 of NW_027507748.1, forward strand.
ATCCCAAATGTTGATGCTCAACCCATAAAGGCAAAGAACATAACTCAAAAATGAAAAGAAAGCTATGTCCAACAGAGCAGTGCACAAGCAACAGAAAACGTGAATGACATCAGCCAGGGGTCCATATATTGTGGGATGATCTTATTATATAACTTGGTGGTATAAATCTATATAGACCATAACCATAGAGGAGAGGTAGAATAGTGTTTTCCCCTTGATGCAGGTCCAGTTGATAGAGAGTGTATATCAAAAATTACTAAACCATCCAGAACATCAAGGGTTAAAGATGGTTGTATCCATCAGCCAGATATCTGGATGTGCATTATGGATCTTAAAGCTGGAGTCTAATAATGTGGCTGGAGGTGTGGCTGGTGGTGTCTGGCAAGCTACAGCAGAGATTTCATTGTATTACTGCAAGTTTAACACCATCTATTTCATTGCATTACTGCAAGTTTACCGCCATATAGTTCTGTGAATTACTGAAAGTTTAACTCTGTATATTGCATTGCATTACTGCAAGTTTAACGCCATATATTTCAATGTGTTACTGCAAGTGTAACGCCATATAGCTCTGTGCGATAATGCAAGTTTAACGCCATATATTTCATTGCGTTACTGCAAGTTTAACACCATATAGTTCTGTGTGTGTTACTGCACATTTTATGCAGTATATTGCAGTATATTATAGTGTATCCGTGAAGAGTATCTGTGTTGTGAATACTCAAGTTAAAGTGCACCAAACACCACTTTCCATTGATTAAAGTGCATCCACGTATACATTGTATACGTGGAGTGTGTAGCCATTTTAGGTGGTCAAACACAGCCAGAGATCAGTTGGCTGAAATTCTGCAGGAATTCCACATGCCCATAAATGGCCTGAATTGTGACATGCCCACCAGGTGGAATTCGACTTTGGCAGTGCTGCAGCAGCTGCACATGCAGCAGAGAGCTGTCAATGAGTACCTATGTGAGTATGGCAGAAGGACAGGCTCCGGCCAGCTCAGATTTTTTCCCACCCCAATGGCTGCTCATAAAGGATACATGCAATGTACTGTCAACATTTGAGAAGGCCACAAGGATGGTGAGCTGTGGCAATGCATGCATTAGTGACACAATCCCTGTTGTGTTCCTGCTGGAACAGACTCTGTATGGCATTATGGACAGGGCACTCGAGACAGAGCAGCATGATGAAGAGGAGGATTTCCTTTTCTTTCAAAGCCCACTTTATGCAGACACCATTGTTCCTATGCCACATAACACACAAGAGGGGAGAGAGGAGGAGGAAGATTCTGGAAGTTTTTACATGAATTGCTTTGAATTAGGGAATATATTTCCCTAAAAGAGAATGACTCAAAAAACAGGCTATTGAGACCAATATCTTAAAATTTACATCACTTTTCTAATAAGACATAAAGGTTGGTTGATATATTTAAAAACAAATAGTGTTTTGAAATCTGGGAATTGAGGGGTGATATCTAATGCTTACCCTAGTAGGGGCTGCCAGGGCTGGACTGGGACAAAAATGTAGCCCTGGACTTCATCCAGACCAGCCCAGGGCACAACACATCAGGGTACAGTGCACATTAGGGCACTGTACAGAGCCCAGCACATCAGGGTACAGCACATCAGGGTACAGAGCCCAGCACATCAGGGTACAGAGCCCAGCACATCAGGGTACAACACATCAGGGCACAGAGCCCAGCACATCAGGGTACAGAACATCAGGGTACAGAGCCCAGCACATCTGGGTACAGCACATCAGGGTACAGAGCCCAGCACATAAGGGCACAAGGCACATCAGGGCAGAACACATCAGGGTACAGCACACCAGGCCACATGAGGGTATAGCACATCAAGACACAGCCCATCGGGGTACAGGACATCAGGGCACAGCTCACAGTACACCGGGGCACAGCACATCAGGGCACACGACATTGAGGCACAGCACACCGGGGCACAGAACATCATGGCACAAGGCATTGGGGCATGGGGCACATCAGGGCACAGCACATCAGGGCATGGGGCACATCAGGGCATAGGACATCAGGGCACAGCACATAAGGGCACGGGGCACATCAGGGCACATCAAGGCACAGGGCACATCAGGGCACATTGGGGCACATCAGGGCAAAGGGGCACATCAGGGCACGGGGCACATCAGGGCACATAGCACATCAGGGCATTGGGGAACACATGGCCACATGACCCATTAGGGCACAGGGCATGGGGCATATCAGGGCACAGGGCACATCAGGGCACATCAGGTACATATCAGCACATCGGGGGGCATAGCACATCAGGGCACAGGGCATATCAGGGCACATAGTACATCAGGGCACGGGGCACATCAGGGAACAGGGCACTGGGCACAACAGGCCACATGGCACATCAGGGCACAGGGCACATCAGGGCATGGGGCACATGGCACATCACTGCACATGGCACATCAGGTCATGGGGCACATCAGGGCACATGGCACATCGGGGCACATCAGGGCTTGGAGCACATCAGGGCACATCATGGGGCACATCAGGGAACATGGCACATTATGGGATCGTTTACTAGCCTGGCCAGCATGCAGAGTAGCGCAGGAAGCGCCTGTCTGTAATAAGTTCTCTCTCATGTCACGCAGCGCTGTTCACTCCTCTCTTATCATCTATTCCCATTGGCTTGTGACATCATCTGGGATAGACGAGAAGAGATGAGGAGCCATCGGGGAGCGAACAGTGCTGCATGACATGAGAGAGAACTTATTACAGACAGGCGCTTCCTGCGCTACTCCGCATACTGGCTAAATCTCGATCTACCCATCAGGTGTCAGCTGTTGGCGATTGGCAAGTAGATCACGTGGACCTCCGAGGCAATAGGAGGCCGCTAAAAGCAACCCACTGAGCCATCGGCCCACTGGGAATCTCCCGGTAGTCCCAATGGCCAGTCCATCCCTGGGGGCTGCTGAGAATGAGTCCAGGTCTCCCACAATAGTACAGAGGCTGCCAGTCAAACAAGCTCAGTTTCACACACACACCAACAATTCAGGCTCACTCTAGAGCAAGGGTGTCCAAACTTTTTTCAAAGAGGGCCAGATTTGACGAAGTGAACATGGGTGAGGGCCGACCATTTCGCCTGACATTCCTTGAACCATTAAAATGCAGACGTCCGAGCACTAATACACGGCCCAACAAGAATTCTCTTGCCTTTGTCGCGCTCGTTCCCGACACACAGACGAATGCTCTGCTCTTTAGGGGTACCGTTAATTCTTAATGATTCCCCACACATTGGAAATGTGGGGTGCTTTTGGTGCAGTGCAATTAAAAAAAAAAAAGCTCTGGGACTTCTTTCCCTGCATTTTGTAGGTGGGGAAGCCCATTGAAATGCATGGGCTGCCCTACACGCAGCATGCAGCCACGCAGATGTGAACCAAGGGCTTGTTGGAGGGGCAGTAAAACCACATGGTTAAGGTGTTTTACCACCCCCAACTTCTCCCCCTTTAGCTGCAGAGGGAGCAGCTGGGAGTGTACACATGCTGTGGCTGCAGCTGGAGGTATACCCAGGGTGAATAGGCCTGCACTGCAACTACCCCGCAACTGTTTGGATTGCACAGTTGTGGTATAGTAATGCTGCATTTACAGGCTTAAAACAGGTGGTGAGGAAGCAACATAATGCCTCTTTACCGCCTTTCAAATGCCTCTGAAAAGCGATCTGTGTATTGATTGCTTTTCAGAGGAGCAGCAGTCCTGGCTGCTATCACACACAAGCCCTACAAAAGCAGTTCTGATGGTACAAGAATGAAGGGGGGTGTCTGGATTAAAAGTAACACACAGACACATACACACATGCGCACACATACAGACAAATGCACACACACATACACACAGACATACACACATACAGACACATGCATACACATACAGACGCATGCATATACTTACATACATACAGACACATGTACACACATACATACAGACACATGCATACACATACATACAGACATACATGCACATGCACACACACAGACATATATGCACACGCACACACATACATGCACAGACATACATACAGACACACATGCACACACATACAGACACACATACATGCACACACATACAGACATACATGCACACACATACATGCATACATACAGACATGCACACACATACATGCAGACATGCACACACAGACATACATGCACACACACATACATACACACATGCACACACACACAAACAGACATACATGCAGACACACACATACAGACATACATGCACACACATACATACATGCACACACATACATACAGACACGCACACACATACATACAGACATGCACACACATACACACATACAGACATACATGCACACACACACACACACACACACACACATACAGACATACATGTGCACACACACACACATACAGGCATACATGCACACACATACAGGCATACATGCGCACACAAACACATATAGGCATACATGCACACACACGCACACATACAGACAGACATGCACACACATATATACATACATACAGACACACATGCACACACACACATACAGACAGACAGACATGCACACACATACATACAGACGCACACACACACACACACACACACACACACATACATACACACATAGACACATAAATAAAGCCTTTTTAAAATGAATCTATAGCTTGAAGCACAGTACCGTACCTTTCCAGCTTTCTCATTCAGCTGGGTACTGCACTGTAGGGGGAAGCAGAGATCACAGCACACTCCTCTGCACTTTACTTTCACTTTTGAAGCCGACGGAGCTTCACACAGTGCCGGGATTGGGCTCATCTGACAGCCCTGATCCCGCAGCACACCAGGCGGACCGTTCAAAACCGGACCGCGGGCCGCGATTGGCCCGCGGGCCGGACTTTGGACATACCTGCTCTAGAGGATCACTTTTTAGTATTTATTGCTGAAGAACTTCAACAGAAGAGGAGTTTAGGGTCTCAGGATACTCCCAAATGATCAGCATCAATGATAGGAGGACAAACGTCTGTTCTACTCTTTCAATAGCAGCTTTCTGGTGGTAGCAGAGAATAGCCAGTACATCTAGGACCCTACCGCAGCAGTCCATAAAGCCACTTCTGGTACTTAGTTCACTTATCGCACGTGCACAACTAATAGTCCACAGCAAGGTCTTTACTCACAGTGTCCCAGAAGCTGTCTGCCACCCAGCACCTACAGGTAGATCCTAAGTGATTGAAATAACAAAAACCTTCTCCGGACCTGAGACTTCAGTGCAGTGCCCTCCAGCAAATGTAATCCTCAGGCAATTCAGCAGCGGCTGAGACCCAGACTGCAGTTTCTTGTCTTAGTGAAGCTGCCTACAGGGGCAGCAGCCCAGAGAGAACCTAGAAGCCTCTCTTGAGGGAAACAACAATCTGCTCAGGCCTACTGCATATTTATCGCCTCCCCAGCCACCTTCTGGATGCCTCCTTCCAGGGATTGGCTGTGCCACTGATAATTTTAATCTCCTAGCCCAAAGTTGTAAAAAAAATTGCCGGAGACAGGGGTAAATGATCAAACTGTAAACTTAGGAAATCCTGAGTAGACCCACACAATCAACGACTGCTCCCTTCACTACAATGGAGACAACAATTTTATTTACCTAATAGCCTAACTGGAGGAGGGCTCTATAGATGCAAGAAGTATTCCAGCATCTCTTCTTCTCATTATAGTAAATCAGCCACTAGTGGTATTATTATTATTATTATTACTTGCAGCAAACTTTGATTTTCATCAACATAGATCATGCATTCGGGGAAGCATAAATATTGTCATTCTATTTCTACATTGTACAAAAATGTTTGCAGTTTAAAACAAGTCAACGGACAATATGATCTTTTCCTTTTCTTTTGACTATTTTATTATTCATGTTTTTATTTTTCTTCATATACTGAAAGAAATGATAAAATCATGTATAAATTGCTTGGATGGAAAAAGATCTGCCACCTCCATTTCCTAAAATGACAAACTCTGTAAAATGTACTAAATAAATCTACAATATTTGTTCATCTGACAGCATTCCAGATGTATTAGCCTTCCTGCGTGGCTCACCATCATAAGCTACAAGTAAAGATGACAATGTAAAAAATGTGTGGAGAGAAAAAAAATTACATGTTGGCACTGATATTAGGAGTTCTTCATATGAAAGGCCCCATCTCAGCATATTTTTTATAGAGCATGCCGTGTTATGTATGAAAACCAATCTAGATGCTTTGTTGTTTATTTTTGGAAAATAAAAAGTAGCCACTAAATGTAATAGCGGGATAGCAAGATAAAAAGTGTATATTATGAAAATAACTTTCTAACAGATTAAAGCAGAGTTTCACCCAAAAGTGGAACTTTCGCTCGTTGTACTCCTCCTCCCTCTCCGGTGCCACATTTGGCACCTTTCAGGGGGGAGGGGGGCAGGATACCTGTCTTTCACAGGTATCATATTCCCACTTCCTGGATCCTCAGCCACGGGTATTGATGTCATCGCTTGCCGGGCCAGTAGGAGAAAGGAGCTGAGCCTGGTGAATGCGTAGTAGGGCTCCCGGTGTGAAGCTGGAAGGCTTCACTGCTGGGTTCCCTCACTCGCAATGGAGGCAGCATGCACCCGACAGCTGATGGAAACATTAGCTGCGGCGCCGACCTCGCTGGACTCCAGGACAGGTGAGTGTCCGATTATTAAAAGTCAGCAGCTGCAGTATGTGCAACTGATGAATTTTAATTTCTGCAGCAGGGGCGAACCTCTGCTTTAATAGTCATGAGTAGAGATATAAATGAATAGTTAAACAAAACTTGTGCTTAAAAAGGCCAACATTTCTCTCATAGCACCCTGAGAGAATTCCTCCAGAATGGTCACGCATTCCCATAGCTGCAAAGGGTGGGCCAACTCAATATTGAACTCTATGGACTAAGACTAGGATGCCCTTAAAGTTCATGTGCGTGTAAAGGTAGGTGTCTGAATACTTTTAACAATATAGTGTATGCTTAATGCTGGACTCCAACCAACAGCCACGCACACAAGTGAAATACAAATAGGACAACGGTTTTGCCTGCCAAAGGATTTATGTGAAGGGCATTTACAGGTATATTCATGAGGTATTCTTTCCTCAAGTGGTGGCTTCTAAAACTATCCACAGATATATTACATTGCTTGCCAGACTTTAAGTCTAGGTTCACATCTATGCGCTTGATGCATTTTTCAGGCACATTTTGCAGTGCATTTTGAATCTTGAAACCCTCATTTTGTTTGCATGTTTGCATGCAGTTTTCATACATTTTACTTTTTTTCTCTTTAAACACACTGCATATAGCTGGTTGCTAAGCAGGGGGCCGGGAAGCTGGCCGCTGAGTCCTTAACAACCGATTAGTCCCCGGTGACAGCTTAATGTGAAAAAAGTAAATTGCCGGAAAAAATAAAAAATAAAAAAAAAACGGTGTGGGGTCCCCTCTCAGGTCTAGTATGGATTTGGAGGGAACCCCTCTGCCAAAATATAAAAAAAATGGTGTGGGATCCCTCCAAAATCCATACCAGAGCCTTATCCAAGCATGCTGCCCGGCAGGTCCGGAAAGGGAGGGGACGAGCGAGCGTCCCCCTTATTAACCATACCAGGCCGCATGCGCTTAACATGGGGGGATGGGTCCTTAACAAAGGGCCTCTTCCCAACAATCATGGCTGGTTTTGGTTGGGGTCTGCAGGTGGGGACTTATCAGAATCTGAAAGTCCCCTTTAACCTCCCTAGCGGTGATCCCGAGTCTGGCTCGGGCTGGGATTTCAGTACCACGAGCGGTAACCCCGAGCCAGACTCGGGATCGCATCGCTGGATACAGGGAGAATACAGGGAGAGGTTTATTTACCTTGTCCCCTGGATCCAGCAATGTCCTCCACGCTGTGTGTGTGAGCTCCTCCGCTCGATTCACACAGTGCCAGATTGCCGTCGAGCTCCGGTCCCTGCGACGTTACGATGTACGGGAGCGGAGATCGGTGCCAAATTCAAAAAAGTAAAAACACACAATACACATACAGAACTGTAATCTTACAGATTACAGTACAGTATAAAAAAAAAAATACACACCCCATTTGTCCCTAGTGGTCTGTGCAGTGCCCTGCATGCACTTTTATATTATAAATACTGTTTTTTTCTGCCTGGAATTTGGAGATTGTCCATAGCAACCAAAAAGTGTCCCTTTATGTCAAAAGTGATTTTAGACCAACTAGAAAACAGCGATAATAGATTAGAATCACTTGCAGAATTGAGCGATAGCGATTTGTGGGGAGATCTGTCATCAAACACTAAATCATATAATAATAAGTGTTTTTGGATTTGATTACATTATTGAATAATTTGTATTATTATTTATTATCATTATTTATTATCATTATTTATTATATTATAAATGTTATCATACCCGGGATGTCTGCTAGACTCTGGTTTGAACAGATTTAAGAGCGTTATTCCTAAGAATTGCAGGCCTACAATATAAAATGCCAAATTTCCAAGCAAAATAATTCTACCGCTTTCAGCACCTATAATCAGAACTAATCATACCGCCAGGGAGGTTAAGAAGGATGCCCCCAGATCTGCCCCCCATGTGAATGGGCAGAAGACGGCACCAGGAGAGACTGCACCATGAGAGACAGCAGTGGGAGAAGACAGCTTAGAGTTATTTTATTAAGGACTTGTCAGAAAACTTTTTTTTTTTCTACATTTTACTGCTTTTAGAGGTGAATGGGCATGGGTACAATGTACCCATACCCATTCACATGGGGGGGGGGCAGGGATCTGGGGGCCCCTTCTTAAAGGTGGGCTTCCAGATTCTGAAGGTCCCCCACCCACAGACCCCAACAACCACTGGCCAGATTGAGGGCATGTGGCCTAGTATGGTTCAGGAGGGGGGGGGGGGGGCACTTGCTTGTCCTCTCTCTTTCCTGACCTGCTGGGCAGCATTCTCAGATAAGGGCCTGTTATGGATTTTAGGGGACAACACAACATTTTAAAAAAATGGCGTGGGGAGCCCCACCCTGTTTTTTTTGTGCTTTAATTTTTTTCCTACGTTTAGCTGTAGTTGGGGGACTCATCAGTTGTTAAGGATGCGGCAGCCAGCTTCCTGGCCCCCTGCTTAGCAACCAGCTATATACAGTGTTAAAATAAAAAATGCAAAACACATCAAAAATCGCATCACAAACACAACACTTGCCTTTCTGTTGCGGTTCCATTGAAGCGAAATGCATAGATGTGAACTTGTACCATAGGAAACTATGTTAAATGGACTGTAGTTCATTTCTGAAAACTGCAAAACACACTAAAAAACACATAGGTGTCATATAGGTGTCAATCTAGGGTAAGTCAGTTCCTAAATTTGTAAATGGCTTCATAAATATGAATATGCATGTAACCAACATCATTAATTTACCCACAAAGCAGTTCAGACAGTCTAATCATACTCTCAGTGTAGTACTCCGAGTGGGCAATGCATATGAAGATAATAACAGTTACACACATCTAACTCATTACCACATTTCGTTTGCTAAGCAGCACCATTCTATACTCAATTGACTAAACATACAGCAGCTAAACAGTGGATTAAACTAAACCTGCATTAAAAGTCTACTGTTTTTGAGCTATCTTACATCTGTTAGCTATTTTTAATTCACATTTCAAGCAGAAACATTACCACATGCAGAGCATACTAATATTATTGAAGCTAAATGTAAAAAAAACACCACAAGTAAAAAAAATAAACAAATAAATAAAAAAAACAAAGTGCAACTCACAGGAGTTTTGCAGTGTGCATGTGCATATATTAATGCTTTGGTCATGGCAAGCACACATAAACAATTTCTTATACTACTGCATTTGAATGCATGTGTTAATAATAAATACACGTACTTACACTACTGTATTTGCTCATTGTACTGTAGTGTATAGGTTTTTTTTTTGCAGCTGCTTCTGTGTTTGGCTTATGTGTTTCAACCCTTAGAAAGCAATAATGGTACTTGTCTCTTTTTTTAATCTTACTTTGAGCATTTTTCTGTTCATTTTATCTGCGTATTAGGCACAGAAACTGAAACTGCATGTTCAAGCAACCTGCTAACAGGCACTCCATGCTTTACATTGAACATGACTGTATGCTTCAGTAGATCAGTTAAGGGATTGCTTTTGTTGAGGCTGCAAATGTCTGTATGCTCATTTGACATAAGTGCGCAATAGCAATTTCTGCATTATACAGGATTTTTATAGCAACAACAGTTTGCACAGTGCTTTACGATATGAAGGAAGACAGTTCAGCAACAATATAATTTAATGCAAGAAGGTTAGCAAGGTTCTACTCCTGAGAGTTTATAATCTAGTAGAGAAGTGCAATTGGAAGAGCTGATGGGAAAAATAAAAGATTCAGTTGTTAGCTGAAGGCAGGATAGGCTTCCCTGAAGAGATGAGCTTTCAGGGATCACCTAAAAGTGAATAGAGAAGGAGATAGCTGGATAGATTGAGGTAGAGAGTTTCTGAGGTTAGGAGAGGAGCACCTGGAGACAAGCATGAGAGGAGGAGACAAGGGAGCTAGGAAGCAGGAGGTCTTCAGGGAAACAGAGAGGGCAGTATGGGTGATATATTGAGGCAAGATTGGTGATGTAGATTGGGGCACTGTTGAAAAATGGCTTTATATGTTGTTGTTAAAGTTTTACATTTTATTTGTTGGACAGTGGTGGAGAGGGGTTTCAGACACTGAGCGGTTGGTAAGGTGGATAAGTCTGGCAGCAGCATTCATGATAGCCTAAAGGGGAGCTAGTCTTCATAGAGGTAGGCCTATAAGGAGGGAGTTGCAGTTTTCATTGGTTTCTTTTCAAATAACGGTTTCTTTATTTTGAGTATCAACATAAAAAAATAAACAGTACAGAAGCATAGTAGCAGAGGCGGAATTACAAGACATAGCATGGTTAGAAATAAGCACGCTACCCGTGATAATGAGTCAGGGGCGCATACAACAAGGCAGAAGTGTGTGGTCGACCGAGCATGGGGGTCAGTAAACACATACCGTCAACTGTCCGCTCCCAAACCCGAGAAGCCCGGTAAGTTCTGCCATAAGGCCTATGCATTACACTGAAATCGCAGCAGCAAGAGACCGCCGCATGTACAATCAAAGTTAGTAGAGAAAGGACAGGAAAGAGATAAGAAAGAGAAAGCCAGTGGTCCATGTCGTCACACCATACTCGGTACACCTCTAATCCTCCAGCAGCCGCCATCTCCTCCAAACCAAATCAAATTCCTCCAGCCTGTCCCGTATTCTGGCAGTCATTTTCTCCATGAGTTCTATGTCCTTAATTCTAGCGTAAAGGGCTTCCATAGTCGGAGCCAATTGGCTTTTCCAATTAAGGGCTATCAAGCAGCGGGCAGCCGTGAGAATATGTCTTAAAAGCTTCCGGGACGGTTTAGCTATTTTAAGGCGGGACAGGCCGAGTAGGAAGAACTTGGGTTCAAACGGGATAGGCACTTCCAACAAGCGGACAAGGAGCTGTTGGGTCATGGTCCAGAAAGGGGATATCGAGGGGCAGGCCCAATATATATGGAGCAGGGTACCTCTATCTTTTAAGCAGCGCCAACAGCGATCCGAAGTGGTAGGGTAGATTTTGTGCAGGACCGCTGGGGTCCGATACCAATGAAAGAGTATTTTATAGGCATTTTCCTTGTAAAGAGTGCAAAGGGAGGATTTGGCCGCCTGTCGCCACACCCCCTGCCAATCCTCAAGTGAGAGCTCCTCGCCTAGGTCCCTCTCCCACTTCAACATGTATTTATGCTTGCCCTTCGTCTGGGAGTGGTGCGAGCTGAGAATGCGGTAGAAGTCCGAAATTAACCCCCTGCGAGTCCGTCCGTCCAATATAATCATCTCAAATGGGGAGGGTGGGGAGAATTGAAGTCTCGGGGCTATGGATTGTGCAAAGTGTCTTATTTGGAGGTAACTGTAGAACGTCTGTCGGGGGAGGTCGGGGGAGGTCGGGGGAGGCCTGGAGATCCGAGAAAGAGAGCAGTCTTCTCGATCTGGGGTCTACCAGGTGTCCTAGGTGAAACAGGCCTCGAGATGCCCAGGGCCAGGACATCTGGTGGGTCAAGCTGTCTGGGAGCGTGGGGTTACAAAGGAACGAGGTCAGCAGGGAGGACTCCGAATGTAGCTTGCATTGACGGGACAGCTTCTGCCAAAGCTGGCGGAGGTGGGCCATCGAGCCCAACAACCGGCTCGAGTCAATCACTACCTTCGCCCCCCAGAGCATACTGTTCGGGTGTACTGGAGCTAACCATATTTTTTCTATCTCCGACCACTTGTTGTACGACCGTTGTGGGAACCATGACACTATTGCCCAGAGCTGTGTCGCCTGGTAGTACCGAACCAAGTCAGGGAACGCCAAACCGCCATCAGAGCGCAGGGCAGTCAAAACTGTGCCAGGAACCCGATGTTGCCTGAAGTTCCACACAAATTTTAGCAGGTCTTTCTGGAGCGTACGGAGGTGGGCATAGGGGATCGGGACAGGCAGTGTCTGAAATAAGTAGAGGAGTTTGGGGAGGATTACCATTTTAATGGATGCGATCCGCCCCGTAAAAGAAACATGGTGTGTCTTCCATTTATGGATAAGTCCCCTGATCTCCCTATAAAGGGGGGGGGAAGTTGGCCTGGTATAGGGTGTGGAAGAAAGGTGTAAGTTGAACCCCTAGGTATTTGAGAGAGGAGGTCTCCCAACGGTAGGGGAAGGCCGAACGCAGATAGGCCCCTTCAGCTAGGGGCATATTAAGTGGAAGGGCTACGGATTTGGATGTGTTGATTTTGTAGCCCGAGATCGCCCCGTATTGATTAAGTTCCGCGTGTAGGTTGGGCAGGGTGGTCCTGGGCTGGGTCAGGGTGAGGATGACGTCGTCTGCAAAAAGTGAAATTTTAAATTCCCTACCCCGAACTGGGATACCCCGAATATCTGGGTTTCTTCTAATGGCCTCCGCCAGGGGCTCAACACAGAGTGCAAACAGCAGAGGAAAAAGCGGACAGCCCTGGCGGGTGCCATTAGTGATAGAGAAAGTCGGGGAAGTAGCATATGGGGTCTTGACTCGAGAGGTGGGGGTGCTGTAAAGGTGTTGTATAGCTTGCAGGAAGGGACCCCGAAAGCCCATACGGGAGAGCGTTGCCGTCATGAAGGGCCAGCTCAGGCGATCGAACGCCTTCTCCGCGTCCAGACTTAGGACCAGGGAAGGGGCGGCCCGTCTTGTTTGCGACGTCAATGAGGTCGATGACTTTCCTAGTGTTGTCACCTGCTTGTCTGAGAGGAACAAAGCCTACCTGGTCCTTATGGACCAGGTCAGGGAGGATTGCGTTGAGGCGGTTCGCCAGGATTTTTGTAAAGATCTTAAGGTCCGAGTTCAATAGGGCGATAGGCCTATAACTGGCGCAGGAGGTCGGGTCCTTGTCCGGTTTTGGGATAAGGGATATAAAGGAAGCCAGCATCTCCGTCGGGACAGGGGTCTGTGCGAGGAAGGAGTTGAACAGTTTGGTCATGTACGGGCTCAAGATGGGTAGGAAAGTCTTGTAATACTCGTACGGGAAGCCATCAGGGCCCGGAGACTTGTGGGCTGGGAGCGCCTTGACAGCTGCTACTAGTTCCTCATCTGTGACAGGGGCATTCAAGACCTGGAGGTTCGCGTCCCCCACTTGGGGCAGTGTCAGGTCAGCTAGATAATTGGCGATGCGGTCAGCTAAGTGAGAGGTTGGTGGGTTATGTGGTATGTCCCGCTTGTTATACAGGTCCGTGTAAAAGTCTGCGAATGTATCCGCGATATCCTGTGGGTGAGACAGAAGGTCTCCCCTACCGTTTTTAACTTGGGAGGGCGTGGAGGCTTGGGTGCGATCGGCCAGCTTCCTAGCCAGTAAGGTCTGCGCTTTGTTGCCCTTATCATAGTAGAGCTGACGTAAGCGGATGAGCGCTTTTTCAACCGAACCTAGCGCGAGATCGCGTAAAGTTAATCTCGCCTGCACTATTTGTTTAACCAGTGACAGAGAAGGAGACCCCCGAAGCTTAGCCTCAAGGGTCTTCAGCCGCCCCTCAGCTATCCGCCTAGCGGCCTGTGTATCTCTCTTCAGAGCTGAAGAGAGAGCAAGGCAGCGGCCCCGGACGACTGCCTTATGAGCCGCCCAAAGGGTAGGGCAGGTAATGTCAGGAGTGTCATTCTCGGCAAAGTACAATCGGAGCATGGATTCCAGCTCCGTGGTGGCCGGGGGGTGCTGCAGGAGATAAGTGTTCAAACGCCTGTTGCATGGCTTGCGAAGGGGAGCTCCAATGTGCGTCAGGGTGATCGGGGCATGGTCGGACCAAGAGATGGGTAGTATGTGTGCTGCCCGGACGGCCCGCAGTGTGTGGCTGTTCACAAAGAAATGATCAATACGGGAGTGGGTGCGGTGTGGGGCAGAGTAGAAGGTGTATTGACGATCCCGTGGGTGTAGAGTGCGCCAGGCGTTAAAAAGAGCGCGTCTTCTGGTGAGCTGGCGGAACAATCTCGAATCCCTCAGGACTCTGGCTTGAGACGCCTGAGGGTTCACCACCAGGCGATCGTGTGTGGCAGATGGGAGAAGATTGAAGTCCCCCCCTATCACCAGAAGCTCGGATGGCGACCTATAGAGGCGAGAGAGAACGCCAGACAGAAATCGATGCTGGTGGACATTCGGGGCATAGAGGGCGCATAGAGTCACCGCCTGCGCCTGCCAGATACCGAGAACGATAACATAATGGCCCTTTGGATCTAGGTACGTCGATATGGACGTAAAGGGGGAGCCCTTTCTAACGAGTATAGCCACCCCCGCCCTCTTACGCGAGCCAAAAGCTTGGTAAGCTAGGGGGAAATGTCTTGAGGCAAATTTAAAGGAATCCCCCCAATTAAAATGTGTTTCTTGGACCATCACTATGTCCGCCCCGGATCGTCTAAATTCCTGAAGTGCAAGATGACGTTTTTTGTTGGAGTTTAGGCCATGTACATTTAACGAGAATATCTTAGCCATGGTCGGGGTTGGTCATACTTAGCTTCCGCCGCTGGATGGACACGTGCCCTGGGGGGAGAGACGGCCGCCGGGAGAGGGCTGACAAACAATCGGACCACTGACAGAGGCCCGCACAGGGGGCGGGATAGAGAAGGAGTCTAGAAAAGAAAAAAAGAATGAAAACATAAACAAGGTACATAACCAACATAAACTGCAACATATGTCAGGTCCAGGTGTCCTATAGGGACACTGAACCTCAGGGGTTCCTGTAGGTCACCTGGTCTGGGCGTCTCCGGACCCCCCCAAAAAAAAAGAAGAAAAACAGGTAGGGGGGAGAAGGCCAGGCCAGGTAGACACCAATAGTCCGTAAAGTTCAAGGGAACCAATAAGTGGAGAACCACGGGGGGGTCTGTAACTCGGGAGTCGATCAGTCCTCCGACTCTACCTAAGCCAGCCCTGGGTGAAAAAACTTTTCCAAGGAAACAAAAATAACAAAACAAGCAAAAAAGAAAAGAAACAAAACAAAAACAAAAAAAAAAGGGAAATCTTGTAGCGTTCTGGCCATCGGGGGGGAAGGGGGGTGAACAAACCCCCAGTAAAACAAAATGAGTGAGAACTCAAACAAATGGCAGGAAGGTCCGCTGATGGGGGGATCCACGTCACTTGTGTTTAGGTGATCTGCGGTCTGGATCCGGGCCTCTGTGCCGTTTAGCTGAGGGGACTTTCTGCCAGATCACCGGCGGGGGCGGCAGAGAAGCTATCAGATCCCATTCAGGGAGCTTGGGGGGCGATATGCCCAGAGTGTCGCAGAAGGAGGCCAGGTCCTCTGGGTATCGAAGGGAAGCTGATTTCCCTTGGTTTCTTGCCGTCAGGCAAAAGGGGAAACCCCATCGATATAAAATATTCTTGGCCTGCAAGGCTTGAAGAAGGGGCAGCAGGAGCCGTCGTTTTTGAAGGGTTATCCAGGAGACATCCGGGTAGACCTGAATCGGAGCATTGTCAAACATGAGGTTGCGAATGGAGCGGGACTTACGCATGATGTCTTCCTTGAGGGGGAAAGAATGGATCCTGCAGATAACATCTCTCGGTTTGGAGGCAGGACCCTTGGGACGGAGGGCTCGATGGGCTCTGTCCATCTCAATGGGCTTGGCGGGGTCTTCCCCCAGCATTCCGTTAAACAGTGCTTGCAAAGAGGTCTGTAGGTCTGTAGATGTTATTTCTCCGGCCTCTATTATCGAGATCTTCCACGTGGCGCTGCATATCTCGTAGGAGGAGTCGGTGGTCCGAGTTCTCTACCTGAGTACGGTGTACAGCTAGCTTAGTCTCCTGGATCTCCTCCTCTGCCATCTCGACTCGTTCAGCCAGGTGTTTAAGGCCGGCGTGGAGGGACTGCATTTCAGCGCGACAGGTTGCTTTCACGTCCGCTACGAGCTGTTTAAAGTCATCTTTGGTAGGCATGGCAGACAGATAGGAGTGCCAGGGGGGATATCCACCCTCGCGATGCCCCGTGGGGGACTGGGGCGGCGATGAGTATGGAGGAGAGCCTCCGCGCCGCATCCCCTCTGCCTGAGAAGTGGGCCCGGACGGCAGGGGGTGCAAGTGGGCCGACCATGAGGTGGCATGGGGGGAGTCCGACGAGGGGTCCGGATGGGCATCCCGTGAGTGCAGGGAGTGGGGACGGACCACCTGGGCATAGGTGGGAAGGCTGGCTGCCTGGTCTCTGGGCAGACTGGCATCCCTGGGTCTATGCTGCCGCTGGGCCTTGGGGGGAGCAGGAGACTGTCTCACGTGCTGAGCCCCTCCCTCATCCAGGGAGGACGCTGCATCTACCGCCCAGCAGGGGGGGTCCCCCATAGTTCCCGGCGTGGAGAGGGGGGGAGACCCAGTCATGGCCGGGTCTGGGGCCATCCTCAGTAGCCGAGGAAAGGCCTCAGAGCATGGAGTGAGGGATGGGAGAAGCTGCTGGTCTGCTGCCTGAGGCCCCTGCAGAGCGGGGGATGGGACGGAGGAGGGAGAACCATCACTCACCCCTGGTGCTGCTCCGGTGTAAGATGGCTCCTGTGGGGACCAGCTACCGTCCCGGGGATACGTCCAGCTGCGCACGGATGGTGAGGGAAGGCGCCTGTGTAGCAGCTGCTCCTCTGCCGGCGCCATCTTGCCATCGCGGCCTACGCCGGGCCGCGGCCTATCCTCGAGTTCAGCCCGGACGCACCGGGACTCATCAGGGGGGTGCGCGGGGAGGTGCAGATCATCCATGTCCCGGGTGAGGGCCGCGGAGCATAGCGACAATAGCTCCGGGCGAGGATCGAGCGGTTGCTACGGCGGTGGCGGGGCCATAGCCCGCCGCAGCACGGCCGGTTCAGCCGGCGCCATCTTGCGGCCTTCACCTGACGATCCTCCAGGCGGACGAAAGAAGGACGTCAGAGAGGTTGAGGAGCCCGGGGGCGGTTGAGACGACCCCCGGGCGGATGAGGACCTGGTGGCCCATGATCTCCCCATCAGGTTAGCTAAATTCCCCCCGATGTATGCCGATATTGCGCTGGGCTGGAGGAGAGCTCTCACTCACAGCGTCCTTCCAGCTCGGCTTCCGGTCACGCCCCTTTCATTGGTTTCATTGGTTAAAAAGGCGTATATTTTGGAGGTGTTATGGGGGTGAAGTTTACAAGATTTGAACAATGACTGGGTTTGGGGCTGAAAGGAAAGGTCAGAGTCCAGGATTACACCTAGCATCCTAGCTTGAGAGGAAGGAGGGACTGATAGTTGTATTATTATTATTTTTTTTAAAGGTATAATTTTTTTATTGTTTACAAACAAATGAACAGACAAATTCACAAATATGTATATAACATTAAAGGAGCAAACAGTGCAATGAGATACAGTTACATGGTATCCAGTCAGTGAGTATAGGTCAATAAAGGCGTTCCACTGTTACCTTCTAGATTCCAGTATGATGACTAGAACTCAAAAAACATTTTCAGGGAACTTAAGGAGCAGGTGGCATATTGCAATCTGAACTAACCCAGATCTTGTGAAACTTTCTTGGGCATCCTCTGGCCTCATATGTCAATTTGTATAGAGGTATAGCTTGATTGACTATTGTGAGTCAGAAGGCTATAGTAGGTGACGGTTGGGATTTATAATGCATAGTTATAGTTTTCTTTGCATAAAACATGATAATTCCTAGAAAGGTTTGTACATTCTTAGATATACCTTAATTGTCTATATATCTGTCAAAAACCATGAATCAGACTGAGACAAAAGTACAGTTAAATCACACTTGTTTAGTAATAATAAAAAAAGGTAAACAGAGTAAATGTAGTCAAAACATAGTTCAGGAACCGTAACGGATAGTCAGACAAGCCAAAATGCCAGGGAACCAGAGAACAGCATAGTAGAACAGCATTCAAACAAGAAAACTCACTGCTCCAGGTGAGATTGAATGCCCCATGATCCGGAAAGGTGCCGCCTTAGTTCGCCTCCGAATACCAGCATAACAACTCCCATCCTATGCTCAGGACCTTTTACAAGCACTGGTCCCATCGTTGTCTCCACTGGATCTGACGATCGACCAAATCCATAGGGTCCCGAAGCCATCTTTTTTGCCTCAGGAAGTACCCCGGGACATTTTGCTCAGAGTGCATTTTTTCCAAACTAAAGAAAAAATCTTGGAAGCACTTCGTAGAGATGACAACATCCCAAAGCCATGAGAAACCACAAGATCATGTACAAATGGAAGTACCCTGCCAAACTACAAGCGACATACAATGGATCCACCCACCTTATCCATTCCCTGGAAGAAGGGCTGCATCTCCTGAGAAACTGGCAGATCTTGCCACCTGACCCTAGTCCGGATTCCTCTCAGCCAACAAGCAGACTGCCGATCAAACTGCACAACGACTGGCAAGTAAAAACACAACGTAGATCCAACGCTTGTTACACTTGATTCTTCTCTACATCGTCCTCCTTCCCATAAGTTTCATCAAAATTCCCTGAGCATTCATGGTACATGTCATCGTACCGTAAACCCCCACACTGGGCATTTCCACTGCCTGACCCGTACGGGTCTTGTTTCTTACTCCAGTTCTCCTGTTCTACTTTTTTTCCTTTTTTTTATTTTTTCCTGTTTTGTTCTCTTTTTTATTCTTTTTGGCGCTTACATTTGTCATGGTACTGGCAAACGGAACAGACTGTTCACTCGTTGATTACACAAGCTCTATTTACCAAAGACTTATCATATACCTACTTACTATGCTCCGACCCGCATATGCACAACCTGTGTAAATATGGGACAAAACTGAAGAGCTGCGGTGCACCAACTGTCTATCTATTCATTCCACAAATCGGACCTAGCGGACAACATCTCTATAAGACCATGCTTTGCACCAGAACTATCAATGACATCCACAACTACCGACTAAGCCATCTCCCGGGACCGAACCACAATACATTCAAACACGGTAGAAGCTATCGCATCCTACCCAAAGTCCATGAGTATTAAAATTCTCTCACTCAACGCGCGAGGACTTAATCACCCTGCCAAAAGGCGATCCCTCTGGCAAGAAGCAGTTAAACAAAAAGTTGACATACTGGCAGTGCAAGAAACACACTTTCACAAACTGTCCAAGCCACCATGCACGCACCAGAACTTCCCGTTCATTATCCACTCTTCCATTGTGGCGAAGAAAAGAGGAGTCATGATAGCCGTGAGAGATTTGGTGAACTTTGAGCTTAAAGACTCCTTTATTGATCCAGACGGCAGGTTCATCATATTGGTTTGTAACATAAATTGGATTCCTATTGCCTTTGCCTGTATATATGCTCCCAACTCGCACCAACTGAGGTTTCTTAAGAAAGTTATTAAAAAAATGGAGCTGATGCGCGTTGGAAGCTTACTGATTTGTGGGGACTTTAACATGATTTTAGACAAAGAATTAGATACTAGTGATGGCCGAACGGTTCGCCCGGCGGTCGTTTCGCGGCGAATTTCCGACTTTCGCCGTCCGCGGGTTCGAACGCCTTTTTCCGTCGTTCGCCCCGGCGGACTTACGTGTTTAATGTATACAAGAACTTTAACCTTTCGTGACACGTTTATCATGTGTTACAGGACAACCAATTGAGACATGACAGCTCATGGACACTTGGACATTCCCCCTAACCTATAAATACACCCGATCCGGTGGCCATTTTACATTCTTTCTTCTGTCACTGTAGGGAAAGGATCCTGTGTGGAGTAGGGACAGAGAAAACGCTAGCTATTTGGTACACAAAAGTTCTTTTCAGGACTGGTATAGGTGTTAGGTCAGCAGCCTGAGTTTCTTTTGTCAGTTTAGATAAAGGGACAGAGCGCTGTATGCTGCTATTTTAGGGACAGCTCAGCCAGATTAGTCTTTCTTCATCATCATCATCATCATCATCATTAGCTGTTACTATCAGGTCCACAAAAGAGCTATTCCAGCTAATCGTTCCAGCCTACTCTTTTTTGCCAATTTGTATAGGGACAGGCAGGAAGCAGTGTGTCAGGCAGTGAGGATAATTTTAAAGACTTGCTGTTACTATTAGTTCCACAAAGGTTCTTTTCAGGACTGGTATCAGTGGTACGGTAATAGGCTTGTACACGTATAATATTCTTTCTTTCAAATATAGAAAGAATATTATACTTGACTGCTGCCCTTCTGCTGCAGTCTGCTAATCATTCACAACTCACTTGTTCCACAAAGCTCTTTATCAGGACTGGTAACTTGGTCTGTCTAGGGTGCTACGGTACATAGGCTTGGGTGCGGTACAGTCTGCTGTTCTGTAAGGACCGCTATCGGTCCACAATACATAGGGTTGCCGTGCACTACTGCTGACCGCTGCCCTATACTGCAGCAGTCCTTCAGCGGTATAGGGACTGACGCACAGTCTGCTAAACACTAATACACAACCTGCTTGGTCCACAAAAGTTCTTATAAGGACTGGTAACTTGGTATAGGGTGCTACGGTACATAGGCCTGAGTGCAGTACAGTCTGCTGTTCTGTAAGGACCGCTATCGGTCCACAATACATAGGGTTGCCGTGCACTACTGCTGACCGCTGCCCTATACTGCAGCAGTCCTTCAGCGGTATAGGGACTGACGCACAGTCTGCTAAACACTAATACACAACCTGCTTGGTCCACAAAAGTTCTTATAAGGACTGGTAACTTGGTATAGGGTGCTACGGTACATAGGCCTGAGTGCGTTACAGTCTGCTGTTCTGTAAGGACCGCTATCGGTCCACAATACATAGGGTTGACGTGCACTACTGCTGACCGCTGCCCTATACTGCAGCAGTCCTTCAGCGGTATAGGGACTGACGCACAGTCTGCTAAACACTAATACACAACCTGCTTGGTCCACAAAAGTTCTTATAAGGACTGGTAACTTGGTATAGGGTGCTACGGTACATAGGCCTGAGTGCGTTACAGT
The DNA here is from genome assembly GCF_037356315.1 of Lithobates pipiens. Classification (NCBI taxonomy): domain Eukaryota; kingdom Metazoa; phylum Chordata; class Amphibia; order Anura; family Ranidae; genus Lithobates; species Lithobates pipiens. The sequence goes on from NW_027507748.1 coordinate 78,519,180, forward strand.
CTGCTGTTCTGTAAGGACCGCTATCGGTCCACAATACATAGGGTTGACGTGCACTACTGCTGACCGCTGCCCTATACTGCAGCAGTCCTTCAGCGGTATAGGGACTGACGCACAGTCTGCTAAACACTAATACACAACCTGCTTGGTCCACAAAAGTTCTTATAAGGACTGGTAACTTGGTATAGGGTGCTACGGTACATAGGCCTGAGTGCGTTACAGTCTGCTGTTCTGTAAGGACCGCTATCGGTCCACAATACATAGGGTTGACGTGCACTACTGCTGACCGCTGCCCTATACTGCAGCAGTCCTTCAGCGGTATAGGGACTGACGCACAGTCTGCTAAACACTAATACACAACCTGCTTGGTCCACAAAAGTTCTTATAAGGACTGGTAACTTGGTATAGGGTGCTACGGTACATAGGCCTGAGTGCGTTACAGTCTGCTGTTCTGTAAGGACCGCTATCGGTCCACAATACATAGGGTTGACGTGCACTACTGCTGACCGCTGCCCTATACTGCAGCAGTCCTTCAGCGGTATAGGGACTGACGCACAGTCTGCTAAACACTAACACACAACCTGCTTGGTCCACAAAAGTTTTTATAAGGACTGGTAACTTGGTATAGGGTGCTACGGTACATAGGCCTGAGTGCAGTACAGTCTGCTGTTCTGTAAGGACCGCTATCGGTCCACAATACATAGGGTTGCCGTGCACTACTGCTGACCGCTGCCCTATACTGCAGCAGTCCTTCAGCGGTATAGGGACTGACGCACAGTCTGCTAAACACTAATACACAACCTGCTTGGTCCACAAAAGTTCTTATAAGGACTGGTAACTTGGTATAGGGTGCTACGGTACATAGGCCTGAGTGCAGTACAGTCTGCTGTTCTGTAAGGACCGCTATCGGTCCACAATACATAGGGTTGCCGTGCACTACTGCTGACCGCTGCCCTATACTGCAGCAGTCCTTCAGCGGTATAGGGACTGACGCACAGTCTGCTAAACACTAATACACAACCTGCTTGGTCCACAAAAGTTCTTATAAGGACTGGTAACTTGGTATAGGGTGCTACGGTACATAGGCCTGAGTGCGTTACAGTCTGCTGTTCTGTAAGGACCGCTATCGGTCCACAATACATAGGGTTGACGTGCACTACTGCTGACCGCTGCCCTATACTGCAGCAGTCCTTCAGCGGTATAGGGACTGACGCACAGTCTGCTAAACACTAATACACAACCTGCTTGGTCCACAAAAGTTCTTATAAGGACTGGTAACTTGGTATAGGGTGCTACGGTACATAGGCCTGAGTGCGTTACAGTCTGCTGTTCTGTAAGGACCGCTATCGGTCCACAATACATAGGGTTGACGTGCACTACTGCTGACCGCTGCCCTATACTGCAGCAGTCCTTCAGCGGTATAGGGACTGACGCACAGTCTGCTAAACACTAATACACAACCTGCTTGGTCCACAAAAGTTCTTATAAGGACTGGTAACTTGGTATAGGGTGCTACGGTACATAGGCCTGAGTGCGTTACAGTCTGCTGTTCTGTAAGGACCGCTATCGGTCCACAATACATAGGGTTGACGTGCACTACTGCTGACCGCTGCCCTATACTGCAGCAGTCCTTCAGCGGTATAGGGACTGACGCACAGTCTGCTAAACACTAATACACAACCTGCTTGGTCCACAAAAGTTCTTATAAGGACTGGTAACTTGGTATAGGGTGCTACGGTACATAGGCCTGAGTGCGTTACAGTCTGCTGTTCTGTAAGGACCGCTATCGGTCCACAATACATAGGGTTGACGTGCACTACTGCTGACCGCTGCCCTATACTGCAGCAGTCCTTCAGCGGTATAGGGACTGACGCACAGTCTGCTAAACACTAACACACAACCTGCTTGGTCCACAAAAGTTTTTATAAGGACTGGTAACTTGGTATAGGGTGCTACGGTACATAGGCCTGAGTGCAGTACAGTCTGCTGTTCTGTAAGGACCGCTATCGGTCCACAATACATAGGGTTGCCGTGCACTACTGCTGACCGCTGCCCTATACTGCAGCAGTCCTTCAGCGGTATAGGGACTGACGCACAGTCTGCTAAACACTAATACACAACCTGCTTGGTCCACAAAAGTTCTTATAAGGACTGGTAACTTGGTATAGGGTGCTACGGTACATAGGCCTGAGTGCAGTACAGTCTGCTGTTCTGTAAGGACCGCTATCGGTCCACAATACATAGGGTTGCCGTGCACTACTGCTGACCGCTGCCCTATACTGCAGCAGTCCTTCAGCGGTATAGGGACTGACGCACAGTCTGCTAAACACTAATACACAACCTGCTTGGTCCACAAAAGTTCTTATAAGGACTGGTAACTTGGTATAGGGTGCTACGGTACATAGGCCTGAGTGCAGTACAGTCTGCTGTTCTGTAAGGACCGCTATCGGTCCACAATACATAGGGTTGCCGTGCACTACTGCTGACCGCTGCCCTATACTGCAGCAGTCCTTCAGCGGTATAGGGACTGACGCACAGTCTGCTAAACACTAATACACAACCTGCTTGGTCCACAAAAGTTCTTATAAGGACTGGTAACTTGGTATAGGGTGCTACGGTACATAGGCCTGAGTGCAGTACAGTCTGCTGTTCTGTAAGGACCGCTATCGGTCCACAATACATAGGGTTGCCGTGCACTACTGCTGACCGCTGCCCTATACTGCAGCAGTCCTTCAGCGGTATAGGGACTGACGCACAGTCTGCTAAACACTAATACACAACCTGCTTGGTCCACAAAAGTTCTTATAAGGACTGGTAACTTGGTATAGGGTGCTACGGTACATAGGCCTGAGTGCGTTACAGTCTGCTGTTCTGTAAGGACCGCTATCGGTCCACAATACATAGGGTTGACGTGCACTACTGCTGACCGCTGCCCTATACTGCAGCAGTCCTTCAGCGGTATAGGGACTGACGCACAGTCTGCTAAACACTAATACACAACCTGCTTGGTCCACAAAAGTTCTTATAAGGACTGGTAACTTGGTATAGGGTGCTACGGTACATAGGCCTGAGTGCGTTACAGTCTGCTGTTCTGTAAGGACCGCTATCGGTCCACAATACATAGGGTTGACGTGCACTACTGCTGACCGCTGCCCTATACTGCAGCAGTCCTTCAGCGGTATAGGGACTGACGTACAGTCTGCTAATCACTAACACACAACCTGCTTGTTCCACAAAAGTTCTTATAAGGACTGGTAACTTGGTATAGGGTGCTACGGTACATAGGCTTGAGTGCGGTACAGTCTGCTGTTCTGTAAGGACCGCTATAGGTCCACAATAGATAGGGTTGACGTGCACCACTGCTGACCGCTCACCTATACTGCAGCAGTCCTTCAGCGGTATAGGGACTAAGAGTTTTGTCACAGGGTCATTTAAAAAATGACATGCAGAGGAAGAGGCAGGCCCTTCCGCAGGGGTGGTAGGGGTAGGGCAGGAGCAACAGGCTTGAGCCAAAGTGGGAAGTTGCAGAAGGTGCGTTCAATTACTTTAAAGGATGCACCAGACTTGGTTGAGTGGCTCGCTCAGCCTTACTCTTCTGTACCCTCCTCATCCTCTCGATCTGCACCCTCTTCTTCACTCTCTGCTATGTGCACCCCCAAAGACACTACCACCAACAACACGACCACCACCACCACCACCACATACCTTCCGCTTGAGTCACTGGAATTATTTTCCGATCCATATCAAGAGGACATTTCTGATGCGCAGCCACTCTTGGTATTGGATCAGGAAGAGGAGGTAGCAACAAGCGCTACTCAGCAGTCTGACGCCAGTACCCAGATCAGCCCAAGGAGGAGGTTGGTCCCCGGTGTTGCTGCCTACTCTACTTATAGCGGTGGGGAAGGTGACGTTGATGATGACGTGTCTAGTGATGTCACGTGGGTGCCCACAAGAGAGGAAGAGGAGGGGAGTTCAGAGGGAGATATGGACCAGCAGATAGGGAGGAGAAGCAGCAATGACTTACATTGCACAGCAGGGACAAAGCAGACTGCAAATGTATCAGGAGCGAGTCATCGACCATGTACGGTCACATCTGGCGCTCCCAGGACACCGGCACATGGCTCCGCAGTGTGGGCTTTTTTTAACGTGTCCGCTGCTGACAATAGCGTTGCCATCTGCAATCTTTGCAGTCAACGCGTTAGTCGCGGTAAGCCCAATACTCACCTAGGGACGACCGCCTTAAGAAGGCACATGAGCAGCCATCACCGAGCCCAGTGGGAGCAACGGAACACACAAAGCCACACTGCAGGCTCTCACCGTCCAGCCTCGTCTTCTACTTCTCCTTCTCCTCTCTCCTCACAATTGTCCTCCACTCCACCTTCCATCACGCCAAGCTCACATTTTTCTGCAAAAAGGCAGGCTTCCGTGGGCCTAATGTTTGAGCGTAAAAAAATGATGATGCCGGATAACCCTCTTGCCCAACGGTTGGCGGCTGGCTTGTCAGAACTCATAGCCCGCCAACTACTGCCATATAAACTGGTGGACTCGGAGGCCTTTCGCAAATTTGTGGCCATTGGAACACCACAATGGAAGGTCCCAGGAAGGAAGTATTTCTCAGAGAAGGGCATCCCAGAGCTATATGGCCATGTTCAGCGGCAAGTGAATGTATCTCTGGCACACAGTGTCGGTGCCAAGATACATCTGACCACAGACACGTGGTCTAGCAAACACGGGCAGGGAAGGTATATCAGTTTTACTGCCCACTGGGTGAACCTTCTGACGGCCGTCAAGCATGTAACCCGTGGCACCCGTGTAGATTTGGTTTTACCGCCACGGATTGCATGCAGGCCTGACTCTTCTTCTCCTCCTCCTACTCCATCCTCCTCCCTCTCCTCCTCAGCTGCCTCCTCCTTTTCCGCTGCTAGCGTCTCTTCCACTGCACCGCCCAAGCTCCCCAGAACCTATTCCACATGCCAGGTGAGACGTTGCCATGCCGTGCTGCGTCTGTTGTGCCTGGAAGCAAAGAGCCACACTGGCCCGGCACTCCTTTCAGCTTTGCGTTCACAGGCAGATGAGTGGCTAACACCGCTCAATTTGACAGTTGGTAAAGTGGTGTGTGACAACGGTGCCAATCTGCTTAGCGCATTGAAACAGGGCAAAATCACGCACGTGCCGTGCATGGCACACGTCTTAAACTTGGTCGTGCAGCGATTCCTTGTCAAATACCCTGGGGTCCAGGACATCTTGCGGCAGGCAAGGAAAATCTCGGCCCATTTCAGAAGATCTTACACGGCCATGGCTCGCCTTGCTGACATTCAGCGGCGACACCATCTGCCGGTCAGACGTCTTATTTGCGATTGCCCGACGCGATGGAACTCAACCTTCTATATGCTTGATAGGCTGCTCCAGCAGAAACGTGCAGTTAACGTCTACCTGTATGAACTCTGCGAAAGAAACGGTTCTGGGGAGCTGGGTTTTTTTTCACCGCGCCAGTGGCTGCTCATGCGCGACACATGCAGACTTCTGCGGCCATTTGAGGAGATCACCAAACTGGTCAGTCGCAGCCATGGCGCCATCAGTGACATGGTACCTTATGCCTTCTTTCTGGAGCGTGCATTGCGTCGTGTCATTGATCAGGCTGTGGAGGAGCAGGAGCGGGAAGATGAGGAAGTCGCAATGCTGGATGAATTCCCAGGGGGGGCTACTCTATCTGAGACAAGTCAACAACAGGAGTCTGATGAGGAGTCAGAGGAGGATGGTGCCGGGGCGGATGAGCAGGAGCAAGAAGAGCATGCTTTAAACCTTTCTGGGATCCCTGTTGTGCGAGGATGGGGAGAGGAGAATGAAGAGGACGACATTATCCTGGATGATGAGCAGGAGCCAGGCCACCACACCGCTTCCACTTTAGTGCAAATGGGGGCCTTCATGCTCCAGTGTTTTAATAGGGACCCCCGTATAAAAAGCATGAGGGTCAAGGACCAGTACTGGGTGGCAACGTACTTAGACCCCCGGTACAAACACAAAATGGCGGAAATGTTACCGCCGTCGCAGAGGGCTGTCAGAATGCAGCACTTCCAGGCCTTGCTTCGAGAAATGCTGCATTCTGCTTTTGCGTGCGCTGGCAGAGGAGCAATTCCCACTCCCAGAGAAGGATTTGCGGGTACCAATCCAACAGCGCCTGCAAGAAGAGGCCGGTTTGAAGATGTGTTGGTGACTTCGGATATGAGGTCATTCTTTCAGCCGACCCATCGACAGGTGTCATCCGGATCCAGCATCAGGGAACGCCTAGACCGTCAGGTGTCCGACTACATTGGGTTAACGGCCGATGTGGACGCTCTGAGGAGTGATGAACCCCTAGACTACTGGGTGGGCAGGCTTGACCTCTGGCCAGAGCTTGCCCAATTTGCAATCGAACTGTTGGCTTGCCCCTCATCCAGTGTCCTGTCCGAAAGGACGTTCAGCGCAGCAGGGGGGATTGTGACCGATAAGCGTACTCGCCTAGCTCACCACAGTGTTAACTACCTCACATTTCTAAAAATGAATGAGGCATGGATCTCGGAGGAATTCAACACATGTGATCAGTAGACCATGTATATGTCTATAAACAATTTTTGGAATCAAGCACACAGACCTTCTTAATTCATTTGGCTCACTTCCCTGACCCAAAAAAGCACACCGTACTATATGCCCCTACCCTCCTCTTTGAAGAGGTTGAGCGGTGTCATATTTCTACTGGGGCTGCTTATTATGAGGGGTTCCCACCATCCCTGTGCTGTGCTGACTTCCTCCTGGGTGTTCTTATTATGAGGGGCTCCCACCATCCCTGTGCTGTGCTGACTTCCTCCTGGGGGTTCTTATTATGAGGGGATCACACCATCCCTGTGCTGTGCTGACTTCCTCCTGGGGCTGCTTACGGTGCTGCTGTCAGCGCTGTATGTCACGGAGCTGCTGTCAGCGCTGTATGTCACGGAGCTGCTGTCAGCGCTGTATGTCACGGAGCTGCTGTCAGCGCTGTATGTCACGGAGCTGCTGTCAGCGCTGTATGTCACGGAGCTGCTGTCAGCGCTGTATGTCACGGAGCTGCTGTCAGCGCTGTATGTCACGGAGCTGCTGTCAGCGCTGTATGTCACGGAGCTGCTGTCAGCGCTGTATGTCACGGAGCTGCTGTCAGTGCTCTGTATTACGGTGCTGCTGTCAGTGCTCTGTATCTCCTGCACCCTCTTGTTTGCCTACCCTGGTCCCTGACCTTCCCTCTCCTCCATTGCCTTCATTAGCTCCATAGTCCTGAATTGTCAGAACAATTTCCCAAATAAAAAAAAAATGCTTGTAGTTATCGATCCCAAATTCACCTCATACATGTATTATGCTATTGTCCAGGTGGTGGGACTACGTGCTACCCCCTAATAATTACCCCGTGGCCGCAAATTCGACCTAAAGGTTTGCGAAATTCGCCTCCCATTGAAGTCAATGGAGCCCGCGGCGAACGGTCGTTTTCGCGAACGTTTGTGTCCGTTCGCGTTTCGCGTTCGCGAAACGTCCCGTCGGAAGTTCGTCCATCACTATTAGATACCTCCTCTGGAGTTAGGAATCATTTCCCTAAATTCCGTGAACTCCTGCTACAGGAAGGATTGTATGATGCCTGGCACTGCCTCAATGCAAGCGAGAGATCATACACATACTATTCCCTTAGATTTAATTCCTACTCCAGACTATATATGTTTATTACAGATAAGGACTTACTCCATAGGATTACACACTCATCTATACAAGATATCACCTGGTCAGACCATGCCCCTGTATTGATCCACTTTGAAGGAGGCAGAACCCATGCTCCATCTCGTATTTGGAGGAACAATGAGACTATACTGCAGGACTCAAAATTCCAAATAAAAATCTCCCAACAACTAGAAGAGTACTTTAACTTCAATGACCCTGAGAGCACTAGTCCCTTCACTAATTGGAACGCCCATAAGGCTTTTATAAGGGGAGCTCTAATAAAACTCAACTCCACAATCCAAAAAGCCCGCTCTGCCAAATTAAATAATCTATTAACTGAGCTCCGTTCCTTAGAACAACATAATCGGTCCAACCCATCCCCTGACCTCGCCACCCAGCTATTTCAAGTGAGATACAAAATTAGAGAATTGTACTGTGTTCAACATGACCACGCTTGAAAAGGCTCAAACTTAATTATTATGGAAACCACAACAGAGCAGGTAAATTCTTGGCCAATCGATTGAAAGATAAACGTTCCAAAACCTCAATCCCACACCTGTTCCACCCCCAAACATCGGCTAAGATAGAAAACCCCCAGGAAATTGCAGATGCATTCGCAGATTACTATGCATCCCTTTATAATTTACATATGGACCCTAATACAACTAGACCAACAAAGGAGAACATAGATTCCCTTTTAGCTAAAGTTCATCTACCCTCGCTATCAAACACTCAACTTCAGGAATTAAGAGCCCCATTCACGTTAACCGAATTAGGGAAAGCTATTCAATCACTACCTTTAGGAAAATCCCCAGGCCCCGATGGACTTTCTAACGTGTATTACAAAAATGTCAGTACCATATTATCCCCCCACCTTCTTTCTATCTTTAACATAGCTAGGACAACCGGATCTTTCCCAGCAGAAATGCTTAAGGCCTATGTCGTTACGCTACCCAAGCCAGGGAAATCTTCAGATACCCCAGCTAACTTCCGCCCCATATCTCTTCTCAATGGGGACATCAAATTGTATGCTAAAGTGATAGCCTGCCTTGGTGAGTCCGGACCAAGCCTGATTCATGAAAGGGAGACAAGCATCAGACACCACACGACTAAATATCATTCACCAAGCTGGTACCCGTGGAGCGCCTTCTCTGCTTCTCTCAATAGATGCGGAGAAGGTGTTCGACAGGGTCCAGTGGGAATACATGGAAGCGGCATTAAGGAAAGTCGGCTATCTTGGCACTTTACTCCAATCCTTCTGCCCAAGTATTTACTCTGGGGCTCCTATCCAAAACCTTTATCATATCGAATGGCACCCGCCAGGGGTGTCCCTTGTCACCCGTAATTTTCAACCTGATGATAGAACCCATGGCGGAGGCCATTAGATCCCACCCACACATTTCAGGACTCAAAGTCAAACAAAAGGAACACATAGTTAACCTGTTCGCAGATGACATCATTCTTTTCTTATCGAATCCGGTAGTGTCTCTCCTGTTCACACATGACATTTTAGAAGCATTTGGACAGATATCTTATTATAAGGTAAATTTTACAAAGTCCCTCATATTAGATCTAGACTTGAATCCCCACGTGAGCTCATACCTTAAACAAACATTCCCTTATCTATGGGCCTCTAAACAGATTCCCTACCTCGGCATACAGTTGATGACAAACCTGTCCCACATAGCAGATGTCAACATAAAAACTCTTCTACAAGACGTTAAAAAAACCCTCTCCAAAATCTCGCTAAATGAATTATCGTGGGCAGGGAGAATAGCATCATATAAAATGTTAATCCTACCGAAAATTCTCTACATATTTAGAACCCTCCCAATACCATATAAATCCTCACACTTTCAAGAATTGACCAAACTTCTCAAGCAGTATATCTGGCAGGGCAAAAGAGGCAGATGCCCAATTAACAAACTTATAATGCATAGGAAAGTGGGAGGCATGGGCCTTCCTGACATCAAGGACTATTATTGGGCAGCCATACTGGCACAAGCCAAACTTTGGTTCCTCCCAAATCCTGAACCATTATGGGTAAACATTGAAGCGTCTATAGCAAACACCCAACATATAAGTCTTCTTCTCTTAGCAGATACTTGGAAATCCAGATCTTTAACATGCTTCTCCCCATCCATCACAGCGACCATAGTAGCCTGGAGACATCTTCGACAGCAGCAACTGCTGGGAAATCTCTGCACTACTGTTAGAATCCCGATCCAAACTATGGAAATACTGCTCCCGTACAGTAATGTTACCAAGTGGAAAGAAAATGGAATAGAATGAGTAGATGATTTATATATACAGGGAAATCTAAGATCATTTGAGTCCTTAAAATCCAGTTTCAATTTACCCCAAACTAGTACATTTCTATACAATCAGGTGTCCTCTTTTCTATTGAGATCTCCTCCACCAAACATTGAAATACATAACCTCATATGGCAATATTATATGTCTCCCAACACCAGGGATAAAGGCATCTCACTTTTATATAACACCTTGCAGCACAAACAACTATTGGTGAAATCCTCCTCTATGCTCACTTGGGAGAAAGATTTAAACCAAATCTACGATGTCAATCAATGGAGCAATGCCCTCAGATATAATTAAAAAGCCTCACATTGTGTTAGCCATTGGGAGCTCACTCAAAAGATATTACATAAGTGGTATAGAACTCCTCACTAACTAGCAAGAATGTTCTCTACCCACTTTTCTCTTTGTTGGAGAGACTGCGGCAGTGTAGGCACTATATTACATATATTTTGGCACTGCAAAAACATCTCTAGCTACTGGAGGAAGCTATTCAGCATACTTGCAGAAATCACAGGAGTGCTGCAGTCCCCAAACCAAGCTCTAGCTGTTCTTCACCTCCGTATTGATAATTATCCGCCCGAGTTCCGTATAGTAGTGACACACATCCTGATCACTGCTAAATTGGTTATTGCCAGACGTTGGAAAAGCGCATTATCCCCAAACCCATCGGAAGTTCTAGTCCAGGTGAACCTAAACTTTCATTATGAAAGATTGTTAGCTCTTAGGAAATCTTGTGGCAAAAAAATTGACTAACAGTGGAAATGCTGAACAGAGTGGTATAAGAAATGATTTCTATTTTCATTAGCAGTAGAAATCCCTGAACAGGTCCCAAAATAGATCCCCATACCATGTCGTGTATAGATATCTACTCTTTGTATAGAGACTAGTCCCTTTCAATCACCACCCAATTTTGAACATTACTAGGATAAGAACCTGATTGATACATCTGATGTCATCCAGCTACACTCTGGATGGCCCCTCCGTCACAGCGTGATCCCAATTTGGGGTGTGGAGGGAGCCACTCAGAGATCCAGGTGCCATAGGGTTGTACTAATTACCTGAAAGTATTGGTTGGACCTCCAATTTGAATGATTGAGTTCACAGTAATAGATCCGTATGTAAAGCCAGTGGACGGAGAATGTACTTACACTTGTGAGCGTATTTTTGATTTATTTTTGATTTATTTTTGATTTATTTTTGATCTGTATCATTTATCGATTTGTATCATTCATTGTAGTTCATCACTACCTGTATTTGTTTTTTTTCTTGTTGTATCGCATGAAAAAACCTAATAAAAATGATTTTCAAAATAAATAAATAAATAAATAAATTCCTGGAAAACTGACGCAGCGTTACAAAGGCCAAAAGGCATGAGGTATTGAGGTGAGGTATTCATAATGGCCTGTTATTCTGGTATTAAACACAGTTTTCGACTCATCGCCCTCCTTAATTCTAACAAGATTATATGTCAAATCAAGCTTTGTGGAAACCGTTGCTCCCTTGAGGCGGGCAAATAGCTCCATAATCAATGGCATTTTATAGGTATTCTTAATCGTGAAATGACTGAGACCCCTATAATCAATACAAGGTCTCAGTTCACCACTCTTCTTCTTCACAAAGAAGAAAGCAGAACCAGCAGGAGACGAGGATTTGCGGATGAAACCTTGAGAGTGCGTCTGCAACATACTCCTCCATGAAGGTCAATTGCTCAATCATAGAATCAACATGAAGGCAAACTACCGGCTTGACCTTTCTCAAAGACATCACTAAAATCACAGTACTCCTCCTGCAGGGAGGAGAGTAAGGGGGTGCACAGAACCTTGGCTACCTTCTGGAAGCATGTGTTACTGCATTGTGGAGACCAGGAGAGAACCTCAGCACAGAGACAATCTCATGAGTCACATGGACAGGCTGTAGAGGTCTCCTGTCAAGAGCCTCAATGGCAAGTGGAGTGTCATGCAGCTCCAGTGGAATCAAGTGCTTTCATACAAAGGCAGCATCAATGAACAGGCCTGCAGCCCCAGAATTGATTGGAGTCTGTATCTCAACGGACGACTCAGCCCAAGAAAGGGTGACTAAAATCAGATGCTTATCCATCAGGATAACTGAGGACGAAACAGGACCTCAAGGTTTGGGTATTCCCTGGATGGGTAGGACAAGACTTCAAAAAGTGACCTGCACAATCTCTCCCTCTGCCTATGGGTTCTCTCATCCGCAGAGAGATGCATGAAGCTTAAGTACATGGGTTCATCTTTACTGACTCACTCAGTACCAGGAGGCATGGGAGGTGAGGGAGGCAAGGGTGGGACTGCAAATCTCTGAGACAAATGTACAGGAGGCTTCCCCAAGCGCTCCTTAAAAGAGAGTCTTTCTCTGAGTCTGGAGTCAATGAGGATGGCAAATGTGATCAACTTCTCCAGCTCAGTGGGTATATCGCAGGCTGTTATGACCATGAGAAAAAGCAGCCACAAGGGCCTCATTGTTCCACTTAACCTCTGCTGCCAGAGTACGGTCTTCAGTGGCATAATTGTCAACAGTTTTCATACTCTGATGAACATGAGGCACTTGGTAGCAGAAGCAGAGCATGTGGGAACATCGAATATTCTTTTAAAAGAAGCCACAAACTCAGGGTAACTCCAGACAACAGGTTTTTGTGTCTCCAATAGAGGGTTTGCCCACAGCTCTCTCAGAAAGCAAAGAAATAACAAAATATACTTAACTTTTGTCTGTGGGAAACACTTGGGACAGCATTGCAAAGTATATCTCAACCTGGTTGAGAAACTCTCTGCATTGGACTGGATCACTCCCAAACCGCTGGGGAAGCGGAGCAGAACCAGACATACCTCTTATAGAGGTAATACTCGAGGCAGGTGCCTGCACAGAGACTGGAGAAGCAGCAGGTATGGCCTGCAACACGGGTTGTACTGAAGCAGCCACAGTGGGAAATTCCAGGTGAGCCGTGCAACTCAGGAGCATTTATAACACCATGGCAAACTGATCCATGTGGGGATCCTCCTCATCTGGATAAAATATTTCCAACAAGTGAATGAATCATACTGAGACAGACGTACAGATAAATCACACTTGTTTAATAATAATAAAAAAATGTAAACAGAGTAAACCTAGTCAAAACATTATCATAGTTCAGGAACCGTAATGGATTGTCAGACAAGCCAAAAAGTCAGGGAGTCAGAGAACAGCATAGTAGAACAGCAAGCAGGATCTGGAGCCAGAAGGGATGTCAGCCAAGCAAGTCTTTAACAGGAACACAGGAGAGCGTGTCTAGAGATGTGACCAAGGAGAAGGCAGAGATCATCTGGACTGGACATCTTAAGTAAGCAGGACTGATGAGCAGGATATCATGAACAGGCGAGTCACTGTGGTGAGATAGGAGTGTTAATTAGCCGACAGCTGAGCAGTCAGCTCAGAAAAGGAAGCCAAGCCCTGACAAAATCCAAGCATGCATCTCAGGGGATTACAGATGTTAGGTAACTGAGTGAGGGAGCTGATAAGGGCTGTGACCCTTGACCAGAATTTCCTAATCGGCAGGCACTCCCACATTAAGTGGAAAAATGGTTGATGGTACATCAGGAACATGTTGCGGAGGGCAGTCTATTTAATCTATGGAATAAAAAAGGGGTAAAGTAGGACCTTTATAATAATTCGGTTTGAATGACTATCATGAGGAAGAGGTGACAGACGATACCTGGAGGGGAAGCACTTCCCGCCAAATATCCTCCGTCAGCTCTGGTATGTCAGAGCAATATTTATTTTCTGTGGTGCTAACCCTAGTTGTCGTAGTATGAAGGGGAGTTTTGTAGTTTGTGGATATGAGTTTAGTGTGCGATGGGTCAGTCAATAAGCCTTTGAGTGGGGAGGGTTGGATGTCTTTGTTTCGAAGGCCAAACTGTGTCGTGGCCATATGGCATATCTGCAGATATTGGAAATAGGCCGTAGGAGGAAGGTCATAGTCCCTGCGAAATTTGGTAAAGGAGCAAAAAACATTCACTATAAATAGGTGAGAGATCAATCTAATCCCCCACTTGAACCAGAACCTCCTGTCTGTTCTGCGGAAGAATTCTGGTAGACCTGGGTTACCCCACAAACGAGCATTAGGGGAATATGTAATATGAGTACTGGACTGCAGTAGCTTTGAAAGCTTGAATATCCATAGGGTCATAGATAGGACTTTCATACCCTCCTGTCCCCTAATGGAGAGACAATGTATGAGATTTTGGAGAGAGTCATAGGAAGTGAGGATGGCTGCCTCCAATGCTGTTGCTGCAAAGGTATGTAGGAAAGGTATGTACAATTTGTAATGGACATGAGGGTGGTAGTGTAATTGGGGTGGATTGGTCTAGCATAAAAAGGGATTTGTCTCAGTTTACCTGGGACCCAGAAAAGTGCCCAAAGCGCTAGATAGGTAGGGCGTGATGACGGGGTCCGCCAAATATATCAACGTGTCATCCGCGTATAAGGATACCTTTTCTTCCAGGCCCCCAATCGTCAGTCCCACAACCTCCTCACTAGACCTGATCAGCACTGCCAGTGGTTCTATTGCCAGCGCAAATAGTAATGGCGATAGAGGGCACCCTTTTCTGGTGCCCCTGCATATCATGAAGGGGTCAGAGATAGTTGTATTTACTCTCAATCTAGCTGTAGGTTTGTAATATAGTAACTGAACCCATTTAATAAACGTGAAAAATGAAAAAATAAGCCTTTGCGCTACTATGGGATAAATGTGACGAAAGTGAATAAACGTCTAAACAACTGATAAATAAATAGAAATGGATAAAATATAAATAAATATACAAAATATACACAAATGGGTGATCAAAAGGTGCACGTGCTAATATATAGTGCAAAATAATGCAGCAAGACGAAATAGTGAACACAAACTATCAGATGAAAAATAACGAAAAAAGAGTCCTGCGCAAATCGTGCCACTACTAATAATAATCAAAACTCAAAAATAGACTAAGTGCAAAATTCAACGTGTAAAAATGTGAAAAATAAATAGTCCATAAAAGCACAAAAATAGGTAAAAATAAATGGAAGGAAGACCAATGTTGCAAATTCCAATAGTCTGAGCTCCCAGAACTCTCACCTTAAAATAGAGTAAACAAGCTGATCAAAAGAACCACAGGAGTCTCTCATTTCATTCTCAATATCCAGCCATCAAGGAAATCCAGATGAGGGATGTAGTTATTAAATTCCGCCACTAGAGGGCCATTCTTAGCATATATGCTTACACTGTAGATCCTTAAATATATTCCGTAGTGTATGGCTCAAGACAAGAGGGGAAGGGGGAGGAGAGAGAGAGAGGAGGCTCCAATAGTGTAGTATTTAAAGTATGCAGATCGATTTATTAAAAAACTCAAAGACTCTCACATTTAAAACAGGATAAAATAGCACAGTACGGAAGATAAAGATGGTGGTGTGGCGTCTTCCGCCAGTCTTACTCTACTTCCGGTACGTCCTACGGCCACTCCCTACGCGTTACGTCATACCACGTGACTTCTTCATGGGGGTAGTTGGAGGTCTCGTAGTCTCCTTTTAATGGCCAGGAAAGTAGCTCTCTGTTTCTGTGTAGCCACTGAGAAATCAGGAAAGATAGTGATCCCATTGCCATTGAAGGATATGCGGCCCTTTGTGCGGGCGGCCTTGAAATCTACTTCCCTGTCCCTGAAGTGCAGCAGTTTGATGAGCATATAATGTGAGGGTGCCCCAATAGGTAAAGGGCGCAGGGGAACTCTATGCGCTTGTTCAATGCCGATTAGTGAAGAGAAGGTGGAGGCGCCAAAAGTAGATGTTAACCACTGCTCCATGAAAGCATCAGGGGCCATACCTTCCAAACCCTCTGGAAAGCCTGAGGCTTACACCCAGGTCCCCCTGTACTTCCATCCGGCCTGCATAAAGAGAGACAGTGCCCACCATCAGCAAGATTTACAGGCCGTCCTGCATCTGCATCTCCATCTTTGCAGTTTATCCAGAATCCGCTGAGGCGGCTCCACTGATGCAGCCCCAGACTGAATAAGTGAACATGGAATCCAATACATGTGTTTTTATGCCTGATTCTCACGCATAAGTTGTGTGTAGCCACTTGGTCACCTTTTTATTTCTCCATTAAATTGTTCATTATATTGCACTTAGATTGGTGCACCTTGTCTCTTTTCCATTTGTCTTCCAGATTTTTTGCTTCAACTCCCAAGGGAATTGCTGCTGGTGCAATCTATTTTATTTTATTAATTCCTCCCCACTTCTTATTGTCTTATTGCCGGGACTATATATATATATATATATATATATATATATATATATATATATATATATATATATATATATAGTTTCAGATATAAACATTATATACATATTATCATTTATTTCACTTTGATTGCAGCTATAATGTTTGGTTAGTCATTGCGCCATCTTTTCCTTTTCTTTGGCTGTACTGAATAGCCTCCATGATCTGTGTCAGCGTGGGTTCTGCAGGGCCTGTGTCAGCATGGTCAGCGTTGGGGGAAGAGAGGCTGTGAGAGCAGCAGGGGGTCATCAGGGCTAGAAGCAGGGGGGTTTTGTGACTCACCCTTACCTGGTTTGTGTTGCACTGCCGTGGATGAAGAGGAGGGCTTGCTGTGATCCCTTCCATGAGGCAACGCCATTTTGTTCAGGCTCACATGGAGAGAGCAGTGGAGGGAATTCAGCGTGGGGCTGTATTTCACCATCGTCAGGTGTTCCCAGTGGTCTCAGAAGGGTAAAAAGGCTGATGGGTTCCCACAGGAGTAATCAGGTCAGTAGGATCAGGCTAGGATAGGAGCGGGAAAGATGGAGCTCAGGCAAACTGCTTCGTCACATACCGGTAGTCAGCCACGCTCATCATCGGCTGGTAATCTAACAGGCGAGGCAGCCAGTGCTAGTGCTGTGAATTGCCTGTCACGCGATTGTGGAAGCAGATGAATGCTTCTATGGAAGCTGCAGGTGACAGTTTGACAGGTTGGATAACTCCAGTGGCAGTGTAGGGAGTCAGCTGGGTGCAAAGAGGGCAAGGAGATCAGGACTGATTGTGGACACTGTAGCAGGGTGGAGCAAGATGGCCACTACACATGGCTCTGGAGCTAGGTCTAGGACTGTGGTTCTAACTTGTGCCACAGATGAAAATAGCTATTCGCTGCTGGGGGTCGTGGCCTGCCTAGCTAGAGTACTCTGGCTTCCAGGGGTGGCTTGGATCAAGCATAGAGGAGTCAGGAAAGTGAGCACCGGGGTGGAGCAAGATGGCTGCCACTCACAGGACTGGATTTAATATTCCTCCTGCAAGCTGCTGTGAAGAAGTGTCACTGAGTGCTGCAGATGACGGTTTGTAGGTAGGTGAACCCCAGTGGCTGTGTAGAGGAAGAGCCAAGCACAGGGTGATCAGGGAGGCTAGAAGTGAGCACTGGTACTGCGGCCAGGTGTAGCAAGTTGGCTGCCACTCCCAGAGCTATGCCAGAGCCACTGTCTGTCTCCCAGGCAGCTGCAGACATGGAAAAGGGTTGCAATGTCAGGCTTGAGCAGTGCGCCAGCCATCTGGTGAGCCCTAAGTGCTGTGGAGGGAACAAGATGGGTCCACTGGAGAAGGGATGCCAAGGATGTATAGCAGGATGGCAGGGGCTCTTCACAAACACGTCCTATTCAGACTACCCTCAAGCCACTCCCCCCGATAGTTGTATTATTGATCTTGATGGATAAGTCAGGGTAGGGGACATGGGTGGGGAGGAATATTATGAGCTCAGTTTTGGAAAGGTTGAGTTTGAGGAAATGGTGTAATATGTCATATCAAACTGATACGTCAGGTAATAAGTTAGTAATGCAAAAGGAGATTGAAGGGGTGAGGTGGGGAGTAGAGAGATAGATGTGGGCATGATCAGCATAGAAATTGTATTGGAGGCTATGGAAATTCATCAAATGACTAAGGGAGGAGGTGTAGATGGAGAAGAGGAGGAGTCGGAAGACAGAACCTTGGGGGACACCTACAGAAAGGGGAAATGGAGAGGAGGAAGCAGAGGTTGTAGGCAACACTGAAGAAACACTGTGATAGGTAGGAGGAGAACAAGGAACGAGCAAAGTCTTTAAGGCCAAGAGAGTGGGCTTTTTTGAGGAGGAGAGAGTGGTCAACAAAATCAAAGGCAGCAGAAAGGTCAAGTAGTATGGCTATGGAGTAGTGGCTTTTCAATTACCAGTTAGTAAATCATTAGTGAGTTTTGGTAGAGTTGTTTCTTTGGCATGTAGCTAGTGAAAGCCAGACTGTAAGGGGTCAAGAAGTTTATTGTCCGTGACATAGAAGCACAGACTATTGTAGACTAGGTGTTCTGAAATCTAGAGGTAAATGGGAGCAAATAAATGGGTCTTAAGTTGTCCAGGCTGGTGGAGTTCAGTGGGGGCATTTTAAGTAGAGGGGTGATCAGCACATGCTTTAGAGCAGCCTTTTTCAACCAGGGTGCCCAGTCAAAATTCAGATTTCTTCAAGGGTGCCTTGGCAAATGGCTAAAATTTCTAAACAAAATGGTAGGTGGATCAAGCCTGCCTTTGCGTTACACAAAGCCACATATTTTCATTGTGCACCACTATAACCTTGTAGCCAATGGTGTCCTAACAACTATTGATGTCATTGGTTGATAAGGAGGAGGTTGGGGACCTGCACGGCATCCGTGTTTGCCCCTCCCCTGCCCCTGTCCATCAGCACTGGGGTTACATTAGCTGAGGGAGGGAGAGAAACTTAGAGAGAAGAGAAACACTGGAATACTAGTCAGTACCAGCAAAGGTGTATTTGCTTTGGAAGAATAAATCTCCTCTAACGTCTGTTGAAATTTCTGATGCTGTCAGTATGCCAAGGTTGTATTGGTCAGGACCTGATTCTGCATGTAGTGAGAGGAGCAATTGAGTCTAGTGAGGATGAGAGTAAACTGTTTTAGAAATAAGTGGCCAAGTTAAGGCAGGACAGGGTTGAGATTTTATCATAGAGGAGATCAGTAGCAGAATAGGGAAGAGATTAGCTAAAGTGGCAAAGGTTTCAACAGGTTATCGTTTGCTGCTTCAAGGAATAGGGGGTCGAAGACAGGGACACTGTGAAAGTGATGTGGTTGCGATCAGAGAGAGGAAAGAGTGCGTTGGTGATTTTGTATTCAGTGCAAAAATGGAAAAATACAAGGTCGAGGATCAGGGTGAGTGTAGAATTGTGTCCATTGTGTTAAGTCAAAAAATGAAGTTAAGTTGAAAGGTTGAGATATAGCCAGACAACAATAATGAAGATGATAAAGTCACCACGAATGGTAGTGGATATTTCAGAGGAAAAAAAGTGGATAGCCAGGCAAAGAGGCCTTCAAGGAAGCATAACACCAGTCCAGGAGTCCAAGAGATCACTGAAATCCTTAGAAAAATTGGAGAAAGCAGACAAATACAGCGAGTCTCAAATGAAGAGAGGGATAGAGAGGGAGGTGAAGGAAGGACTTGAAAGGTGCACAAACCATCTACACCTCCTTTCCGTCCACTTGGCCTGGGTGAGTGGGTCCAGTAGAGGCCTCCATGGGAGAGGGCAGAAGGAGAGGGAGAGTCAGTCTCTTGAAGCCGGGTTTCTGTAATGGCAAGAAGGTTTAAGGGAATGAGAGACAAAAAGGTTATGAGCAGAGGTGAGCTTGTTGCATACAAAACGGCCATTTCAGAGGGCACGTGAGAAGTGTGGATTGGTTTTTGGAAGCAGGGGGATAGAGATTAAACTGAGCGGGTCATGGCTTTTACCAGAGGAATTAGGGTGCCTGGTGACGGGGTTAGCAGTGAGATACTGGAGGACCAGGATAAGAGAGATTTCCCCAGTGATTAGGAAAAGAAAGATAGTGAGGAAAGTCAGATGGGAGCTGGTTGTAAATGAGCCCACATACCTCACTGTCTTGGTGTTTGGGTTAGCATGTGGGTTAAGTATTTTTAGGAGATGATACATGCAGTAGTAGTGAGCGGGTAGGAATGAGGGTGATATATGCAAGCTATGGGGTGGATAAAAGGAGAAAAGTATTAAGAATTTGATAACTGAGGATACTAGTTAGGGTGTAGAAAACAGACTTGAAAGCAATACTTTACAAAATGTTGGCTTGCTTGCAGTCAGTCCAGAGCAGAGCATAATTCTTTTTTCTTGTGTCTTCTTACTGCTTTAGTTAAACTGCTTTATTCACCTTCTTAACACCCATCAAAAAAATGCCCTGACTGTGACATCCCCATAAGCTGTTCTAAATTTATAGGGAGATGGGGCAGGCAAGGAATCATGAATTGATCAATTAGAAACTGATAAAACACATTTGAATGGAAGGGGGAATTATCAAAAACCACACGTCACAGACACAGGCCAAAGTCATAAAAGATAATTCTTTGATCCTAAAACGCAAACGAAAGTGAGACTCATTCACCAAAAAATGGAAACGTTTAAAAGTATCTTAGATACGTTATTATAATGATTGCAAAGTGTCAGTACATAGCATGGAGATCGTTAAACATGGATTTTGAAGCAGCATTTACCATAATGATTGCAAAGTGTCAGTAGAAGCTGTGCTCATCTGCTTAACACTAATTCAAAAAACACTCAAGCAAAAAATGCACTGACTGTGACTCGCCCCCTGTCTCTCTGTATACAGTTGTGAATTCCCTTTAAGTAAATCAGGCACATTATGTACACTTGGTGTTCAGCAGACCAAATAAGGGACTGTGTTTGCTTAGTGTGCGAAGGTCTGTGGACTTGTTATGTATACTTGGAGGCCCATTCATAATAGTGAGCTGTAATTGCTCACGGATATCACACTGTTACTCCACATTGTACTCTGTATTTTATGCTTCATTCAGTAATTAGTGGAGAGATTGCTCACAGGTTTTGTGATGCTGCTTTATAAATTAGGACTCTTGGTATATCTATTTTTAAATGGATAGTTGAAGAAGTGTCTTCAATGATCGATACATTGCAAGTTTAGAGTTTGTTCTTTTTGCACAGTGGCTTAGTGTGTAGAAGTTTTGCCTTGAGGCACTGTTTGATTTATGGTCAGGACACAATCTCCATGGAGTTTGCATGTTTACCCTGCATGTGTGTGGGTTTCCTCTGGGCACTCTAGTTTCCTACCACACTTCAAAGGCATGTTGGTAAATTAAGAAAAAATAACGACACAATTCCACCCAGTTCAACCTATGTGTGCTCATGTCACTATGAATTCCCATATTCCTGCATATTGTGTTCACAGAGAATGATCTAACAATTTTATGAAGTTATCTACAATCTCTGCTGATACCTCTAACTGTAAAAGGGAATTCCACATCTTTACCACTCTACAACAGTAAAGAACCAGTTACACACCCCTTTTAAATTATACTGCTTTTTGTCCAACTTTGTTGTGTGACTGCGTGTCTTCCTCAGAGGCCTTATATTAAACATTGTATTCCTGATACTACAGTCCCCATTGTATAATGTGATCATATTCCCTCTCAAGCATCTATTTTCTAGGGATAATACATTTAATTTTGCAGTTGTTTCTCATAACCAAGGTCTTCTATCCACCTTATTAAAGTGGGAATAAACTCAGTTTCAAAAAACACTTAGGCCGCGTACACACGCGGGGACTGTTCGCTCAACTTTGTCCGTCAAACAGTTTCAGCAAACAGTCCGCTCAAAATTAGCATGGACGGACTTGCCCACACACGACGAACGAACAGTTTGCTGAAACCGTGCGCGATGACGTGAACGGCACGTACGACGGGACGGAAAATACGACGTCCTATACACTGCATTACAACTTTCGGCGTGTAAATCCTTTCTGAGCATGCGCGGAACTTAGTTTGACGAACAAGCCTACACACGAGGGGACTGTTCGCTGAAACCAAGTTTCAGCGGACAGTTTTTCGGAATTTCCGAAAAACTTTGTTCAGCAGACTGTTCGCTGAAACTGTCCGCTGAAAGCCCACACACGGGCGGACTGTCCGCCGAAACACTGTTCAGCGGACAAAGTTGGGCGAACAGTCCCCGCGTGTGTACGCGGCCTTACATTCCCGGCATGCCAGAAATGCTAACTTTCACATTGGTTGTGATCTCAACCAAACTTTCAAACCATCCAATGTCTGGTTTCATAACTGATCACATGTGCAGCATTATGGCAGTTGAAGAATCATTAGAGGCCAAGATGGCAGCTTCCTTGACTGAAAGTGATAGAAGGGTTTACTTCCACTTTAATTTTGATGTCCTTCTCTGAACTCTTTCCTGTTTAAGGATATATTTCCTGAGGATTGGTGACCTAAACTGAACATCATACTCAAGATGAGTCAGAACCATCGTTTTGTAAAGTGGTGGATTTCTAGTTTAATCTCTTGGGTAAAGTCTTTATAATGCATGATAGTAGTCTGTTTGCCTTGCTAGCTGCATTACATGCTATTTCCAAGTTTTTGGTCTGCCACAACCCCCAGATATTTTTCCTTCTAAATTTTCCAAGAGGATCTCTCACTAAGGAGTAACCTCAAGCCTCCAAGTGAATACATTTAAATGTTTGAATAGTAAATCGCATCTGCCATCTAGCTGCCCACCCTTATATTTAATTGAAGTCTTCTTGTAAAATGCCATAGCCTGTGGTCAAGTTATTGTCCTGCAAAGCTTGGTATTATCAGATAACACTGAGATTGAACTTTTTATTCCAATTTCTATATCAATTATAAACAAGATGAACAGAATTGGTTACAGCACTCACAACTCTAGACCATTTAGAAACAGCAGTGTTTATCACCACTCTTTGGGCATGTAAAACGGGGTGGGGGGCCGGGGGGTCGGTCACTCCCAGGTGTTTTTTCACCCTAATGCATAGGATGCATTAAGGTGATAAAACACGAGGGTTTACAACTCCTTTAATGCCATTGTATAATATATGTCCTTAAAACACTCCTTTTTTACTTCAGTGTTCTCTATTATGAAAATATGGTGCTATTTAATATCATAACTAGTGATGGACGAACTTCCGACGGGACGTTTCGCGAACACGGACCGTGAATGCGGCCGATAGTTCGCAAACCGTAACGTTCGCGGCGGGCCCCATTGACTTCAATGGGAGGAAAACTTTGCAAACCTACAGGTCAAATTTGCAGCCACAAAATAATTACTAGATGTGCAAACATAGTCCCACCACATGGCCAATGACATAATACATGTATGAGGTGAATCTGGGATCGACAACTACAAGCATTCTTTTTTTATATGTGAAATTGTTGTGACAATTCAGGACTGTGGAGCGCATGAAGGCAATGGAGGAGAGGGAAGGTCAGGGTAGGCAAAGAAGAGGGTGCAGGAGATGATCACCAGCAGCGTGACATACAGCAATGACATCTGCACCGTGATAGAGTGATCTGACACCAGCACCGTGATAGAGAGCACTGACATCAACAGCGTGACATAAAGCACTGACACCAGCACCGTGATATACAGCACTGACACCAGCACCGTGATATACAACATTGACATCAGCAGCGTGACATACAGCAATGACACCTGCACCGTGATAGAGTGATCTGACACCAGCACCGTGATAGAGAGAACTGACATCAGCAGCGTGACATAAAGCACTGACACCAGCACCGTGATATACAGCACTGACACCAACACCGTGATAGAGAGCACTGACATCAGGAGCGTGACATACAGCAATGACACCTGCACCATGATAGAGTGATCTGACACCAGCACCATGATAGAGAGTACTGACATCAGCAGCGTGACATAAAGCACTGACACCAGCACCGTGATATACAGCACTGACACCAGCACCGTGATATACAGCACTGACATCAGCAGCGTGACATACAGCAATGACACCTGCACCGTGATAGAGTGATCTGACACCAGCACCGTGATAGAGAGCACTGACATCAGCAGCGTGACATAAAGCACTGACACCAACACCGTGATATACAGCACTGACACCAGCACCGTGATAGAGAGCACTGATATCAGCCGCGTGACATACAGCAATGACACCTGCACCATGATAGAATGATCTGACACCAGCACCGTGATAGAGAGCACTGACATCAGCAGCGTGACATAAAGCACTGACACCAGCACCGTGATATACAACACTGACACCAGCACCGTGATATACAGCACTGACATCAGCAGCGTAACATAGAGCAATGACACCTGCACCGTGATAGAGTGATCTGACACCAGCACCGTGATAGAGAGCACTGACATCAGCAGCGTGACATAAAGCACTGACACCAGCACCGTGATAGACAGCACTGACACCATCACCGTGATAGAGAGCACTGACATCAGCAGCGTGACATAAAGCACTCACACCAGCACCGTGATATACAGCACTGACACCAGCACCGTGATATACAGCACTGACACCTGCACCGTAAGCAGCCCCAGGAGGAAGTCAGCATGGCACAAGGATGGTGGGAGCCCCTCATAATGAGCATAGCACAGGGATGGTGGGAGCCCCTCATAATATGCACAGCAGAGGTACAGCCCCAGGAGGAAGTCAGCACAACACAGGGATGGTGGGAGCCCCTCATAATAAGCAGCCCCAGGAGGAAGTCAGCACAGCACAGGGATGGTGGGAGCCCCTCATAATAAGCAGCCCCAGGGGGAAGTCAGCACAGCACAGGGATGGTGAGAGCCCCTCATAATGAGCATAGCACAGGGATGGTGGGAGCCCCTCATAATGAGCATAGCACAGGGATGGTGGGAGCCCCCATAATATGCACAGCAGAGGTACAGCCCCAGGAGGAAGTCAGCACAGCACAGGGATGGTGGGAGCCCCTCATAATAAGCAGCCCCAGGAGGAAGTCAGCACAGCACAGGGATGGTGGGAGCCCCTCATAATGAGCATAGCACAGGGATGGTGGGAGCCCCTCATAATATGCACAGCAGAGGTACAGCCACAGGAGGAAGTCAGCACAGCACAGGGATGGTGGGAGCCCCTCATAATAAGCAGCCCCAGGAGGATGTCAGCATAGCACAGGGATGGTGGGAGCCCCTCATAATAAGCAGCCCCAGGAGGAAGTCAGCACAGTACAGGGATGGTGGGAGCCCCTCATAATGAGCATAGCACAGGGATGGTGGGAGCCCCTCATAATATGCACAGCAGAGGTACAGCCCCAGGAGGAAGTCAGCACAGCACAGGGATGGTGGAAGCCCCTCATAATAAGCAGCCCCAGTAGAAATATGACACCGCTCAACCTCTTCAAACAGGAGGGTACGGGCATATAGTACGGTGTGCTTTTTTTGGACAAGGAAGTGAGCCAAATGAAGAAAGAAGGTCTGTGTGCTTGATGAAAAAAATCGTTTATAGACATATACATGGTCTACTGGTCACATGTGTTGAATTCCTCCGAGATCCATGCCTCATTCATTTTTAGAAATGTGAGGTAGTTAACACTGTCGTGAGCTAGGCGAGTACGCTTATTGGTCACGATCCCCCCTGCTGCGCTGAACGTCCTTTCGGACAGGACACTGGACGAGGGGCAAGCCAACAGTTCGATTGCAATTTGGGCAAGCTCTGGCCAGAGGTCAAGCCTGCCCACCCAGTAGTCCAGGGGTTCATCACTCCTTGGCGTTCCCTGATGCTGGATCCGGATGACACCTGTCGATGGGTCGGCTGAAACAATTACCTCATATCCGAAGTCACCAACACATCTTCAAACCGGCCTCTTCTTGCAGGCGCTGTTGGATTGGTACCCGCAACTCCTTCTCTGGGAGTGGGAATTGCTCCTCTGCCAGCGCACGCAAAAGCAGAATGCAGAATTTCTCAAAGCTAGGCCTGGAAGTGCTCTATTCTGACAGCCCTCTGTGATGGCGGTAACATTTCTGCCATTTTGTGTTTGTACTGGGGGTCTAAGTACGTTGCCACCCAGTACTGGTCCTTTACCCTTATGCTTTTTATACGGGGGTCCCTATTAAAACACTGGAGCATGAAGGCCCCCATTTGCACTAAACTGGAAGCGGTGTGGTGGCCAGGCTCCTGCTCATCATCCAGGATAATGTCGTCCTCTTCATTCTCATTCTCCTCTCCCCATCCATGCACAACAACAGGGATCCCAGAAAGGTTTAAAGCATGCTGTTCTTGCTCCTCCTTATCCGCCCCGGCACCATCCTCCTCTGACTCCTCTTCAGACTCCTGTTGTTCACTTGTCTCAGATAGAGTAGCCCCCCCCCCCCCTGGGAATTCATCCAGCATTGCGACTTCCTCATCTTCCCGCTCCTGCTCCTCCACAGCTTGATCAATGACATGATGCAACGCACACTCCATAAAGAAGGCATAAGGTATTATGTCACTGATGGCGCCATGGCTGCGACTGACCAGTTTGGTGATCTCCTCAAATGGCCGCAGAAGTCTGCATGCATCGCGCATTAGCAGCCACTGGCGTGGTGAAAAAACCCCCAGCTCCCCAGAACCTGTTCTGCCGCAGAGTTCATACAGGTAGACGTTAACTGCACGTTTCTGCTGGAGCAGCCGATCAAGCATATAGAAGGTTGAGTTCCATCGCATCGGGCAATCGCAAATAAGACATCTGACCGGCAGATTGTGTCGCCGTTGAATGTCAGCAAGGCGAGCCATGGCCATGTAAGATCTTCTGAAATGGGCCGAGATTTTCCTTGCCTGCCGCAAGATGTCCTGGACCCCAGGGTATTTGGCAACGAATCGCTGCACGACCAAGTTTAAGACGTGTGCCATTCATGGCACGTGCGTAATTTTGCCCTGTTTCAATGCACTAAGCAGATTGGCACCGTTGTCACACACCACTTTACCAACTGTCAAATTGAGCAGTGTTAGCCACTGATCTGCCTGTGAATGCAAAGCTGAAAGGAGTGCAGGGCCAGTGTGGCTCTTGGCTTCCAGGCACAACAGACGCAGCACCGCATGGCAACGTCTCACCTGGCATGTCGAATGGGTTCTGGGACCTTGGGCGGCGCAGCGGAAGAGACGCTAGCAGCGGAAAAGGAGGAGTCAGCCGAGGAGGAGAGGGAGGAGGATGGAGTAGGAGGAGGAGGAGAAGAAGAGCCAGGCCGGCATGCAATCCGTGGCGGTAAAACCAAATCTACACGGGTGCCACGGGTTACATGCTTGACGGCCGTCAGAAGGTTCACTCAGTGGGCAGTAAAAGTGATATACCTTCCCTGCCCGTGTTTGCTAGACCACGTGTCTATGGTCAGATGTATCTTGGCACCGACACTGTGTGCCAGAGATACATTCACTTGCCACTGAACATGGCCATATAGCTCTGGGATGCCCTTCTCTGAGAAATACTTCCTTCCTGGGACCTTCCATTGTGGTGTTCCAATGGCCACAAATTTTTGAAAGGCCTCTGAGTCCACCAGTTTATATGGCAGTAGTTGGCAGGCTATCAGTTCTGACAAGCCAGCCGTCAACCATTGGGCAAGAGGGTTATCCGGCGTCATCATTTTTTTACGCTCGAACATTAGGCCCACAGAAGCCTGCCTTTTTGCAGAAAAACGTGAACTTGGCGTGATGGAAGGTGGAGTGGAGGACAATTGTGAGGAGAGAGGAGAAGGAGAAGTAGAAGATGAGGCTGGACGGTGAGAGCCTGGAGTGTGGCTTTGTGTGTTCCATTGCTCCCACTGGGCTCGGTGATGGCTGCTCATGTGTCTTCTTAAGGCAGTCGTCCCTAGGTGAGTGTTGGGCTTACCGCGACTAATGCGTTGACTGCAAAGATTGCAGATGGCAACGCTATTGTCAGCAGCGGACACGTTAAAAAAAAGCCCACACTGCGGAGCCATGTGCTGGCGTCCTGGGAGCGCCAGATGTGACCGTACATGGTCGATGACTCGCTCCTGATACATTAGCAGTCTGCTTTGTCCCTCCTGTGCAATGTAAGTTATTCCTGCTTCTCCTCCCTATCTGCTGGTCCATATTTCCCTCTGAACTCCCCTCCTCTTCCTCTCTTGTGGGCACCCACGTGACATCACTAGACACGTCATCATCAACGTCACCTTCCCCACCGCTATAAGTAGAGATCTCGGAGTAGGCAGCAACACTGGGGACCAACCTCCTCCTTGGGCTGATCTGGGTACTGTCGTCAGACTGCTGAGTGGCGGTTGTTGCTACCTCCTCTTCCTGAACCAATGCCAAGAGTGGCTGCGCATCAGAAATGTCTTGATATGGATCGTAAAATAATTCCTGTGACTCTAGCGGAAGGTATGTGGTGGTGGTGGTGGTGTTGTTGGTGGTAGTGTCTTTGGGGGTGCACATAGCAGAGAGTGAAGAAGAGGGTGCAGATCGAGAGGATGAGGAGGGTGCAGAAGAGTAAGGCTGAGTGAGCCACTCAACCAACTCTGGTGCGTCCTTTAAAGTAATTGAACGCACCTTCTGCAACTTCCCACTTTGGCTCAAGCCTGTTGCTCGTGCCCTACCCCTACCACCCCTGCGGAAGGGCCTGCCTCTTCCTCTGCCTGTCATTTTTTAAATGACCCTGTGACAAAAGTCTCAGTTCCTATACTGATAAAGGATTGCTGCAGTATAGGGCAGCAGTCAGCAGTAGTGCACCTCATCCCTATATATTGTGGACTTATACCAGTCCTTAAGGAATAGCAGACTGTACCTCATTCAACTCTATGTACTGTAGTACCCTATACCTTACCAGTCCTTATAAGGACCTTTGTGGAACTAGTAGGTTGTGAATGATTAGCAGACTATACTTCAGTCCCTATACTGATAAAGGACTACTGCAGCAGAAGGACAGCAGTCAGCAATAGTGCACCTCAACCCTATATATTGTGGACCTATACCAGACCTTAACCACTTGCCGACTGCCGCATGACGATGTACGTCGACAGAATGGCACGGGCAGGCATAAGGGCTTACATGTACGTCCTTGCCTGCCCGCCGGTCGGGGGCCCGATCGGGCCCCCGCCCGGTGCCTGCGGCGGTCGGTATTCATTCGGGAGCGATCCCGGACAAGGGGACGGCCATTCATTCATGGCCACCCCATCGCGATCGCTCCCGACGAATGAAAATGTCCCGTGACATCACTTCCTCTCCTGTAATGTAAACACAGGAGAGGAAGTGATGTATTCTCTCCTCCGTGTCGGTATTTTTCGTTCCGGCACCGAGGAGAGAGCATCGGTGAGTTGCACAAGCACTACACAGTAGAACATGCCAGGCACACTCACACCCCCCCTTTACCCCCCGATCACCCCCCAATTACCCCTGCCCCCCCAGTCACAGTGACACCAATTGCTTTTTTTTTTTTTTTTTTGCATTGGTGTCATTTGTGACTGTAATAACTGTTAGGGCAGTTAGGGTTAGCCCCCTTTAGTTCTAATGTGCCCCCCTAACCCCCCCAATAAAGGTTTAACCCCGTGATCACCCCCCCTCGCCAGTGTCACTAAGGCTGGGTTCACATTGCAGCGGTTTATGAGAACGAATGTGATTCGCACCGCACTGCAGTGCAAATCACATCCGATCTCTGTGCGATTCGAGTTCAGCCATACAGATAGTATGGCTGAATTCGTGTCGCACCCGCCGCAAATTCGCACGGGACCCTTTTTTTGGCCCGCAGCAGAATCGGATCGCATGGGTGTTCACACCATGCGATCCGAGTTTGCAGATCGCACTGCGATATGCGAACTGATCTGGGGGTGTCATTAACATTTCACTGACACTCCCAGCAGTTCGCATAGGGCAGTGTGAACTGCCGCCGGGAGGCATGCGATGCGGGAACCCGCCGCGGATTCATGGCGATCCCGCATCGCTCCAGTGTGAACCCAGCCTAATAAGCGATCATTTTTCTGATCGCTGTATTAGTGTCACAGGTGACGCTAGTTAGGCAGGTAGGTATTTAGGTTCGCCGCAGCTTTTTATAGCGCCAGGGACCCCCATATACTACCGCATAAAGCCCCCTGATTTCCCCCTAGTTAACCCTTTCACCAGTGATCACCATATAACTGTTACAGGTGACGCTGGTTGGTTAGTTATTTTTTTATAGTTTCAGGGCACCCGCCATTTATTACCTAATAAAGGTTTAACCCCCTGATCACCCGGCGGGTGTCATTTGTGACTGTAATAACTGTTAGGGCAGTTAGGGTTAGCCCCCTTTAGTTCTAAGGTACCCCCCTAACCCCCCCAATAAAGGTTTAACCCCGTGATCACCCCCCGTCGCCAGTGTCACTAAGGCTGGGTTCACATTGCAGCGGTTTATGAGAACGGATGTGATTCGCACCGCACTGCAGTGCAAATCACATCCGATCTCTGTGCGATTCGAGTTCCGCCATACAGATAGTATGGCTGAATTCGTGTCGCACCCGCCGCAAACTCGCACGGGACCCTTTTTTTGGTCCGCAGCAGAATCGGATCGCATGGGTGTTCACACCATGCGATCTGAGTTTGCAGATCGCACTGCGATATGCAAACTGATCTGGGGGTGTCATTAACATTTCACTGACACTCCCAGCAGTTTGCATAGGGCAGTGTGAACTGCCGCCGGGAGGCATGTGATGCGGGAACCCGCCGCACATTCGTGGCGTTCCCACATCGCTCCAGTGTGAACCCAGCCTAATAAGCGATCGTTTTTCTGATCACTGTATTAGTGTCACAGGTGACGCTAGTTAGGCAGGTAGGTATTTAGGTTCGCCGCAGCTTTTTATAGCGCCAGGGACCCCCATATACTACCGCATAAAGCCCCCTGATTGCCCCCTAGTTAACCCTTTCACCAGTGATCACCATATAACTGTTACAGGTGACGCTGGTTGGTTAGTTATTTTTTTTATAGTTTCAGGGCACCCGACATTTATTACCTAGTTTAACTAGTGTACCCCTAAATTTAGGGGTGTCTACTTTCCAAAATGGGGTCATTTGGGGGGGGGTTTGTGCCATCTTGGCATTTTATGGCCTTCAAAACTGTAACGCCCTTAGAAAGCCTGAAGGCGGTGCTTGGTTTTCGGGGCCCCGTACGCGGCTAGGCTCCCAAAAAGTCCCACATATGTGGTGTCCCCGTACTCAGGAGAAGCAGCAGCATTTATTTTGGGGTGTCATTTCACATATGCCCATGGCATGCGTGAGCAATATATCATTTAGTGACAACTTTGTGAAAAAAAAAAAAAAAAGTTTGTAAGTTTCCCGCAACTTGTGGCAAAATATAAAATATTCCATGGACTCAACATGCCTCTCAGCAAATAGCTTGGGGTGTCTACTTTCTAAAATGGGGTCATTTGTGGGGGTTTTGTGCCACCTTGGCATTTTATGGCCTTCAAAACTGTAATAGGTAGTGAGGAGTGAAGTCAAATATTTACGCCCTTAGAAAACCTGAAGGCGGTTCTTGGTTTTCGGGGCCCCGTACGTGGCTAGGCTCCCAAAAAGTCCCACATATGTGGTATCCCCGTACTTAGGAGAAGCAGCAGAATTTATTTTGGGGTGTCATTTCACATATGCCCATAGCATGTTTGAGCAATACAGGTCCTTCTCAAAAAATTAGCATATTGTGATAAAGTTCATTATTTTCTGTAATGTACTGATAAACATTAGACTTTCATATATTTTAGATTCATTACACACAACTGAAGTAGTTCAAGCCTTTTCTTGTTTTAATATTGATGATTTTGGCATACAGCTCATGAAAACCCCAAATTCCTATCTCAAAAAATTAGCATATCATGAAAAGGTTCTCTAAACAAGCTATTAACCTAATCATCTGAATCAACTAATTAACTCTAAACACCTGCAAAAGATTCCTGAGGCTTTTAAAAACTCCCAGCCTGGTTTATTACTCAAAACCGCAATCATGGGTAAGACTGCCGACCTGACTGCTGTCCAGAAGGCCATCATTGACACCCTCAAGCAAGAGGGTAAGACACAGAAAGAAATTTCTGAACGAATAGGCTGTTCCCAGAGTGCTGTATCAAGGCACCTCAGTGGGAAGTCTGTGGGAAGGAAAAAGTGTGGCAGAAAACGCTGCACAACGAGAAGAGGTGACCGGACCCTGAAGAAGATTGTGGAGAAGGACCGATTCCAGACCTTGGAGGACCTGCGGAAGCAGTGGACTGAGTCTGGAGTAGAAACATCCAGAGCCACCGTGAACAGGCGTGTGCAGGAAATGGGCTACAGGTCCCGCATTCCCCAGGTCAAGCCACTTTTGAACCAGAAACAGCGGCAGAAGCGCCTGACCTGGGCTACAGAGAAGCAGCACTGGACTGTTGCTCAGTGGTCCAAAGTACTTTTTTCGGATGAAAGCAAATTTTGCATGTCATTCGGAAATCAAGGTGCCAGAGTCTGGAGGAAGACTGGGGAGAGGGAAATGCCAAAATGCCTGAGGTCCAGTGTCAAGTACCCACAGTCAGTGATGGTCTGGGGTGCCATGTCAGCTGCTGGTGTTGGTCCTCTGTGTTTTATCAAGGGCAGGGTCAATGCAGCTAGCTATCAGGAGATTTTGGAGCACTTCATGCTTCCATCTGCTGAAAAGCTTTATGGAGATGAAGATTTCATTTTTCAGCACGACCTGGCACCTGCTCACAGTGCCAAAACCACTGGTAAATGGTTTACTGACCATGGTATTACTGTGCTCAATTGGCCTGCCAACTCTCCTGACCTGAACCCCATAGAGAATCTGTGGGATATTGGGAAGAGAAAGTTGAGAGACGCAAGACCCAACACTCTGGATGAGCTTAAGGCCGCTATCGAAGCATCCTGGGCCTCCATAACACCTCAGCAGTGCCACAGGCTGGTTGCCTCCATGCCACGCCGCATTGAAGCAGTCATTTCTGCAAAAGGATTCCCGACCAAGTATTGAGTGCATAA
The DNA here is from genome assembly GCF_037356315.1 of Lithobates pipiens. Lineage (NCBI taxonomy): Eukaryota > Metazoa > Chordata > Amphibia > Anura > Ranidae > Lithobates > Lithobates pipiens. The sequence goes on from NW_027507748.1 coordinate 78,552,011, forward strand.
CTGAACATAATTATTTGAAGGTTGACTTTTTTTTGTATTAAAAACTCTTTTCTTTTATTGTTCGGATGAAATATGCTAATTTTTTGAGATAGGATTTTGGGGTTTTCAGGAGCTGTATGCCAAAATCATCAATATTAAAACAAGAAAAGGCTTGAACTACTTCAGTTGTGTGTAATGAATCTAAAATATATGAAAGTCTAATGTTTATCAGTACATTACAGAAAATAATGAACTTTATCACAATATGCTAATTTTTTGAGAAGGACCTGTATATCATTTAGTGACAACTTTGTGAAAAAAAAATAAAAAAAAATTAAAGTTTGTAATTTTCCCGCAACTTGTGGCAAAATATAAAATATTCCATGGACTCAAAATGCCTCTCAGCAAATAGCTTGGGGTGTCTACTTTCTAAAATGGGGTCATTTGTGGGGGTTTTGTGCCATCTTGGCATTTTATGGCCTTCAAAACTGTAATAGGTAGTGAGAAGTGAAATCAAAAATGTACGCCCTTAGAAAGCCTGAAGGCGGTGCTTGGTTTTCGGGGCCCCGTACGCGGCTAGGCTCCCAAAAAGTCCCACATATGTGGTATCCCCGTTCTCAGGAGAAGCAGCAGCATTTATTTTGGGGTGTCATTTCACATATGCCCATAGCATGTGTGAGCAATATATCATTTAGTGACAACTTTGTGTAAAAAAAAAAAAAAATAATTATTTTTTGTCATTATTCAATCGCTTGAGGCAAAAAAAATCAAATATTCAATGGGCTCAACATGCCACTTATCAATTTCCTTAGGGTGTCTACTTTCCAAAATGGGGTCATTTGGGGGGGTTTTGTACTGCCCTGCCATTTTAGCACCTCAAGAAATGAGATAGGCAGTCGTAAACTAAAAGCTGCGTAAATTCCAGAAAACGTACCTTAGTTTGTAGATGTGACAACTTTTGCGCAAACCAATAAATATACAATTATTGACTTTTTTTTTTACCAAAGACATGTGGCTGAATACATTTTGGCCTAAATGTATGACTAAAATTGAGTTTATTGGATTTTTCTAATAACAAAAAGTAGAAAATATCATTTTTTTTCAAAATTTGCGGTCTTTTTACGTTTATATCGCAAAAAATAAAAATCGCAGAGGCAATCAAATACCATCAAAAGAAAGCTCTATTTGTGGGAAGAAAAGGACGCAAATTTTGTTTGGGTACAACATTGCATGACCGCGCAATTACCAGTTAAAGCAGCGCAGTGCCAAATTGTAAAAAGACCTCTGGTCATTTACCAGCAAAATGGTCCGGTCTGAAGGTGGTTAAGGAATAGCAGACTGTACCTCATTCAACTCTATGTACTGTAGTACCCTATACCTTACCAGTCCTGATAAGGACCTTTGTGGAACTAGTAGGTTGTGAATGATTAGCAGACTGTACCTCAGTCCCTATACTGATAAAGGACTACTGCAGCAGAAGGGCAGCAGTCAGCAGTAGTGCACCTCAACCCTATATATTGTGGACCTATACCAGTCCTTAACCACTTGCTTACTGGGCACTTAAACCCCCCTCAGTCCCAGACCAATTTTCAGCTTTCAGTGCTCTCACATTTTGAATGACAATTACTCAGTCATGCAACACTGTAACCAAATGATTTTTTTGTCCTTTTCTTCATACCAATAGAGCTTTCTTTTGGTGGTATTTGATCACCTCTCGGTTTTTTATTTTCTGCGCTATAAATGAAAAAAGACCGAAAATTTTGAAAAAAAATGAATTTTTCTTCGTTTCTGTGACAAAATTTAGCAAATTAGCAATTTTTCTTCATAAATTTTGGCCACAATTTATACTACTACACATCTTTGGTAAAAATAACCCAAATTTTTGCATATTATATGATCTGTGTGAAATTTATAGAGTCTACAAGCTATGGTGCAAATCATAAAGATTTGCAAAAAAAGATCACATCTGATGTACTAAGGCCTATCTCCATTCTTGAGACCCTAACAAGCCAGGAAAGTACAAATGCCCCCCAAATGACCCCTTTTTGGAAAGTAGACATTCCAATGTATTTAGTAAGAGGCATGGTTAGTTATTTTAAGTTGTCATTTTTTCCCATAATTCTTTGCAAAATTACGATTTTTTTTTTTTTTCACAAAATTTTCATTGTAATAGCTTATTTCTCCCACACGGAATGTGCATACCACAAATAACACCCCAAAATACATTCTGCTACTCCTCCTGAGTATAACGATACCACATGTGTGAGACTTTTACACAGCCTGACCACATACAGAGGCCTAATTTTGAAGTAGCACCTTCAGGCATTCTAGGAGCATAAATTACACATTTCATTTCTCAACCACCTATTACAGTTTTGAAGGCCCTGGAACACCAGGGCAATGGAAACGTCCAGAAAATGACCCCATTTTGGAAAGCTAACACCCCAACGTATAATCTATGAGGCATAATGAGTCTTTTCAATGGTTCATTTTTTTCCAGAAGTTTTCGGAAAATGTGGAAAAAAATGAAAACGCATTTTTTTTTACACAAAGTTGTCCGTTTATAAGATATTTCCAACGCATAGCATTTACATAGCAAAAATAACACCCCAAAATACGTTCTACTACTCCTCCTGAGTATAACGATACCAAATGTGTGAGACTTTTACACAGCCTGACCACATACAGAGGCCTAATTTTGAAGTAGCACCTTCAGGCATTCTAGGAGCATAAATTACACATTTCATTTCTCAATCACCTATTACAGTTTTGAAGGCCCTGGAACACCAGGGCAATGGAAACGTCCAGAAAATGACCCCATTTTGGAAAGCTAACACCCCAACGTATAATCTATGAGGCATAATGAGTCTTTTCAATGGTTCATTTTTTTCCAGAAGTTTTCGGAAAATGTGGAAAAAAATGAAAACGCATTTTTTTTTACACAAAGTTGTCCGTTTATAAGATATTTCCAACGCATAGCATTTACATAGCAAAAATAACACCCCAAAATACGTTCTACTACTCCTCCTGAGTATAACGATACCAAATGTGTGAGACTTTTACACAGCCTGACCACATACAGAGGCCTAATTTTGAAGTAGCACCTTCAGGCATTCTAGGAGCATAAATTACACATTTCATTTCTCAATCACCTATTACAGTTTTGAAGGCCCTGGAACACCAGGGCAATGGAAACGTCCAGAAAATGACCCCATTTTGGAAAGCTAACACCCCAACGTATAATCTATGAGGCATAATGAGTCTTTTCAATGGTTCATTTTTTTCCAGAAGTTTTCGGAAAATGTGGAAAAAAATGAAAACGCATTTTTTTTTTACACAAAGTTGTCCGTTTATAAGATATTTCCAACGCATAGCATTTACATAGCAAAAATAACACCCCAAAATACGTTCTACTACTCCTCCTGAGTATAACGATACCACATGTGTGAGACTTTTACACAGCCTGACCAAATACAGAGGCGCAACATGCAAGAAACACCGTCGGCGTTCCAGGGACACATAGCCTGCACATACCAAGAATTACACCCCCAAATACATTATGCTGAGCAAAGGGTAAAGAAAAGATTACCTGTGGTTTTAGAAGCGCAGTTGTCCACAGGAGGATATCACTGGTCCAGGCAGCAGGCAGGGACTTGGTCAGCAACAGCGAACACAGTTTTTCAGGCAGCAGGCAGGGATACTGTCCATATTACAGTCCAGGGTTAGTGCAGAGATGTCAGCAGTGCCAAAAATATTGGTCCTGGTAGTAGGCAGGTCCTTGTGGTGTGGTCAGTGCGGCATGATGGCAGTAAGTCCTACAGGCAGCAGACAAAAGTAGAGCCTCGTTCAGGACAGAATGGGGATAGGGGTAGAGGCTTCTCCCTCCCAAATCTCTTTGAAGCCTCCGAGTCTCCAGACCCTAATCTAGGAATAAGAAAACAAAGAAAATTGTTTTCTTCTTCCAGAAAAACTATACTGGAGCCCCTCACATATGTGAGACCCCATGTTGAATCCCACTAGTCCAGTTGCAGAATACAAGATCAGTCCAAGAGGCAGGCAAATATCGTGGTCAAACAGTCCAAGGTCAGTTCCAGATCAGGCAGAGACATATACAGAATCGTTAGACAGAAGCATGGTCGAATAACAGTCCAGGGTCAGTTCCAGATGAGGCAGAGGTATGTACAGAATCGTTAGGCAGAAGCGTGGTCGAATAACAGTCCAGGGTCAGTTCCAGATCAGGCAGCGGTATGTACAGAATCGGCAGGCATAAGAGTGGTCAAATAACAAGCCAGGGTCCGTTACAGAGCAGGCAGTGGCATAAGGGGTGTGAAGGTGTATGAAGGCAGGAACTGAGGATTATGTTTACCATACTTCACTAAAAATTTATTGAAGTATGGTAACGCCGAAAACAGTCGCCTATACAGAGGCCTGGTTGGGAAGGACATTGTGCACAATAATAACATGTGTCTCTTCTGACTCCTGCTTTGGTACACACCTTACATCTTTTTTGGCGTCTTTTGCCTGCTGGTGTGGGGGGAATTTTATCCGGAAAGTGGCGCTCGGAGAGTCGACTAACAACGTCTGATCTGATATTTTCTGGTGGGCCGTTTGGGAAAATAAGGGCTGTGAAAACTTCCTCCTGGTAGCCAAAGAAACGTTTGGGGTTTTGGGTGGCGTTGCGGTAAATGACATATGAATTGTAAATGGCCAATTGAAAAAAATAAATTACTACTTTTTTGTACCAATGATATGTCCGTCTTGAGACCAGATATGGTTCCATCATTTGGTCGTTGAAGTCGACTCCTCCCATGAACAAATTATACTCTGAAATACATTTGGGTTTCTTTACGGGGCCATTCCTTCTGGGGATTTCTACGAAGGTATCGTTGTGGATAGAAGATAACATGTACACATCTCTTCTGTCCCTCCACTTCACTGCCAGAACCTCCTTGTTTCTTAGACTTGCGGTTTCTCCTTTCCGCAGCTTCTTGTTCACCAGACTTTGAGGAAAGCCCTTCCGGTTCTTTTTTACAGTGCCACATGCTGGCGTCTTCTTCCGGTGAAGGTTGTGGAACAGGGGCAGAGATGTGTAGAAGTTGTCTACATAGAGGTGGTAGCCTTTATCCAGTAGGGGGTATATGAGGTCCCAAACAATTTTTCCGCTGGATCCCAAATAATCCGGACAATTAGGGGGCTGTAGCTGGGTGTCCTTCCCTTCGTACACCTTGAAGGAATATGTGTACCCTGTGGCTCGGTCACATAATTTGTAGACCTTCACCCCATAGCGGGCCCTTTTGCTGGGTATAAATTGCTTCATCCTAAGCCTGCCACTAAATTTAATAAGGGACTCATCCACACATATGTGTTGGTCCGGGGTAAACAATTTGGGGAATATTTCAGAAAAATAATTTAGTATTGGTCGAATTTTGTAAAGGCGGTCATAATTTGGATCATTTCGTGGAAGGCATTGGGAATTGTCACTGAAATGTAAGAACCTCAGGATCATCTGATACCTGGTTCTGGGCATTACCGCGGAGAAGAGCGGTGAGTGGTGGAGGGGGTGGGTTGACCAGTAGGTACGTAATTGTTTTTTTTGTTGAGTCCCATATTAAATGTGAGGCCTAAAAAAAGCTTGAACTCCTCCCCCGTTAGGTCTCTCCATTCGTAGGGACGGGCATAATAGGAGGTCGGATTTTGAAAAATAAATTGTTGTGCATACAGGTTGCACTGGGCCACAATTGACGCCAACATGTCCTCCGTAAAAATTAAATGAAAAAAATCGATGGGGCTAAAATTCTCCGTGTCCACCTGGACTCCTGGCTGGGCGGTGAAAGGGGGAACATTGGCCTCTCCTGAATTAGGAGGAAGCCACAAGGGGTTCTGAAGGGCATAGGGAAGGCCAGCATGGCTCCTAACCCTTTGGGGCTGAGATGACACCCCACTGGTACTTGGCCTTTCTTGCTGGGGCACTGCGGTGCTGGTGGACGGCATTGTGGTGCTGGTGGACGGCACTGCGGTGCTGGTGGACGGCATTGCCTCACTAGAACACCTTCACTTGATGGGCCGGATATCTTCCTCCTCGGATTCATCAGTCAGTGTTTCACTGCTGAGGACTGGCTCATAAGTTACGTCTTCAGAATCCGAATCCGAAAAGGAATCGGAAGAGGAGAGCTCCCCGTTGCTCTCGTCGGCCGCGGAAATAATTTGGTACGCCTCCTCAGCGGAAAAGACGTGTTTAGCCATTGTAGCACTGATGGGCACTGATGAGGTGGCACAGATGGGCGTTTTTGAGGTGGCACAGATGGGCGCTTTTGAGGTGGCACAAATGGACACTGATGGGTCGGCACAGATGTGCACTGATTTATTGCACAGATGTGCAGATTTGTTGCACGGATGTGCACTGATGAGGCGGCAGATGGGCACTGATGAGGCGGCAGATGGGCACTGCTGAGGCGGCACAGATGGGCACTGCTGAGGCGGCACAGATGGGCACTGCTGAGGCGGCACAGATGGGCACTGCTGAGGCGGCAGATGGGCACTGATGGGTCGGCACAGATGTGCACTGATTTATTGCACGGATGTGCACTGATTTATTGCACGGATGTGCACTGCTGAGGTGGCAGATGGGCACTGCTGAGGCGGCAGATGGGCACTGCTGAGGTGGCAGATGGGCACTGCTGAGGCGGCAGAGATGGGCACTGTTGAGTCGGCACAGATGGGCACTGCTGAGTCGGCAGATGGGCACTGATAGGTCGGCACAGATGTGCACTGATTTATTGCACGGATGTGCACTGATAAGGCAGCAGATGGGCACAGATGGGCACTGCTTAGGCGGCACAGATGGGCACTGCTTAGGCGGCACAGATGGGCACTGCTGAGGCGGCACAGATGGGCACTGCTTAGGCGGCACAGATGGGCACTGCTGAGGCACAGATGGGCACCGATTGGTACAGATGGGCACCGATTGGCACTGGCTGGCACTGGCTGGCACTGGCGGGCACTGGCGGGCACTGGCAGGCACTGGCGGGGCATTGGCCGGCACTGGTGGTGCACAGATGGAGCACTGGCGGTGCACAGGTGGGCACTGGCGGTGCACAGGTGGGCACAGGTGGCCACAGGTGGCCACAGGTGGGCACAGGTGGGCACAGGTGGGCACAGGTGGGCACTGGCAGGGTAGATCTGGGCACTGGCAGGGTAGATCTGGGCACAGGTCGGGTTTTTATAAGTTTACTGTCACTTCACACACTCACAAAAACCTTCGGTCTCCTCACGCGCTATCGCTGTGTGAGGAGACACGTTCGGCAATGGGTGATGATCTCATTTGTTTACATTTGAGATCATCACCCATTGGAGGAGGCGATCGCGCTGTAAACGGCCGCTGTGATTGGCCGTTTACAGCGATCTGTGATTGGCTGTGTCCAGCGGACACGGCCAACACAGATTTTCCCCGATGCGCGCCCCCGGGAGCGCGCGGGGAACTCTTAAAGGGGACGACGTCAATAGACGTAGTCCCGGAAATTGAGATCCGCGCTGTAGACGTCTTTTTACTATAGCGCGGATCTCAAGTGGTTAAAGAATAGCAGACTGTACCTCACTCAACCCTATGTACTGTAGTACCCTATACCTTACCAGTCCTTATAAGGACCTTTGTGGAACTAGTAGGTTGTGAATGATTAGCAGACTGTACCTCAGTCCCTATACTGATAAAGGACTGCTGCAGTATAGGGCAGCAGTCAGCAGTAGTGCACCTCAACCCTATATATTGTGGACCTATACCAGTCCTTAAGGAATAGCAGACTGTACCTCACTCAACCCTATGTACTGTAGTACCCTATACCTTAACAGTCCTTATAAGGACCTTTGTGGAATTAGTAGGTTGCGAATGATTAGCAGACTGTACCTCAGTCCCTATACTGATAAAAGACTACTGCAGCAGAAGGGCAGCAGTCAAGTATAATATCCTTTCTATATTTGGAAGAAAGAATATTATACGTGTACAAGCCTATTACCATACCAGTCCTCAAAAGAACCTAATAGCTCCCTCTCCGTACTAAAGCAAGAACGCAGAAGAGCGGAAAGAACATGGAGAAGAAATTCCACCGAGGAAAACCACTTTAACTACAAAGGTCTCACAGAGAATTATCGGAAAGCAATCTTCAAAGCCAAAAAGGACCACTTCTCATATACAATCTCAACGGCCGCAAACCAACCACGGGAACTGTTTAAACTGGTTAATCAATCAATGAATCCGGTGTGCCTAGAACCCCCAGAAAGCGAATCCCAGGATTACTGTGACAAACTGTCGAATTTTTTCATCGATAAAGTCAAAACCATCAGGAAAACTATTTGTCAGAAGAAAACATCCAACCTCAGCCAGCAAATACATAAAGAGGATGTCTGCACCAACATACCGCAACCGCCAAAATTTTCACTATCCACAATTACCGTAGACACCGCAAAAAACATCATTAATAAACTGCGTGACAGTACCTCACCTATTGACATCATCCCCACAAAACTACTGAAAGAATGCTCCGACATCGTGGCTCCAACCATAACCCACCTCATAAACCGATCATTCCACGAAGGTATTGTTCCCAGCATCCTCAAACAAGGCATCATCAAACCTCTACTCAAGAAACCAAACCTGGACCCTCAGGATCCAAACAACCATAGGCCAATTACTAGCCTCAACACCATTTCTAAGATCATGGAGAAAGCTGTAGTACATCAGCTACAACTTCACCTGGATACTCACAAACTCCTGGACCCGCTGCAATCAGGCTTCCGCCCGGGTCATGGAACAGAAACAGCTCTCCTCAAGATTTGGGATGACGCCCTCGAAGCAGCAGATGACGGAGAGCTGTGTCTCCTTGTACTGCTAGACCTAAGTGCAGCGTTTGATACAGTAGACCACAATACTCTACTCATTCGCCTCACAGAAGTAGCCGGAGTCCAAGACATAGATCTCCAATGGTTCGCGTCCTTCCTAGGAAATCGGTCACAGACAGTGAAACTAGGAAAATTCCTCTCCGAAACTCGGGCAGTCACCTGCGGAGTCCCTCAAGGCTCTCCTTTGTCACCCGTTCTCTTCAACATTTACATTCGCCCACTCCTTCAAATCATCAGATGCTCAGATCTCTGCTTCCACTCTTACGCTGACGACACGCAACTTTATTTCCGGATCAATGGAAAAAAAGATCACCAACAACAACTTGAAAACTGCCTCAAATCAATAGAGGACTGGATGACCACCAACTCCCTCCAGCTGAACGAATCAAAGACAGAGCTTCTTATCTTGCACCCAAATCATAAGCCCGCAACCAAAACCTCCTGGTCTCCACCAAGCGTCTTTGGGCAGACTATCTCCCCAAAGACCAAAGCGAAGAGTCTCGGGGTTATTTTAGACGCACAAATGTCAATGGATGCGCAAATAGGATCTGTAGTCAGTCGATCTCACCATCTGCTGCGCATGCTTCGCAGACTCATCCCTTTTATCCCAAAGAATGACAAAGCAGTGGTAGTTGGAACAATCATTAATTCACGACTGGACTACGCAAACTCGCTTTACATAGGATTACCACAATATCAACTTGCGCGATTACAACTGATCCAAAACACGGCGGCAAGGCTGATAACAGGAAAAAAACCCTGGGAATCCATCTCTCCTTCACTGAGGAGCTTACATTGGCTAACCGTAAAAAATCGGATCACGGTCAAGACCCTTTGCCTCACCCACAAATGCGTGCATAGAGAAGCTCCGCAATACCTAATGGAGAAAATAAATCATTACACACCAAACCGCAGTCTTCGATCAGCCAACAAAAACCTCCTCCTTGTGTCCAAAGCCGGTATAAATCCAAGGGTGATCGGAGATTCGCTGTCCAAGGGCCTCGGCTATGGAATGCTCTACCAATCAACATCCGCCTGGAAGAAAATCACCTGGCTTTTAGGAAAAAACTCAAGACCTTCCTCTTTTAGCAGACGATCAAAGCTCGCCACAGCGCCTAGAGGTGATTTCGTTCGCATTGTGCGCTATACAAGTATTTCATTCATTCATTCATTCAACCTTTGTGGACCTAATAGTAACAGCTACTGATTAAACTGACTGTGCCTCACTGCCACACACAGCTTCAGGCCTGTCCCTATTTAAACTGACAAAACACAGGCTGCTGGAACAATAAGTTGAATAGCACTCAAAACTATATCCTGTATTACTTTACCATACCATTCCTGAAAAGGACTTTTGTGGACCTAATATTAACAGCTAATGATTAAACTGACTGTCCCTGCTGCACACAGCGTCCTGTCCCTCTCTCTACACTGACAAAAGACAGGCTGCTGCAACAATCACTAGCACAGCAGTGCCTCAAACCTATATCCTGAACTACACCTAACACCTATACCAGTCCTGAAAAGAACTTTTGTGGACCTAATAGCTAGCGATTTGGGTCACTGCAGTCTCTCCCTGCTCCACACAGCAACCTCTTTCTATAGTGACATACGAAAGATCGGGTCTATTTATAAGTTAGGGGGAATGTCCAAGTGTCCATGTGCTGTAATGTCTCAATTGGCTGTCCTGTACCCCATGATGGATGTGTCACCATAGGTCAAAGTTCTTTTACACAGTAAACACGGAAGTCCGCCGGGCGAACGGCGGCAATAGTCCGTCGATCGGGCGGATGGCGAACAGCCGAAATTCGCAGAGAAACAACCGTATTCGTTATTCTTTTTCATTTAATGTATAGTGAATGTGATATTTATTTATAATTTTCATAATTTTTTATATTTCATTAGGGTAGCTAATATAAACTGTTTTTTTGTTGGCGCAGCTTTTGACATTTTTTCTATTGCTTTTGGGTGTGTGTATCTCACTTATAGCTGCGGCCTTCGTTTTAGATTAGTGTGCATCTTTTATTGTTTTACTCAAGCGCGGTTTATTTCCTTTATAAATTATTCTGTGATCACTGTTACATAAACAATTTTTCACATCTGCATTCAGCTGTGTGTTGCTTAAAAAAAAACAAAAAAAAACAATAGAACATTAGTTCTATATGGGGCTTTCCCCGTTTGACTCAATGAATTGCCCTGCACTACATTCAAGAAATGACAAGCTTTAGGGGTTGATTTACTAAAACTGGAGAGTGCAAAATTTGGTGCAACTCTGCATGGTAGACAATCAGCTTCTAACTTCAGCTTGTTAAAGCTTTGACAATAAAACCTGGAAGCTGATTGGCTTCTCTGCAGAGCTGCAACAGATTTGGCACTCTCTAGTTTTAGTAAATCAACCCCACAGTGTGCAGTTTCGTTTGCTCAATCAACATCAGGATAGTTAAAGTCTACATAGGAATAACATTGCCCTGTTTCCCTCCTGCTATTTCTAACTGTGAAAGAATAAGTATCTCATCCCCATCTATGAGGAAAAGGGCCTATTATAACACACATCCATTAGATTGTAAGCTGTTGTAAATGTACAATACTGTATGTATGTAAAATACTGCATAAATTGTTGGTGCTATATACAGTAAATACCTATAATAACTTAGGTAAAGGGACCACGGCTGTATGTTATATCCAAAACCATTGAAAACTGGATGTTTTTCAACTCTGATTTAATTTACTAAAATGTTATCAAACATTCAGTATAGGTGAAAAAACGTATTAAATATGTAAGTAAAACTTCAGCTTGCTGTAAGCTTTTGACTGCTGTCAACATTTGTATTTCAAAATGTTCAAAAAAAAATTGTATACCTTTCTTCTATATAAGAACACATTTTAGAAGTTGAATATAGTTTTGTCTTCCAATAATTATATTGGAGATTTAGTCTAATTAAAATATGTTAATGTTGACCTTGACTGGATTAAAAGAAAAACATTTAGAAATCCATAACAGGCTTTTAATATTAACTGCTGCTATACAGGGGAAAACAAATGGCTAAACAGACAGGTTAAGATATTTATTTTAGCTCTAAGTAATTTATTCATTTTTAATGATTATGTAACTGGATTATTGAGCATTTTGGCTTTCTGAAGTCTAGATTTAAAGTGACTGTATACATGTCTGCAGCATTAAATTATAGCTAAAGCCAACATTTTTAGTGGGAAGGGTTAAAACCTCTGTCAGTCTTTCGGTTTTGGCATCTGTGGTCTATGTTTCTTAGGGAGATTTCCCTTCCCTAGATTTCACTGGAAGTGAGGGAAATTCCTTCTTAAAGTTTTCAGAGAAACATGTCCCACCCATCCTAGAAGATTTCTTCTCCTGTACAGGCATACTCCACTTTTAAGTACACAATGGGGTTTATTTACTAAAGCTGAAAGGTGCAAAATCAGGCTCACTTCTGCATAGAAACCAATGAGCTTCTAACCTCAACTTGTTCAATTAAGCTTTGGTAATAAAACCTGGAAGCTCATTGTTTTTTTTTCCGTTCAGCCTGCTAGGTTTAACAAAAAAAATGCTGATAGTGTATACTAGGCATTAAAGTGGAAAGATAGGCTTAGGTTCAATTCATTTCCCACAATCAGTTAAACAATATAAGTTTATATTCACAACTTTTTATATCTAAAATAAATATCTTAACCTGTCTGTTGTGTGTTTGCACCTTTTTTTTCCATTTTAATGCATTGCAGTCACATGACAGATATGCCTCTCTGTTCATACAACTAGGGCAGCTGGTGGGCGTGTCTCCGTCCTCCTGTTCCTCCACTCAGATCACTCTTATGAATGAGGAAGTTCATTCATGAGAACATATTACATCATATATTACAATAATGCATAATATAAAAGTTTTACATATTAAACATAAAAATAAAAGGTTGTTTTTCATTAACTGGAATTCTACTTTAGCCAGTAAAACTCTGGTACCACCTTATAATGAAGCATGCACACCCTTCCTAACTCATTAATAGGGGGTGTCCTAAAGAACGATTTTAGGGATTTGGGAGCTAAATTGAGGAAAAGGACCTCCAAGGTAGCATTCTCAGGATTAGCATTCTCAGCAATACTGCCAGTAACATGAGCCACACCAGAAAGGCAGAGGGAGAATAGGGAAGTAAACAAGTGGCTGAGGAGCTGGTGTAGTACAGACTACAGAGGGGTTTGGGTTCCTGGAGGACTGGGTCAACTTTTCAGTCGGCCATTAGTATTATAGAAGGGACACACTGCACCGAAATGAGGAGGGTGCAGATCTGCTGTGAGTAAAGATGGCCAAAAAGTTAGAGGGGTTTTAAACTAGGTGATAGGGGGAGGGCCCAGAGGTAGAGATAGTCAGTGCGGAACATAGTCCAAAGGGTAGTATTGGGGGCATTAGTTATAGGTTGACTAAAGCACATAAACCCAGGGTACGTATATTAACAAGTCCTAGTTGCAATCTCGGAACACTAATAAGAGGATAGTAATAAGAGGATAGTATGCGACTGGTCTAAGCTACGTGGCATGTTCACCAATGCCAGGAGCCTGGTGGACAAGGTGGGCGAACTAGAGATGGGTGAACTAGAGATACTGTTGTACAAGGAGGATTTGGATTATTTTTTTCAGAGATCTGGTTCAACAGCTCTCATGATTGGCTGGCAACCATTCAAGGGTATACCTTTAATCGCAGCGATAGAGAGTAAAAAATTAGGTAAAGTATTTCTATATATCAAGAATATACACGTGAATATAAGAGATGACATCACTAAGGGAGCTAGGGAGGAGGTGGAATCCTTATGGGTAGAGCTCCAAAGCGATGTAGCTAAGGGGGAAATAATACTGGGCGTATGCTATAGGCCCCCTAACCAGAGGGAGGATGGGGAGTAGGACCTCCCATAACAATTTGGATTAGCAGCAAGGATGGGAAGTGTCATCATAATGGGGGATTTTAATTATCTACGCATTTGCCGAAGGCTCGCCATTTCCTAAATGTCTTACAGGACAATTTCATGGGTCAGATGGTAGATGCACCAACTAGAAACAAAGCGTTACTAGATCTACTGACTATTAACAATACAGACCTGATCATAAATGTGGAAATACAGGGCAATTTAGGAAACAGTGATCCCAGGTCATTTCACTTCAGTATACATCACACAAATAGGAAACATAAGGGAAATACAAAGACACTGAATCTCAAAAGAGCCAACTTCCCTAACTATGTACCTTGCTAGAAGGCAAAAATTGACATACAATCTTATGAACAAAGAACATGGGGGAGAGATGGGTTTGCTTTAAGAGCATATTAAATAAGGGCATTCGCCAGTACATCCCATTGGGTAATACATTTAAATAAAAATAATAATTAAAAAAATGATTTAAAATAAATGTAACCACTTAATAACCGACCCATAGCCGAATGATGGCTACAAGGCAGTTCGAGAACTCTGGAAGGGCATACATTGACATCTTCCCAGAATCATGCTCCCGCACGCCCTCTGCGGTGCGCACACAGGAGCATCCATGACCGCCAGGTCCAGTGGACTCGGCACATCATGGATCATGGTAAATAGCCGCTGTGATCACATCACATCAAATGACGGAGCGAACACATGTAAACAAACCGGCGTGATATCCGATTCCTCTCTCCCCTCTCCATCCAGTGTGAGCGAAGAGGGGAGAGATCAGATGAAGCAGCGCTGTGGGCTGGATGTGTAGTGCCCACAGCGCTGCTCAGTGACACTGACAACTGCAGCCTCTATCATCCCTCCACCATACTCTGCATCCTGCCATCCCTCTGCCATCCTGCCATCCTTCCACCATACTCTGCATCCTGCTATCCCTCCACCATACCCTGCATCCTGCCATCCCTCTGCCATATTGCCATCTCTCCAACATACTCTGCCATCCTGCCATCCCTCCAACATACTCTGCCATCCCTCCACCATACCCTGCATCCTGCCATCTCATTGCATCCTGCCATCCCTCTGCCATCCTGCCATCCCTCCACCATACTCTGCCACCCCTCCACCATACTCTGCCATCCTACCATCCCTCCACCGAACTCTGCCATCCTGCCATCCCTTCACCATACTCTGCCATCCTGTCATCCATCCACCATACTCTGCCATCCCTCCACCATACTCTGCCATTCCTCCACTTTCCATCCCATCCACCCCAGCCATACTCAACCCTACCCAGCCATACATAGTGATACCCAACCATACTCATTGATACTCAGCAATACTCAGCCATACTCGGTGATACCCTGCCATACCCAGATACTCAGCCATACCCAGCCATACTCGGTGATACCCAGCCATACTTGGTGATACCCAGCCATACTCAGCAATACCCAGCCCTACCCAGTCATATCCAACTGTACTCAGCAGTACACAGCCGTACCCAGCCACACACGGCAGTACCCAGTGGTACCAAGCCTCTCTATGTGGCCAGGTGTGGAAGTCTCCCACATGTGGTATCACCATACTCAGGAGAGGTAGGCAAATCTGTTTTGGGGGTGTTATTTTTGCTATGTACATGCTATGTGTTAGAAATATTGTATGAATGGACAACTTTTTGTAAAAAAAAATGCATTTTCATTTTCTTTCCATATTTTCCAAAAACTCTGGAGTAATAGCAGAATGTATTTTGGGGTGTAATTTGTGGTATGTATATGCTGTGTGTGAGAAATAACCTGCTAATATGACAATTTTGTTTAAAAAAAAACAGAAAAAAAACTTGATTTTGCAAAGAATTGTGTAAAAAAAAATTACAACTTCAAAAAACTCATCATGCCTCTTACTAAATACCATGGAATGTCTACTTTCCAAAAAGGGGTGATTTGGGGGGTATTTGTACTTTCCTGGCATGTTAGGGTCTCAAGAAATAAGATAGGCCGTCAGCACTTCAGGTGTGATACGTTTTCAGAGATTGGCACCATAGCTTGTGGACTCTATAACTTTTACAAAGACCAAATAATATACACCAAGTTGGGTTATTTTTATCAAAGATGTGTAGCAGTATACATTTTTTCCAAAATTTATGAAGAAAAATTACTAATTTGAAAAATGTTATAACAGAAACAAAGAAAATGCATTTTTTTACAGAATTTGCAGTCTTTTTTCTTTTATAGCACAAAAAATAAAACACCCAGAGGTGATTAAATACCACCAAAAGAAAGCTGTATTTGCAGGAAAAAAAGGACAAACATTTCATATGGGTACAGTGTTGCATGACTGAGTAATTGTCATTCAAATTGTGAGAACACCTAAAGCTGAAAAATGTTCTGGTTAAGAAGGGGGTTTAAGTGCCCAGTGGTCAAGTGGTTAAAAGAGCGAACAAAAATCATTGATGGCTTAACTGTAAGGGTGCAATTCTGGTGGCTAAGATAGAACACGATAGACACATAGCGGAGGAGAGCAAAAAAAAAATCCAAAGAAATTCTTTAAGTATGTAAACAGGAAAAAAGGAAGGATAGATCATATTGGCCCTATAAAGAATGAGGAATGACATCTGGTTACAAAGGATAGGAAGATGGCAAAGGTATTGAAATTATTCTTCTCCTCAGTCTTCATGAGGGAATCTGGGGGCTTCAGTAACCAAAGCTGCAGTGTCTATCCTTGTGACACATCACAAGAAGCACCCTCATGGCTGACAGAATTAGAATTAGACTTGGGAAACTTAACATTAATAAACCACCGGGACCGAATGGCTTGCACCCGAGGGCACTTAGGGAACTTACTCAAGTAATTGTCAGACCATTGTTCCAATTTTTACTGACAGTCTACTGACTGGAATGGTACCAGCAGATTGGAGAAAAGCCAATGTAGCACCAATATTTAACAAGGGACCAAAATACATCCCTGGGATTTACAGACCAGTTAGCCTAACATCAATAGTATGCAAGCTCGTGGAGGTAATGATGAGGGACTATACACAAGATTTTAGTAACAAGAACGGTATCATTAGTAGTAATCAGCATGGATTCATGAAGAATCTTTCTTGCTAAACCATCTATTAACCTTCTATGAGGAGGTGAGTTGCTATCTATATAAAGGAAGGCCCATAGACATGGTGTATCTAGATTTTTCAAAAGTATTTGACCCAGTTCCTCATAAACGTTTACTGTACAAAAAAAAAGTCTGTTGGCATGCACCTTAGGGTGAGTGCATAGATTAAAAACTGGCTAGTTCAGAGGGCAGTGATAAATGGGGAATACTTAGAATGGTCAGGGGTGGGTAGCGGGGTCCCGCAGAGTTCTGTGCTGGGACCAATCCTATTTAATTTGTTCATAAATGATCTGGAATATGAGGTAAGAGTTATCAGGGTGATAACTTCTCTGCAGGATGTGGAAACCTTGCAAGAAGATCTGAACATATTAATGGGGTGGGAAACTACATAGCAAATGAGGTTTCATGAAGAAAAATGTAAAATAATGTATTTGGGAGGCAAAAATATGAATGCAATCTACACACTAGGGCAGGGGTGTCCAAACTACGGCCCTCCAGCTGTTGCAGAACTACACATCCCATGAGGCATTGTAAAACTCTGACATTCAAAGACATGACTAGGCATGATGGGAATTGTAGTTCCTGAACAACTGGAGGGCCGTAGTTTGGACACCCCTGCACTAGGGGGAGAACCTCTGGAGGAATATAGGATAGAAAAGGACCTGGGGGTCCTAGTAGATGACCATGCAATGCCAAGATGCTGCTAACAAAGCAAACAGAATATTGGCATGCATTAAAAAAGAAATTCTCCAGGGATAAAGCGATAATTCTCCTGCTCTACAAGACTCTGGTCTGGCCACACCTGGAGTATGCTGTCCAGTTCTGGGCACCAGTCCTCAGGAAAGATGTACTGGAAATGGAGGGAGTACAAAGAAGGGCAACAACACGAATAAAGGGTCTGGAGAATATGAGTTATGAAGAAAGGTTGCGAGCACTGAACTTATTCTCTCTGTAGAAGAGACGCTTGAGAGAGGATATGATTTCAATTCACAAATACCATACTGGTGACCCCACAATAGGGATGAAACTTTTTTGCGGAAGGGAGTTTAATAAGACACGTGGCCACTCAATGCAATTAGAAGAAAAGAGGTTTAACCTCAAACTACGTAGAGGGTTCTTTACTGTAAGAGTGGCATGGATGTGTAATTCCCTTCCACAGCCGGTGGCCTCAGTGGTGAGCATAGATAGTTTTTTTGAAACTATTAGATAAGCACCTAAACGACAACAACATACAGGGATATACAATGTAAAACTGACATATAATCACACACATAGGTTGGGTTTGATGGACTTGTGTCATTTTCAACCTCACCTACTATGTAACTATGTAATAGGTTTCCCCACTGAAAGCTGAACAATAAAAAAAAAATAACGGAGAACCCATCAGGTCTGGTATTGATTGGGGGGAACCCCATACAAAAAAAATGCAGTTTGGCAGTTAAGGAAAGGAGGGAGATGAGCAAGCACCCCGCCTCCTGAACCATACCAGGCCACATGCCCTGAACATGGGGGGGGTGCTTATTGATGGGGACAAGGGTCTCTTCACCACAACCCTGGGCTGTTGTGGGGTTCTGTGGGCAGAGGGCTTATCGGAATCTGGAAGCCATCTTTAACAAGGGGGCCCTCCGATCCTGCCCCCTCCCCACATGAATGGGTGTAGGCTACATCATACATCCACCCATTCACCAAAAAAGTAATAAACACAAGAGACAGTTTTTGACAAATAATTTATTAAAAAAAATAGAAAAATAGCGTCCCCTGATGTAAATCCATTGTCAATCATGCTGCCTACCATACCCGAAAAATCTAAAAATCAAAAGCGATCTCGCTTCCTCTGGAGCCTTCCGCCGAAAGCCTCCTCTGCACTTTGACAATTTTTATATAGGCAAAGGGGCTTCCAGATTCCGATAAGCCCCCCACCCACAGACCCCTACTACCACTGCCCAGGGTTGTCGGGAAGAGACCCTTTCCCCCTGTCCCAAAGCACTCACACCCCTATGTTGAGGGCAAGTGGCCTGGTATGGCCTGGTTTATGGGCTTGCTCACCCCACCCCTTTCCTGACCTACCAGGATCCATGCCAGGTTAAGGGTCTGGTATGGATTTTGGAGGGGCCCTGCGTCATTTTCTTTTTAATTTTGGCATAGGGTTTTCCTCCAAATCCATACCAGACCAAGACCAGACCCTAGGTCAAGTATGGACTAGGGTCTGGTCTTTGTTCTTTATTTTTTCAATAGCTAGGTTCTGGCAATTGTAAATGCGAGTCATTTTGAATGGGATTTGACTTGTTTTTTTTGTTTTTTGTTTTCTTCTTATGAATGTCATTTATGCTTCTGCGTGTTATATAAAAGATACAGATGTGACACTTTACAGGCAAATTAAGGGGACTTCCCAGGAACTAAATCTAAAGGATTTTTTTTTTTCATTTTTATTGTTGCACTTTAACTACTTCAATAACAAGCACTCCCTCCCACTCCTACCCAAGCCATTTTTCAGCTTTCAGCACTGTCACTTTTTAAATGACAATTGCACGGTCATGCTACACTTTACTGAAATTAAATTTGTTTAATTTTGTTCCTACAAATGGAGCTTTCTCTTGGTTCTATGTGATCACCTCTGCATTTTTTTTTGTTTTTGCTAAACCGATAAAAAAAGTCAGAAAATTTTGAAAAAAATTTTTTTTTCTCTTTTTCTGTTATAAAATTTTGTACATAAGTACGTTTTCTCCTTCACTGACAGGCGCTGATGAGGGGACACTGACGGGCACTGGTAAGGTGGCACTGATGGGCACCAATGATAGGCATTAATAGGCGGCACTGATGAGCACTGATATGTGGCACTGATGGGCACAGACACCCCCCCCCCCCCCCCGTCAGGCTCTCCTCTACTCGCGTCTGTCAGATAAGTGGGGAAAAGCTGATAAACGCCTTTTCCTGTTTACACTGTGATCAGTCATGATTGGACATGGCTGATCACGTGATAAAGAGTCTCCATCAGAGACTCTTTCCTGAGATTGGTGTTGCGGTCGCCACGCTTCGCGCCCTCATGACCACGCACCAGCTGTTATCCTGAAAGACATTATATGACGTCCAGTCTGGATAAAAGAACCACCGCCCAGCCATCATTCTGCTATAGGTCGGGCAGGAAGTGGTTAAACTAAATTAAAATGACTTCTCCTGAAAAAGCTATAGTTTTTAAATATATATATTTTTTTTATTGATACGTGTTTCCCAAGGCAGTACCCAGACCCTCATACCCCTTTTATGGCCAGTTACTTGTATATAAGTCTTCAAAATGGGTATTTTTCCTGTTTGGCTCCCATAGACTTCAATGGGGTTCGCCGTTTGGGTTAGAACATTTCCCCTGTTCGGGAGTTCTGCTGCAACTTGAACAAGGAGGTATTCAGCCCATCCCTACTGGCTAGCTTTGATTTTCTTTTTAAAGTGACTGATTCACTTTACCATAGACCTGTACTTTGCCAATATGGTGCAAATCATGTGCACGTTCAATGTAATACTGACCACTGCTGCTTATACTTACCTTCCTTTTACTCATTTAATACTTATTTTGCCTGAGGAAGCAAAATTACATACCTGGTACTTTCTTTATGGGAGAGAATGTAATTCCACTTCCTCCTACTGTATATGACAGAGCAAAAAAAATTGTTTTTGAAGGGAGCACGTATCAAGTTTTGAAAGATACCCACTCCCAATGCTGGTTGGATCATTGTAGTGGATCCAACCAGAAGTTTTCCTCCCCCTTCCTTGCCTGCAACCTTCAGGCACATTCCGCTGGTCCCTGAAGGCTGTAAGACCATTTTATAAAGCTCAGTGTGGCTTGTGCAAAAAACAGTGGGAAGCCAGCCGGGACCTGTAATGAGTCACAGCCGGTTGCCCACAGTTAACATGCTGGTGCCGGGGACCCAAAAACCTGTGAAGAACTGGTGCTGGATCAGGTGAATCAAGTGAAGATGGTGCTGGATCTTCAAATTAACTTGAGGATCCTGCACCATCTTCACTTGATTCGCCTGATCCAGCACCAGTTCTTCACAGGTTTTTGGTTCCCTGGCACCAGCATGTTAACTGTGGGCAACCGGCTGTGACTCATGGCTTTGAAAATGTGGCACTAAAACAGTAGCAATCTATTTGCTATCACTTACACTGCCAAACACCAATCACCAGGAATAAAAATTGCAACATGTCATCATATGTTGCAGCAGCTATCAACATAATGTAAAACAGCAGCTCGGTCTCCCTCCCTTTCTGCCAGGCCAGTGAGAGAGTGAAGTGCGCTACGTGCATGCACAGTAGGTACCTGGCCGTGAAGCCAAAAGGCTACATGGCCAGGTACCAATACCTGCAATGGCGACAGCAGCACCCGACCAGCCGATGGAAACATTATCTGCGGTGCTGACATCGCTGGACTCCAGGACAGGTAAGTGTTTTAATGTTAAAAGTCAGCAGTAGGGATGGGCTTCGTGTTCGAGTCGAACGTACGTTCGACTCGAACATTGGCTGTTCGGGCGTTCGGCGAAATCCGAACTCTTGGTCCGTTCGCGTCAAAATTCGTATGGCGCGCGCGGACCACAATGCACTGCGATGGCGCAGTGCATTGCTGGCTCATGATTGGCCAAGCATGCACTGTGACCCCGCATGCTTGGCCAATCGCAGCGCCAGCAGCGAGGAGAGCCATGATTGGCCACAGGCATCCTGCCTGTGGCCAATCATAGCTCAGGCTGTGTAGTGCACGCCCCACACTATATAAGGTCGCCTTTGAGGCGGCCTCGTGTAGTGTGTTGGCATCTGAAGCAGTGGGTGTTCTGTGTACCTTCAACACAGTTACACACCAATCGTTTTTGGCTGATTTCCTATCTTGCTCTTGTGTAGTGGTTATTGTCTGTGCCCTGACCGCAGTATACACCACTACACTATATTCACCTCACCTATATAGCTAGCTAGTGATCTATCTTTAACCACTTAACAACCGCCCATTGCCGATTAATGGCTTCAGGGCGGTTGTTTAACTCTGAGAGGCCGTTAATTAATGGCCTCCCAGAATTCTGCTCTCGCGCGCCCCCTGGGGCGCGCACTCGAGAGCATCCGTGACCTGTGGACCCGTCGCATCACGGATCACGGTAAACGGCCGCTCGTCGCGGCCTTTTACCACGTGATCGCTCCGTCAAATGACGGAGTGATCACTTGTAAACAAACCGGCGTCATGTTATGACGCCGGTTCCTCCCTCCCCTCTCTGTACCGATCGGTACAGCGGAGGGGAAAGAGATCGGTGTCAGCAGCGATGTGGGCTGCATCTGCAGTGCCCACATCGCTGCTCACCGAATTTAACCCCTCAATTCCCTGCCGATACTCTGCAATACCAGTGCATACTCTGCAGTACCCTGCCATTACTCTGCAGTACCCCCCATTACTCTGCAGTACCCTGCCTTTACTCTGCAGTACCCCCCATTACTCTGCAGTAACCCCCATTACTCTGCAGTACCCTGCCATTACTCTGCAGTACACCCCAATACTCTGCAGTACCCGCCATTACTCTGCAGTACCCCGCCATTACTCTGCAGTGCAGTACCCTGCCATTACTCTGCAGTACCCCGCCATTACTCTGCAGTGCAGTACCCTGCCATTACTCTGCAGTACCCTGCCATTACTCTGCAGTACCCTGCCTTTACTCTGCAGTACCCTGCCATTACTCTGTAGTACTCCCCAATACTCTGCAGTACCCTGCTATTACTCTGTAGTACCCCGCCAATACCCCGCCAATACTCTGCAATACCAGTGCATACTCTGCAGTACCCTGCCATTACTCTGCAGTACCCCCCATTACTCTGCAGTACCCTGCAGTACCCTGCAGTACCCTGCCATTACTCTGTAGTACTCCCCAATACTCTGCAGTACCCTGCTATTACTCTGTAGTACCCCGCCAATACCCCGCCAATACTCTGCAATACCCTGCCATAAATTGCCATACCCAGCCATACTCGGAGATACCCAGCCATACTCGGTGATACCCTGAAATACCCAGCCATAGACGCCCCCCACCCCTCACCGCCCTCCGATGCTTCTACCAACTCGCCAGTACGATCAAAGCCAGAATCTTTTTTATTTTTTTTATTTCAGGCTTCCCAGCCTAGAGGTGAGATGTGGGGTCATATTGACCCCCAGATTTCACTGTAAAGAGGACCTGTCACCCCATATTCCTATTACAAGGGATGTTTACATTCCTTGTAATAGGAATAAAAGTGATCAAAAATATATTTTTGGGGAAAAAAATGGCAAACTAAAAAAAATAAAGTAAAATGAACAATAAAAAAAAAAAAAAAAAATTAAAGCGCCCATGTCCCCATGTGCTCGCATGCAGAAGCGAACGCATGCGTAAGCCCCGCCCATATATGAAAACGGTGTTCAAACCACACATGTGAGGTATCGCCGAGAACGTTAGAGCGAGAGCAATAATTCTAGTCCTAGACCTCCTCTGCAACTCAAAACATGTAACCAGTAAAAAAAAATGTATGAAGAAAAAATTACTAATCTGCTAAATTTTATAACAGAAACAAAGAAAAATTCATTTTTTCGCAGAATTTCCGGTCTTTTTTCTTTTATAGCACAAAAAATAAAAAAAACTGAGAGGTGATTAAATACCACCAAAAGAAAGCTCTATTTGTGTGAAAAAAAGGACAAACATTTCATATAGGTCCAGTGTTGCATGACTGAGTAATTGTCATTCAAAATGTGAGAGCACCAAAAGCTGAAAATTGGTCTGGTTATTAAGGGTGTTTAAGTGCCCAGTGGTCAAGTGGTTAATAATAGAGCTTGCAGTCAGTAGTGTTAGGAGATAGTGCGTGCTGTCTGCATGCTCTGTACCCAGTACATACCGCTATAATATAGGGCAGGCCCCTACTTTCAAACATCCAACTTACAAACATCTCCTACTTGCAAACGCAAGGAGACAGCAGCAAGTGAGATGAAAAAAGACGGATGGCAAAACAAATTATACAGGGGTGATAACCCTTCCCTATGTTTTCCAAAAAGCTTAAAAATATTTTTTTTGACTGGAGCTACACTTTAAAAATGTACCAGTTGAAAATTACAAACAGATTCAACTTAACACAACAAACCTACACAGTCCCTGTCTTGTTTGCACCGCCTGTATACTGCTGTTCTGAGTATATAGGGCCTGGGGGCCACATGCATTTCCTTTTTTTAATATGGGTACAGGGTTCCCCTTAATATGCGTACAAGACCCAAATAGGCTGGTAATGGGCAGGGAGGGCTACCCATGCCATTTTTCTGAATGATTTTCAACCATATTGCAGGAACCAGATATAACATTAAAACCGCAAGCAGTTTTAAATGGTGTTATTTCCGTTAAATGTCATTTTGTGCAGGGACTGTTCTAAACACGGGAAACACGTGGCACTTCACAGGCATACTAAAGACACCCCCCAGGCACCATATTTAAAGTAATATTTCACTTTTTTTTTCACTTTAATCGTCATTAAAATCAGTGCTCCCGCCAAAACGGCCGTTTTTAAAACTTTTTTTTGCATTGACCCATGTCCCCTGAGGCAGGAGTCAGGTCCCCAAACCCTTTTTAGGACAGTATCTTGCATATTAGCCGTTAAAATTAGCACTTTCCATTTCGAACGTTCGAGTCCCATAGACTTCAATGGGGTTCTAACGTTCGTAACGAACGTGGGGGCCGTTCGCAAGTTCTGGTGCGAACCGAACCGGGGGGTGTTCGGCTCATCCCTAGTCAGCAGCTACAGTAAGCGTAGCTGCAGACTTTAAATTTTTAAAGGGGTGGGCGGAACTCTGCTTTAAGTAATGAATTTACACAAAACTTTTTTTTTTTTCATTCCGAAAGATGTTTCCAAAAAGAAAAGCAGGTACAGGCAAACAGCTTTTCACTTGACATAGTGTATTTATTATAAATTTTTCTGTTTACCCTGTAGTTTTCCTTTAGTTTAATTTCATAAAAAGAAATAAATAAAAAACTTTAGCTATGAGCCATGTCAGTAAAGTTTGTAAGTGACTTAAAATGTTGCATCTTTTTTATGTCACTTTTATGAAACTTTTCCCCCCAGAGGCACAATTTGTTTCCGTCATTTGTCAAAACACACACACAAAAAAAAATTGCTATCTGAATTCACAATATTTGTAGTTTACGAGTAGCCTAAATTTTACTGCTAACATAAACTCTGTATATCGTTCAGGAGACAGAAGTCATAAACATATAAAAAGTCCAAAACTGTAGAAATTATACACTCAACAAGAATTATTCATCTATATGTAGTGTAAATATATATTTTTTGTTTTTTTCTCTGTTTGCATTTTTAATTATCACCTATTAGGTTTCGTTTTTTTTATATTGCACAACATGAGAACCAGATGTAGAGAAACAGATGGCAGAGAACATTACCAATATTCATTGCACAGCTTTCCTGAGGGCCTTTGGCTAAGACATTTTTCATATTCATGCTTTGATGACAAAATACTCATGTCCTGTCCTTCATAATATTCTGTATAGCGTGTATATATTTTTTTATTTTATATCAAAGTGTACTGTTTTATAAATGTAATTCAATGATTCTCTAGCTCGGTGGGTGCATCTAAGGGTTAGTTAATATTTTCTGGGTAGGAAGGAGAGGGGCATGGCATTGAGGGTCTATAGTTCATCAGAATGCATTACTGGAAAGAAACATAATAGGACAAAAAAAATATTCTGACTAGTTCTGATGAGTCAAATCCAGCAGTCATGTGTCTACATAGCATCAGCTTCATGACACACTTCCCTTAAAGTTTAACTGTGGCCATGCCATGAGCATTCAATATATCCTTAAAAAGCAGTAAATACACTTTAAAACAAGTCACTTAATGACTGCTGTAAGCATGCAGAACAGCCTGAACACCTGCTAGTGGCACTGTAGTTCAATGGTAAAGTCCAGGTGTCCACCAGCAGGTGTTTTCCTGGAGTCAACAAAGCTTTTGTGCTTCATTTTGCTTTTGCCCCAGTACCCGGTCTGTATTTTGTGCCATCCTGGCTCTGAACTACCTCTTTTTGGATTATCCTACTTCTGATCTGTTTACCTCTTGCTATCCTACTTTCCTATGGATTCTTTTCTGCATTGTGATTCATTTACTTTACTTTTACTTTTGCAATTCATATATAGTTAGTTTACTTTAGTTAGCCTTTCAGCTCTGCACAGAATCATGTATATATACAGGCTCCTGCACTTCCACCAGCAGGGGGTGTGCGCACGGGCTGCCGGCAACACTCTTCTACTGTAATAATTCACAGCAGTGGTGCCAGGCATCCGCCGATCATCGGTGAGCTACACAGAATGAGGATCGCCATTCTGACAGGGGGGAAGGGATGGATTCTGTGTTCCTCTCTATGGAGCCAGTTCACATATCTTCACTGTGGCTCCAGTGTAAATTTGCACAGGAGCCCGTGCATCTTTTGGTCTGATCAGGTCCGAATTCAGCCAAAAATTTGGGCTGAAATCAGACCGGAAACGGTGAACGGGGACGCACCGGACCCCAGGTGTGAGCCGCATGCAGCAATAGTGTGAACTCAGCCTCAGTTCAGTGTCACTGGTTCCCACAAAGTTTCAAAAGTGTCAGTTAGTGTCCAATTTGCTGTAATATTGCAGTCCCGCTATAAGTTGCTGATCACTGCCATTACTAGTATAAAAATAAATGAAAATTCCATAAATATATCTCATAGTTTGTAGTCGCTATAACATTTGTATAAACCAATCAATATACGCTTATTGGGATTTTATTACCAAAAATATGTAGCAGAATACATATTGGCCTAAATTTATGAAGAAATTAGATTCTTTACACTTTTTTATTGGATGTGTTTTATAGCATAAAGTAAAAAAATATATTTTTTTAAAAATTTTCGGTCTTTATTTGCTTGTACAAAAAATAAAAACCGCAGTGGTGATCAAATACCACCAAAAGAAAGCTCTATTTGTGGGAAAAAAAGGACATGTATTTTATTTGGGTACAGTGTTGCATGGCCACGCAGCTGTTAACGCAATGCAGTACCGTATTGCAAAAAAATGGCCTGGCCGGGCAGGGGGCGTAAATCTTCCGGAGATCAAGTGGTTAAAGTGGTAGTTTGGTTTTTCTGGTATAATCGCATATCAGGTAACACTAGACAACAGGGTTCCAGCACTTGAAATCCTGGTATTAGCTATTTAGCCGCATTCACTATGTGGTTGTTCATGCTCAAAGAGTAGCAGGGAAGTTTTTCACTAGGGATGGCCGAACTGTTCGCCCGGAGGTCGTTTTGCAGCAAATTTTGCGTGTTCGCGATTCGCCCGATCGGCGGACTATTGCCGCTGTTTGCCCGGTGGACATATGTGTTTACAGTGTGAAAGAAATTTGACCCATGATGACACATCCATCATGCGGTACAGGACAGCCAATTTAGACATTTCAGCACATGGACAATTGGACATTCAGCAGCCTGTCTTTTGTCTGTGCAGGGAGGGACAGGACGCTGTGTGCAGCAGGGACAGTCAGTTTAATCACTAGCTAGTACTATTAGGTCCACAAAGGTCCTTTTAAAGACTGGTATAGGTGTACAGTATATAGGGTTGTACACGTATAATATACTTTCTTCCAAATATAGAAAGAATATTATACTTGACTGCTGCCCTATTCTGCAGCAGTCCTTTATCAGTGTAGGGACTGAGGTACAGTCTGCAAATCACTAGCTACTAGGTCCACAAAGGTCCTTGTAAGGTGTGTAATACACGTATAAAATACTTGCACATATAGAAAGCATAATATAGTGCATTTCCACTGTGCAGCATTGTGACTGCTGAGCGGTTCAGCAGCAATACTACAAAGAGTGACAAACGCAATAAAAAAAAAGGATTATAACTGGTGGGATAGACCAGTGGCCTCCAAAAACAACAGATTTAAGCGGGGTGTTATATACCTTCTTCCACATACATACTGCACTTCTCGAGAGACTTTTGTCACAGGGTCATTTAAAAAATGACAGGCAGAGGAAGAGGCAGGCCCTTCTGCAGGGGTGGTAGGGGTAGGGCAGGAGCAACAGACTTGAGCCAAAGTGGCAAATTGCAGAAGGCGCGTGCAATTACGTCAAAGAACGCACCAGACTTGGTTGAGTGGCTCACTCAGCCTTACTCTTCTGCACCCTCCTCATCCTCTCGATCTGCACCCTCTTCTTCACTCTGCTATTTGCACCCCCAAAGACACTACTACCACCAACACCACCACCATATACCTTCCGCTTGAGTCACAGGTATTATTTTCTGATCCATATCAAGACATTTCCGATGCGCAGCCACTCTTGGCATTGGATCAGGAAGAGGAGGTAGCAACAACCACCACTCAGCAGTCTGACGACAGTACCCATATCAGCCCAAGGAGGAGGTTTGTCCCCGCTGTTGCTGCCTACTCCGAGATCTCTACTTATAGCGGTGGGGAAGGTGACGACGATGATGATGTGTCTAGTGATGCCACGTGGGTGCCCACAAGAGAGGAGGGGAGTTCAGAGGGAGATATGGACCAGCAGATAGGGAGGAGAAGCAGGAAGAACTTAGATTGTACAGGAGGGACAAAGCAGAATGTGAATGTATCAGGAGCGAGGCATCAACCATGTACGGTCACACTGTGGGCTTTTTTTAATGTGTCGGCTGCTGACAACAGTGTTGCCATCTTCAATCTTTGCAGTCAACGCATAAGTCACGGTAAGCGGTAAGCCCAAAACTCACCTAGGGACGACGCCCTTCATGTGCCTTAAGAAGGCACATGAGCTGCCATCACCGAGCCCAGTGGGAGCAATGGAACACACAAAGCCACACTCCAGGCTCTCACCTTCCAGCCTCATCTTCTACATCTCCTTCTCCTCTCCCCTCACAATTGTCCTCCACTCCACCTATCATCATGCCAAGCTCATGTTTTTCTGCAAAAAGGCAGGCTTCCGTGGGCCAAATGTTCGAGCGTAAAAAAATGATGACGCCGTATAACCCTCTTGCCCAATGGTTGACGGCTGGCTTGTCAGAACTGATAGCCCGCCAACTACTGCCATATAAACTGGTGGACTCGGAGGCCTTTTGAAAATTTGTGGCCATTGGAACACCACAATGGAAGGTCCCAGGAAGGAAGTATTTCTCACAGAAGGGCATCCCAGAGCTATATGGCCATGTTCAGTGGCAAGTGAATGTATCTCTGGCACACAGTGTCGGTGCCAAGATACCTCTGACCACAGACACGTGGTCTAGCAAACACGGTCAGGGAAGGTATATCACTTTTACTGCCCACTGGGTGAACCTTCTGACGGCCGTCAAGCATGTAACCCATGGCACCCGTGTAGATTTGGTTTTACCGCCATGGATTGCATGCAGGCCTGGCTCTTCTTTTCCTCCTCCTCCTACTCCATCCTCCTGCCTCTCCTCCTCGGCTGACTCCTCCTTTTTCGTTACTAGCGTCTCTTCCGCTGCGCCGCCCAAGCTCCCCAGAAACTATTCGACATGCCAGGTGAGACGTTGCCATGCCGTGCTGCGTCTGTTGTGCCTGGAAGCCAAGAGCCACACTGGCCCGGAACTCCTTTCAGCTTTGTGTTCACAGGCAGATCAGTGGCTAACACCGCTCAATTTGACAGTTGGTAAAGTGGTGTGTGACAATGGTGCCAATCTGCTTAGCGCATTGAAACAGGGCAAAATTACGCACGTGCCATGCATGGCACACGTCTTAAACTTGGTCGTGCAGCGATTCATTGTCAAATACCCTGGGGTCCAGGACATCTTGCGGCAGGCAAGGAAAAGCTAATTTCAGAAGATTTTACACGGCCATGGCTCGCCTTGCTGACATTCAGCGGTGACACAATCTGCCGGTCAGACGTCTTATTTGCGATTGCCCGATGCAATGGAACTCAACCTTCTATATGCTTCATAGGCTGCTCCAGCAGAAACGTGCAGCTAACGTCCACCTGTATGAACTCTGCGGCAGAACAGGTACTGGGGAGCTGTTTTATTTTCACCGTGCCAGTGGCTGCTCAAGCGCGACGCATGCAGACTTCTGCGGCCATTTGATGAGATCACCAAACTGGTCAGTCGCAGCCATGGCGCCATCAGTGACATGGTACCTTATGCCTTCTTTATGGAGCGTGCATTGCGTCGTGTCATTGATCAAGCTGTGGAGGAGCAGGAGCGGGAAGATGAGGAAGTCGCAATGCTGGATGAATTCCCGGGGGGGCTACTCTATCTTAGACAAGTGAACAACAGGAGTCTAATGAGGTGTCAGAGGAGGATGGTGCCGGGGCGGATGAGGAGGAGCAAGAAGAGCATGCTTTAAACCTTTCTGGGATCCCTGTTGTTGTGCGTGGATGGGGAGAGGAGAACAAGGAGGACGACATTATCCTGGATGATGAGCAGGAGCCAGGCCACCACACCGCTTCCAGTTTAGTGCAAATGGGGGCCTTCATGCTCCAGTGTTTTAACAGGGACCCACGTATAAAAAGCATAAGAGTCAAGGACCAGTACTGGGTGGCAACATACTTAGACCCCCGGTACAAACACAAAATGGCAGAAATGTTACCACCATCACAGAGGGCTGTCAGAATGGAGCACTTCCAGGCCTTGCTTCGAGAAATGCTGCATTCTGCTTTTGCGTGCACTGGCAGAGGAGCAATTCCCACTCCCAGAGAAAGAGTTGCGGGTACCAATCCAACAGCGCCTGCAAGAAGAGGGTGGTTTGAAGATGTGTTGATGACTTCTGATATGAGGTCATTCTTTAAGCCGACCCATCGACAGATCTTATCCGGATCCAGCATTAGGGAATGCCTAGACCGTCAAGTGTCCGACTACATTGGGTTAACAGCCGATGTGGACGCTCTGAGGAGTGATGAACCCCTGGACTACTGGGTGGGCAGGCTTGACCTCTGGCCAGAGCTTGCCCAATTTGCAATGGAACTGTTGGCTTGCCCCTCGCCAGTGTCCTGTCCGAAAGGACGTTCAGCGCAGCAGGGGGGATTGTGACCGATAAGCACACTCGCCTAGCTCACGACAGTGTTGACTACCTCACATTTCTGAAAATGAATGAGGCATGGATCTCGGAGGAATTCAACACATGTGACCAGTAGACCATGTATATCTCTATAAACAATTTATTTAATCAAGCACACAGACCTTTTTTATACATTTGACTCACTTCCTTGTACAAAAAAAGCACACTGTACTATATGCCCGTACCCTCCTGTTTGAAGAGGTTGAGCGGTGTCATATTTTTGGGGCCTAGCAGAGAGTTGCTGGTATCAGTGCTGCTGTCAGTGCTCTCTATCTCGGTGCTGGTGTGGTGTCAGTGCTCTCTATCATGGTGCTGGTGTCAGTGCTCTCTATCACGGTGCTGGTGTGGTGTCAGTGCTCTCTATCTCAGTGCTGGTGTGATGTCAGTGCTCTCTATCACGGTGCTGGTGTCAGTGCTCTCTATCACGGTACTGGTGTGGTGTCAGTGCTCTCTATCACGGTGCTGGTGTCAATGCTCTCTATCATGGTGCTGGTGTCAGTGCACACTATCTCGGTGCTGGTGTCAGTGCTCTATATCACGGTGCTGATGTCAGTGCTCTATATCACGGTGCTGGTGTCAGTGCACTCTGTCATGGTGCTGGTGTCAATGCATTCTATCTTGGTGCTGGTGTCAGTGATCTATATCACGGTGCTGGTGTCAGTGCACTCTATTACGGTGCTGGTGTCAGTGCACTCTATCACGGTGCTGGTGTCAGTGCTCTATAGCATGGTGCTGGTGTCAGTGCTCTATATCACGGTGCGGGTGTCAGTGCTCTATATCACGGTGCTGGTGTCAGTGCACTCTATCACGGTGCTGTTGTCAGTGCTCTATATCACGGTGCTGGTGTCAGTGCTCTATATCATGGTGCTGGTGTCAGTGCTCTATATCACGGTGCTGGTGTCAGTGCACTCTATCACGGTGCTGGTGTCAGTGCTCTCTATTCATGGTGCTGGTGTCAGTGCTCTATATCACGGTGCTGGTGTCAGTGCTCTATATTACGGTGCCCGGGAAAGAGGAAACGGGAAGTATGAGAGGAGCGGACCCCTCCATCGCTGCTGTGGAAGGAGACACTGCTGGAGAGGACAACACACATCAAGGTAAGTACCGCTGTGCTCTCCCGGTGAATGGGGGGTTGATGTGACACAGGCTGCATTTGGGGGACACAGGTTGGCAGCATTTGGTGGACACAGGCTGGCTGCATTTGGTGGATACAGGCTGCATTTGGGGGACACAGGCTGTATGTGGTGGAGACATGCTGCATTTGGGGGATACAGCCTGCGTTTGGGGGACACAGGCTGCATTTGGGGAACACAGACTGCATTTGGGGAACACAGGCTGCATTTGGTGGGACACAGGCTGTATTTCGTAGACACAGGCTGTATTTGGTGGACACAGGCTGGCTGCATTTGGGGGCACACAGGCTGGCTACATTTGGGGGGACACAGGCTGGCTGCATTTGGGGACACAGGCTGCATTTGGTGGACACAAGCTGCATTTGAGGGACACAGGCTGCATTTGGTGGGACACAGGCTGCATTTAGGGGACACAGGCTACATTTGGGGGACACAGGCTGTATTTGGTGGACACAGGCTGTATTTGGGGGACGCAGGCTGGGTGCCTTTGGTTGACAAAGGCTGCATTTGGTGGGACACAGGCTGCATTTGGTGGGACACAGGCTGCATTTGGGGGACACAGGATGTCTACATTTGGTGGACAAAGGCTGCATTTGGGGGACACGGGCTGGCTGCATTTGGTGGGACACAGGCTGTATTTGGTATGACACAGGCTGCATTTGGTGGGACACAGGCTGCATTTAGGGGACACAGGCTGCATTTGGTGGGACACAGGCTGCATTTGGTGGGACACAGGCTGCATTTGGTGGACACAGGCTGTATTTGGTGGGACACAGGCTGCATTTGGTGGGACACGGGCTCCATTTTGTGTGACACAGGCTGCATTTTGTGTGACACAGGCTGCATTTTATGGGACACAGGCTGCATGTAAGGAGGGACTCTGCTGGGGGCACCTGATCTAAGGACAGACTCCGCTGGGGATACCTGGTGGCATCTGGTGGCAGGCGATGTGGCTAGTGATATGCTCAGGGCTTCCTCTGATTCTGCATTATGGTGAGTTGAATAATTTCATTTTATATTACAATGTACTAATAGAAATGATGCGCTTCAATCATCCTGACACCATAACAACCATGGTGCCAGGATGATTGAAGTGCTAACACCAGGAGTTTTGAAATATCTGCTAAAATACACATATTTCTATTGTTGTGTAGGATCTGGGCCTGCTGTCCCTCCGTCCCTCTCTCCTCCTTCCTCCATCCCTCGTTCATCTCAGATGCTAACCACACCACCATCCACGCCCACTATTTAGCTGAAAAAAGCCCATTTTCACCAAGTAAGAGGGGTCAAAAAGGAAGAGTGAGGTCTGGCGCCCCATCCTAAAACTTCACCAGTCACCACTGCTGATCAGTATGATAGCCAATCAGAGGCTAAAGATCCATTTCTGTAAAGCTGTATATATGTGTACAGTCAGTGGAAAGCTGTTAAATTACATACTTGGGAGATGCCTTTAAGCTGTATGTAGTTTTACGAAAGGTGCAATTTCCCCTAAAAGGGTCAGAATCAACATATTCTGGGATCACACATTTTGTGATTGATTTTTTAACCTTTACGTTTATCTTGGCTTAAGTGAAGCAGCAACAGCACGTTAAATCAGCAGCGGCAGCCCTAATATATGACAACTTGAATAAAAAAAAAAATCATACTGTAGGTAGCTTTGACTGCAACACCTGATTATTTTTTATCAAGCAGTAATAAGCCTGCTGGCCCCCTTGACCTGGGGAGAAAAAAAACACAAAAAACGCACAAATACCATGGTTGGCACATGAACCTAACCTAATAGTACAGAGGTTCTGTTAGGAGATTTAGGCCTTCTTGCTCTCCTGAAGTTGTCACTTGGAACATGACTCATGCTGCTGTGTGGAAAATGGATGCTCTCTTCTCCCAGCTGCTGTACCCCCTGCCTTGATTGACCAGTGGTGGTAGTCCACAACCCAAGGCCTCCTTGGGGTTGTGCCGCCTCACCTTCAGTTTCCTCCTCTGCTCTATCTGGCACCCAAGTCGCATCAGTGACATCATCATCATCATCCTCTCCATCTCCTCCACCTTCATCATTACCACTGGAGACAACTTGGCAATACTCTGCGGTTTGGGGAACTAGAATGCCAGTTCTTTCTAGGATCATGTTCCTGTCATCCTCAACCTCAGGACCAACATCTTTTTTTTTTTTTTTTTCTTTTTTTTTTTTTTGCATCAGTATACAGCACGCCATAATCTCTCTTCATCAAATTGTGGCTAACTTTGCGCCCTTGTTACTTTAGTTCCTTCTTCTTATCGCCACCATTTTGCCTGTTGGCAGTGCTATTTTCACATCACATGCAAACCTTTTTAACATTTCCTCTATTTAATTCTTTGTTTATTTTATTAAAGTTTCAGAGAAGAAGTATATTACCAAAAGTATGCTACCCATTCCATTTTCGTATCTATCCCCAACCCCCCCCCAAACCCGCTCCCTCCCTCCCCTCTCTCTCTCTCCATCTCTCCCCCGCGCTCCCCCCCTCATTTCCCCTCGGATCCGCTCATTCTGAGATATTCCCTTGTTTTCTTGAACTCCAGCCATTTTCCCCACTTACTGAAGTAAGTTTCCACTTGGTCCCCTCTTCTAGATATTGATTCCTCCATTGATCTTACCCACTCTAATTTGCCTAACCATTCCCTCATAGATGGGGGTTCGGGGGTGCCCCATTTCTTTGGGATCAGGATTTTTTGCTGCAATCAATAAGTGAGGAATCAATGAGTTTTTGTATTCCCCCAGTGTTTTGTCAGTGTCGTGAAACAGGCATGTCCATGGTTCCTTCTTTACCTCTTCCCCTGTTATTCGGAAAATATTTTCTATAATTTTCTCCCAGTATGGGCCAATCTTTCCACACTCCCACCATATGTGTGCAAAGGTTCCCACCTTATCGCAGCCCCGCCAACATAGTGCTGATATACCTGCTCTCCTCTTATGCGCTCTTTGTGGGACAACATACCATCTTGCCATTAATTTAAATGACATCTCTAATGACATATTGTCCCTAGATATTGTACCTGCTATTCTTAAGATCTTCTTTCTACGTTCCTTATCCCCCACGGTGCCCAACTCTTCTTCCCATTTTTTCAGGAATAGTGGTTCCCCTGGGTCCTCTTCCTCCTGTAGGATTTTATAAATTTTGGACATACTTTTTTTCTTGCAGCTCGAATCCGAGAGCATTCTCTCCATTGGTCTGAGATCTCCTGTCCCTCGAAGTGGCCGAGGCAGAGTCTGAACAAAATGTTTAATTTGTGCATATCTCCAGCTATCTAAGTTCCTACTTCCCCATCTTTGTCTTATTTCTCCTAAAGTGCAAAATCTATCCCCGTTCATCACATCTTTCAGTAAAATATCATCTTTTTTTGCCCATCTAGTGAAATAAACAAATTCCTCCTTCCTTGGTTTAAAAAAACTTGTGTCTAATAAAGAAATTAAAGGTGAGTTGTACTGCCAGTGATTTGATTCGCCCACTTTATCCCATGTTTTGAACAAATTAGTAGTTAGTGGGTTAGTGCTCCTCCCCAAATCGCG
Organism: Lithobates pipiens; assembly: GCF_037356315.1. Lineage (NCBI taxonomy): Eukaryota > Metazoa > Chordata > Amphibia > Anura > Ranidae > Lithobates > Lithobates pipiens. Next base: position 78,587,652 of record NW_027507748.1, read on the forward strand.
AAAATCCTGTGTTATCCAGATCCTTTTTCCTAGATTAACTCCGCTTTGTGTTTTCTCTATATTTACCCACCCTTTATCCCCTTTGTCATACACCCAGCCCACCACTCGTGAAATTACTGCTGCCTGATAGTATCTTCTAAAGTTTGGGGCTGCTAATCCCCCTCCTACTTTCCCCCTTTCCAGAGTCGCATAAGAAATCCTGGGATTCCTACGTCCCCATATGTATTTTAAAGTTAGAGTTTTAAGTTTCGTGAAGAACTCCTGCGGAACTTTTATTGGGATCATTTGGAACATATATGTCAATTTTGGTAAAATGAACATTTTTAACGCATTTACTCTCCCTATTAGTGACAAGGGTTTATATCTCATACTTTTAATACATTCTTTGACCTTATTTAATATATATGTATAATTGGCCGCGTATATAGATGACAATGTGGGCGTAATTCTTACCCCCAGATAACTCAGCTCCTCCCTACACCAAATAAAGGGAAAAGAGCTCTGGAGTTCCTCTTGTTCTTTTTTAGGTACTGTTATGTTCAGAATTTCAGTTTTTGACATGTTGATCTTAAAATTTGTCAACCTCCCATATCTATGGATCTCCTTAATTATATTTGGGAGAGTCACCCTGAGTTCTGAAGCATAAAATAATATGTCATCTGCATACGCAGACACCTTATACTCTTCTCTACCAATTCTCACTCCCCTTATATCTTCATTTTTCCTAATCGAGACCAACAAGGGTTCCAAGGCCAGAACAAACAGCATTGGGGACAGAGGACATCCCTGTCTGGTTCCATTATATAGCTTTACTACCGGGGAAAGGTTACCGTTAATTTTTATTTTTGCCGTCGGGTGGGAGTAAAATGCTTTTATCCATCGCAATGTTTTTTCTTTTAATCCCAGATATCCTAAGGTCTCGAACATGAAGCCCCAGTCGACCCTGTCAAATGCTTTTTCAGCATCCACAGATAACAGGGCGACTGGGGATCCGCTACTTTCCACTCCATGGATCAACATGAGGGTTTTAAGGCAGTTATCTCTACCCTCCCTTCCCATGACAAACCCCGTTTGGTCGCTATGGACCCATTGGGGTAGTAATGGTTTTAGCCTTTCTGCTATCACTTTTGAAAATATCTTCACATCCGTATTCAGAAGAGAGATCGGTCTATAACTCCCCGGGGTTGTTGGATCCTTCCCCTCCTTTAATATCAAAGTTATGTAAGCCATCAGTGCTTCTTCCCTAAGTTCTTCCCCTTCTGCGACTGCGTTCATATACTCGCATAGTTTGGGCGCCAGTATTTTTTCAAACTTTTTATAATAAAGGATTGGGAACCCATCCGGGCCTGGACTCTTCCCGATTGCCATCCCCCTTATTGCCCGCACCACCTCGTCTACCGTTACCGGGGCGTCTAACCTCTCTAACTCATCCTCTGGAACTGTAGGGAACTCTATTCCTGTTAGGTATTGATAGTATCTTTTTTATTCCTACTTTTCTCCTTTCCCTGTCCTACCTTATATAACTGGCTATAATAACCATGAAAGACCGTTGCGATTTCAGGAGTGGAGTGCTTCATTTCCCCCTTTTCATTTTTTATTTTTGATATGAAGGACACATTTCTTCTCTCCCGCACTACTCTTGCTAACCATTTCCCAGATTTATTCCCCTCCTGGTATCTTATACTCTCTACCCAGTGGTTGACTCGCACCCTTTCCTTCTCCATAAGTCCTTCTAATTCTAGCTTCTTATCTTTTAGTTCTACTCTCTCTGGGATCCCCTTTGGTCTTGTTCGTTGCTCCAATTCCCAAATCTCCTTATTTAACTCTTGTAGCCTTTTCCCTGTTTCCTTTTTTTCCCCTGTCCCGATGCTTATTAAAATTCCTCTTATAAATGCTTTGTGGGTCTCCCATATCGTACCCCTCGTAACCTCTGGGGAGTCATTTCTTATAAAGAACTCTTCCAGCTCTGTTTCGATCCTACTTCTAGTCTCTGGGTCCTGAATTAGCGCTTCATTTAATCTCCATGTCTCTCTTTTGGCCTGGTCTGTTGCTAGCTCCAGCTGTACCATAACTGGGGCATGGTGAGATAGGGAGATAGGTTTTATTACTATATCTTTGAGTGCTGGGAGCATTTGATGTTCAATCAGTACATAGTCGATTCGTGTAAATGTCCCATGTACCGATGAGTAGAAAGTATAGTCTCTGCTATTTGGATGTTTAATCCTCCAAGCGTCGACCAACTGAAATTCTAAAAGCATAGCCTTTATCTTTTTATATCTGAGCCCCGTCCATCGGGGGGACCCCGCTGAAGAGTCCACCCGAGGGTCGATGCACATATTCAGGTCCCCCGCCACTATCAATTTACCTTTTCTGAACTCTGCCAATAAATCCAGGACCTTCCTTAGGAATTTATCTGGGTCCCTATTTGGGGCATATATGTTCGCAAAAGTGTATACTCCATCCGAGATTCTTCCCCTTATGAACAAAAATCTCCCTTCCGGGTCGGCCATTTGTTTCTCAACTTCGAACCTGACACTCCTCTCGAATCCTATTGCTACCCCCCTAGCGTAGCATGTAGTAGAGTCACCATAGAACCATGTAGGGAACTTCCGAGATGTCAATCTCCCTCTAGCCTCGTGTGACATATGCGTTTCCTGCAGACAGATCACATTCGCCCCATATAATTCTAGCTCCTTGTTTACTCTAAACTTTTTTTGGGGAGTACTTATACCCCTCACATTGTATGTTATCAAATTCAACCTTGTCATATCTCACTCATCCTCCTCCCCTCCCCTCACCCCCCGCCCCCCGCCGGGGGTCGACGCGGGGAGCGAGAGGAGGGGGAGACGGGAGAGCGCGAGAGAGAGTACATGCCCCCTATTTGAGAGAGAGATTGCCCCCCATCCCACCCCCCCCTTCCTCCCTCCCCCTTCCCGGCCCCCTCCCTCCCTAACCCTCCCCCACCCCCCTCCCCCCCTCCTCCCTTCAGAGGAGTGAACAAATTCCATTTTTGTTCCTCGCATAGGTGTCCCGGTGACCGACAGGTCACCTTTTGCCCGCCTAGCTTTCTTTGGGAGGGCCGCCTCAATCACAGCCTATCGAAGCACCCGCGCCCCCCCCCCCCCGCCCCCCGCCCCCACCTCCCGCTCCCCAATGATGGTGATTATACCCCGTCTCTCCCCCCCCTGTCCCCGACCCTAGACCACTGCATAGCCCCACTGCTTCCGTTGTTCCCCCCCCTCCTCCCATCCTGGAATTGATGGTGGGGGGATTTCTAGCCTATTACAGAAGTCCGTTAAGTCCTCTGGGAACCTTAATACTGCAGTGCGGACGTCTCTCCTTCCCCTAAGACATGCTGGAAATCCCCATTGATAGGGAACATTTAATGACCTCATCAGATCTGTCAGGGGTTTAAGAAGCCTTCTTCTCCTCAATGTTTCCCCCGCCAGATCTGAGAATATCTGTATCTCCGATTCCTGAAACCTAATCTTGTCCTTCCTTCGGATATTCTCCAGTACTAGCGCCTTTTCCTCGTAGAAATGAAATCTGATTATTACATCTCTTGGTTTTTCTGTGGCTTGGGGCCGATATCCCAAGACTCGGTGCACTCTATCTATTTTTAGTATTTCATCCTCCGCTCTTCCTAGGATGGGATTAAACAGGTCCCTCATCACCTTAGGGAGTTCTTCATTTTTAAATTTTTCTTCCAAACCTTTTATCCTTAAATTTTTCCTTCTTCCGCGATTTTCCTGATCCTCGATTTTATATAGGATTGCTCTATTTATTTTTTGGGCTGATTTCACTTGTTCGCTTAGGTCCCTCAGTTTCTGTTCATACCCATTCATTCTTTCCTCCATTTCTTCCACCCTGCCTAGTACTAGACCAATGTCCGCCCTTATCCCAGCTATATCGGATTTAAGTGAAGTTCCCACTTTAGTCAATGCCTCTGTAAATATCTCTTTCAACATGCCCAGGGTCGCTTGTGGCTCCGCCAGCACTGGGTCTCCTTCTATATCAGATTGAGTTTCAGGTTGAGTTTCGGGTTGGGGAGGGGCCTCTCCTTTTCTCCCCGATTCTTCCCTTCTTTTAACCTTGTCATCTTCTCGGGAGCTAACCCCCCCCATCCTAGTGCGAGTTGGGCATAAGTCCTTAGGTTTTTCCGCTCCCCGCCCCTCTCCCGTCTCCATAGTTTTACTGATGCCCGCGCCTGATTTTCTTAATGTCTTCTGGCTGGGGGTTTCCTGGCTGTTTTCCATCGTACTTGTCTCCCCCACCAGATATCGGTGTATCCCCCCAGGACTAGTAGGTCCCGCCCCTCCCCTTTTATTCGTTTTCCCCCGCATACTCCTTTTGTAGTGGGTCAGCTCCAGAAACTCAAGACCTTTTTCAGAGCTAAGGTCCTTTTCCTTTTCCTATAACTCTTTGTGGGGTACAGGTTGCTTACGTCACTTTCTAGGAGCGGGGCACTTCTATCAATTAGGGAGGGGTGCTGAAGAGATTTATTTTGCATGGGAGTTTTTCCTTTCTTCCCCTTCCCCGTTCCTTCTTTCGCAAAGTAGGGCAGCGCACAATGGTGTAGTTCTTCCCCCTTATGCCAGTCTGCGAACGGGCGACAGCAGATGCTGTTGACGAGCAGTGGACACCAGTCTGACTCTCTACCCAAGTAACGCACTAGGATTCGCCCTCTTTTTCCTTTTTCTTTTCCTGTCCCCCCCCCCCTTTTTTTTTTTTTTTTTTTCCCTTTTAGTCACAGGTACATGCCGTAGTTCAATTCCCGCGTCAATTCCAACATTTGCCACCTGTGTCTGCCTGCCGATCCACTGTCGAATAGGCAAAGGGGCAGATAGGCAGATAGTCGCAAGCGAGCGCTAATCGGCCTCACTACTTTGTACCTCTGTATGAAAGATGTATGTAAAAGAAAGAGAAAACTCCACACTGCATGGCTGTTTGTCTGCCCTTCATATATCCATCCACCTCACACAACTTCTCGTCCTGCAGGGTTTATATCCAACTGATCAGACAACATTAATAACAATCCGGTGGTCTGGTAGTGAGCGTCACACTGATAGCATTCATTAGGAGGGTTATAACTATTCGCCTTATCACTTTAAAAAAGAACCATTTCATCGATAATTTTAGTCAGTTTTAGTGAGTAGCGATATACAGGAGATCAACTGTCCATCCCCCCTTCTTTCATCCACATTACTTGCTCACCTCACCGCTCCGCTGCTCCTCTGCTCTGTCACTGTTATCTGATCCGTGACCTTACCTACGCGTGAGGGGGTAGAGATGTCCGTGGAGTCAGGTCGGCTCAGTGGAGAGGGGGGGGGGGCGCAGGGCTCCGCACATTGCTGCCGTCCTACCGCTGTGTCCCTGCTTCACAAGGGAACGCTCTCTCTGCCCGCTCTCTCTGCGCTGTCTTCACCTGGGGCGTCCGCTCTATCTCGTGCAGGCGAACAGCTGATGGCAGGCAGGCGGTGCGGTCGACATGGAAGGCGGGGGGCGGGGACGACGAGGGAAGAGGACGCACGCCGCTCCGGCGGCTGCTACGTGTCAGCGGCTCCTCCCATCCCCCCTCCTGGTGAGGACCAACATCTTAATCCAGTAATGGCTGGGCATCATAAAGGAGCAAGTGGCTGATGCTGTGGTCAAATAACTCAGCTGACTCCTCAATGTCTGATGTTGGGGCTATGACAGGAATAGATGTAGACAAGGAAGCAGATTTATTCACTCTGGCAACTAAAGGGCACTGCACACTTTTTTCTGCTTGCGTGACAGAGAATGACTAGGATGAGGGAGGTTTAGTAAGCCAGTCCACCACCTCTTCTGCATGCTGTAGCTGGATAGCATGGGCAAACTTACTAAACAGAGGAAATGATGCCCTGCCTGAGGACTGACCAGCACTTCCACCTTTGCCTGTGGACACATTTGTTGCTGGCCCCCTTACAGTGCCAAGGGAATGTCTGCCTCTCCTTGTTGTCCTCCCAGACATTATTGGGGGGGGGGGGGGTGGTGCTTATAAGCAAATGTAAAGAAGAATTTTAAATCTGTGCATGGATGCACTTTAATCAATGTAAAGAGGTGTTCACTTTAATTAGATTCACTTTAATTTGAGTACTCACACTACATAGACACACTCCATGGATGCACTATAATATACTGCAATATAATGTGCCAAACACACAGTGATGCACAGAACTATATGGTGTTAAACTGGCAGTAACGCACACAGAAGTAAATGGTGTTAAACTGGCAGTAACTAGTGATGAGCTTGATGTCGTGTTGAATATAAGTTCGACTAAAACATCAGGTGTTTGCCTGTTCGCTGAATAGCAAACAATTTGGGGTGTTCGCGGCAAATTCGAAAGCCGCGGAACACCCTTTAAAAGTCTATGGGAGAAATTAAAAGTGCTAATTTATAAGGCTTCTATGCATGTTATTGTCATTTAAAGTGTTTGGGGACCTGGGTCCTGCCCCAGAAGACATGTATCAATGCAAAACAAAAGTTTTAAAAAGGGCAATTTTTTTTCAGGAGCAGTGATTTTAATAATGCTTAAAGTGAAACAATAAAAGTGAAATATTCCTTTAGATTTCATACCTGGGGGGTGTCTATAGTATGTCTGTAAAGTGGCACATGTTTCCCACAGTCTGAGAGCAAAATTACTTTCTAAAGGAACAAAGTAATTTAAACGGCATGGGATTCCCCCACAATCCATTACCAGGCCCTTAGGGTCTGGTATGAATATTAAGGGGAACCCCGAACCCAAAAAACTATTGCTAAGGGGTCCCCCAAATTCCATACCAGGCCCTTCAGATCTGGTATGGATATTAAGGGGAACCCCATGCCAAAATTGTAACAACAATGCCACCCACTGGTTACACTTGACTGTTAGGCTATGGGTTAGCCGATAGGACACATTCTGACAGATTCTCCGACCGTGTGTACAAGGGATTAGAGTATTTAGAAACTTTATCAAGAGTGATATGGATCAGCTCCTCCATATCAGCTATACACTCTATACGTCAGAGCCACTGCTTCAGTGAGGGAGGGCATGTGGATTTCCTATGTACTGGGACACATAACCTTGCAGCATTGATTATATGCATAGCAACCGATTTGCAGTAGCGCTTTTTATCTTAGAGTGATGTAGAAGGTACTGGTCTGGAGAAAACTCCAGTGTAAGCAACGAAACCACCAGTATCGTACTGTGAACTTTACGCCAATAAGATTGGATTATTGGACATTCCCGCCAAATGTGTAGGAGAGTTCCTGTCTCTTTGGCACATCTCCGACAACAATCCGGTATGGAGGGGGCACATTTGTGAATCGGATCTGGGATGCTATACCACTGTGTCTTCAGTTTATACCCATTTTCTTGAGATCAAGGATTTCAAGGATCCTTTGTGGCTATATAAATGGATGCGCTCCCAGCTAGCCTCATTTAACTCAATCCCCTGTGCATTCTCCCAGAATGTGTGGTCAGTGCGGAAAAGATCTTATAGATTCCCAAACAGTGCAGCATAAAGCATTGAAATCACATGATTTTGGAGGGAAGATCAGAAGCAGAGTGACTCAAAATCTGTGGGAGATTTGGTGAAGCCTGTTCTATGGGATGGACAATCCATGTAATGTTGGAGTTGAATGTATGACCAGAAGGGAAAGGCCTTCATTTTGGATAACACAGCAAGCTCATTGAGTCTCATGAAACTGTCTCTGCAGAAAAAATATTTAGTCAGCATCTCTGCATACGGACATTCTGCCACTAGAAAGGTCCTAGCTAGGCCTGAAGGGAAGTCTGGGTTGTTTTTCACTGGAGTGATCAAGCAAACTTTAGCGGATACTGTATGCTTGGCACATGCTCTATCAAAGGCATAAAGGGTAGCGCCTATCAGGGGGTGAGAGTAAAGCTGTGCCAAGTCATGGATTGGGGTGAACTGTAGATAAGGGTACAGAAGTGAAATGTGAAGGGGGAAGGATAAGCTCTGGATGGGGTTGCAGATGTCATTGTGGACAGGGAGTGTAAGCTGTGGATGGGGGGGTGCAGAGGTGAAATGTTGAAAGAGGTTAAAGGGGAGTTATGAATGGGGGGTTGGCGCATGCTAAGGTGAAGAGGGTAAGATGTGGATGGGGTGGATGAGCTGAGGGGAGGGTGAGCTGTGGGGGGTGAACTATGGATAAGAGAAGAGAAGGTAACCTGTGGATGGGGTGAGGGGATGAGCTGTGGAGAGGAGGAGAGGGAGTGAGCTGTGGACGAAAGTAGAGAAGGTAAACTATGGATAGGAAGGTGAGCTGTGGATGGGGGGGGGGGGATAAGGTGAGCTTTAACTACACCCATTATTTGACAACACTTTACTTCTCTTTCCCGAGGATTGTAAGGATTTGGGGCCAGACGGGGGGTGGGGTCAGGGTCAGGGAGTTGGGGGTGGGGTCAGGGTTGGGGAGTTGACTGGGGGGGTGGGTTCCTGCACCTATGCACTGAGAAAAAAAGTCCTGAGTAAAATTATTAACCACCGGACCATTTTGCTGGCCAAAGACCAGACCACTTTTTGCGATTCAGCACTGCGTCGCTTTAACTGACAATTGCGTGGTCGTGCAACGTGGCTCCCAAACAAAATTGACATTTTTTTTCCCCACAAATAGAGCTTTCTTTTGGTGGTATTTTATCACCTCTGTGGTTTTTATTTTTTGCACTATAAACAAAAAAGTGTGTCAATTTTGAAAAAAAAGAATTATTTTTTACATTTTGCTATAATAAATATCCCCCAAAAATATATAAAAAAAAATTTTTTTCCTCAGTTTAGGCTGATATGTATTCTTCCACATGTTTTTAGTAGAAAAAAAAATCACAATTAGCGTTTATTGATTGCTTTGCACAAAAGTGTTTACAAAAAAAGGGATAGTTTTATGGCATTTTTTTTATTTTTTTTTACTAGTAATGGCGGCAATCAGCGATTCTTTATCATGACTGCGACATTATGGTGGACACATCGGATATTTTTGACACATTTTTGGGACCATTGTCATTTATACAGCAATCAGTGCTATATAAATGCACTGATTCCTGTGTAAATGACACTGGTAGTGAATAGGTTAACCACTAGGTGGCAGTGTAGGGGTTAAGTGTGTCCTGGGGCGTGTTTCTAACTGTGGGTGGGACATGGCTGTGTGTGACACATCATTGATCCCTGCTCCCCAGCAGAGATCAGTGACACTTTTACTAGGCAGAACGGGGAAATGCTTGTTCACATCAGCATCTCCCCGTTCTTCCTCCCCGTAAGACGATTGAATCCGCGGGACCCACGATCCTACTCATTGAGGTCCCGACCGGTGTGCACAAAATGGCATGGCTGCAAATTTAAAGGGATGTACCTGTACGCCGTACCTGTATTCTGCCGACGTACAACTGTGTGCGCTGGTCGGGAAGTGGTTAAAACCAAAGAAAAATCAATGACTTTTCAAATATTAGCTAATCCCATTTTATTATAATGGGAAGGGTTAGAACTTCCGCTGGTGTTTATATATATATATATATATATATATATATATATACTCTGCATTCAGTATAGCATATATATATACAGTGCATTCCTGGTGTATACTTTCTAATATATACTGTACTGTATTAGATACTGTATACACCACCTGAAGTGTATTCGATACTGTACACACTGCATTAGATACTGCATACACCACCTGCACTGTATTAGAAAATGTACAATAGCTGCACTGTACAGAAAACTGTGTACACCACCAGAAGTGTATTAGAAACTGTACACACTGTATTAGATACAGTGTACACAAACTGCACTGTATTAGAAACTGTACAATGGCTGTTCTGTATTGTATACTGTGTACACCACCAGAAGTGTAGTATAAACTGTACACGCTGTATTAGATACTGTGTAAACCACCTGCACTGTATTAGCAACTGTACACCACCGAATGCACTGTAGATATAGGCTACACTGAATGCAGAGTATATATATATATACATATATATATATATATATATATATATATATATATATACAGGGCTTTTTTTCTCAGAGACTAGGTACAGGAACTCCCCCTTCCCAAGTCACCCCTTGTCCACGTCCCCTACCCACCTCCGAGCACCGTTCCTAAGTTCCACCCCATACCCACCTCCCAGTACTGCCCCTTTTAGAAAATACAGAACAAAGTAACATTTGTGGTACAAAGTAATTAGTATGAAATTTGTTAATGATAACAAAAAAAGCAGTCAAATAGATTCCCTGCAACAATATACCCCACTTCCCCAGCAACAATAGATCCCCCCCAGCAACAATCGATCATCCACAACAAAATACCCACCAAGCTACAATAGACTCCTGGCAGCAACAACCAAACTACCGGCAGCCAGAATCAATAGAACCCCTCCCTCAACAGTAGATCCCGCCGAGCAACAACTGACCCCCCGATTCCCCACCAGCAACAACAGACCTCACCCTGCAAAAATAGATCCCTTCCAGCGACAATAGATCTCCCAGCAGCCAGCATCAATAGACCCTGAAGCACACCCAAGCACCCCTTCCCATTACATACATTCAGTGTTGGAGGTGCCGTAAACTGCATTCCCTGCGTTCCTGCTGAAAAAAGCCATATATATATATATATATATATATATATATATATATATATATATATGTCATATATATATATATATATATATATATATATATATATATATATATATTTCATATATATATATATATATATATATATATATATATATATATATATATATATATATATTGTGAGGGGTTAGCTCGGCAGCGGGTGTGTGTGACCCCCTGGATGGGTTCACAACACAATATCAGGCACAGCAGACAGCGTTGTAGGTGCAAAAAAACAAAAGATGCGGTTTATTTATGCTACATGCAGTGAAACATATAACAGCCAAACAAAAATAAAACATGAAAATAAATCCTGGTCAGCTTGACCTCTAATTACACACTTAGATTCCCTGTCTAACAACTGAGTGCAGCCTTGTGCTGCACCAGTCCCTGTCTCTGTTGTAGAGGTTTGCCACACAGACGTTAACTCACCGCACAGAACAGGTGTCACACTCCCCAGTCTATACAACACAAAACTGGTTCCAGGATGGAGCATCTCCCTAAGCATGCTGGGTTTTTTGTAGAGGTCTTAATGAGCCCACTTACTTCAGCTGGGCTCATTAACTCTTCCCCTCTAATTGTAAAAGTCTGCATAAAGCCTGAATCTAGGGCACACATATTTCCCATCCTGGATACAACCAGGTGACTTTACCTGCCTGCTGCCACATACCCCCCCCTCTTGTTTCAACCTTGGGGTTGTAACACAAGCAGTCAGACACGCATGTATCCGAGACAAAGCATCCACATTCCCCATTTTAACACCAGGGTGATGCTTAACTGTAAAGTTAAATTCTTGTAGGGCCAGGAACCACCTATTTACCCTTCTATTGGTCTCCTTGTTCTGAGCCATCCACTTTAAAGGAGCGTGATCAGTCACCAGGTCAAAGTGCCTACCTAGCAGATAGTACCGAAGGGAATCTAGAGCCCACTTCACTGCTAAACATTCCTTCTCAATCGTGGCGTAATTTACCTCATGGGACTTCAACTTCCTGCTGAGGTAAATGACTGGGTGCTCTTCCCCGTTCCAGACCTGGGATAACACTGCTCCTAACCCAACGTCTGATGCATCAGTTTGTACAACGAAGTCCTTAGAGAAGTCTGGCAAGTACAACACTGGCTGGCTACATAAGGCTGTTTTTAAGGACTGAAATGCTTCTTCAGCCTCTGGGGACCATTTAACCATAACAGACTCTTTCCCTTTTGTCAGGTTGGTGAGAGGCACCGCCTGAGAAGCAAAATGGGGAATGAATCGTCGATAATAGCCAGCGATTCCCAGAAAGGCTCGTACCTGTTTCTTGCTGTTGGGACGTGGCCAACTCTGTATGGCCTCAACTTTATTTACTTGGGGTTTTATCACCCCCCTCCCAATAGTGTACCCAAGATATTTGGCCTCCTCCTGTCCAATGGTACACTTCTTTGGATTGACCGTAAACCCAGCTTCCCGGATAGAGTCTAGGACTGCTTGTACTTTTGGCAAATGTGAGACCCAGTCTGTGCTATGGATAATCACATCATCCAGGTAAGCTGCAGCATATTTCTGATGGGGCCTCAGAATCTTATCCATTTTCCGCTGGAATGTTGCCGGTGCATTCTGTAACCCAAAAGGCATTCTCTTATATTGGAATGCCCCATCTGGGGTTACAAACGCAGTTTTCTCCTTGGCCGACTCGGCCAGGGGAATTTGCCAATACCCTTTGGTGAGATCAAGAGTTGTCATATATCGGGCTGTTCCCAGCCGGTCAATCAACTCATCTATACGCGGCATGGGGTAGGTGTCAAATTTTGTAACTTTATTTAATTGTCGAAAATCGTTACAAAACCGCCAGCTCCCATCAGGTTTGGGCACTAGTACGATAGGACTGGACCAGTCACTCTGGGACTCCTCTATCACACCCAATTCCAGCATCCTTTGAACCTCCCCACGTATTGCCTCCCGTCGGGCCTCTGGTATTCTATAAGGTTTTAGTTTTACCCTTTCTCCTGGCGGGGTGATAATGTCATGCTCTACGCCAGATGTTTGTCCCGGAAGCTCAGAGAAAATCTCTTTGTTACGAAGTACAAACTCTTTAACCTCCTGTTGTTGGGGTTTCGATAAGGTGTCTGCTATTCCAACCTCAGGAACTAAGCAATCAGGCTGTACTTGTGACAAAGTCTCTGCGACTAGGGATTCCCTATCCCTCCAGGCTTTCAGCAGATTGACGTGATAGATCTGCTCCGGCTTTCGCCTTCCTGGCTGTCTAACCCTGTAGTTCACCTCACTAATTTTTTCAATTACTTCATATGGACCTTGCCATTTGGCCAGAAATTTGCTTTCAACCGTAGGGACTAGCACCAAGACCCTATCCCCCGGGGAAAAAGTACAGGTCTTGGCCCCACGGTTGTACACTCTCTGCTGTGCTAACTGCGCTTGGGTTAAATGTTCCTTTACAATTGGCATTACCTGTGCAATTCTATCTTGCAACAGGGCAACATGCTCAATCACACTCCTGTGAGGAGAACTCTCATTTTCCCAAGTTTCCTTAGCGATATCCAGCAGCCCTCTTGGGTGTCTCCCATAGAGCAACTCGAAGGGTGAGAAACCCATAGAGGATTGGGGTACCTCCCTAATGGCAAACATCAGATAGGGTATTAGACAGTCCCAATTCTTTCCATCTCTATCCACCACCTTCTTTAACATTTGTTTTAGGGTTTTGTTGAATCTTTCAACCAACCCATCTGTTTGGGGGTGATACACAGATGTACGCAATTGCGTCACTTTGTACAACTTGCATAATTCTTTCATAACCCGGGACATAAAGGGTGTACCTTGGTCCGTAAGCAGTTCCTTATAAATACCCACGTGGCTAAAAACAAGAGATAGCTCTTTGGCTATGGTTTTGGCCGAGGTATTTCGAAGAGGAATTGCTTCCGGATAACGGGTGGCATAGTCCAATATAACCAAAATGTACTGATGCCCCCTGGCGGACTTCATTATCGGACCTACCAAATCCATTGCGATCCTTTCAAAGGGGACCTCAATGATAGGAAGAGGTACCAGCGGGTTACGGAAATGTGGCATAGGTGCCGACTTCTGACACACAGGGCAGGAGGAACAATAATTTTCTATTTCCTTCATGACACCAGGCCAATAGAATCTCTGCAATATCCTCTCTCTGGTTTTCTCTGTCCCCAGATGACCTCCCAGAATGTGCCCATGGGCCAATTCTAACACCAACTTCCTGTAAGGTTTGGGCACTACAAGTTGCTCAATGGTTTCTTCTGCCCTTTGAGCCACTCGATACAGCAGGTCCCTTTCCATAGTGAAGTAAGGATAAGTGCAAGTCTTATCTGGGTTCACTAACTCGCCATCTATTTTCACCACATTTTCCTGTGCCTTTATTAGGGTGGGGTCTTTTAACTGTTCTGTGGCAAAATTTTCCCTGTGAACCTCAAGATCCGAAAACTCCACAGACGGCATGTTTTCATCTGAGGATGTTGGCTCCTCCCCAGTTTCTCGAGTTTCCCCTGCCAATACCAACAAGGGAAATTCAGGAGAGTCCTCACCACTCCCAGAGGAATTCTGGTCATCTTCCTAGTCTATAGGGGCACCAGTGGGGGGCTCAGGACAATCCCAGACTTCCCAGAATTTTGGAAAATCCCTTCCCACAATAGCATCATGTGGTAAGTGAGACACTAACCCCACCTGATGAGAGAGGTTACCTTTGGGGGTCTCAAAAAACACTGAAGTTACAGGATACTCTCGGGTGTCCCCATGCACACAAATAACAGCCACCCTGTTCTTCCCAGAGACCTCTGTAGTAACTAATTCAGCTTTTATCAATGTTACCAGGCTACCTGAATCCAGCAACACATCAACATTTCTACCATTAATACACATTTTACATAAATGTTTCTCAGGTCCCCGAATGGCAGTGCATGCAACTGTCGCAAACAGCGACTGACGTCTCTCCCTTATAAAGTCACATTGCATAGGCTCATCCACAACTGGGCAATTGGCTGCAATATGTCCCTCTTGCCGGCAGCGGTAGCAAATAATCTTTTTCGCTGCCTCTTGCAGCATGGGCTTCCTGGGCTGCTCCCGCCAGACCTTAGGTAGAACTCCCACCCTCTCACTCTCTCCACCCTCACCCCTTGGAGTCATCTTACCCGCCACTGGGGATGATCTGGTCTTAGGGTAGAAAGTCCGTGAGTCCCTGGAAGAGGTGGTCAGGTTCTCTGTAGCCAAGTACCTCTCAACCGTTTATCTGCATTTTCTGGGTCTCCATGGCTTACCCATTTTTGGATGGCAGTAGGAAGAGCTCTCAGGAAACGATCCATAACCACACGTTCCACAATGTTTGGTGCGGTCAAAGTCTCTGGCTGCAGCCACTTCCTGCTCAGGTGAATGAGATCATACATTTGAGACCTGGGGGGTTTTCCAACCTGAAAAGTCCAATTATGCACACGCTGAGCCCGGACGGCCAGGGTGACACCCAGCCGTGCCAATATTTCTGTTTTTAGCACCACATAGTCTTTTGCTTGGTCAGGCTCTAGGTCATAATAAGCTTTCTGCGATTCCCCAGTTAACAGAGGGGCCACCAGTCCAGCCCATTGTTCCTTAGGCCACTTTTCCCTTTCAGCAGTCCTTTCAAATGTGGTCAAAAACACCTCCAGATCATCCTCTCCAGTCATTTTTGTCAGTAAACCGCTCACACCAAAGGATGCGGTATTATTGTAACCACTTGCTTCATTGGTCTGCGGACGTTGCTGTATTAATGTCTCTATTTGCTGTTGAAAACTCTGCTCTTGCTTCTGCAACAGGTCTATGAAGCGGGCTTCAGATCGCTGCTGGGCTTGTTGCTGAGCTTCCAAACTCTGCTGCAAAGTTGCATTTGTCTGCTGCTGGGCTGCAAGGCTCTTTTGTAAACCTGCATTTGTTTGCTGCTGATTTGCATTTACTTGCTGCTGGTTTGCATTTGCTAGAGCCAGCTGTCTCAGTATCTCCTCCATGCTGGCCTTAACAAAAAAATAAATAAAAAAAACTGCCAAAATTCTCCACCAACTGTGAGGGGTTAGCTCGGCAGCGTGTGTGTGTGACCCCCTGGATGGGTTCACAACACAAAATCAGGCACAGCAGACAGCGTTGTAGGTGCAAAAAAACAAAAGATGCGGTTTATTTATGCTACATGCAGTGAAACATATAACAGCCAAACAAAAATAAAACATGAAAATAAATCCTGGTCAGCTTGACCTCTAATTACACACTTAGATTCCCTGTCTAACAACTGAGTGCAGCCTTGTGCTGCACCAGTCCCTGTCTCTGTTGTAGAGGTATGCCACACAGGCATTAACTCATCGCACAGAACAGGTGTCACACTCCCCAGTCTATACAACACAAAACTGGTTCCAGGATGGAGCATCTCCCTAAGCATGCTGGGGTTTTTTGTAGAGGTCTTAATGAGCCCACTTACTTCAGCTGGGCTCATTAACTCTTCCCCTCTAATTGTAAAAGTCTGCATAAAGCCTGAATCTAGGGCACACATATTTCCCATCCTGGATAAAACCAGGTGACTTTACCTGCCTGCTGCCACAATATATATATATATATATATATATATATATATATATATATATATATATATATATATATATATATATATATTACACTGTATATATACTGTATATTAATACACCACCTGGAGTGTATTAGAAACAGTATACCACAGAATGCACTGTAGATATAGGCTACACTGAGTGCAGAGTATATATATATATATATGCAAACATCTGAAAAAGAGAGGACTGGTAGCTTTCTCCGGATCTTGCTATTTCCCTCAGAGTCTTGGGTGGGACGGGATCTCCAACCCTGTGTCCGGATGTTGTGGACAGCCAGCAGGGTGTGTGCCCAGGTGCATATAACGAGGGTCTGGTGAGAGCAGTGGGTGAAGGAAGGTGAAGTGTGAGCAGCTTGCTATTGCTGGTGCTGTGTGAAGACAGACCTTTTGTTTTGGAAAGTGGTCTGCTCTGTGGGAGACTGAAGCCCATGTAAGGGGGATTCTTTCCCCAGTGACTGGGAAAGGCTGGCCAGCCCTGAGAGTAGGGAAGACTACACAAGCCAGTGAGTCCAGGGGGCTGGAAAGAATCAACTCTGTTGAGAGCAAGCAGTGGAACTGCTGACAAGAGTCAGGTGACTCTGTATGTTTTCATTTATAAGTGTTGAATGTATTTAAACCCCTGTGTGGGATTTCTGGATGGACTTTTGTTTTTGTTTTGTTTTTCCCCTTAACCACTTAACAACCGCCCATTGCCGATTAACGGCTTCAGGGCGGTTGTTTAACTCTGAGAGGCCATTAATTAACGGCCTCCCAGAATTCTGCTCTCGCGCGCCCCCTGGGGCGCGCACACGAGAGCATCCGTGACCGCTGGGTCCAGTGGACCGGGCGCATCAAGAATCACGGTATGAGTATGATGAGTGTTTTACGAATGACAACAAACCAAAACTAAACGAAATTTTCCGTTGTGCACAAGTCTAATCTACGCTAAATGCAGAGTATATATATATATATATATATATATATATATATATACATATATATATATATATATATATACACACACTAGACTGACTGTGTATATATATATCAAATACACTGCCACTAAATGAATAACCTGCCTGCTTAATCTAGCTTTAGCTTAAACTATCTCTCTGTCCACTCCAACAACACTACACACACCTTATATAGAGTGTAGTTTTTGTATTTTTTTGAGCACTATCTGCTTTTAGTGATTGCAGGTATTTATTTAATTGATCGTTTTGTGGTTTTTATGTGGCTTATTTGTTTACAAACAAATTGTGTTTACAATAATTAAAACTATTTTTTTGCAAACAGTATGTTTTCTTTTTTTCCCCTTTCTTTCCTTTGCTGCTGCTTACCACTAATTCTATACTGTTTTACCCGAAAAATGTGTATGGAAATTATACATAAATCATACATACATCCTCATTCCAAATGAGATATTCAAGTAAAAGTTAGCACATGAATGCTAACTAGTATAGCCGTATAAGAATTAATGCATAAAAAATTGCAGAACAGGAGATATTATCCCTTTACCACCTGCAGTCTCTGTAGATAACCAATCCCCTACACAATAAACTTTGTTGAGGTTATATTAAAGTGGAAGTAAACTCCCCTATCGTTTTCAGCCAAGGAAGCTGCCATCTTTGACTCTGTTTCATCTTCAACTGCTATGGTACTGCACATGTGATTCGTTATGACACCAGCCATTGGATGGTTTGATAGTTTGGCTGAGAGCACAGCCAATGTGCAGTTAGCATTCCCGGCATGCCTTTTTTTTAACTGTTTAAAACGATGGGTTTACTTCCACTTTAATCTATGTAGCCTTTTGTCAGGCAGTAACCTACACTTGTATGGTTGCTACTCATACTCAGCTGTTACTCACAGCTCTGATCTCACTAGGCATTGGGAACCAATCAGAGTGGTCTCTGATAATGTGATCACTATGTTAATTGTCTTCAGCTTGCAAGCTGGCACTGCAGATGCCAGTGCAACCTAAAAATTGCAGTATGCCTCAGTTTAATACTGTAATTGTCAAATATTATTACAGCATTAAAAATGCATTAATTACAATTTTTTTCACAAGGTTGTAATTTTTCACACACAGCATAGGCATACTTATATTTACATTCCAAAACACATTTAACTATGGGATACCATACAGTATGTGTGAGACTTTTTTACAGCTAGATGTCCCAAGATGCCCAGCCTAGAGGGCCGCAAAATCCAAGGAGCGCCTTTGGACTTTCAAGGAAAGAGGCCCTAGAGCACCAGGACAGTGGAAACACCTAGCATTGCGAGTCTTTTAAAAATGTATTTTTTTGCTACACATTTTTGGAACTTTTTTTTTAAGCAAAGTTGTCAATTAATAAAATATTTCAAACATGGGAGGGGACCAGCAATCAGCGTGGACCGCAAACCGGAAGTGAGGTTTCGGAAACCGCTGATTGGTTCCTTCATCAAGCCAATCCAATCCTTTTTCCATTGATTTGAAGATGGAACCATTCAGAAGTTCCAAAACATGTACCATTCTGATGACCTCATTTCCGGTCTGCGGTCCAAGCTGGTTGCTGGTCCCCTCCCGCTGACATCACTTCCAGGATTCGCTTTCCATGTTGTCCCAGACAGTGTGGTTGTCTCCCTAATATCCTGAGAGCTGTGGCTTCTATCTGCCAGCTGCTTTGGAACATTGCTGCCACACAGTTACACCTTTGGATATCCCTGAGACACACTGGGACCACCAGGGTGCCGGATCACCTTCCCTAATTTACATATTATGTGCTTCTTTTCATCAACCCTTTTGTAAGTGTTTTTAACCCTTTTGGGATATTATAAGTTTCTATTTCTGCACGTAGAAGTGTCTTTTTTTGTTTATCTACATAAAGATGGCCTAAGCTATAAGAAGATTGCCAAGAGCCTGAAACTGAGCTGCAGAATTGTGGCCAAGACCAACAGGCCTCGCCATGGTCGACCAAAGAAGTTGAGTGCACATGCTCAGTGTCAAATCCAGAGGTTGTTTTTGGGTAATAGATGTATGAGTGCTGCCAGCATTTCTGCAGATGTTTAAGGAGTGGGGGTGAGCCTGTCAGTGCTCAGACCATACGCCGCACACTGCATCAAATTGGTACAAAGACAAGTGTGTCTTTCCTACAGTCAAGCACGGTGGTGGGAGTGTCATGGTCTTGGGCTGCATGAGTGCTGCTACCACTGGGGAGCTACATTGAGTGAGCCATGAATGCCAACATGTACTGTGACATACTGAAGCAAGGCATGATCCCCTACCTTTGGACACTGGGCCTCGAAGCAGTATTCCAACATGATAACGACCCCAAACACACCTCCAAGATAACCACTGCCTTGCTAAATAAGCTGAGGGTAAAGGTGATGGACTGGCCAAGCATTTCTCCGTACCTAAACCCTATTGAGATGGGCATCCTCAAATGGAAGGTAGAGGAGTGCAAGGTAGCTAACATCCAACAGCTCTGTGATGTCAACAGCGAGGAGTGGAAGAGGACTCCAGTGGCAATCTGTGAAGCTCTGGTGAACTCCATGCCCAAGAGGGTTAAGGCAGTGCTGGAAAATGATGGTGGCCACACAAAATATTGACACTTTGGGCCCAATTTGGACATTTTCACTTTTAGTGAAAGTCACTTTTGTTACCAGCAGTTTAGACATTAATGGCTGTGTGTTGAGTCATTTTGAGGGGACAGCAAATTGACACTGTTATACAAGCTGTACATTCTCTAATTTACATTGTAGCAAAGTGTCATTTCTTTAGTGTTGTCACATGAAAAGATATTTACAAAAATGGGAGGGGTGTACTCACTTTTGGGAGATACTGTGTATATATGTGTGTATGTATATATACAAACAATTTGCTACTATATTTTAATTAAAACACTAAAATATCCACGCTCAGACTAACTGGAAAATATTAGAAAGTCGCTAGCACATTTGCTGGTCACAATTTTTTTTATATAAAAACATAAAATGCAGCTCTTTTCATAAAAGGTGTACAGTGCAAAACCAAATCCTTTTCCCCTAAGAGAGGTGACAGCTAAATATGGAAATCAAAAAACTAAATTATCATAGATAATATATAGCCCATATAGAGTCCTTAGATCATTAAGAGAGATTGCAGCTTAGCAGGCACCAGTAACGAAGTGCAGCACGGCCATCTTTTCGTTTGGAAACTCTCCCTGTGCATTTTCACGCTTTTTTAAATTGGCGTTCATGTGAGTAGCTTTTTTAACTTTATTAAATGTTGTTATGAAACACACCACACTATGAGGAGGCTTTTGTTTTACCTGCTAAGCTGCAATCTCTCTTAACTGGCCATCTGCAATCGGGGTACAGAGAGGCATAGCAGGATTTAACAAGGCGGATCCTTGTTCTGACAGGGGACAATGCTGAGATCCGCTGTTACTAGTGATCAGGAAAAGAGATCTTTGTGTTAGCCCAGTAAATCCATCTCCCACACAGTTAGAACACACCCAGGGAACACAGTTAACCCCTTGATCTCCCCCTAATGTTAACCCCTTCCCTGTCAGTGTCATTTATACATTGATCTGTGAATTTTTTTTGCACTGATCACTGTAATAATGTCCCTGGTCCCCAAAAATGTCACATGATCAGATTTGTCTGCTGCAATATGGGAGATCATCGCCATTACCAGTAAAAATAATGAAAAAATTCAAAGTCCCTAAATCTATCCCCGATTTTGTAGACACTATAACTTTTGTGCAAACCAATAACTATATGCTTATTGCAATTTTTTTACCAAAAATTTATAGAAGAATACATATTGGCCTAAACTGATGAATACATTTGTTTTTTTTTTTGTTTTTTTTTTTGTATATGAATTATAGCACAAAGTAAAAAATATAATTTTTTTTCAGATTGTGCCAAAACAAAAAACACAGAAGTGATCAAATACCACCAAAAGAAAGCTCTATTTGTGGGGAAAAAAAGGACATGTTTGGGGACAACATCACACGACCGTGTAATTGTCAGTTAAAGTGATGCAGTGCCGTATCGCAAAAAATGGCCTGGTCATTAAGGGGGTGAATCCTGAAGTGGTTAAAGATTAAAAGACTCTATATGTGCTATATTTTGTTTACCATGTTAATATGTCACCTCTCTTAGGGGAAAAGTACTTAATTTTGCATTGTACATCTTTCATGAAAAGCACTGCATTTTATGTTTTACATTATATTTTAATAAAAACATTTTTGCAACTTTTTTTCATCCTTTGTTGCATCTCAATGTGTTTTATGTCTCCTTCAGCCTCTGTGTAGCCAATTTCCTGTTTAAATGCACTCCAGCAAAAATGGCATTTCTCAGGGTAGGTTATGTGATGGTAACAACAGTGGAAAATGCCTGGTAAATGTGCATTAAAATGGCCATTTGTATTCCTCATCAGAAGACCATTTGATGAGGCTAAAAACACAATTGGGAGGCAGTAACAAACTTTGTCTCCAAATAACAGCAAGCATCTTCATGGATGGATCCCAGGGTTTAATTATAATGGACATTATTTTTGAAATAACATAACAATGTTTAAGATTATATGAGATTTTAGTAACTGGGCTTCTGTGTACTTTAAGTACACTGACTAATATATGTTTCTAGGCTTTAAAAGAAAATGCGCACACTATAATTTTTAAAATCCCTCCAACCAAGCAGGAATAAAAGAGAGTCTACCGAATCCATTATAAAAACAATGATTGTAATATTTCAATTAAAAGCTTATGTGCTGTTGCTTAGGAGCACCTGAAATTAATATTCAAACCGTGTCAAGGCTCTCAGAGATAATAACTGTACAAAATGTTCCAAGATAACCAAAAATCAATGCCCTTTAATTGCTGTACTTTTATTAAAAAAAGGGAAAGCAACACACCCTATTCATTGGATCAAAGCAACATACAGAGAGA
This sequence comes from Lithobates pipiens, assembly GCF_037356315.1. Classification (NCBI taxonomy): domain Eukaryota; kingdom Metazoa; phylum Chordata; class Amphibia; order Anura; family Ranidae; genus Lithobates; species Lithobates pipiens. The sequence continues at coordinate 78,609,775 of NW_027507748.1, forward strand.
ACAAGAAAAACACAATTTCATGTTATTTTGGACAAGAACATGATTTAGGATTAAATGGGTGAATGAAAAAAGCTCATAGTGGCATAAATTGTTATTAAATTAGAAAAAAAAATGATGAAACTAATATAAATTTTAAATGTAGTTTTCTGTTTAGAAATAAAGGTATGAAACATGCAGGTTAGCAAATTCTCATTGACTTCAACTGAGCAATATCCAGTACATGACAGTTCAGAGGTTGCTTTTGACTTTTTTTGCATTATGTTACGTTTCTTTGAATGCAATATGTCATCTCGAGGTGAATTAAAAATGCAGGAAAAGCAAGTCAACTTTAGCCTTTTTCTTTTCAAATGCTGTGTTTTCCATTTAAACACAGATGCAGTTTGTTAAGAATGCTGATCATCATGAACGCTAATGCTGTGTATACACAGTTGGACTTTCCGGCAGAAAAAGTCCGACGGAATCATTTCATCGGATATTCCAATCGTGCCTGGGCTTCAGCTGACTTTTTTTTTAAAATTCTGATGGACCTAGAAATAGAACATGTTTTAAATCTTTCCTACGGAATCAATTTCTATCAGGAAAACCGTTCGCCTGTATGCTGTTCCGACGGACCAAAAACGACGCATGCGCTGAAGCAAGTACGAGACGGCAGCTATTGGCTACTGGCTATTGAACTTCCTTTTTCTAGTCCCATCGTATGTGTTGTACGTCACCGCATTCTAAACAATCAGACTTTGGTGTGATCGTGTGTATTCAAGTCCGTTTCAGGGGAACTCCGTTGGAAAAACCATCAGAGTTTATTCTGATGGAAAAACAAGTCATGTGTATGCGGCATTACTCTGTCAAATACACTATATTGTTGAAAGTATTGGCACACCTGCCTTTACACGCAGATGAACTTTAATGGCATCCCAGTCTTAGTTTGTAGTGTTAAATATTGAGTTGGCCCACCCTTTGCAGCTATAACAGCTTCAACTCTTCTGGGAAAGCCATCTACAAGGTTTAGGAGTGTGTCTATAGGAATGTTTGCAAATTCTTCCAAAAGCGCATTTGTGAGGTCAGGCACTGATGTTGGAGAAGGCCTGGCTCACAGTCTCCACTTTAATTCATCCCAAAGGTGTTCTATCTGGTTAAGATCAGGACTCTCTGCAGGCCAGTCAAAATCTTCCAGCCTTAGAGTTTCCTTCACTGGAACTAAGGGGCCAAATCCAACCCCTGAAAAACAACCCCATACCATAATTTCCCTTCTCCGAATGATTTGGACCAGCACACAAAGCAAGGTCCATAAAGAAATGGATGAGTAAATTTGGGTTGTAGGAACTTGACTGGCCTTCACAGAGTCCTGATCTCAACCCAATAAAATACCTTTGGGATGAATTAGAGTGGAGACAGCGAGCCAGGCCTTCTTGTCCAACATCAGTGCCGGCCCTCACAAATGTGCTTCTGGAAGAATGGTCAAACATTCCCATAGACACACTCCTAAACCTTGTGGAAAGACTGGGATGCCATTAAAGATAATGTGCATGTAAAGGCAGACGTCTCAATACTTTGGTAATATAGTGTACTTTGCGTGCCCTCCTTTGCATGTCGCATCAGTTACAAATCTACAAAAAAACACCTGCTGCACCAAATATTATAGCATATGGAGTGAATTTGTGCTACTGCTCTAGCCTTCAGACTCAATAGTTTTGCAGGGTCATCAATTAGGTTCAGGTTTTATGGAGCATTGCGAATAGCCAGGACCATACTGTCTATCTACCATTTATGACCTTCGTCTGACACCACTGTCTGTGGTTATAGAGAAATTAGCTAAGCTATTTTGCATGTTCCAGCAGTCACTGATGCTGAAGATGACGCTGATGGTGTTATTTGTGTTGCAGCTGACACTTATGACAGCAGTGACTGAGAAAAAATAATATGGGGTCCAGAGAGAAGTCTTGTTTTTTTTGTAGGGAAGGTTCAAAAGCCTGGCTGTCTGGAAATTGTTTTTCATTTTAATGGAGATAACTTAATCAGTTGTTCTGTAAATTGGTAAGTGGTTCCAAAACCTATTTTTGAAACATGAACTAATCCACTCATCTTTATAGATTAGGAGAAAATTAACCCATACTGAGGTATGTAAAAAAATCGATACTATCCGGACAAAAGCAGGCAAGAGTCAACATCATTATATAGCGATGCAATGAAAGGGCAGTACTCCACAATATCTAATTAAGCTCTTTTCATCAGAAAGCAAATAAAAAAAAGTTTCAGGGGAAATATCACACAGGTTTTTATTTTATTTTTATGACTAAAGTTTTTTTCTTTAGGACCAGGACCGTGCATTCACTATATCTGGTCTCCCACAGTACACAGAATATTGAAATGCAATTATTTTAGTAAATATAAACTATGAAATACCTTTTCTCTTCAGCAGTATATAGCAGGCTTGTGACTTCTATAAGTGTCCGGCCGAGCACTGGTTAAAGCTTGTAAGAGGAGCTTTCATTCTCCCCTGATTGTCCTATGAGGCTTCAGGACCCCTGATCCTCTGTCTGGACAATGTTGATTGGCCCTGTGCTAATCACATGCACCCTCCCAAAAAAAAAAAAAAAACTCTCTAACAATAGACACCAAACTGAGCATGTTCAGAGTGCTCCCTAGGCTCTGTACTATCAGTAGATGGATTGGGGACATTAAACAAAGGGGAGGATCAGAGAAGACAGGATCAAACAGCCTTTTTAGGCCCCTTTTACACGGGCACCATCAGTTTAGCCATGTTAAAAACGTATCAGTTCTTATTCGCTGCTTCATCCATCTTCCGTTCCGTTAATATCCCTTTTCATCCATTAATGTACACATTTTTCATGCATTTTTTTTATTCGTTTTGATCTGTTTACAGCAGTTTCTGTGGTTTTAAGGAAATTACGCAGAAAGCATTGCTCCTCCCATACAGATAAACAAAAAAAATATATTTCTTCAAAACGGATCTTAACTAACGAACATTGTCCCTTAACGCCATTTAATATCCGTTTTGACGGATCTGGACGCAGCCTTGTATTTAAAAAAAAAAGGATAAAAACGGAAGTGGAGGTTAATGGATGGTCTTCCATTTGCCAATAGGAATGCACTGTTGTCCATTGATGGATGGAAGAAAAACAGATAGACAGTCCGTCTGTGTGAAAGGGGTCTAATACAATGCAGAGGATTAACCCCTTGGGTTCCACAGTCAGTATGACAAGCATGCTTTACTGTGTATACAGACATATTTTACTGTTGTGGGTTTAGTAACACTTTAACCACTTGCTTACAGGGCACTTAAACTCTCCTCCTGTCCAGACCAATTTTCAGCTTTCAGCGCTGTCGCACTTTGAATGATAATTGCGTGGTCATACAACACTGTACCCAAATTAAATTTTTATCATTTTTTTCCCCACAAATAGAGGTTTCATTTGGGGGTAATTTGATCACCTCTGCGGTTTTTATTTTTTGTTAAAAAAAACTGAAAAAGACCACATTTAAAAAAAAAATTATATTTTTTTATATTTTGTTATAAAATTTGTAAACATGTAATTTTTCTCTGTACGCTGATGAGGCGGCAGTGATGGGCACTGATGGGTGGCAGTGATGGGCACAGATGGGTGGCAGTGATGGGCACAGATGGGTGGCAGTGATGGGCACTGATTGCTTACACTGATAGGCAGCACTGCTAGGTGGCACTGATTGGCACCACTGGTGGGCATTGATAGGTGGCACTTGTGGGCATTGATAGGTGGCACTCATGGGCATTGATAGGTGGCACATGTGGGCATTGATAGGTGGCACTGGTGGGTACTGTGGGCACTGGCAGGTGACAATGACAGGTGGCACTGGCAGGGGGTACTGAATGGCACAGAGGTGGCATCTTTGCCTCCTTCCTCTTCGGGACCGATGTCCCTTTAACATAAGCCAGTGATTGGCTTTTTTTTCTCCTCATGCTGTCAGCGTGAGGAGAAAAAAAAACGATTACCAAGCTTTTGTTTACATCATGTGATCAGCTGTTATTGGCTGACAGCTGATCACATGGTAAGGGGTCGGGATCAGCCCCTTACTAGGATCAGTGATCAGCCGAGTTTTCGTGACTCGTGATCACATCACGCTCCCTGCGCGTCCTGAAGGGCATGTGCACAGGGGAGGACGTCCTATGACGGCCTCCCGGAAATTGAGGTCTGCGCTGTAGCCGTCATTCGGCTATGGCCCGGACCTCAACTGGTTAAGTAAAAGAGCTTCATTACATATAGATGAGAAGTTTGTGTGCAGGATGAACCTCGGACACTGTGGATAGATATATAAGAATTGGTGCTTCAGTGGTAAAGTTACGTCACCAAGATGGTAGATATACAAAGACATTTGGATTCCACTGAGATTCGGATTTCCTAGCACTAGTTAGTGTTTGGGCAAATCAGGCCAGTAAGTAGACTGTAAATGCAGTTAATCCGAGAAATTATTTTATATTGATCCTTGGGCACCTCTTGATACAAACTCTAGTTAATTATTAAAAAGGGTCTGAACTGAGAAAGTTGTGACTAAAAAAAAGGCAGACAGAGTGCAAAGGATTAGCAGCAAATGTTGTCTATGACCTCACTGCAGCTGATCTCTTCCCTTTTGCTGACTTGTTCTGTACTGTCTCTCTTCGGAAATTCTCACAATCCTTCTCGGTGATTCCAACAACCGTGCTAATACAAACACTCCCGCTACTTCTAAACTTCTTAGCCCTTGTACACACGGTCGGACATTCCGACAACAAAATCCATCGGATTTTGTCGGACGGATTTTGTCCGACGGATTTTGTCCGAAACTTGTATTGCATACACACGGTCGGAAAATCCGATCGTACGTAACGTGACAACGTTATTTCGTTACGACGGGACTACGTTCAGGCTAGTAGCCAATAGGTTTGATCTAGGAATTTGATCTGAGCATGCGTGGCCCTTTGTCCAATCGTAATTCTCAACACACAATCGGACAAAGTCCAATCGGATCATGTTGTCGGAAAGTTTTATAGCCCAGCTCTAAAACTTTGTCCGTCGGATATTCCGACAGAAACAGTCCGATGGAGCCCACACACAGTCGGATTATCCGACAACACAGTCTGATCAGACATTTTCCATCGGAATGTCCGACCGCGTGTACAAGGGCTAAGTCTAACCTCTTCATTTGACTTGAACTCCAGAACTCGCTACCTCCACCTGTTTGGCTATCCCCTACTCTTGCGATCCCTGAAAACTCATCTCTTCAGGAAAGCCTATCATGTCTCCAACTAATCTTTTATCATGTCCATCAGCTCATTCCCCACAGTTACAACCTTTTGTACCACCTGCTAGTGATGGCCGAACGGTTCGCCCGGCGGTCGTTTCGCGGCGAATTTCCGACATTCGCGGTCCGCACGTTCGAACGCCTTTTTCCGTCGTTCGCCGCGGCGGACTTACGTGTTTAATGTATACAAGAACTTTAACCTTTGGTGACACGTTTATCATGTGATACAGGACAGCCAATTGAGACATGACAGCACATGGACACTTGTACATTCCCCCTAACCTATAAATACACCCGATCCGGTGGCCATTTTACATTCTTTCTTCTGTTAAGATAGGGACAGGTTCCTGTGTGGAGTAGGGAGAGATAAACCACTAGCTATTTGGTACACAAAAGTTCTTTTCAGGACTGGTATAGGTGTTAGGTGTTGATAGGTTTGCTGTGCTGCTGATTCTTGCAGCAGCCTGAGTGTCTTTTGTTAGTTTAGAGAAAGGGAAAGGACGGTGTATGCTACAGGGACAGCCAGATTAGTCTTTCATCATCATCATCATCATCATCATCATTAGCTGTTACTATCAAGGTCCACAAAAGAGCTGTTCCAGTAACCACTAATCGTTCTCTTTTTTTGCCAATTTGTATAGGGACAGGAAGGAAGCAGTGTTGTCAGGCAGTGAGGGTAATTTTAAAGACTTGCTGTTATTATTAGTTCCACAAAGGTTCTTTTCAGGACTGGTATCAGTGGTACAGTAATAGGCTTGTACATGTATAATATTCTTTCTTCCAAATATAGAAAGGATATTATACTTGACTGCTGCCCTTCTGCTGCAGTCTGCTAAACATTCACAACTCACTTGTTCCACAAAAGTTCTTATAAGGACTGGTAACTTGGTATAGGGTGCTACGGTACATAGGCTTGAGTGCGGTACAGTCTGCTGTTCTGTAAGGACCGCTATCGGTCCACAATAGATAGGGTTGACGTGCACCACTGCTGACCGCTGCCCTATACTGCAGCAGTCCTTCAGCGGTATAGGGACTGACGTACAGTCTGCTAATCACTAACACACAACCTGCTTGTTCCACAAAAGTTCTTATAAGGACTGGTAACTTGGTATAGGGTGCTACGGTACATAGGCTTGAGTGCGGTACAGTCTGCTGTTCTGTAAGGACCGCTATCGGTCCACAATAGATAGGGTTGACGTGCACCACTGCTGACCGCTGCCCTATACTGCAGCAGTCCTTCAGCGGTATAGGGACTGACGTACAGTCTGCTAAAAACTAATACACAACCTGCTTGGTCCACAAAAGTTCTTATAAGGACTGGTAACTTGGTATAGGGTGCTACGGTACATAGGCTTGAGTGCGGTACAGTCTGCTGTTCTGTAAGGACCGCTATCGGTCCACAATAGATAGGGTTGACGTGCACCACTGCTGACCGCTCACCTATACTGCAGCAGTCCTTCAGCGGTATAGGGACTGACGTACAGTCTGCTAAACACTAATACACAACCTGCTTGTTCCACAAAAGTTCTTATAAGGACTGGTAACTTGGTATAGGGTGCTACGGTACATAGGCTTGAGTGCGGTACAGTCTGCTGTTCTGTAAGGACCGCTATCGGTCCACAATAGATAGGGTTGACGTGCACCACTGCTGACCGCTCACCTATACTGCAGCAGTCCTTCAGCGGTATAGGGACTGACGTACAGTCTGCTAATCACTAACACACAACCTGCTTGTTCCACAAAAGTTCTTATAAGGACTGGTAACTTGGTATAGGGTGCTACGGTACATAGGCTTGAGTGCGGTACAGTCTGCTGTTCTGTAAGGACCGCTATCGGTCCACAATAGATAGGGTTGACGTGCACCACTGCTGACCGCTCACCTATACTGCAGCAGTCCTTCAGCGGTATAGGGACTGACGTACAGTCTGCTAAACACTAATACACAACCTGCTTGTTCCACAAAAGTTCTTATAAGGACTGGTAACTTGGTATAGGGTGCTACGGTACATAGGCTTGAGTGCGGTACAGTCTGCTGTTCTGTAAGGACCGCTATCGGTCCACAATAGATAGGGTTGACGTGCACCACTGCTGACCGCTCACCTATACTGCAGCAGTCCTTCAGCGGTATAGGGACTGACGTACAGTCTGCTAAAAACTAATACACAACCTGCTTGGTCCACAAAAGTTCTTATAAGGACTGGTAACTTGGTATAGGGTGCTACGGTACATAGGCTTGAGTGCGGTACAGTCTGCTGTTCTGTAAGGACCGCTATCGGTCCACAATAGATAGGGTTGACGTGCACCACTGCTGACCGCTCACCTATACTGCAGCAGTCCTTCAGCGGTATAGGGACTGACGTACAGTCTGCTAAACACTAATACACAACCTGCTTGTTCCACAAAAGTTCTTATAAGGACTGGTAACTTGGTATAGGGTGCTACGGTACATAGGCTTGAGTGCGGTACAGTCTGCTGTTCTGTAAGGACCGCTATCGGTCCACAATAGATAGGGTTGACGTGCACCACTGCTGACCGCTCACCTATACTGCAGCAGTCCTTCAGCGGTATAGGGACTGACGTACAGTCTGCTAATCACTAACACACAACCTGCTTGTTCCACAAAAGTTCTTATAAGGACTGGTAACTTGGTATAGGGTGCTACGGTACATAGGCTTGAGTGCGGTACAGTCTGCTGTTCTGTAAGGACCGCTATCGGTCCACAATAGATAGGGTTGACGTGCACCACTGCTGACCGCTCACCTATACTGCAGCAGTCCTTCAGCGGTATAGGGACTGACGTACAGTCTGCTAAACACTAATACACAACCTGCTTGTTCCACAAAAGTTCTTATAAGGACTGGTAACTTGGTATAGGGTGCTACGGTACATAGGCTTGAGTGCGGTACAGTCTGCTGTTCTGTAAGGACCGCTATCGGTCCACAATAGATAGGGTTGACGTGCACCACTGCTGACCGCTCACCTATACTGCAGCAGTCCTTCAGCGGTATAGGGACTGACGTACAGTCTGCTAATCACTAACACACAACCTGCTTGTTCCACAAAAGTTCTTATAAGGACTGGTAACTTGGTATAGGGTGCTACGGTACATAGGCTTGAGTGCGGTACAGTCTGCTGTTCTGTAAGGACCGCTATCGGTCCACAATAGATAGGGTTGACGTGCACCACTGCTGACCGCTCACCTATACTGCAGCAGTCCTTCAGCGGTATAGGGACTGACGTACAGTCTGCTAAACACTAATACACAACCTGCTTGTTCCACAAAAGTTCTTATAAGGACTGGTAACTTGGTATAGGGTGCTACGGTACATAGGCTTGAGTGCGGTACAGTCTGCTGTTCTGTAAGGACCGCTATCGGTCCACAATAGATAGGGTTGACGTGCACCACTGCTGACCGCTGCCCTATACTGCAGCAGTCCTTCAGCGGTATAGGGACTGACGTACAGTCTGCTAAACACTAATACACAACCTGCTTGGTCCACAAAAGTTCTTATAAGGACTGGTAACTTGGTATAGGGTGCTACGGTACATAGGCTTGAGTGCGGTACAGTCTGCTGTTCTGTAAGGACCGCTATCGGTCCACAATAGATAGGGTTGACGTGCACCACTGCTGACCGCTCACCTATACTGCAGCAGTCCTTCAGCGGTATAGGGACTGACGTACAGTCTGCTAATCACTAACACACAACCTGCTTGTTCCACAAAAGTTCTTATAAGGACTGGTAACTTGGTATAGGGTGCTACGGTACATAGGCTTGAGTGCGGTACAGTCTGCTGTTCTGTAAGGACCGCTATCGGTCCACAATAGATAGGGTTGACGTGCACCACTGCTGACCGCTGCCCTATACTGCAGCAGTCCTTCAGCGGTATAGGGACTGACGTACAGTCTGCTAAACACTAATACACAACCTGCTTGGTCCACAAAAGTTCTTATAAGGACTGGTAACTTGGTATAGGGTGCTACGGTACATAGGCTTGAGTGCGGTACAGTCTGCTGTTCTGTAAGGACCGCTATCGGTCCACAATAGATAGGGTTGACGTGCACCACTGCTGACCGCTGCCCTATACTGCAGCAGTCCTTCAGCGGTATAGGGACTGACGTACAGTCTGCTAAACACTAATACACAACCTGCTTGGTCCACAAAAGTTCTTATAAGGACTGGTAACTTGGTATAGGGTGCTACGGTACATAGGCTTGAGTGCGGTACAGTCTGCTGTTCTGTAAGGACCGCTATAGGTCCACAATAGATAGGGTTGACGTGCACCACTGCTGACCGCTCACCTATACTGCAGCAGTCCTTCAGCGGTATAGGGACTAAGAGTTTTGTCACAGGGTCATTTAAAAAATGACATGCAGAGGAAGAGGCAGGCCCTTCCGCAGGGGTGGTAGGGGTAGGGCAGGAGCAACAGGCTTGAGCCAAAGTGGGAAGTTGCAGAAGGTGCGTTCAATTACTTTAAAGGATGCACCAGACTTGGTTGAGTGGCTCGCTCAGCCTTACTCTTCTGCACCCTCCTCATCCTCTCGATCTGCACCCTCTTCTTCACTCTCTGCTATGTGCACCCCCAAAGACACTACCACCAACAACACGACCACCACCACCACCACCACATACCTTCCGCTTGAGTCACTGGAATTATTTTCCGATCCATATCAAGAGGACATTTCTGATGCGCAGCCACTCTTGGTATTGGATCAGGAAGAGGAGGTAGCAACAAGCGCTACTCAGCAGTCTGACGCCAGTACCCAGATCAGCCCAAGGAGGAGGTTGGTCCCCGGTGTTGCTGCCTACTCCGAGATCTCTACTTATAGCGGTGGGGAAGGTGACGTTGATGATGACGTGTCTAGTGATGTCACGTGGGTGCCCACAAGAGAGGAAGAGGAGGGGAGTTCAGAGGGAGATATGGACCAGCAGATAGGGAGGAGAAGCAGCAATGACTTACATTGCACAGCAGGGACAAAGCAGACTGCAAATGTATCAGGAGCGAGTCATCGACCATGTACGGTCACATCTGGCGCTCCCAGGACACCGGCACATGGCTCCGCAGTGTGGGCTTTTTTTAACGTGTCCGCTGCTGACAATAGCGTTGCCATCTGCAATCTTTGCAGTCAACGCGTTAGTCGCGGTAAGCCCAATACTCACCTAGGGACGACCGCCTTAAGAAGGCACATGAGCAGCCATCACCGAGCCCAGTGGGAGCAACGGAACACACAAAGCCACACTGCAGGCTCTCACCGTCCAGCCTCGTCTTCTACTTCTCCTTCTCCTCTCTCCTCACAATTGTCCTCCACTCCACCTTCCATCACGCCAAGCTCACATTTTTCTGCAAAAAGGCAGGCTTCCGTGGGCCTAATGTTTGAGCGTAAAAAAATGATGATGCCGGATAACCCTCTTGCCCAACGGTTGGCGGCTGGCTTGTCAGAACTCATAGCCCGCCAACTACTGCCATATAAACTGGTGGACTCGGAGGCCTTTCGCAAATTTGTGGCCATTGGAACACCACAATGGAAGGTCCCAGGAAGGAAGTATTTCTCAGAGAAGGGCATCCCAGAGCTATATGGCCATGTTCAGCGGCAAGTGAATGTATCTCTGGCACACAGTGTCGGTGCCAAGATACATCTGACCACAGACACGTGGTCTAGCAAACACGGGCAGGGAAGGTATATCAGTTTTACTGCCCACTGGGTGAACCTTCTGACGGCCGTCAAGCATGTAACCCGTGGCACCCGTGTAGATTTGGTTTTACCGCCACGGATTGCATGCAGGCCTGACTCTTCTTCTCCTCCTCCTACTCCATCCTCCTCCCTCTCCTCCTCAGCTGCCTCCTCCTTTTCCGCTGCTAGCGTCTCTTCCACTGCACCGCCCAAGCTCCCCAGAACCTATTCCACATGCCAGGTGAGACGTTGCCATGCCGTGCTGCGTCTGTTGTGCCTGGAAGCAAAGAGCCACACTGGCCCGGCACTCCTTTCAGCTTTGCGTTCACAGGCAGATGAGTGGCTAACACCGCTCAATTTGACAGTTGGTAAAGTGGTGTGTGACAACGGTGCCAATCTGCTTAGCGCATTGAAACAGGGCAAAATCACGCACGTGCCGTGCATGGCACACGTCTTAAACTTGGTCGTGCAGCGATTCCTTGTCAAATACCCTGGGGTCCAGGACATCTTGCGGCAGGCAAGGAAAATCTCGGCCCATTTCAGAAGATCTTACACGGCCATGGCTCGCCTTGCTGACATTCAGCGGCGACACCATCTGCCGGTCAGACGTCTTATTTGCGATTGCCCGACGCGATGGAACTCAACCTTCTATATGCTTGATAGGCTGCTCCAGCAGAAACGTGCAGTTAACGTCTACCTGTATGAACTCTGCGAAAGAAACGGTTCTGGGGAGCTGGGTTTTTTTTCACCGCGCCAGTGGCTGCTCATGCGCGACACATGCAGACTTCTGCGGCCATTTGAGGAGATCACCAAACTGGTCAGTCGCAGCCATGGCGCCATCAGTGACATGGTACCTTATGCCTTCTTTCTGGAGCGTGCATTGCGTCGTGTCATTGATCAGGCTGTGGAGGAGCAGGAGCGGGAAGATGAGGAAGTCGCAATGCTGGATGAATTCCCAGGGGGGGCTACTCTATCTGAGACAAGTCAACAACAGGAGTCTGATGAGGAGTCAGAGGAGGATGGTGCCGGGGCGGATGAGCAGGAGCAAGAAGAGCATGCTTTAAACCTTTCTGGGATCCCTGTTGTGCGAGGATGGGGAGAGGAGAATGAAGAGGACGACATTATCCTGGATGATGAGCAGGAGCCAGGCCACCACACCGCTTCCACTTTAGTGCAAATGGGGGCCTTCATGCTCCAGTGTTTTAATAGGGACCCCCGTATAAAAAGCATGAGGGTCAAGGACCAGTACTGGGTGGCAACGTACTTAGACCCCCGGTACAAACACAAAATGGCGGAAATGTTACCGCCGTCGCAGAGGGCTGTCAGAATGCAGCACTTCCAGGCCTTGCTTCGAGAAATGCTGCATTCTGCTTTTGCGTGCGCTGGCAGAGGAGCAATTCCCACTCCCAGAGAAGGATTTGCGGGTACCAATCCAACAGCGCCTGCAAGAAGAGGCCGGTTTGAAGATGTGTTGGTGACTTCGGATATGAGGTCATTCTTTCAGCCGACCCATCGACAGGTGTCATCCGGATCCAGCATCAGGGAACGCCTAGACCGTCAGGTGTCCGACTACATTGGGTTAACGGCCGATGTGGACGCTCTGAGGAGTGATGAACCCCTAGACTACTGGGTGGGCAGGCTTGACCTCTGGCCAGAGCTTGCCCAATTTGCAATCGAACTGTTGGCTTGCCCCTCATCCAGTGTCCTGTCCGAAAGGACGTTCAGCGCAGCAGGGGGGATTGTGACCGATAAGCGTACTCGCCTAGCTCACCACAGTGTTAACTACCTCACATTTCTAAAAATGAATGAGGCATGGATCTCGGAGGAATTCAACACATGTGACCAGTAGACCATGTATATGTCTATAAACTATTTTTTTAATCAAGCACACAGACCTTCTTAATTCATTTGGCTCACTTCCTTGACCCAAAAAAGCACACCGTACTATATGCCCCTACCCTCCTCTTTGAAGAGGTTGAGCGGTGTCATATTTCTACTGGGGCTGCTTATGATATCCCTGTGCTGTGCTGACTTCCTCCTGGGGGTTCTTATTATGAAGGGATCACACTATCCCTGTGCTGTGCTGACTTCCTCCTGGGGGTTCTTATTATGAGGGGATCACACCATCCCTGTGCTGTGCTGACTTCCTCCTGGGGCTGCTTACGGTGCTGCTGTCAGTGCTGTATGTCACGGTGCTGCTGTCAGCGCTGTATGTCACGGTGCTGCTGTCAGCGCTGTATGTCACGGTGCTGCTGTCAGCGCTGTATGTCACGGTGCTGCTGTCAGCGCTGTATGTCACGGTGCTGCTGTCAGCGCTGTATGTCACGGTGCTGCTGTCAGCGCTGTATGTCACGGTGCTGCTGTCAGCGCTGTATGTCACGGTGCTGCTGTCAGCGCTGTATGTCACGGTGCTGCTGTCAGCGCTGTATGTCACGGTGCTGCTGTCAGCGCTGTATGTCACGGTGCTGCTGTCAGCGCTGTATGTCACGGTGCTGCTGTCAGTGCTCTGTATTACGGTGCTGCTGTCAGATGCCTCTATCACGGTGCATGTGTCATTCCGGTATGTCACGCTGCTGGTGATCATCTCCTGCACCCTCTTCTTTGCCTACCCTGGTCCCTGACCTTCCCTCTCCTCCATTGCCTTCATTAGCTCCATAGTCCTGAATTGTTAGAACAATTTCCCAAATAAAATAAAAATGCTTGTAGTTATCGATCCCAAATTCACCTCATACATGTATTATGTCATTGTCCAGATGGTGGGACTACGTTTTACCCCCTAATAATTACCACGTGGCCGCAAATTCGACATGAAGGTTTGCAAAGTTCGCCTCCCATTGAAGTCAATGGGGCCCGCGGCGAACGGTCGGTTTCGCGAACGTTTGGGTCCGTTCGCATTTCGCGTTCGCGAAACGTCCCGTCGGAAGTTCGTCCATCACTACCACCTGCCCCACCCTATTAGATTGTAAGCTCTTCTGAGCAGGGCCCTCTTAATCCTCTTGTATTTTATTGTATTATAACTGTATTGTCTTTCTTTTATATTGTAAAGCGCTGTGTAAACTGTTGGCGCTATATAAATCCTGTATAATAATACTAATAATACCGAGGGGGCCATCTTTGTAGAGGGTTTTGCCTCTCAATTTCAGAGCTGCCTCCCTGATGACTGGTGAACTCATGGGGAAAATATAAAGAAAACAGAGAGTTGCAGAATGCACACGTTCACAGAATGGATAAAGCAGAAACTAGTAGGTCCATGCGCCTCAAGTTTCCAGCTTCTTCTTCAGCAAGGAGAACAGTGAACAGCACAGTTGTGACATCACCAAATCTCGCTCAGCAATTAGCAGTCAGAGGCAAAAGTGCCATAAATGATCTCATACTGTAGCTATACAGCTTGCATTTTTGTATGCATGAGAATCTCTGTGACTGAAAGACAGGACATTTTGCTGATTATTTCTTCATATTGCTTAATACGCCCCTGCAGTATGTTATTATAGGTAGCATTGCTGAAATCATATTACTGTGCCTAATACTATGACAGAGAGAGGAGTGTACTCTGAATGCTCTTATGAAAGCGCAATTTTAATTAAAAAGGGATTTTTGCTAAAATGTGTGTTTAAAAAAAGTATAATTGCAGGTGTATATCTCCCTTCATTTCCACATTATGGTTCACAAAATATAAACAATAGGCAGCAATAAAAACTTAGGATTTACTACAAATGAAATTGTATCAATGTGCCAACAATCCAACTGTAGGCTATAATAGCATGCAAATTATATAATAGACAATAAAATTGCTATTTATGCCCAGTTCTGCACTTTGAAGTGAATGAAAAATTACAGGTTTTAGTTGCCAAAGGCCAATATCAAATTGTGCAAGTAAATATATAAGAATAGGAAATATCCCTGTGCAGCATATTAAATATGCAAATTGCAGTTGCAGAATCTTGTTCATTTTGATGTCTAAATACTGTTAAACATTTTTAAAGTGTGACTTTACTAAAGGTTTGTAGTCAAAGCAATGTAGACCCAAGAAATGTTTTGTGAGTTTCCAGGCAAGCATAATTTATTTGCATAATCTGATGCCATGTATGCACAAAGAAAAGAAAATTTATATTTTAGAATCTATTTAGGTTTGTCCACATAAGTAGCAACAGAAACCACCTTGCATGTGTTCATAGTGAACACCAATTCCTCCCCAACTGGGTGTACTAAACGTGTTTTGATTTTAGGATTGAATGACTATCAACGTCTTTCTCCTTAATTCTGAAAGGGTAAATTGTTGGCAGTTGGCAAAATGTTCCAACCCTCTTCTAGAAACACCCACAAAATTCAATTTTGTGACATTTTAACAGTAGCATGGATGGATGTCTTGTTTAACCAGTTCCCGACCGGCGCACAACGATGTACATCGGCAGAATGGCACTGGCAGGCAAACTGGCATACAGGTACGTCCAGTTGAATTTGCCGCCCTGCTATCACGTGCGCTATGCCGGCGGCATGCATGCGTGCCGGTCTGGACTCCCATGAGTCCGGTCGTGGGTCCCGCGGACTCAATCAGATACCCGTGATCATCTCACAGGGAAGGAGAACGGGAAGATGCTGTTGTAAACAGCATCTCCCCGTTCTGCGTAGCAACAAGTGACACTGATCTCTGCTTCCTGTGATTGGAGCAGAGATCAGTGTTCACTAGCACACAGCCCAGCCCCCCACAGTTAGTAACACACCCCTAGGACACACTTAACTCCTATACTGCCACCCCCTGGTTAACCCCTTCACTGCCAGTGTCATTTACACAGGAATCACTGCATTTGTTGCACTTATTGCTGTATAAATGACAATGGTCCCAAAAATGTGTCAAAAATGTCCAATGTGTCCGCCATAATGTCGCAGTCACAATAAAAATCGCTGATCGCCACCATTACCAGTAAAAAAAAAAATATTAATAAAAATGCCATAAATGTATCCCCTATTTTGTAAAAACTATAAAATGTGCGCAAACCTATCAATAATCGCTTCTTGCTTTTTTTTTTACCAAAAATATGTAGACAAATACGTATCGGCCTAAACTGAGGGGGAAAATTTTTTTTTTTATATATTTTTGGGGGATATTTATTATAGCAAAAAGTAAAAAATAATGCGTTTTTTTTTCAAAATTGTCGCTCTATTTTTGTTTATATCGCAAAAAATAAAAACCGCAGGGGTGATCAAATACCACCAAAAGAAAGCTCTATTTGTGGGGAAAAAAGGACGTCAATTTTGTTTGGGAGCCACGTCGCAATTGTCAGTTAAAGCGACGCAGTGCCAAATCGCAAAAAGTGGTCTGGTCATTGGCCTGCAAAATGGTGTTTTGTGATTGTTTTAAAGTGCTTGTAAACCCTCCCCCACAACTATGCCTCATGTAAATCAACTTAAAAAAACATAGTGAACATTGCTTGTAGATATCTCCTTACTTGCTTAGTATTGTTGTAATCCTTTTTGTTCTTTAGAATGACGTCACTGAGCATGCCCAGATCTCCCCGGATTTACGGCACACTCTCTATGTGCTTATCTATCTGTTATCAGGACTTCCTACGGCACACCACTGATATCCCAGGAGACTTCATAATCACTCAGAGCTTCCTCCTACACACCATGTGACCATGTTACATCACATGCAGCATAAACCAGGGCATTAGACAGCATTACTGCAGACTTATCCACTGAAGCTGATAGGATTCACACAGGCAAACACCAGATAATCAGCACAAGTAAATACTATGAAATAAAATAAGTCAGCTATGAACAGGGAAGCAGGGTTGCCATAGAAACATTGGATTGAGAAGGAGGCTTGGTTAACAGTACAGGCAGTGCTCAATGTAAGGGCAGAAATACACTCCACTGTGGACTCAGAAAACAATACTTAAGATGACACGGCCTAACCCCTGGAAACAAGTTTTTTTTAAAGTTTCTTTAAACAGTAAGTAATATGCAATTTGGGCTAGATTACAGTGGCTATAGTTTGATAATTACTTATTATAATGGACTAAATGAAAAGAAGCATCAGAGTGGGAGAGTTTACTTCCTCTTTAGCTGCTATTTTAGCTCTGAAGTAGAGGGTGCATTCTCCGAAACACGTTAGCTTTCCAGCGCAGCATTACAATGTGTTTGCCCATGCTATTCCCGCACTGGATGGAAAGTTAGTGTCATACAACACCTGTATACATATATTTTTTAAGTATCCATTTGGTTGCATGTTTATTTTATACAATAAACCTCTTGGTGATGCACTGGGCATGTGTGCTCTTTTACAGTTGTCTACTAGAATCTATGAAGTGTTTATGTATTTTGTGCAATCTGCAATTTTATGAGATTTTAAATAAAATTTGTACTACACTGATTGAAGTGTTTTTTGTTTTTTTCTCCTCGCTGAGCTTGGTCCTTAACTGTTGGAAGATTTCTGGAAATATTCAGGAGTAAAATACCATTTTGCTATAAAAATGAATTTTGATAGAGAGTTCACTCCCCAGGGGAGCAATGCTATTTATTTGGGTAGAGGGTACCACAAACACAACTCTTATGGTTTTATCTGCACTCTGATCTGCCTTTCAAATACTGGTTGACTTTCTTAATACACAATTATTCTGATTTGAGGAATGTGCACTTATGCAAAAAAAAAAAACATTTTGTTTTGTTGGAGTGCTGTTACATACACATTCAATACTGAAAGCACTGCATGATATAGACTAAAGATCTGAGGGACCATACAACACTGAACATCCCTGTACACGTGCCCACATTCTATAGGTGTGGCTTCATACTGCATCAGCTCGTATGCAACTTTGCTTTTCCAAAAGTCCAGCTTTGTCCACTTTCATTAAAAAGTGTGTATAATGTATATAATGTACAATAAATGTATATGACCTGTATATATATATATATATATATATATATATATATAGCATCTCACAAAAGTGAGTGCACCCCTCACATTTTTGTAACTATTTTATTATATGTTTTCATGTGACAACACTGAAGAAATTGTACTGTAAAATACAGGCATACCCCACTTTTTTTTAGAAAGTGCAAAATCAGGTTCACTTCTGCATAGAAACCAATGGGCTTCTAACCCCAGCTTGTTCAATTAAGCTTTGGTAATAAAACCTGGAAGCTCATTGGTTTCTATGCAGAAGTGAGCTTGATTTTGCACTTTCCAGCTTTAGTAAATAAACCCCATTGCGTACTTAAAAGCGGTGTATGCCTGTAGTGAGTGTACAGCTTGTATAACAGTGTAAATTTGCTGTTCCCTCAAAATAACTCAACACACAGCCATTAATATCTAAACTGCTGGCAACAAAAGTGAATACACCCCTAAGTAAAAATGTTCAAATTGGGCCCAATTAGCCATTTTCCCTCTCCAGGTGTCATGTAACTTGTTAGTGACACAAGGTCTCAGGTGTGAATGGGGAGCAGGTGTGTTAAATTTGGTGTTAACCCTCTCACTCTCTCATACTGATCACTGGATAGTGGCAGGTAAAACAGCAACATAACATAATCGTCCTCTAGGCATGGCCATAATAATATAACATCACAGATTATTAGTAGTACAGATATGCATGATGCATCTCTATCCGACGTGTTTCGCAAGCTTTCCTTGCATCTTCAGGGGCTGATGTGCATATGTAATATCTGCCCCAGGAGCTGAATGGACAGAGACCACAGCATGGAGGACCGAGGCCAGGCACAGGGCAGGCACGGCAAAAATTTAGAAGAGAAGGTGTGAACCCAAACTTCTCCCACAGACTTGCAGGGCGTACTCACTATGTCAAATGTATATTAATATAGGTATGAGTATCTAAAATAACGATGTCCTAAAAATATAAGGCCGTACTTACTATATAAAATGTTTATTAGTATGGGTATGTTTATCTGAAATAGCAATATCCTAAAGGTATAAGATTATGTACACAGTACAAGTTGTTCAGAGGTATCCTGCAAAGCATGGGAGGAAGATGATGTGAGAAAATAAATAAATAAACAAATAAATTATATATATATATATATATATATATATATATATATATATATATATATATATATATATTTATATATATATATATATATACACACACACACATACACAGTGCTGTATAAAAGTATCCCCCCCCCCCCCCGATTTTTTATTTTTAGCACATTTCTCATAACCAGATAACCAAGATAACCAGAGTAAATCCAAGATGCAGTGTTTAACCACTTCAGGACCGCCGTATTGCCATTGTACGTCAACACAATGGCACAGGCAGGCACAATCACGTAGATTTACGTGATTGCCTTCCAGCGGGTGGGGGGTCCGATCGGACCCCCTCCCGCTGTTTACGGCGGTCCGGTTCGGTCCAGGAGCGCTCCGTGATGAGGGGATGGCCGTTGGTTTTCGGCCACCCCCTCTGGATCGCTCCTGGCCAATGAGAAGCTTCCTCCCCTGTGTATTGTTTACACAGGAAGGAGGAAGTGATGTCATTCTCCTCGGGGCGGTCTTTTTGACCGGACTACGAGGAGAAGACTAATAGTAAGTGTGCACCAACACTACACTGACATGTAGGTACACACAGGCACACAAACCCCCCCCGATCCCCCCCCCCCCGATCGCCCCCCGATCCCCCCCCGCCCCCCCCAGTCACAGTGTCACTGATTGCATTGATCATTTCTTTACTGATCAATGCATTCAGTGTCAGTTGTGACAGTAAAAACTGTCAGGACAGTTAGTGTTAGGTCCAGGGTAGCCCCCTATCACCCCCCAATAAAGATTTAACCCCCTGATTGCCCCTAGAGTTAACCCTTTCACCCCCTTTTGCCAGTGTCACTAAGCGATCATTTTTCTGATCGCTGCATGTGTCGCTAGGTAGCTAGTTATTTTTTTAGGTTCACCGCCAGGTTTTTATATCGCTAGGTACCCCGATATACTACCCAATAATGGTTTTAACCCCCTGATTGCTGCTAGTTAACCCTTTCACCCCCTTTTGCCAGTGTCACTAAGCGATCGTTTTTCTGATCGCTGCATTAGTGTCGCTACAGTCGCTAGGTAGCTAGTTATTTTTTTAGGTTCACCGCCAGGTTTTTATAGCGCTAGGTACCCCGATATACTACCCAATAATGGTTTTAACCCCCTGATTTCCGCTAGTTAACCCTTTCACCCCCTTTTGCCAGTGTCACTAAGCGATAATTTTTCTGAACGCTGCATCAGTGTCGCTAGGTAGCTAGTTATTTTTTTAGGTTCACCGCCAGGTTTTTATAGCGCTAGGTACCCCGATATACTACCCAATAATGGTTTTAACCCCCTGATTGCTGCTAGTTAACCCTTTCACCCCCTTTCACCAGCGATCACAGTATAAGTGTCACTGGTGACGCTGGTTAGCCAGTTAGTTATTTAGGTTCCCCGTCAGGTTTTTATATAGCGCCAGGGACCCCCATATACTACCTAATAAAAATTTGAACCCCCTGATTGCCCCTAGTTAACCCTTTCACCACTGATCACCGTATAAGTGTTACGGTGACTCTGGTTAGTTTGTTTTTTATAGCATCAGGGCACCCACCATTTATTACCCAATAAAGGTTTAACCCCCTGATCACCCGGCGGGTGATATCAATTAGGTTTTAGGATCAGGGTCTGCGTCGCCCCAGGCAGCGCTAGGTTAGTGCCAGTACCGCTAACACCCACACGCAAAGCATACACCTCCCGTAGTGCTATAGAATCTGAACAGATCAATATCTGATCTGATCAGATCTATACTAGCGTCCCCAGCAGTTTAGGGTTCCAAAAAAACGCATTGTTAGCGGGATCAGCCCAGATACCTGCTAGCACCTGCGTTTTGCCCCTCTGCCCAGCCCACCCAAGTGCAGTATCGATCGATCACTGTCACTTACAAAACACTAAACACATAACTGCAGCGATCGCAGAGTCAGGCCTGATCCCTGCCATCGCTAACAGGTTTTTTGGTAGCATTTTATATTTAAATTCGGAAGGCAGTGCTTGGTTTTCGGGGTCCCGTACGTGGCTAGGCTCCCAAAAAGTCCCCCACATGTGGTATCCCCGTACTCGGGAGAAGCAGCAGAATTTATTTTGGGGTGTAATTTGACTTCTGCCCATAGCATGTGTGAGCAATATATCATTTAGTGACAACTTTGTGCAAAAAAAAAAAAGTTTGTAATCTTCCCGCAACTTTTGGCAAAATATAAAATATTCCATGGACTCAACATGCCTCTCAGTAAATAGCTTGGGGTGTCTACTTTCCAAAATGGGGGTCATTTGGGGGGGTTTTGTGCTATTTTGGCATTTTATGGCCTTCGAAACTGTGATAGGTAGTGAGGAGTTAAATCAAAAATTTGCACCCTTAGAAATCCTGAAGGTGGTGATTGGTTTTCGGGGTGCCGTGTGCGACTAGACTCCCAAAAAGTCCCACACATGTGGTATCCCCGTACTCAGGAGAAGCAGCAGAATGTATTTTGGGGTGTCATTTCACATATGCCCATAGCATGTGTGAGCAATATATCATTTAGTGACAACTTGGTGCAAAAAAAAAAAAAGTTTGTAATATTCCCGCAACTTGTGGCAAAATATGAAATATTCCATGGACTCAACATGCCTCTCAGTAAATAGCTTGGGGTGTCTACTTTCCAAAATGGGGTCATTTTGGGGGGTTTTGTGCTATTTTGCCATTTTATGGCCTTCGAAACTGTGATAGGTAGTGAGGAGTTAAATCAAAAATGTGCACCCTTAGAAATCCTGAAGGTGGTGATTGGTTTTCGGGGTGCCGTGCGCGACTAGACTCCCAAAAAGTCCCACACATGTGGTATCCCCATACTCGGGAGAAGTAGCGGAATATATTTTGGGGTGCAATTCCACATATAACCATGGCATGTGTGAGCAATATATCATTTAGTGACAACTTTTTGTAAAAAATTTTTTTTTTTTTTTTTGTCATTATTCAATCCCTTAGGACAAAAAAAATAAATATTCAATGGGCTCAACATACCCATCAGCAATTTCCTTGGGGTGTCTACTTTCCAAAATGGGGTCATTTGGGGGGGATTTGTACTGCCCTGCCATTTTAGCACCTCAAGAAATGAGATCGGCAGTCATAAATTAAAAGCTGTGTAAATTCCAGAAAATGTACTCTAGTTTGTAGACGCTATAACTTTTGCGCAAACCAAAAAATATACGCTTATTGACATTTTTTTTACTAAAGACATGTGGCTGAATAAATTTTGCCCTCAATGTATGACTAAAATTTAGTTTATTCGATTTTTCTTATAACAAAAAGAAGAAAATATCTTTTTTTTTCAAAATTTTCGCTCTTTTTCCATTTATATCGCAAAAAAAAAAAAATCGCAGAGGCAATCAAATACCATCAAAAGAAAGCTCTATTTGTGGGAAGAAAAGGACGCAAATTTCGTTTGGGTGCAATATTGCATGACCGCGCAATTACCAGTTAAAGCAGCGCAGTGCGAAATTGCAAAAAGACCTCTGGTCCTTAAGGTGTTTATTGGTCCGGGGCTGTAGTGGTTAATTATTATTTAATTTATTAAGGGAAAAAAACTGTTTGAACCTGCCTGGCCCTATGTGAAAAAGTAATTGACCCCTCCCAAGTTGAATCATGAATCAACTGTGATTAATCACATTTTTTGGAAAGCTGAGTTCAATTCCACTTGCCACACACAGACCTGATTATTGCCAGACCTGTTGAATAAAAAACATCACTTAAATAGAAGCTGTCTGGCAAAGTGAAGCACACTAAAAAATCAACACATCATACCGCATAAATTCAATAACAGATGAGAAACAAAGTAATTGACATGTATCAGTCTGGTAAGGGTTATAAAGTACTTTCTAAGGCTTTGGGACTCCAGCGAACCATGGGGAGTCATTATCCCCATGTGAAGAAAACTTGGAACAGTGGTGTACCTTACCAGGAGTGGCCAGCTCACAACGACGACTCATCCAGGAGGTCATAAAAGAACCCAAAACTAAAGAACAGCAGGCCTCACTTTCCTCAGGTAAGATCAGTGTTCATGATTCAACAATAAGAAAGAGACTGGGCAAAATGGCATACATCTGAGAGTTCTAAGGCCAAAAGCCACTGCTGACCAAAAAAACCCATAAAGGCTCATCTCACATTTATCAAAAAACATTGTGATTATCCCCAAGACTTTTAGTCAAATATTCTGTGGACTGAGACAAAAATTAAACTTTTTGGAAGGTGTGCATCCTGTTACATCCGGCATAAAACTAATACAGAATTTCATAACAAGAGCATCATACTAAGTCAGACATTGTGGTGGTAGCGTGATGGTCTGGGGCTGCTTTGTAGCTTCAGGACCTGGATGACCTACCATAATTGATGAAACCATGAATTTTGAGCTCTAACAGAAAATCCTAAAGGAGAATGTCCTGGCCATCAGTTTGTGACATCAAGCTCAAGTACACTTGGGTTATGCAGCAGGTCATTAATTCAAAACACAACAGCAAGTCCACTTCCAATTGGTTCAAACAAAGCAACATTTAGGTTTTGGAGTGGCCTAGTCAAATCCCAGACTTAAATCCAATTGAGAGGCTGTAGCATGACCTTACACAGGCCATTCATGCTGGAAAACCCTCCAATGTGGCCGAATTAAAACAATTCTGCAAAGAAGAGTGGGCCAAAATTGCTCCATAGCAAGGTGAAAGACTCATTGCCAGTTATCGCAAACAGTTGATTGCAGTTGTTGCCATCAAGGGTGGCTCAATCAGTTATTAGGTTTAGGGGGCAATTACTTTTTTACATAAAGCTAGGCAGGTTTGGACAGCTTTTTTGCCTTAGTAAATGAAACCCTCATTCAAAAACTGCATTTTGTATTTATTTGGGTTATCTTTGTGTAATAATAACATCTGTTTGATGATTTGAGTCATTTAAGTGTGACAAATATGTAGGGCCAGTGCTACCACTAGGCAAACTAGGCAGCTACCTAGGGCTGCTGGTTTACCTACTCTCTGTCTCCAACCGGTCTCCATGCCATGTAGGTTTTTTGTCCGATGGTGACTGCATGCAAGGGATGCCTCTGTCTGCAGCATGTAACTGGTCTCTCACATAATCACAAGGTTAAGGCCCCTTTCACACATGCGGACCGTATGTCCGTATTTCATCCATCCGTTTGCGAATGAAATACGGACATACATGCATTCCTATGGGATAGCGGGTGTCTGCGGATGAACATCCGCAGACACCCGCTATCATCCGCCTCCGCAGTTGTCCGATTCTGCAGACGGAGGAAAATCCTATTTTTCTATCCATCTGCAGAGCGGATCGGATGAACACGGACAGACGGTCCATGCTCATCTGATTCCCTATAGAGGAGAGCGGAGAGCTGACAGGGTGATTCCCGCTGAGCAAGCAGATCATCACGGGGCAGATCATTACTGATCCGTCCCCTGTGAAAGGGGCCTAACTCTTCAGACAAGAATAAAGACAAACAAGCCAAACCCACAAAAGATATATAAAGACCAAAAATTTAAAGGTGACGCATGCTTGACATGATTAAACCACCTAAACAGGTGGAAAATGTCCCACTCAAGAAAGTCTTCTAAAAACAAAAACAAAAAAATGTATTTATTTTTTTTACATAAAAGTATGTGTGCATATACGTATATGTACTTTGATTAAGTGGCTGTAGAGTTTCCTGGCAGAAGCACCTGTGCATGCCTAGGATTAGAATTTCCATGTGTATATATATATATATATATATATATATATATATATATATAGATATATATGTATATATATATATATATATATATATATATATATATATATAGAGAGAGAGAAAAATAAATATAAATATTGCTCTTGCAGGATTCCCATCACACAACACAGCATGAAAACACTGCTATTAACCCCATGACAAAAAGACCAGATAATTGTATGCAGACTAAACTTTCAGCCATAAACAAAATGTTCATGGTTATGATTCAATCAATTAGGTACATATATGCAATATACCTCCTGCAGATATCAGGATCACCTATCAAACACACATATTCCAACATAAACTCTAGGAGAAATGAATACATGCAAGGAAGCAGATAGACATAATCATGTCAGAAAGAAACTGTCAAAGACATATGTATAGAAACATTTGATCTAATCTTTTGGGAACCGTTTATCTGTCTGTTCCATCCAAAATAAATATGACAGGGTTGCTTAATAGACATATATAATCCTATGCCGTCTGTTTAGATGTCTTTCAGTCAGATGTCATTGGCTCACAGCATACTACTCTCCAACATACGGCTATTATAGATAATTAAAGGCCTCCATATTCGCATTTGAGTAAAATGATATTAGCATCTAGAAAGTGTACCCATTATCACTCAAAAAAATGGAATATATCCCACTCATGATTCATTCCCTCGGTTTTCTGGTGTTAAAAAAGAAGATCCAGAATACCTCTCTTTTACATAATATTCTAAATTTGTCCCCACCTTTGACTGGAAAAGACTTCTTCTCAACAACCTGGATCACTAAACTCAAAGTGTTTTTCTGGTGTACCAAATTCCAATGATTGGCTACATTGGTCTTATGTCTGTAGTCCTAGTGAGTGAGGAATGCATGAGTACAGACTGGTGACATCACATGTCACCCAGCTGTACCCATGTCTCCATTTGAACTTATTTAATTGGATTAGCAATTGCTTAGTGTCCCTTAACCACTTAAGCCCCGGACTAATTTGCAGCCAAAGGACCAGGCCCCTTTTTGCGATTCGGCACTGCTTCCCTTTAACTGACAATTGCGCAGCCGTGCGACGTGGCTCCCAAACGTCCTTTTTTTCCCACAAATAGAGCTTTCTTTTGGTGGTATTTGATCACCTCTGTGGTTTTTATTTTTTGCGCTATAAACAAAAATAGAGCGACAATTTTGAAAAATATGCAATATTTTTTACTTTTTGCTATAATAAATACGCCCAAAAATATATAAAAAAAACTTTTTTTTCCTCAGTTTAGGCCGATACATATTCTTCTACATATTTTTGGTAAAAAAAAAAGTGCAATTAGCGATTATTGATGGGTTTGTTTATAGCATTTTTATTAATATTTTTTTTTTACTAGTAATGGCGGTGATCAGCGATTTTTATTATCACTCGACATTATGGTGGACACATCAGACATTTTTGACACATTTTTGGGACCATTGTCATTTATACAGCAGTCAGTGCTATTTAAATGCACTGATTCCTGTGTAAATGACACTGGCAGTGAAGGAGTTAACCACTAGGGGGCAGTGTAGGTGTTATGTATGACGTTATGTGTTTTTTCATTGTAGGGGGTGTGGCCTGGCATGTCACATCACTGATCGTCCTTCCCTATAAAAGGGGACAGACGATCGGTGACAGCCACACTAGAAAGGATGGGGAGAGGTTTGTTTACACAGACCTCTCCTCGTTCTTCAGCTCTGTGACCCAATTGCAGTACACCAGCGGTGATTGGGTCCGCTGGTGGCTGGGCACTTAAAGAATCACGTACAGGTACGTGATTGTGCCCAGTCGTGCCATTCTGCCAACGTTTATCGGCGTGAGGCGGTCCTTAAGCAGTTAAATAACCAGGAAGACCAGTGGCTGTAATTGATGGTCATTTTATGGAAAGTTTTTTTTAAACAATTTTTTGTTGAGTGGGATATTTTCAGGTGGTTTAAATATGTCAAGCATGCATCACCATAAAATGTTTGGCCTTTATTTATATATCTTTTGTGGGTTTGGCTTGTTTGTCTTTATTTTTGTCTGAAGAGTTAACCTTGTGATTATGTGAGAGAGAAGTTCAGCTGACCCACCTTTACATCAATTGAGAGCATTGTGTCACCTATAATGGGAGTGCACCATGCCTAATTACACCAATTTACGGTTTTGTTTGCTTGCATATATATGTCTTGGTCATTATTTTAAAACTTAGCTATGAATAAGCACTTGATATAATGGTGTGAAATGCGTCAGTGGTTTTATCCTTGCTGCATGGATTTATTATAACAATAAAGAAATTGTTTTCATTGGAGTGCAGCCATCCGGACCTTTTTGTTCAGTTTTTGTCTATGATCAGTGACCTGTCTCTTCCTCTCTGGGTCTCTGCCTCTGCCCATACATGATTCCTTTACCGAGTCATGTGACCACCTGACCCCACTCCTCCGCCGTGTCACCACCATTCCTAGAAGCCACTCTCCCTCCCGGTCTGTACATTGGCAGCGTGTGCTATAGCCTAATCGGATAGGAGTAGTGGGTGCTGGTGACAGCTGCAGGCACAAAGGCAGAGTTTGTTCCCGGCACTGGAAGGGTCATCGGATGCATAAAGAGCCCCAGTGAGTGAAGAACACTGACATTGTTTTGGGAATCAAGTAGGTCCATGTAATGGTTAGGTATTTCAGTGTAGGTCTCAGTGCAGTTGCCAGGTAGGTCAGTGCAGTGGCCAGGTAGGCCAGTGTAGTGGCGAGTATAGTAGACAGGTAGGTCAGTGTAGTGGCCAGATAGGCCAGTGTAGTGGCCAGGTAGGTCAGTGTAGTGCCCAGGTAAGTCAGTGTAGTGCCCAGGTAGGCCAGTGTAGTAAAAAGGTAGGTTAGTGCAGTAGCCAGGTGGGTCAGTGTAGGGTCAGGTATGTCAATGTAGGGGTCAGTACAATGGTAAGGTAGGTTACATGGGCAGGGCAAATGGGGTGGGGTCAGGGGCGGAGCCAATGGGGGCAGCAAAATGAGGTTTCACCTAGGGTGTCAAAAATCCTTGCACCAGCCCTGTAAATATGCAAAAAAAAAATCAGAAAGGGGACAAATACTTTATAACACAACTGTATATGGTGATATGGGGGATATTTAGCTCAGTAGTAGATGCAATTTTTGTACAGTGAGTTCATGTCATACAGGCACTATATTTAAGGGCCTGGTAACCCACCCTTTTTAAAAGGGAAAAACAAAAAAAGTCCATCCAGGACTCTCATGCAGGGGTTTTAACTTCAGTCAGCAAGCACAAATGAAAAATACTGAGCCACCTGGCTCTCTGGTCAGCAGTACCTCTGCTTGTTTTGGTCTCCCAGGTGACCTGATATTCAGGTTCTCTCAGCCTAGGTGACAGCCCCAGTATCTCCATCTTGCACCCACCAGAGACTTCCTCAGTCCCTCAGACCCTCTCTTGGTCTCTCAGACTCTCGGTGCTCACCAGACTTTCCCAGTCCTTGGGCCCAGAATCCCTCTCACATGATTTGTAGTCTCCAATAGGGGCTCCCAGATTTCCTGACAGGGCTTTGTCTTCAAACGGCTGTAACTACACGTCGTCTGCGCATGGTCAGCGAGTGTACTGGGTCTGCGAGTGTATGTGGTCTGTGAGTGTACGTGGTCTGCGAGTGTACGTGGTCTGCAAGTGTACGTGGTCTGCGAGTGCACGTAGACAGCGAGTGCACATGGGCATCAAATACCTGTGAATTGTCTTGTTGAGTACCTGCGTATTGTATTGTTGAGTATTAGTGTCAGGAAGCTAGTTGTTAGGTAATTTGGGCAGGGTATAATCCTTAATCCTCAATAAATTAGTAGGTACGAAATGTGAGCACATTGTTGCCCTGGAAGCCATAGTTCTGAATCTAGAGAAGCAACTGTCAGCACTGAGAAGACCCTCCATACTAAAGGAGAGCCGGGAATGTACCCGGCATGTGCTGGTGGGGCCAGCACAGAGGCGGTTGGAGACAAAGAGGTGCAGGCACTAAAAACAAGTAGATGGGTGACAGTCAGGAAGGATAGAGGGGGAAGCGCCAGGGACATCACGGATCTGGTGGACATATTACTGGGGGGGGGGGGGGTCTGGGGAAGACCACGTTGCCACCAATGACAAAGGAGTGTCCTAAAGAATTATTTTAGGGGCTTAGAAACTAAATTGAAGAAAAGGACCTCCAAGGTGGTAGTCTCAGGAACACTCCTGGTACCTCGAGCCACACCAGAAAGGTAGATTGAGATTAGGGAGGCAAACGAGTGGCTGAGAAGCTGGTGTAGTAATGGGGGGGGGTTTGGGTTCCTGGAGAACTGAGCCGACTTCTCAGTCAGTTACCAGTTCTATAGAAGGGACGATCTGCACCTAAATGAGGAGGGTGCAGGACTGCTGGGAGTGAAGATGGCCAAAAAGTTAGAGGGGTTTATAAACTAGGAGATGGGAGGGGGGACCAGAGGTAGAGACAGTCAGCAATGAACGTATTCCAGAGGGTACTATTGGGGGCATTAATGGTAGGTTGACTAAAGCACAAGGTAAGTATAGTACCAGTCCTATTTGCAATCTCGGAACACCCAATAAAAGCCCAGTATGCGACCAGTCTAAACTGTGTGGCATGTTCACCAATGCCAGAAGCCTGATGGACAAGATGGGTGAACTAGAGATACTGTTGAATGAGGAGGATTTAGATTTTATGGGAATGTCAGATACTTGGTTCAACAGCTCTCATGATTGGCTGCCAAACATTCAAGGCTACAAGTGAATGTGAGAGATGACATCACTAAGGGAGCTAGGGAGGAGGTAGAATCCTTAAGGGTAGAGCTCCAAAGGGATGAAGCTAAGGGGAAAATAATACTGGGCGTATGCTATAGGCCCCCTAACCTGAGGGAGGAGGGGGAGAAAGACCTACTATCACAATTTAGATTAGCAGCAAGGGAAGTGTTATCATAATGGCGGAATTTAGTTATCCAGAAAAAGACTAGGTGGAGGGAACCATGCATTCATCTAAGGCTTCCTAAATGTCTTGCAGGACAATTTTATG
The DNA here is from genome assembly GCF_037356315.1 of Lithobates pipiens. NCBI lineage: Eukaryota > Metazoa > Chordata > Amphibia > Anura > Ranidae > Lithobates > Lithobates pipiens. Next base: position 78,639,492 of record NW_027507748.1, read on the forward strand.
GGTCAGATGGTAGACGCACCTAGAGACCCAACAATGCCGAGACCCGACAATGCATTACAGCGATGATCAGTTTTAAACAACTTTTTTCCTTTAGAAATGTAATTTTGCTGTGGTATTTTACTTACAGGCATACTATATTTAACCACCTCAATACAGTGCAGTTACACCCCCTTCCTGACCAGACCAATTTTCAGCTTTCAGCGCTGTCACAGTTTGAATGACAATTACTCAGTCATCCTACACTGTATCCATATGAAACTTGCGTCCTTTTGTCCACACAAATAGAGCTTTCTTTTAGTGGTATTTAATCACTAGTGGGTTTTTTATTTTTTGTGCTATAAATAAAATAAAACTTACATTTTGTGAAAAAAAATGCCTTTTTCTTTGTTTCTGTCATAAATTTTTGCTAATTAGTAATTTTTCTTCATAAATTTTGGCCAAAATTTATACTGCTACATATCTTTGGTAAAAATAACCCACATTAGGGTATATTATTTGATCTTTGTGAAAGTTATAGAGTCTACAAACTATGGTGCCAATCACTGAAAATTGATCACTTCTGATCAGGCCTTCAGTACATGAGGTGTACCTCATTTCTTGAGACACTAACAAGTCAGGAAAGTACAAATACCCCCCAAATGACCCCTTTTTACAAAGCAGACATTCCAAGGTATTAACCCCCCTGACGGTTTTCCCGAGTCTGACTCGGGGTGGATTTTTTATACCATTAGCGGTATCCCCGAGTCAGACTCGGGACTGCATCGCTGGATCCAGGAGGAGGAATACTCACCTTCTCCCTCGGATCCAGCGTCGTCTCCCCGCTGTACGAGCGAGCCGTGTCTCGCTCGATCTATCACATCGGCGATCTCCGTGCCCTGCGAGCGTTGCGACGCACGGGCACGGAGATCGGCGCCAAATTCAAAAAGTGAAACACACAGTATACATACAGTATAATGTAATCTTACAGATTACATTGCTGTATGTAAACATTTCACATCCCCGTTGTCCCTAGTGGTCTGCCCAGTGTCCTGCATGTAGTTTTATATAATAAAAGCTGTTCTTTATACCTGGAAACTGGAGATTGTCCATAGCAACCAAAACTGTCACTGTATATCAAAAATGATTTTAGAGCAGCTAGAAAACAGCGATAATAAATTAGAATCACTCGCAGAATTGAGCGATAGCGATTTGTGGGGAGATTCGTCATCAAATACTGAAAAGTAATGACAGTGACAATTCTGCAACTGAGCAAATTTCAGTGTTTTTGATGTGATTACATTATTGAATAATTTTTATTATTGTTATATTATTATTTGGTACAATTATTTATAATTATTTCTTATATTATAATTTATGATTTAATTTTTCAAACTTTATCATACCCGGGATGTCTGCTAGACTCTGGTTTGGACAGATTTAAGAGAGTTATTCCTAAGAATTGCAGGACTACAATATAAAACGCCAAATTTTCATGCAAAATAATGGTACCGCTTTTAGCACCTAAAATCCGAAATAATGGTACCGCCAGGGAGGTTAAGTAAGTAGCATGGTGAGTTTTTTTAAGTTGTAATTTTTTCCCACAATTCTTTGCAAAATGAAGATTTTTATTTTTATTTTATTTTTTTACAAAATTGTCATATTATCAGGTTATTTCTCACACACAGCATATGCATACAACAAATTACACCCCAAAATACATTTTACACATACAGAGCACTAACATTGATGTAGTACCTTCAGACGTTCTACGAGCAAAAATGACGCATCTCATTTCTCAACCACCTATTACACTTTTGAAGGCCCTGGAGTACCAGGACAATGGAATTTCCCATAAAATGACCCCATTTTGGAAAGCAAACACCCCAACGTATAATCTGTGAGGCATAATGAGTCTTTTGAATGGTTAATTATTTTCCAGAAGTTTTTGGAATATGTGGAAAAAAATTAAAACGCTTTTTTTTTTTTACACAAAATTGTCAATTTATAAGATATTTCTAACACATAGCATGTATATAGCAAAAATTACACCCCAAAATACATTCTGCTACTCCTCCCGAGTATGGCGATACCACATGTGTAGGACTTTTACACAGCCTGGCCACATAGAGAGGCCGAACATTGAAGTAGTAGTACGTTTAGGCGTTCTAGGAGCATAAATGACACATCTCATTTCATTCCTACCCATCACACTTTTGAAGGTTCTGGACCACCAGGACAGTGAAATTACCCACAAAATGACCCCATTTTGGAAAGCAAACACCCCAACGTATATTCTATGAGACATGGGCTGCAAATAGGTACTCGGGTACTCTGATGGGCTGGAGATAGGTACTCTGGTACTCTGATGGCCTGGTGACAGGTACTCGGGTACTCTGATGGCCTGGTGACAGGTACTCAGGTACTCTGATGGTCTGGTGACAGGTACTCAGGTACTCTGATGGCCTGGTGACAAGTACTCAGGTACTCTGATGGCCTGGTGACAAGTACTCAGGTACTCTGATGGCCTGGTGACAGGTACTCTGATGGTTTGGTGACTGGTATTTGAGTACTCTGAAGGGCGGTGACAGGTACTCATATGGACTGTGACAGGTACTCCGGTACTCAGATGAACTGTGATAGGTACTCAGGTACTCAGATGGACTGTGACAGGTACTCGGGTACTCAGATGGGCTGTGACAGGTACTCTATACTCTAATAGACTGTGACAGGTACTGGGTACCCTGATGGACTGTGACAGGTACTCGGGTACTCAGATGGGCTGTGACAGGTACTCGGGTACTCAGATGGGCTGTGACAGGTACTCGGGTACTCAGATGGGCTGTGACAGGTACTCGGGTACTCAGATGGACTGTGACAGGTATTCGGTACTCTAATGGACTGTGACAGGTACTCGGGTACCCTAATGGACTGTGACAGGTACTCGGGTACCCTAATGGACTGTGACAGGTACTCGGGTACCCTGATGGACCGTGACAGGTACTCGGGTACCCTGATGGGCCGTGACAGGTACTCGGGTACCCTGATGGACCGTGACAGGTACTCGGGTACCCTGATGGGCCGTGACAGGTACTCGGGTACTCTGATGGGCCGTGACAGGCACTCGGGTACTCTGATGGGCCGTGACAGGTACTTGGGTACTCTGATGGGCCGTGACAGGTACTCGGGTACTCTGATGGGCTGGGACAGGTACTCGGGTACTCAGATGGGCTGGGACAGGTACTCGGGTACTCTGATGGGCTGTGACAGATACTCGGGTACTCATATGAACTGTGACAGGCACTCTGGTACACAGATGGGCTGGGACAGGTACTCGGGTACTCTGATGGACTGTGATTGACAGGTACTATGAGGGGTGGTGACAGATCCTCTTTATTGGGGGGGCAGGCAGGCAATCAGTGTTATTGGTGTACACTGTAGGCGGTAACGAGATGTTACCGCAATCTCCTCCTCACACACGATCGGTGTGTGAGGAGAACAACCCGGTAACATCTCATTACCGCGGTTTGTTTACATTTTAGTGATCGGCTGTGAAAGGATCACAGCCGATCACGTGGGTAAACAGCCGGCCAATGGCTGTTTACCAGCGTCGGTGACGAGCAGTGTTCCCGGGGAACACACCGCCACTGACGTGCACGCGCAGCGTGCTCACGATCGCGCGCATGCGGTGTGCACAGCCGGGGTGTGACCATCTGTGATCGGCCGTGACTTCATCACGGCCGATCACATGGTAAACAGCCATAACCAATGGCTGTTCACCCCCTTTGGTGGCGAGCGGTGTCTCCGTGACACGCCGCCACCGAAGAAACAGGGATGCGCGCACACGATCGCGCGCATTCCCTGTTTAAACGGGAGGACGTCATATGACGGCCGGCGGTCAGGAACCAGTTAAAGGAATATTTCATTTTTATTGTTTTACTTTAAACATTATTAAAATCACTGCTCCCGAAAAAATGGACATTTTTAAATCTTTTGTTTACATTGATACATGTCCCCTGGGGCAGGACCCAGGTTCCCAAACACTTTTTATGACAAGAACTTGCATATAAGCCTTTAAAATGAGCACTTTTGGTTTTTCATGTTAGTGTCCCATAGATTTTAATGGGCTTCTGTGGCTTTCGAATTTGCCATGAACACCACATAATGTCCGTTGTTTGCCGAATGTCCGAACAACCAAAGTTCGACCCAAACTTATGCTCGGGCCGAACCGTTCGCCCATCCCTAGTTGAAACCTTGCAAGAAGATCTGAACAAATTAATGGGGTGGACAACTACATGGCAAATGAGGTTTAATGTAGAAAAATGTAAATCAGCTCAGTAGGGGGTGAAGCTCTGGGGGAATTAAGACTGGAAAATGACATGGGGGTCCCAGTAGATGATAGGCTCAGCAATGGCATGCAGTGCTAAACTGCTGCTAACAAAGCAAACAGAATATTGGCATGCATTAAAAAGGGGATTAACTCCAGGGATAAAGTGATAATTCCCCCACGCTACAAGACTCTGGTCCGTGCCTCACCTGCAGTGTGATATCCAGTTCTGGGCACCAGCCATCAGGAAGTATGTACTGGAAATAGAGCAATTAAATAGAAGGGCAACAAAGCTAACAAAGGGTCTGGAGGATATTAGTTATGAAGAAAGGTTGGGAGAACTGGACTTATTCTTTCTGGAGAAGAGATGCTTGGGAGAGGATGTGATTTCTATTTCCACATTCCATACTGTTGAATCCACAATAGGGATAAAAACTTTAAGGGAGCTTAATAAGACATGTGGCCACTCACTAAAATTAGAGGTTTAACCTTACTGTAAGAGCGGCAAGGATGTGGAATTCCCTTCCTCAGGTGGTGGTTTCAGTGGGGGGCATCAATAGTTTAAAAAAAGATTAGATAAGCACCTGAATGACTGCAACATACAGGGATATACAATGTAATACTGACATATAACCACACATATAGGTTGGACTTGATGTCTTTTTTCTTTTTTCAACCTCACCTACTATGTAACTATGTAATCTATGGGCATGGGTGTCTGCAGAACTTTTTTCAAGGGGGGCATCATTTTAGGGTCACCCATGTGCCCCCCCTTTTTGACAATGTCATTATCACATTATGATGGTCAGAGACTGCAGACGTAGTACAGGCCCTAGGATGAGTAATGAATAATGTCCAACAGGCCCTCTTACCAGACCCAGCGAAACAACAGCAGTGATCCCTCTGGCTGGATGATCACTCACTCTGGTTTTCCTGGGGGTGACTCTGGTCTCTTGTGGTGCTGGGCAGCATGGCTCCCTCTCTGGTGGTGCTGGGAAGCGTGGCTCCCTCTCTGGTGGTGCTGGGAAGCATGGCTCTCTCTCTGGTGGTGCTGGGCAGCGTGTCTCTCTCTCTGGTGGCGCTGGGAAATGTGGCTCCCTCTCTGGTGGAGCTGGGAAGCGTGGCTCTCTCTCTGGTAGTGCTGGGCAGCGTGTCTCTCTCTCTGGTGGCACTGGGCAGCGTGACTCTGTTTCTGGCTTAAGTCCAGAACACTCATCGTTCTTTGTTCTGTAGCACTCTCCCCCTCAGCTTTTTTCCAAGCTACAGTCTCTCAATTTCTCTCTTGATCGACCTGTGGAAAATTGAGCTGTAGCCTCCTCCCTGTGGAAAATGGAGCCACCAATCTTTAGGACTACATGAGCAGGGAACCTAGTGAGAGCCGCTGTCTCTTCTCCTTGACAGGAGAAAGGGGGCAAGTGAGGGAAACCTCTGACAGCCCGCAGCTTGCCTTTCTCCTGTCACAGTGCCGCTGAGTTCTCTGCTGAACTGAGCAGGGAAAAGAGCCCGCAGTCACACTATACTGATTTGGGGGGCTTGACAGCACTTTGATGGTGTCACCCTACTGGCAGGTGACACCCGGGTGTGAGCTGCCTGGACCCATATAGCGACACCACTGTGCTGAATTGAACAGTGCTGATCTTATCCCTGATTCCAGGGGGGGGGGACTTGACCCCCCTTGCCCCTACCTGTGGACACCCATGTCTATGGGTGTGGATTCTTGGCATACATTGTGAGAAGGCTGATTGGAAAAAAATAAACCCTCCCCCCTCCACATAGGCAGATACTTGCAGAGCTGTGCTGTGGCAATATTATCTTTCTATTTATAGCACCCATCCTGACACAAATTTCAGGCTGGTTTTATCACAGTTGACAGAGAACTTTTCAGAAGTTATCATGCTGATAACAGATGAATGGAGCAGGAGAAAGCCATGTGACTTAGGGCTTTGAAGAGAGATAAGAAAATTCTGCAGATATATGTGCCCAGCTCAAATTTCATGAATAGGGTTTACATCCACTTTAACTTTTTGAATTTAAATTTTATTAAAAAATACATATATTTCACAGATATATAACCAATCTCAAGCTTTTCAAAGAGATAGACTTGGATTTCGCTGAAAAATGTCAAGCAACTCCAAGCTTCAGTAGCCTAGTTGTTCATAGCCAGGGGAGCAGGTGAGAAATACAAATAAATTCAGGAACTTCCACCCAAATTTCTAACTGTGAAAACTAAACCCTTTTAGGCCGGGTTCACACCGCTGCGATGCGGGAACGCCGCGAATCCGCGGCGTTTTCCCGCATCGCATTACTCCCGCCGGCAGTTCACACTGCCCTATGCGGACGGCTGGGAGTGTCAATGATATGTTAATGACACCCCCAGATCCGTCCGCATATCGCAGTGCGATCTGCCGACTCGCACAGGAATCGGATCGCATGGTGTGAACCCCCATGCGATCCGATTCTGTTGCGGACCAAAAAAAGGGTCCCGTGCGAGTTTGCTGCGGGACCGATGCAAATTCAGCCATACTATCTGTATGGCTGTACTCGCATCGCTACGGAGATCGGATGTGATTTGCGGTGCGAATCACATCCGGATCTCCCCCCGCAGCAGTGTGAACCCAGCCTTAAACAGAGCTTTACTGTGTAGAACATGCTGGAGCAGCACAATAAATCATTTTCAGATAGCACTGTAAAGTTCACAGAGGTCCAGATCAAATGAATCCTGGCAAAGCAATTTAATTAAACCCATCAGCATCTTTTAAAATAAGATAATGGGTAGTATGAAAGCCACAATTTTCATTGTTTTAGGAATTGTATTCTAGCTGCTAACTATAAATAAAAACAATGGAGGTAAGCTGACAAGCCCTGTAAACATTAACTAATTTGGGAACATAAATAGCAATTTGTATGCAAACATTCATGTATGTATATAACTAGAATTAAAATACTTTGTAAAGCAATCAATGACAAAATAAAATGGATTCAGAATATGGAGTTTTAAATACATTGTTATCCAGACTAGATAACTACTACAAAAATCTCTATGGTTTAGCTTTAAAATATAAACTCATACAAGGGATTAGCAACATAATTCATTCCTCTTCAGCTTGATGAAAGGAAATCTCTTCCATGACTCCTCCATCTCCTAATAGGGATTGTCCTCAAAGGGATGGATGTTCCCATTGTTGGTTGGTGCTGGTGCCTAAAGATGATGTTACCCCCCCACCCCTGTCCATCATTTGACAATGCTCAGGCCTAGTGATTGGCTGGGAGGCCTGAGCACTTCATCTTGGAAGGAGGTTAACTGATTACTTGTCCCTATAAACTCTGGCTATGGCATAGAGTGGGTCAGCAGAGAATCCTTGGGAGAGGAGGGGGTGGCTTTGTACTGTGATTTTTCCAAAGTGAAAAAAGTATTACTTTAAGTGTGAAGACATTGTTATTTCCTGGAAAATTTGTAAATGTTATTTTTTAATGTGTATGTTTTCGACAGCATATAAATAAAGTAAAATTAAAATTGGAAGTCAATAGCATTGTGGTCTGGATATCAGCATATGCTATTGTTACAGAGACAGAGTTTGAATTTTCCCTTACTTTCAGTCCAGGTGACATAAGTCACCAAGACAAATAGATAGATTGGAGCTCCCTAGGAGAGGTAGGTATGTGTGTGTGTGGTTGGGTGTGTGTGTGTGTGTGTGGGGGGGGGGGGGGGGTACAGGAGGTTTTTCTTTAGTGAAGTTGAAGTGTAAAAAGATAATGAAGATAGTGACCTTCCCAGCCTAATGTCTGCTATGAAGCCTTGTCATTAACTGAGGGAACATGGAAAAAGAATAGAGGATCTTTCTTATGCCGCGTACACACGAGCGGACAGTCCCACAACAAAATCTATGGGATTTTTTCAGACGGATGTTGGCTCAAACTTGTCTTGCATACACATGGTCACACAATGTTGTTGGAAATTCCTAATGTCAAGAACGTGGTGACGTACGACGAGCCGAGAAAATTGAAGTTCACTAGCCAGTGCGGCTCTTCTGCTTGATTCCGAGCATGCGTAGAACTTTGTGCTTCGGAATTGTGTTCACACAATGGGTTTTGTTGTTGAAAAATTTGAGATCCAGATCTCAAATTTTGTGTATCGGAAATTCAGATGGAAAATGTCAGATGAAGCCTACACACGGCCAAAATTTCCGACAAAAATCTCATATCGAACATTTTCCATCGGAAAATCTGACCGCGTGTACGCGCTATAAGACTGTACTGTACTTCCTAGCACTGAACAGGAAGAAAGAACAAAGGGAGATTCCAACTACAAGAAAAAACAAACTTCTTTTGCACTAATATACTACTAGATTTCAGTTAAAAAAGAAACTCTATTCAATTATGCATTCTTAACTCAAAATGTTCATTCTATTGCTCCCAGCTAAGGATGAGCCGAACACCCCCATGTTCGGTTCGCACCAGAACCTGCGAACAGACCTAAACTTCGTGTGAACTTTAGAACCCTATTAAAGTCTATGGGACTCGAACATTCAAAATATAAAGTGCTAATTTTAAAGGCTAATATGCAAGTTACTGTCCTAAAAAGTGTTTGGGGACCTGGGTCCTGCCCAAGGTGACATGGATCAATGCAAAAAAAAAGTTTTAAAAATGGCTGTTTTTTCAGGAGCAGTGATTTTAATAATGATTAAAGTGAAACAATAAAAGTGTAATATTCCTTTAAATTTCGTACCTGGGGGGTGTGTATAATATGCCTGTGAAGGGGCGCATGTTTCCCGTGCTTAGAACTGTCCCTGCACAAAGTGTCATTTCTGCAGAACAAAAATTCATTTAAAATCACTCGCAGCTATAATGAATTGTCGGCTACGTAATACAGAGAACACTCAATGAGTGTTCTCTGTATTACAGGAGCCGACAATTCATACATTGATAAAAAAAAAGTGTGGGGTTCCCCTAAATTCAATTACCAGGCCCTTCAGGTCTGATATGGATATTAAGGGGAACCCCGCGTCAAATAAAAAAAAATGACGTGGGGTTCCCCCTAAATATCCATACCAGACCCTTTATCCGAGCATGCAACCTGGTAGGCCACAGGAAAAAAGGGGGGATGAGAGAGCGCCCCCCCCCTCCTGAACCGTACCAGGCCACATGCCCTCAACATTGGGAGGATGCTTTTGGGGTCTGTGACCACTCAAAGCACCATGTCCCCATGTTGATGGGGACAAGGGCCTCATCCCCACAACCCTGGCCGGTGGTTGTGGGGGTCTGCGGGCGAGGGGCTTATCAGAATCTGGAAGCCCCCTTTGACAAGGGGACCTCCAGATCCCCCCCGTTTGAAATGGTAAGGGGGTACAAAAGTACCCCTACCATTTCACAAAGAAAGTGTAAAAAATGGTTAAATAAGACAAACACACTTTTGAAAAATTCCTTTATTAAAAACAAAAAAAAATAAAAAAAAGATTCCAGTGGTGGTAATCCACTCTTGCTATCCAGCGACATATGATCATCTCTCCGGGGTCCAGCGATGGCTGATCTGATCCAACGACAGGTGAGGGTGGGGCCATCCGTCACCTAACCCTGCCCCCTCTGACACTAGTGAGGGAAGCCAGGGCTTCCCCAATGACATATGGGTGACACCGCCCCCCTCTGATGTAACACAGGTTTCCGTTACATCAGAGGGGGGCGGGGTCACCCATACGTCATTGGGGGAAGCCCTGGCTTCCCTCACTAGCATCAGAGGGGGGCGGGGTCAGGTGACGGGTGGCCCCACCCTCCTAATATAAGAAGCATCAGGCGCCGGGATCCCTGCAGTGTCTCCTCAGTGGAGACAGAAGATGGATGCATGGATGGACTGCGCTGGACTGAAAATCACCCATCGCTGGATCAGATCAGCCATCGCTGGACCCCGGAGACATGATCATCCGTCGCTGGATAGCAAGAGTGGATTACCCCCACTGGAATCTTTTTTTTATTTTTTTTATTTTTAATAAAGGAATTTGTCCTATTTACCCATTTTTTTCACTTTCTTTGTGAAATGGTAGGGGTACTTTTGTACCCCCTTACCATTTCAAACAGAGGGGGGCTTGATCTGGGGGCCCCCTTGTTAAAGGGGGCTTCCAGATTCTGATAAGCCCCCCACCCGCAGACCCCCACAACCACCGGCCCAGGGTTGTGGGGATGAGGCTCTTGTCCCCATCAACATGGTGCTTTGAGGGGTCACAGACCCCCAAAGCATCCTCCCAATGTTGAGGGCATGTGGCCTGGTACGGTTCAGGAGGGGGGGCGCTCTCTCGTCCCCCCTCTTTTCCTGCGGCCTGCGTGGTTGCGTGCTCAGATAAAGGGTCTGGTATGGATTTTTAGGGGGACCCCGGTAATTGAATTTAGGGGAACCCCATGCTTTTTTTTTTTTAATCAATGAATGAATTGTCGGCTCCCGTAATACAGAGAACACTCATTGAGTGTTCTCTGTATTACGGAGCCGACAATTCATTATAGCTGCAAGTGATTTTAAATGATTTTTTTTTCTGCAGAAATGACACTTTGTGCAGGGACAGTTCTAAGCACAGGAAACATGCGCCCCTTCATAGGCATACTATAGACACCCCCCAGGTACAAAATTTAAAGGAATATTACACTTTTATTGTTTCACTTTAATCATTATTAAAATCACTGCTCCTGAAAAAACAGCCATTTTTTAAACTTTTTTTTTGCATTGATCCATGTCACCTTGGGCAGGACCCAGGTCCCCAAACACTTTTTAGGACAGTAACTTGCATATTAGCCTTTAAAATTAGCACTTTAGATTTCTCCCATAGACTTTTACAGGGTGTTTCGGCTTTTTGAATTTGCCGCGAACAACCCAAATTGTTCACTGTTCGCTGAACAGGCGAACAGGCAATGTTCGAATCGACCATGAGTTTGACTCGAACTCGAAGCTCATCCCTATTCCCAGCTACCTCCAAATCTCTAAATATTTTTTTCCTGTTAGAAGGTGACTACATTCGTTCTCTGTGGTCCCACTGTATGTGCAGTAGGAATGTAGTCACCATCTCTTGTTCGCAGTCAAGGTGATTTAGGATATAGTGGCTGTGGACTATGGGATTTGTAGTGTGCATGTAGCATTGCAGATGATCACAACTAATGTGCGCTGCTTGTTCCAAACAAAAAGAAGTAGAGGGAAAAAGACAGGTTTAGGAAGTCACAGAGGACATTGCAGATGATCACAACTAATGTGCGCTGCTTGTTCCAAACAAAAAGAAGTAGAGGGAAAAAGACAGGTTTAGGAAGTCACAGAGGACATTACAAACGCCAGAAAAACAGAGTAGCATCTTCATTAAAAATGTAGTGAAAAATAGATTACAGGACCATTAGGTAGTGGATGTGCATGGTTTATTTTCAGGAAATAAGGATATTGTTTAGTGTCACCTTTATTATCACCTACTGTACAGTTTTTTTTTAAATTATGAAAAGGTTCTATTGAAAATTCAAAAGTACAAATCAGTACAAAGTACAAAAAGTAGAAATCAGCAGTAAAATCAGTTTAACATTAAATTTACAGAATCAATAAGAGGTATCACATATACATGTATAAATCCAAAAGTACCGTGACAATATGGGACAGAAAAGTTGAAAAGTAGAAAAACACACAAAACGTTACCTACAACCTGGAACCTGTTATAGCTGGAATGTGTAAAAAATACTCTAGCCACTTGCCGACCACCTAACTGGAAATATACATCATTACTTTGATGTTAAATACCAGGGTTATGGCAGCAGCTAGATGTCGCAACCATGGTATCTTCTTCTCCCGCAGGTGGCCAGCTTTCTGATAAAAGTGTTCTTCTCAGCAGATTTACCGCATGGCCACTTTTAGAAGCGGAGGGAGGAGGTGCACCCCCTCCCGCTGATTCCCGGTCGTTCCCCGGCTAGCATTACCAATCACTGAGCCCATCAACCATCAAGTGTTGGCGGTGTTTTGAAAAAGGAATGGGTGATGGCAAGATGGACACCACTCATCTCTATACCCTTGGAGGACCAAAGCGATTTCACTTCTGTTTCTTGGGCTATGTAAACATTTTTTTTTTCTTAAAGCAAAAGATTTAAAAAATATTTTGTTTGATCTTTTGCTTTTAAGGGTAGAGGACAGATCTGGAGTCCCCTGATCTCTCCATAAAGAGGGCTTGTTGTGCTGTATTGTTATTGCAAGGGATGATTACATTCCTTGCAATAGCAATCAAAGTAAAGCGCCCCTGTCAGTGAATGCATATGTAGGTCAAGCCCATATATGTAAACAATGTTTGCACCACACAGGTGAGGTATCACTTTGAACGTCTAAACTAGAGCAATAATTCTAGCACTAGATCTCCTCTGTAACTCTAAACTGGTAACTGTAGAAGTTTTTAAAGCATTGCCTATGGAGACTTTTAAGTAACGTAATTGGCGCCATTCCACGAGCACACAATTTTAAGGCATGAAATGTTAGGTATCTATTTACTCAGCATAACAGCATCTTTCATATTATACAAAAAATTGGGTATACAGTATATTATTATTTTATTTTTTTATTCATTAACCACTTCAATGCAGGGCACTTTCACCCGACTTCCTGGCCAGGCCATTTTTCAGCTTTCAGTGCTGTTGAATTGTGAATGACAATTTTGAATGACAATTGCGCGGCCATGCAACACTGTACCCAAATGAATTTTTAATCATTTTCTTCACACAAATAGAGCTTTCTTTTGGTGGCCTGAATTCTTTCCCACATGCACATAAAATAACTGGGTACTATTTATAGGTACAATTGATCCAGGGAAAATCTGATTGCCTCTTGGGGGATCAGGAAGGATTTTTTCCTCTGCTGTAGCAAATAGGAGCATGCTTTGCTGGGGCTTCTGGATCAACTGTGGGTGAAAGGATTGTGTATATGGGATGTATTTTTTTTTTTTTTTTGGTTGAACTAGATGGACTTGTGTCTTTTTCCAACCTGACTAACTATATAACTATGGGGGTTATTTACCAAAGGCAAATCCACTTTGCACTGAAAGTGCACTTGGAAGTGCAGTCGCTCTAAATCTAAGGGTAGATATGAAGTGAGTGGAAGTTCTACTGATTTTATCATACAATTATGTGCAAGCTAAAATGCTGTTTTTTTTATTTTCCTTGCATGTCCCCCTCGGATTTACAACGACTTTACTTCCAAGTGCACTTGCATTGCAAAGTGGATTTTCCTTTAGTAAATAACCCCCTATGTAACTATGTAACATATACATAAAATAACAAAAATAAGGACTTGCCCCAAGGTTTGTAATTTCTGGATACGTGTTAATTCCTTAATTCACTCAGTCACTATGGTTAACATTATCAAGGGCCCTAAAATAGCTTTGCTTAGTGAACTTGTAGATAATATTCCAAGATCCACATAGACTCTAATTTACTTAATGTTTTTGGTGGCTAAGATAACTATAGCTACTGCTTGGAAAAGCCCAGTGATTGATCTAGCTTTAATGAAATGAAAACTAACCTGGAGTATGCTCCACAAAAAAAGGATTAGTGTCTTACGGGATAAACAATCCCTATTTAAAAAATGTTGGACCTCCTGGCTTTCTTATCTACAGGTGCCAAACACTCAGGATTAAAATTGGATTACGGTTGGATGGACTTCTGGACAAGTGCGGTGTCTCTTTTATTACTTTCTTCTTTTTCTTTTCCTAATTAACTTTTTTCTATCCATTTACTCAGGTGCAATACAGGTCCTTTAGTTAGAGCGTTTATTTTGACCTTAGGGTTTCTGTCTAGTCTCTACATGTGGTGATATATCTTAGCCCTTGTACACACGGTCGGAGATTCCGACTGAATGTGTCCGATCGGACCGTTTTGTCGGATATTCCGACTGTGTGTGGTCTCCATTGGACTGTTTCCATTGGAGTATCCGACAGACCAAGTTTTCCAACTTGTTGGTAAAATTTTTCGACAAAATGCTCCGTTCGGACATACTCTGATCATCTGTTGAGAATTCCGATCGGACAAAGTGCCACACATGCTCAGATTAAATTCCTACACCAAAGCTATTGGCTACTAGTGTGAACGTAGTCCCGTCGTAACGAAATAACGTTACATAGGATTTTCCGACAACTTTATCTGACCGTGTGTATGCAACAGTTTCGGACAAAACCCGTCGGACAAAATCCGACAGACAAAATCCGATGGATTTGGTTGTCGGAATCTCCGACCATGTGTACAAGGGCTTAGAGAATATGTCACTGACTATTTTATGTCAAGTATACAATAGTCTCAAAGTAAGCTGATGTTTAGTACTAAATTATTTGGTGGTTATTGTGTTTGTTATAGATTCATAACTATGACCAAAGTTTGTCTTAGTGGTGCAGCGAGCAGGTGTAGCTCTGCCTGACCCTCTTCCCCCAAACCCTACACCTATAAGATTGAAAATAAAAATAAAAAATTGCTGACACCAGTGGCGGAACTACCAGGGTGGCAAAGGTCACACTTGTGACAGGTCCCTGGCGTTTCGCCACCAAGCTCAGAGAGAAGGGCCCTAGGCTCAAAGGAAGGGCCCTGGCCAGGGATCAAGGGGGCTCTTTGTGGATTCTAGCACCTGAAGGATCTAGTTATAGAACCTTCTAGACACCAGCAGCTAATTGGTCATTGGTTGTTATAGTGTATCATAACAACAAATGATTATTAAAAAAAAAAAACATGTGGCTCCTCCAATATTCATACCAGGCCCTTATCATAAATACAGGTGTAGTAAAGTTTTCAGGGGGACCCCAAGGCATACATACCCTTAAAACCAGATCCAGGCCCTTACATGAGCATTCACATGGTTGCCCCCACCTTCTGGAATCAACCCAGGCCAAATGCCCTCAACCTTAGGGAAGATATCTTGACAAGAGAGACCCCCTTGGCAAAGCACCTTGACCCCATATTTATGAGGAGAAGAGCCTCTTCCCATTCATCTCTGAGACAGTGGTTGTGAGGGGCTGTGTGTGTGGGGGGGGGTAGATGACTAGTCAGTACTTTGGCTGTTTCCACAAATCATTTCCTATTTATAGGCAGGAATTTCATTCGGACAGGACTACTGTTATGCACAAACTGATTCAAAGGATATGTGCTCTTGATGACAAAAGTTATTATTGCATAAAGGCGATGTGACATCTGAATCTGAACAAAGGTCAATAAAAATATTTTAAAAAGTGTAATATATATATATATATATATATATATATATATATATATATATATATATATATATATATATATAATTTTTATGTGCATATTATCAATCATAATTTCTTAAAAGGAAAGCAAAAGAAACTTAGTACAGGCACAGTATCAATCATAATTTCTTAAAAGGAAAGCAAAAGAAACTTAGTACAGAGAATCAGTTGCTTTTCCCTGCCCTGGCAAATTACATATTTACTAGTATATATATATACTTTAGTATATTGAACCCAAAATGTTTTTATTTATTCATTTTGGTAAAGGTATTGTTTTATTGTTTTTACTTATGTAATGGTAAAAATAGATAACATATGGGAAAAGATTAAATATATATTTTGTCCATTGATGTTTGCTGCTCTTTGCTCGGTCCAAGCTCCCTGCAGATAATTCCTAAGTTGGAAATGTGCATATTGTCTTTTTCTATGAACATCCATAACAGTAATAATAATTAATCCAGAGAGCTCTAGAACTCACTGAGTGCTGCATTACTTCCCATAGGCTATAATTAGTGCTTATTGACTCTGCTGGAAAAATTATTACAGCCATAAGCCCACAGTGATCGGTTTTATTATTGCCGCATGTCATCTTAATGTACCAGTAAAGAGCATGGGCTTCTTAGAAAGTCCAAAATAACAAAAGTGACCAAGGAAGATATAATTTATCTAAGTGTAGCACTAAATTCATGGTCTTCATATGCATGCTTTAATAAGTATATAGATGGGCATTCAAGTATTGTACATAATTACTATTTGCCCATAGTTAACGTTATAATATATATTTTTCAATCAAATGAGAGCTGGATCAAAAATAATAAGTGAAAACAACATAATTATAAAATAAGGATTCTATACAATAAATTACACTTACAGTATATTCGGTAATGCACCCAATGAAAAGTACCATTTCTCAAATGTAATTTTTAAGGTTTACACTATATTAATATGAATGGCACGGTGCAAGAAGAAAGAAATACAGGACATATATAATGCAAAATCCACAACACAATTCTAAAAAATAAAATCAGAATCAGACCGTATTGGCCCCATAAAGAATGAGGAAGGACATATGGTTACAAAGGATGGGGAGATGGCAAAGGTATTGAATTTATTCTTCTCCTTCTAACGAGGGAATCAGGGTTGTTCAGTAACCAAAACTGCAGTGTTTATCCTTATGACACATCGCAGGAAGCACCTCCATGGTTAACAGAGGACAGAATTAAAATTTGACTTGGGAAACTTAACATTAATAAATCATTAGGGCCAGATGGCTTGCATCCAAGGGTACTTAGGGAACTCAGTCAAGTAATTGCCAGACCATTGTTCCTAATTTTTACTGACAATCTACTAACTGGAATGATACCAGGTAATTGAAGAAAAGCCAATGTAGCACCAATATTTAAAAAGGGCCCAAAATACATCCCTGGGAATTAACGACCAGTTAGCCTAACATCAATAGTATGCAAGCTCTTGTAGGGGATGATAAGGGACTATATACAAGATTTTAATAACGAGAACGGTATCATTAGCAGTAATCAGCATGGATTCATGAAGAATCGTTCTTGCCAAACCAATTTATTAACCTTCTATGAGGAGGTGAGTTGCCATCTAGATAAAGGAAGGCCCGTAGACATAGTGTATCTGGATTTTGCAAAAGCATTTGACACAGTGCCCCATAAACGTTTACTGTACAAAATAAGGTGTGTTGGCATGGACAATAGGGTGAGCACATGGATTGAAAACTGGCTAAAAATGCGAGTTCAGAGGGTGGTGATAAATGGGGAGTAATGGTCAGAGGTAGATAGTGGGGTCCCGCAGGGTTCTGTGCTGGGACCAATCCTATTTATTTTGTTCATAAACGACCTAGAGGATGGGGTAAACAGTTCAATCTCTGTATTTGTGGATGATACTAAGCTAAGCAGTACCTTCTTGTTTTAAATCTACTACTATTGTCCCAACCTAAAAAATCAGCAGTAACATGCTTAAATGATTATTGCCCAGTTGCCCTAACTCTTATCATCATGAAATGTTTTGAGAGGCTCGTATTATCACATCTTAAGGCAAGCCTTCCTGTTGATCTGGATAAGTATCAGTTTACATATCATGCAAATAGATGCACAGAAGATGCAATTGCTATTACATTGCATGCTGCCTTGACACAGGCAACATGCAATTGAGCTCTCAAACACATATGTTAGGATGTTATTCATTGATTTTAGCTCTGAATTTAACATGGTAGTTCCTGGCAAATTAGTAAAAAAGTTAAAAGTTTTGGGCTTATGACCATTGCTGCGCTCATGAATTATGGATTTTCTAACAAACAGGCCACAAATGGTGAGAATAGGAGATCAGGTGTCTAACACTATTATTTTGAATACAGGGGTACCACAGGGATGTGTGTAAAGTCCTGCCCTGTTTACATTGTTCATGTATGACTGTACTTACAAACATGCATCTAACACTATAGTGAAGTTTGCTGATGACACCACTTTAGTGGGACTCATACAAGATAATGATGGGTCAGCTTATAGGCAGGAAATTCAACATTTGGTTGAGTGGTGTAGAGAAAATGACTCAATATTCAATACTGCAAAAACAAAAGAAATAATAGTGGATTAAAGGAGATCAAGAAAGATCAATCTTTGCCCAATTTATGTAGGTGGTGAGGAGGTAGAAAAAAAATGCGGGCAAAAGCTATTAGTATTGATCCAACCCACCCAGGTTACAGTGTGTTTTCCGTATTGCCATCTGGGAAAAGATATAGGACACTTAAAACGCACACGAATCGCTTAAAGCATAGTTTTTTACCTACGGCTGTATTGATCATAATCCCATCAGGTACAGTATTTTAGGAATTTTACGTGGAATTCTAAAAAACATTTAAATTTATTTATTTTTTTATCCTCTTTTATCCTCCTAGGTTCTTTTTAAATTGAAATTCACTTTTTGGTATTTGTTTATCAGAATAAGGGAGAACCCGTCCATTATAGGATGTTCTGGTTTGCCCTTACAGTACGCTATGGGATATAGAGGTTTTGCCCATATCTAAGATGGCGTCTTCAGGCGGACCTCTACATCTCAGAATGAGGTCTGGCTCTATTTAATGG
The DNA here is from genome assembly GCF_037356315.1 of Lithobates pipiens. Classification (NCBI taxonomy): domain Eukaryota; kingdom Metazoa; phylum Chordata; class Amphibia; order Anura; family Ranidae; genus Lithobates; species Lithobates pipiens. Next base: position 78,658,130 of record NW_027507748.1, read on the forward strand.
TGGTGCGTTGTGACGCTGTGACGTCACCATGTTGTACAAGAGGAGGACGGGCTCCCGTTTTGTGATTGAACTTTGTTTTTTATGTAAGTGCATTTTCGCTTACAATTAAAGGGGTATTTGATGATTTTACACTATGGGAAGCTTCTCTCTCTCTCTGTTTTCTGAGCATATTCATTGTGTGTGAATGGGAGTGTGGGGCATCATAAAGATCTACAATACATGAAGCGTTGCCCCTGAATTGCAAGACATCTGGTGTAGGCGAGAGGTTGTGACTGGCTTGTTACCATAACGCTCCTTACGCTCTACCATCTGGTAATCGCATCTTTTTGTTGGTGGCTGGGCACATTAGCGATAGAAGTGTGGAATCACTGTGGTGTGTTTGGTTTTGAACCTAAGTGATTTTCCTTCAACACAAAGATCTTCTCGCTATGGACTTTTATTAATTTAATAAGTCTGGGACTTTATGATGAATGTAGTGCTGTTTGATTTGTATTTTTATTTTTACTATTATTATTATGTACCATTATTTTTAGGTCTCAGCGTGGTAGTACCCCCCTTGTTTGGGTATGTATGTGTGGTTTTGTTGAGAGGTGTTTTTATTGCTGCTGTAAAGAGTACTTGGAAAAATGTTGTTGTATGTATACAATGATGATAAAGTCTATCTATCTAATCTATCGCCAAAAGATCTGAACAAAATTAATTGGGTGGGTAACTACATGGCAAATTAGGCTTAATGTAGAAAAATGTAAAATAATGCATCTGGGTGGCAAAAATATTAATGCAATCTATATACTGGGGGAATCTGGGATGAAAAAGGACCTGGGGGTCCTAGTAGATGATAGGCTCAGCAATGCCATGCAATGCCAAGCTGCTGCTAACAAACCAAACTGAATATTGGCATGCATTAAAAAGGGGATCAACTCCAGAGATAAAATGATAATTCTCCCACTCTACAAGACTCTTGTCCAGCTTCACCTGGAGTATGCTGTCCAGTCCTGGGCACCAGTACTCAGGAAGGATGTACTGGAAATGGAGAGAGTACAAAGAAGGGCAACAAAGCTAATAAAGAGCCTGGAGGATATTAGTTATGAGGAAAGGTTGCGAGCACTGAACTTACTCTCTCTGGAGAAGAGACGCTTGAGACGAGATATGATTTCAATTTATAAATACCGTACTGGTGACCCCACAATAGAGATAAAACTTTTTTGCAAAAAGGGAGTTTAACAAGACACGTGGCCACGCATTAACATTAGAAGAAAATAGAATAGTTTTGATGGTTCAGCGTCACACAACACCTAACAAATATGGCACCACATCCCTGAAAGTTTGAAACATGAATCAAAAGACAGAAAGGGAAATTAGGGATTTTAGCGGTGCTAATTAACAAGTATAATTAATTAGAGTACAAAATTTGTAATACAAAAATTTATTAGGTTTGAAGTTAAAATCAGTAGCACATTCTGCTTAAAAAATACAGGATAATACAATACAGTGGTCGCTCTTGCCAAACACACATAGTCCCAACATGTTTCGCATTAGGTTGCTTCTTCAGGGGATGTGTGTAAAGTCCTGCCCTGTTTACATTGTTCATGTATGACTGTACTTACAAACATGCATCTAACACTATAGTGAAGTTTGCTGATGACACCACTTTAGTGGGACTCATACAAGATAATGATGGGTCAGCTTATAGGCAGGAAATTCAACATTTGGTTGAGTGGTGTAGAGAAAATGACTCAATATTCAATACTGCAAAAACAAAAGAAATAATAGTGGATTAAAGGAGATCAAGAAAGATCAATCTTTGCCCAATTTATGTAGGTGGTGAGGAGGTAGAAAAAAAATGCAGGCAAAAGCTATTAGTATTGATCCAACCCACCCAGGTTACAGTGTGTTTTCCGTATTGCCATCTGGGAAAAGATATAGGACACTTAAAACGCACACGAATCGCTTAAAGCATAGTTTTTTACCTACGGCTGTATTGATCATAATCCCATCAGGTACAGTATTTTAGGAATTTTACGTGGAATTCTAAAAAACATTTAAATTTATTTATTTTTTTATCCTCTTTTATCCTCCTAGGTTCTTTTTAAATTGAAATTCACTTTTTGGTATTTGTTTATCAGAATAAGGGAGAACCCGTCCATTATAGGATGTTCTGGTTTGCCCTTACAGTACGCTATGGGATATAGAGGTTTTGCCCATATCTAAGATGGCGTCTTCAGGCGGACCTCTACATCTCAGAATGAGGTCTGGCTCTATTTAATGGTGGTGCGTTGTGACGCTGTGACGTCACCATGTTGTACAAGAGGAGGACGGGCTCCCGTTTTGTGATTGAACTTTGTTTTTTATGTAAGTGCATTTTCGCTTACAATTAAAGGGGTATTTGATGATTTTACACTATGGGAAGCTTCTCTCTCTCTCTGTTTTCTGAGCATATTCATTGTGTGTGAATGGGAGTGTGGGGCATCATAAAGATCTACAATACATGAAGCGTTGCCCCTGAATTGCAAGACATCTGGTGTAGGCGAGAGGTTGTGACTGGCTTGTTACCATAACGCTCCTTACGCTCTACCATCTGGTAAGCGCATCTTTTTGTTGGTGGCTGGGCACATTAGCGATAGAAGTGTGGAATCACTGTGGTGTGTTTGGTTTTGAACCTAAGTGATTTTCCTTCAACACAAAGATCTTCTCGCTATGGACTTTTATTAATTTAATAAGTCTGGGACTTTATGATGAATGTAGTGCTGTTTGATTTGTATTTTTATTTTTACTATTATTATTATGTACCATTATTTTTAGGTCTCAGCGTGGTAGTACCCCCCTTGTTTGGGTATGTATGTGTGGTTTTGTTGAGAGGTGTTTTTATTGCTGCTGTAAAGAGTACTTGGAAAAATGTTGTTGTATGTATACAATGATGATAAAGTCTATCTATCTAATCTATCGCCAAAAGATCTGAACAAAATTAATTGGGTGAGTAACTACATGGCAAATTAGGCTTAATGTAGAAAAATGTAAAATAATGCATCTGGGTGGCAAAAATATTAATGCAATCTATATACTGGGGGAATCTGGGATGAAAAAGGACCTGGGGGTCCTAGTAGATGATAGGCTCAGCAATGCCATGCAATGCCAAGCTGCTGCTAACAAACCAAACTGAATATTGGCATGCATTAAAAAGGGGATCAACTCCAGAGATAAAATGATAATTCTCCCACTCTACAAGACTCTTGTCCAGCTTCACCTGGAGTATGCTGTCCAGTCCTGGGCACCAGTACTCAGGAAGGATGTACTGGAAATGGAGAGAGTACAAAGAAGGGCAACAAAGCTAATAAAGAGCCTGGAGGATATTAGTTATGAGGAAAGGTTGCGAGCACTGAACTTACTCTCTCTGGAGAAGAGACGCTTGAGACGAGATATGATTTCAATTTATAAATACCGTACTGGTGACCCCACAATAGAGATAAAACTTTTTTGCAAAAAGGGAGTTTAACAAGACACGTGGCCACGCATTAACATTAGAAGAAAATAGAATAGTTTTGATGGTTCAGCGTCACACAACACCTAACAAATATGGCACCACATCCCTGAAAGTTTGAAACATGAATCAAAAGACAGAAAGGGAAATTAGGGATTTTAGCGGTGCTAATTAACAAGTATAATTAATTAGAGTACAAAATTTGTAATACAAAAATTTATTAGGTTTGAAGTTAAAATCAGTAGCACATTCTGCTTAAAAAATACAGGATAATACAATACAGTGGTCGCTCTTGCCAAACACACATAGTCCCAACATGTTTCGCATTAGGTTGCTTCTTCAGGGGATGTGTGTAAAGTCCTGCCCTGTTTACATTGTTCATGTATGACTGTACTTACAAACATGCATCTAACACTATAGTGAAGTTTGCTGATGACACCACTTTAGTGGGACTCATACAAGATAATGATGGGTCAGCTTATAGGCAGGAAATTCAACATTTGGTTGAGTGGTGTAGAGAAAATGACTCAATATTCAATACTGCAAAAACAAAAGAAATAATAGTGGATTAAAGGAGATCAAGAAAGATCAATCTTTGCCCAATTTATGTAGGTGGTGAGGAGGTAGAAAAAAAATGCAGGCAAAAGCTATTAGTATTGATCCAACCCACCCAGGTTACAGTGTGTTTTCCGTATTGCCATCTGGGAAAAGATATAGGACACTTAAAACGCACACGAATCGCTTAAAGCATAGTTTTTTACCTACGGCTGTATTGATCATAATCCCATCAGGTACAGTATTTTAGGAATTTTACGTGGAATTCTAAAAAACATTTAAATTTATTTATTTTTTTATCCTCTTTTATCCTCCTAGGTTCTTTTTAAATTGAAATTCACTTTTTGGTATTTGTTTATCAGAATAAGGGAGAACCCGTCCATTATAGGATGTTCTGGTTTGCCCTTACAGTACGCTATGGGATATAGAGGTTTTGCCCATATCTAAGATGGCGTCTTCAGGCGGACCTCTACATCTCAGAATGAGGTCTGGCTCTATTTAATGGTGGTGCGTTGTGACGCTGTGACGTCACCATGTTGTACAAGAGGAGGACGGGCTCCCGTTTTGTGATTGAACTTTGTTTGTTATGTAAGTGCATTTTCGCTTACAATTAAAGGGGTATTTGATGATTTTACACTATGGGAAGCTTCTCTCTCTCTCTGTTTTCTAAGCATATTCATTGTGTGTGAATGGGAGTGTGGGGCATCATAAAGATCTACAATACATGAAGCGTTGCCCCTGAATTGCAAGACATCTGGTGTAGGCGAGAGGTTGTGACTGGCTTGTTACCATAACGCTCCTTACGCTCTACCATCTGGTAAGCGCATCTTTTTGTTGGTGGCTGGGCACATTAGCGATAGAAGTGTGGAATCACTGTGGTGTGTTTGGTTTTGAACCTAAGTGATTTTCCTTCAACACAAAGATCTTCTCGCTATGGACTTTTATTAATTTAATAAGTCTGGGACTTTATGATGAATGTAGTGCTGTTTGATTTGTATTTTTATTTTTACTATTATTATTATGTACCATTATTTTTAGGTCTCAGCGTGGTAGTACCCCCCTTGTTTGGGTATGTATGTGTGGTTTTGTTGAGAGGTGTTTTTATTGCTGCTGTAAAGAGTACTTGGAAAAATGTTGTTGTATGTATACAATGATGATAAAGTCTATCTATCTAATCTATCGCCAAAAGATCTGAACAAAATTAATTGGGTGGGTAACTACATGGCAAATTAGGCTTAATGTAGAAAAATGTAAAATAATGCATCTGGGTGGCAAAAATATTAATGCAATCTATATACTGGGGGAATCTGGGATGAAAAAGGACCTGGGGGTCCTAGTAGATGATAGGCTCAGCAATGCCATGCAATGCCAAGCTGCTGCTAACAAACCAAACTGAATATTGGCATGCATTAAAAAGGGGATCAACTCCAGAGATAAAATGATAATTCTCCCACTCTACAAGACTCTTGTCCAGCTTCACCTGGAGTATGCTGTCCAGTCCTGGGCACCAGTACTCAGGAAGGATGTACTGGAAATGGAGAGAGTACAAAGAAGGGCAACAAAGCTAATAAAGAGCCTGGAGGATATTAGTTATGAGGAAAGGTTGCGAGCACTGAACTTACTCTCTCTGGAGAAGAGACGCTTGAGACGAGATATGATTTCAATTTATAAATACCGTACTGGTGACCCCACAATAGAGATAAAACTTTTTTGCAAAAAGGGAGTTTAACAAGACACGTGGCCACGCATTAACATTAGAAGAAAATAGAATAGTTTTGATGGTTCAGCGTCACACAACACCTAACAAATATGGCACCACATCCCTGAAAGTTTGAAACATGAATCAAAAGACAGAAAGGGAAATTAGGGATTTTAGCGGTGCTAATTAACAAGTATAATTAATTAGAGTACAAAATTTGTAATACAAAAATTTATTAGGTTTGAAGTTAAAATCAGTAGCACATTCTGCTTAAAAAATACAGGATAATACAATACAGTGATCGCTCTTGCCAAACACACATAGTCCCAACATGTTTCGCATTAGGTTGCTTCTTCAGGGGATGTGTGAATGTTTGAACAGTATCTAAACCAAAAATACAAAATAATGTAGTAATGAAATATATCACAAAAGTCATAAGTGCAGACATAAGAGAAAAAAAAAAAAAAAACACACACATATCACACCCACCTTCAACCACTACGTAGATGGTAAAGTAGGGGAGTAGTCCACCTCAGGGGTTAACCGCAGCAGCGCTGAATCGCAGGGGGCTAAAAAGCCAGCCCAGGATAGCTAATAACAAGAAAGTGTACAATGAAAGTAGAATTTTTGGATTTTAGGGTAATTAAGAGTTCTTTGATAAATGACTCAGTATAAAGGTTGCTAAAATAGATCAACCTAAAGGGGTAAAAACCCTCTGAAGTACAGAAATTAAGAAAAATAATACGAAGGTATTTTAATTTAAGATGTATTACTTACATGAGTTAGATAGTTGTAAAAATAAGGGCGCACGTATTGAAAATTGAGCACTTGAGGAGACACACCTGAACGAAAATACCAACTGGGCGGCCAATTAAAAGGAAAACAAAAACGAACGTTAGAATAAATGGGTAGATAGGGTACAGATATATCTACATAGGGGTGCATGCATAAGCATCTAAGTGTTATAGAAACACAGACATTCAAGTATATGAGCATACACTGGGAGTTAAACAATGACATCCCAGAACATAGAGTTCTAAGCTAGAGAGTCAATGCGGAAATGATAAAAAAACACATGGCAATAACCCAAGTGTGGAAGGTCAAAAATCAATTAAAAGGATCAGGTTCAAAAAATGGGAAAGATCGGCTATAATAGGTGTAAAAAAATATATAGCAGTAAACTTACTAAGAAATACGAAGTCTGAAGGATCAGGCGTCACCCTTGACTGCGGCTAGCAAGGAATGACGGTGTCACGCTGGCTTTTTATAAGCCCCGCCATCAAGCCGACGTTTTGCGTAATCGGCCTGATGCGGACAAAAGAAGCGCTATTGCGCATGCTCACCAGTGGGACGAGACTGAGTAGGCCTACAAGTCCCATAATGCCTCAAGCCGGTGGGCGGGGGAGAGGGGGGAACGAACGATGCCTTCATCGCCGTACTCCGTAGGGGGTGACGGCATAAACGAACGTGACCACCAATCCAATCGCCCGATCGGGCATAAAGAGGCAGAAATGATGGAAAAAGCAGGTCGGAAAGGAGTGACCAAAGAATGGCCAGTCCTTCCGACTGATCAAAGGGGAGCGTCGCAGCGCTGAAAAGGGGCAGCGGCACACAAGGCGCCTATGCCCCCGGGCGTCCGTGCATGCTCCCAGCTCCCATACAACTCCCAGTGTATGCTCATATACTTGAATGTCTGTGTTTCTATAACACTTAGATGCTTATGCATGCACCCCTATGTAGATATATCTGTACCCTATCTACCCATTTATTCTAACGTTCGTTTTTGTTTTCCTTTTAATTGGCCGCCCAGTTGGTATTTTCGTTCAGGTGTGTCTCCTCAAGTGCTCAATTTTCAATACGTGCGCCCTTATTTTTACAACTATCTAACTCATGTAAGTAATACATCTTAAATTAAAATACCTTCGTATTATTTTTCTTAATTTCTGTACTTCAGAGGGTTTTTACCCCTTTAGGTTGATCTATTTTAGCAACCTTTATACTGAGTCATTTATCAAAGAACTCTTAATTACCCTAAAATCCAAAAATTCTACTTTCATTGTACACTTTCTTGTTATTAGCTATCCTGGGCTGGCTTTTTAGCCCCCTGCGATTCAGCGCTGCTGCGGTTAACCCCTGAGGTGGACTACTCCCCTACTTTACCATCTACGTAGTGGTTGAAGGTGGGTGTGATATGTGTGTGTTTTTTTTTTTTTTTCTCTTATGTCTGCACTTATGACTTTTGTGATATATTTCATTACTACATTATTTTGTATTTTTGGTTTAGATACTGTTCAAACATTCACACATCCCCTGAAGAAGCAACCTAATGCGAAACATGTTGGGACTATGTGTGTTTGACAAGAGCGACCACTGTATTGTATTATCCTGTATTTTTTAAGCAGAATGTGCTACTGATTTTAACTTCAAACCTAATAAATTTTTGTATTACAAATTTTGTACTCTAATTAACTATACTTGTTAATTAGCACCGCTAAAATCCCTAATTTCCCTTTCTGTCTTTTGATTCATTAGAAGAAAATAGGTTTAACCTTAAACTACATAGAGGTTTCTTTACTGTAAGAGTGGCAAGGTCTCAGAGGGGAGTATCAATAGTTTTAAAAAGCTATTAGATAAGCACCTGAATGACATACAGGGAAATACAATGTAATACTGACATATAATCACAAACATAGTTTGAACTTGATGGACTTGTGTCTTTTTTTAACCTCACCTACTATAAATACACATATGTAAATAAATATATATATATCGCCGTGCATACCTCCTCCGTACTACTTAACTGATGATCTATAGGGGGCCTTTGAAGAGTCACCTATAGAAAATGTAGAGTACTGAAGTTAGTTGACATTTCAGGGGCGCACTAAAATTTAAGGGTTGACATGTTGGGTATCTACTAACTCAGTGCAACTTCATCTTTTATATTTTACCAAACATAAAAGACAAGATGTTTCACTTATTTCACTTTTCACTGAACTGCCACTATTTTATTAATCATTTTCAGAAAATATTTAATGTTTGTGGGTTTTATGTAATCTTGTAGACCTAAAATTATTTTTTAAACGTGTGCAAAAAAAAATACAAAAAAAAAACTTCAGCAGTGAAAGGGTTAACAGATGTAGATGTCCACCAAAGGTGGCAGTTAAAGGGTTGAGACAAACCAATTAACCCTAACATGGGTGCTTATAATGGTCAACTTTTATTCATATAGGTAAAACCCTTTAACCCAAAAGGAAAAAAATAAAAAACTGCCTAATAGATGTTAGCTGGAGTTCAGCTTGAAATCATTAGTCACTTATTGTATGTAAAGTCCATCTCAATCTACTATTCTAATAACAAAGCCCTTTCCACTGACTGGCAATGCACCTGTCCAATGGTCACTATGTTGCTCCACAAATACAGTTGAGGAATGAATGTAATCATCGTAAGACAGGAGTTGTGTAACTGGCTGATCACCAGAAAAAAAAGAAAGAAATAAAAGCTTAAAAAAAAAAAGAAAATGAATAGAGCCACCACATCAAATAGTTGGTAAGCTACAACATATTCATTTTTTTGTTGGGTTTATTTACACTTTAAAACTATTTGGTGAAGTGTGAAATTCTGTTTTAGTTTACCAGCATCTATCAAAAGGTGACATCAATTTTAGTAAGGTAAATCTCCAAGTCTGTCCGAGAAAATGTAATGTTACTCCTATTTACTTTTTTGTGGTTTTTACCTTACATACTGTGTTTCCACAGGATACTGATTAGCTGCTGTTTTTAATTTGTACTTTTATTCACATTTTTACACCTCACCTGCAACTACTGAATTTGTGAACTGCAAGAAATCTGTAGAAATAAACCCAACATTTTGAATACGTTATGAAATGCTTTCCATTAAAAGCAGAATGAATTGCACACGGCGTAATATTGTGACTGTAATATCCAATATGAAACCGCAGCTGCGTCTAGCTGAACAACTATATCATCTGTTACGAAATCAAATATAGGACTGTCATACTACACATAAAATAGAAAAAAACGAATATGTTGACTTCACATCTTATTTGGGCAAAATTTGATTTCTCTATACAATAAAAGCATTTCAAAGCCAAGTAGAATGAAAATGACATGACACCCAAGGTGCTACCACTGGATGCAAATCTCACTGTATAGTGATATATATAAATAAATTGAAATTTGATTTACCATACTGGGTTTATACTTTTTGGTAAAATGACTGTCAGATATATTTTATTAGCATCACCCTATTTTCTTTTTCTTTCTAATCTGTTTGTCAGTCTGATGTATTCAGAAGAACAAAATGCCAGAGGTTTAAAGGTATTTCTAATTATAAATGGATAAAACCTCTTTCTTGTTTATTTTTACTGATTTTTTTAAACTAATAATCTTTATTATATTTTAATAAAGACAGTACAGATTGATAGCAAATTCAGTACAGATGTTTTTCAGAAAAGACAGTATCAAAACATAAAAAGGGGACACCATTCAGAGAAAAGGACAATGCTGCACACCCCGGAGAATTGTCAAAGAGGAAAATGGCCCCATATAGGGTTTTCTTGGCAGAAAAAAAAAAATTAAGCAAAAAATGATACAAAGGAATAAAAATAGATTTCAATTTTATTAGACAAAAGTTTTTTAAATAGTGAATGTGGGAGGATAATTGGTTAAAATAAGAGCTGTGGTACATGAGATATAAACATTAAAGGACCAGCTGAAGTGGGAGCATTTGCAACATATAATAATGTGCAATACTCAAGTGCTACAATGATGGTGAATCCTGGCGGGTTTCGACCCCGCCGGGTCTTCTTCAGAGGATTTGTACGCTGTAAAAGCAGTAGCATAAATTGAAGTACACGCAAGAAAATTTCTGCCTAGAAAACCCCATATGGGGGAATTTCCTTCTTTGTTAAGACAGTATAATCTTGAGAATTATCCCAAAAGAAGATGTATATCTGACAAATTGAGCCCAAAGAGAGCAGAGTCCAGTGCTTAATGTAAAGTGTTAAAAATAAGCAGGATCATAACCAAGGAAAGGAAGGGAGAGTAGATTAGATGGGGTGGTAAAAGGGAAGAAGGTTTTGAAGTCAAAAAGAGAGAGTGGGAAAAGGCAGAGAAGACACAACCATATAGAGGGCTCAATTTATCCAAATTATTTCCCGTGGGTACATGGTTTAGTGCTTACAGTGATGTGAACAGGTCATAGCCTAGGTCAAAGGTTCCAGAGGGCTCAAGATATGGCCATTCTTTTTCCCTCTAGCCAAGCTTGAAGTCAAATCTATTTGGTTCTTATATTTAAAGATCAATATTTAACCACTTTCAGACCGGACCATTTTTCTGGCTTTCTGACCAGAGCACTTTTTGCGATTCGGCGCTGCATTGCTTTAACTGACAATTGCGCAGTTGTGCGACATGGTTCCCAAACAAAATTGACGTGCTTTTTTCCCACAAATAGAGCTTTCTTTTAGCGATATTTGATCACCCCTGTAGTTTTTATTTTATGCACTATAAACAAAAATAGAACGACAATTTTGCAAAAAAACGCATTATTTTTTACTTTTTGTTATAATAAATATCCCCCAAAAATATATAAAAAAAACATTTCTTCCCCTAAGTTTAGGCCGATACGCATTATTCTACATATTTTTGGTAAAAAAATTGCAATAAGCGATTATTGATTGGTTTGCGCAAACATTATAGCGTTTACAAAATAGGGGATAGTTTTATGGCATTTCTAATAATAATTTTTTTTTTACTAGTAATGACGGTGATCAGCGATTTTTATTGTGACTGCGACATTATGGCGGAAACATCGGGCATTTTTGACACATTTTTGGGACCATTGTCATTTATACAGCAATCAGTGCTATACAAATGCACTGATTCCTGTGTAAATGACACTGGCAGTGAAGGGGTTAACCAGGGTGTGGCAGTGTAGGGGTTAAGTGTTTCTAGAGGCGTGTTACTAACTGTGGGGGGCTGGGCTTTGTGTTAGTGAACACAGATCTCTGCTCCAATCACATGGAGCAGAGATCAGTGTCACTGGTTGCTAGGCAGAATGGGGAGATGCCGTTGTAAACAGCCTCCCCATGAGACGATCGCAGGTATCCCTGCGACGATCGAGTCTGCGGGACCCGCAACCGGACTCACGGGGGTCCCGACCGGCACGCGAGCGTGCCGCCGGTGGCATGCACACGATGGCAGGGCGGCATATAGAAATGGACATACCTGTACGCTAATATGCCTGCCCATGCCATTCTGCTGACGTACATCAGCGTTGGCGGGTCGGGAACTGGTTAAAGACTTAATTTCAATAAAATAAATATTAAAGAAAATATTGAATATTTAAAGCGGGGTTCCACCCTAAAGTGGAACTTCCACTCATCTGAACCCTCCCCCCCTCCGGTGTCACAGTTGGCACCTTTCGGGGGGAGGGGGGTGCAGATACCTGTCTAAGACAGGTATTTGCACCCACTTCCGGGCATAGACTCCCAAGGGAGTCTATGCCCCTTCCTGTCACGGCGCAATGTCTGCTGGGACACACACGGGTCCCAGAGGCAGTGCGGACCATCTCCATTGCGAATTACGCATGCACAGTGGGGAACCGGGAAGTGAAGCCACAATGCTTCACTTTCTGATTCCCTCACCTAGAATGTCGGCGGCAGCAGGCGAGAGCCGATCGATCGATCGGCCTCGGTTGCCGACATCGCTGGACCGTGGGACAGGTGAGTGTCCATTTATTAAAAGTCAGCAGCTGTAGTATTTGTAGCTGCTGGCTTTTAATATTTTTTTTTTTCCAGTGAAATCCCTCTTTAAAGACGTTAAACTGTGCATAGATCTATTCATGTCAATTCCTTCCCCCTTGGGAGATCCCAATCTGATGTAAAGATATTATTTAATACATATTATAGAAGCATTGAAAGTCTTTCTGTCCTTGGTGGAATACTTATGAATCACAAATTTCTTAACTATTGCTAAAAATGCTTATTGATGTTTCTATACACAGGTTAATAACATTATCTTCTGCCACAAATGTGTAATTTTGGTCAAGTGACCTGCAGAGAACAAAGTATTTGCAGTGAGTTAGATAACAACTTGAAATTAAGGTTTTCATCCAACAAAGACTTTTCAGGGCAGCTATTAATGATTGGGATTAAATGTTACAATCAAAATATATTTATGGATTTATTCACATTGTTACTTGATTTAAAATATATTGTTGATGTTTCAACTAAAACTAAAAATGCTGCATGGGCTTTTTCCTTAGACATGCAGCATTTTTTTGATGCAGTGCTTCTAGTGCATAACTATGGAATGCATTAACCACTTAAGGATCGAGCCTCTTTCTGAGATTTGTTGTTTACAAGTTAAAAAACAGTTATTTTTGCTATAAAATTACTTAGAACCCCCGAACATTATATATATATATATATATATATATATATATATATATATATATATATATATATATATATATATATATATATATATATATACACATATATATATATATATATATATATATATATATTTTTTTTTTATATATATATATATATATATATATATATATATATATATATATATATTTATTTTTATATATATATATATATATATATATATATATATATATATATATTTTTTTTTTTTTTTTTTTTTTAAACACCCTAGAGAATAAAATGGTGGTCAATGCAATACTTTCTATTACACCGTATTTCAGCAGCACTTTTTCTGGAAAAAATACACATTTTTGAATTAAAAAATAAGACAACGGTAAAGTTAGCCCAATTTTTTTTAATATTGTGAAAGATAATGTTACGTCAAGTAAATTGATACCCAAAATTTCACGCTTCAAAATTGCACCCACTCGTGGAATGGCGGCAAACTTTTACCCTTAAAATTCTCCATAGGCGACGTTTAAAAAATACCACAGGTTGCATGTTTTAAGTGACAGAGGAGATCCAGGGCTAGAATTATTGCTCTCGTTCTACCGATCGCGGCGATACCTCTCATGGGTAGTTTGAAAACCGTTTTCACACGAGCTCGGCGGGACAGGGAGCGTTTTAAAAAAAAAATCGTATTTATTTTACTTTTTATTTTTACACTGTTGAAAAAAAAAATTGTGTCACTTTTATTCCTATTACAAGGAATGTAAACATCCATTGTAATAGAAAAAAAAAATGTGACAGGATCTCTTAAATATTAGATCTGGGGACAAAAAGACCTCAGATCTCATATTGACACAAAAATGCAATAAAAAAAAACAAAAAACAAACTGCAACGACATGGAGATGGGTGGGGGAGAGGATTCATTCACCTTCGTCACTGCCGACAGTTCCAGTAAGCGGTGGAGGGCACCGGAGTGTGGCGGGAGGTGATTTTGAGGTGAATCCGCTGCAGAGACCACTTTTAGCAGACCGACCGCTGAAGAAGAGGATAATGGGGTTATGGCAGCTAAATGCTGTCATAGCAACAATATTCCTCTTCAAAATACCGACGTATAATGACTGTGGGCATTCCAGACGTTTTTAAAGTGCATGTGTGTTGGAGCTTTATTGCCTTTGTGTATTGGGGGTGCCATGTAAAGTAAATAGCACTGCAATGCCCTAACACACATAGGGTTAAATAAAGTATTTGACACTGTTCTGGTTGTAGAATCCCTTTAAACCAACTACAGCAGGGGTAGGGAACCTTTTTGGCTGAGAGAGCCATGAACGCCACATATTTTAAAATGTAATTCCGCGAGAGCCATACAATATGTTTAAAAAAATGTTTTTTTGAATCGATTAATCGACTAATTTCAATTTTAACTGTAATATCCACGTCATCTCCCCCACTGTAATATCCACATCTCCCCTACGATTGTCTGCCTGCTTACCACTGCACAGGCAGGCAGATCCACAAGCAGTTGAGGCGTTTGATGATGACGTCAGCGGGCCGCTCACCTAGGCCGCCGCCGGGTGTACCAAGAAGCTGCCGCCTTTCGTATGGGCTCAATCCACGCATTGGCACACCACGCAATCCGCGGATTGAGAGGTGAGAGCCAGATGCAGCCATCAAAAGAGCCACATCTGGCTCGAGAGCCGTAGGTTCCCTACCCCTGAACTACAGTATTTGTAGTTGTTAACTTTTTTTTTAATGGCCATAGTTCCTGTTTGTTTTCTCTACTTTGACTTCAGGTTAAATACTGCTGTTTAAATCATTTATTTTTAATTATTCAAAGATCAAGTCATATACCCTCATCCTCTGGTTCCTATTCCCTCAGTAAAACCCCCTGTTTAAGTAAGTGTTGGTCACATAAGTAAAAAGTAAAAACTCCGGACAGAGTAAAGAAAGAGAGAAAAATAATGTATAAAATGATCAGTCATAGCAAAGTTTCCTTGTGACTCCCAAGGTATCTCTTTAACCGATCTTAGTCAATGAAAAAACATTTTGCACTTATAAAGATCATCTTTTGATTTTTCCAGGGATCAATAACTGCTCTAACTTGCCTTTATCCCTATTATCAGTAAGGTCACCTGCAACATTTTACATAGTGAGTAGCAGAAAGAAGCCCCACAGAATTACAGGTAATTGATGCATAACAGTTCCCAGAACTTTATCCACTGAAATATACAAACTGTAATAATCATACATCATATTCCAGTCACTAGTCACTGAACACCAAAAGAAGACTCTTTCTCTCCAAGGCCTGATTGAGAAATCATTGTAAGAACAGTAATACCATGCCTGAAAATCATATTTTCAACTAGCAAATGACAAAGAAGGCTAAGTTACTTAATGTCAGATGTTAAACCTTGGCCAAGCAATGCTGAAAATTTATTTCACGTTCAATAGTTAAATAATAAGCGAGTTTAAAAAGTTGATCTATTATCTTGTACATTAAGAACTTATGCATAGAACTTTTAAACAGGTTTTAAAGGGTTAGGGCAAACATTTAGAATTTGACTTTTTTTGCACCCTGAAACCCATACCCATGTGATTACAGACAAAACTAGTCAAATTGGTGACAATGAAAAAGCACTCTGTAGATAATGTTTGCATCTGCACACATCAGGGAAAAAATGAGATATAGCATTTTATATAAGTTACAGTATTTATAGGTGAGATACATATTTTTCAGCTGCCACATTTAACTGAAGCACAAGACCTTCCTAGCTGTTGTGGTACCAGCAGGTAGTTCTTAGCTCTGATAATAAATAAATGATCTGAGGCTCAGTTAGGTGCAGACAATTGCAGAAGTTCATATTTTCAAAACTTGAAAACTGCACTGGTCATTGAATAAGGAAAGCTACCAGACATGAAGAGGCTAACATGGGGTTTAAAGCATATCTAAATCCTTTTTAATTTTTGATAGAATGGAGAATAGTTATAACCCTGTCAAGTTTTTTTCTTTTCTTTTTTTCTTTTTCAATCACACTGGTCATCAGGACAAACGGGGAGGGTAACAATGAAAATCTTACAGTGGTTAAAACCTTTCATCACTCTATCTAAAAAAAAAAAAAAAAAAAAAAAAAAAATATATATATATATATATATATATATATATATATATATATATATATATATATATATATTTTTTTTTTTAAGAATAAGGGTTTTTTAATCTCAAAGACATTCACAATACAATCTTAACACATGGTATAGTAAAATGCCAGGTGGTTTATTGGAATGGATCTGAGACCTCACTGGGAATGTATCTCATTTGTGATTAGACTTGTGCACAACGGAAAATTTTGTTTAGTTTCGGTTTGTTGTCATTCGTAAAATACATCATTTGGTTCTGTTATATTCATTATGTTACATTAATACGTTTTTGGATAATTCGTTATTATTTGTAGAGTGTCAAATTAATTTGTTTGTATTCGTTGAAATTCGCTATTTATGTATGTATAGACATTCGTGATAATGATTCGTAGTTTGGAAAGTCGTTTGTTTATTGAATCTTTTAACACACACAATGACAACGTCTCTTCTCCTTATCTCAAATACAATACAACACCCTTCTAACTTAGTTCTCAGGAATGCACTTTGCCAGTAATCCATCCTCCGGCACAAAATTAATTAGCTGATTGGACTATAATATTTACTTTGAGCTGACCTATTGTTTCATTAGATCTTTAAAGAATTAACGCATCATGTCGAATGCATTCAAATTCATTCGAATTCATTTGTTATATTTCTTTCGTATTCGTTGTAATTCGGTATTTTTTTATTCGGACATTCGGATGCATCCGAATGTCCGAAAGATGCAAAATTTGGCCGAATTTCGATTCGTTACGAAACCAATTGCACGTGCCTATTTGTGATCAGGAAATATCCTTGTGATGGGGTTTTAGTGTGACTGCGTTGTCCTGGCATATAGAAACAGAGGAAGAGAGGAAAGGCATTTTTTAGGAGAGCAGTAGAAAAGCAAAGGTAGGAAAAGATAAGTAAATTAAAATCAAGTATGGTAAGGGAGAAGACCTAGGGGTGAGGAAGAGGAAGGGTGCTGGGTGGCAGGGCTGGGAGGGAAGCTCCCAAAGCAGTTCCTTTTACATTGTACATTTATGAGAAAATAGTTCTGAATTGAGAAAATTATTTATACATGTGGCAATATAATAGGGGTATCTACCATAATGTTGTGCTACCAATGGTAGATGGTAGTGGGCTAACTCAGTGTGCCACTCAGCCATTGTGGGAGTAGGTGTCAAAATGTCTCAGAATCACATTCCTGGCTGTGAGTAGAAAGAAGCAGAGTAGGCATTTTTTGACTGTGGATAAAGCATGGAAATACGGTAATAGAAGGAGGCACAGGTTTATGTTTCCATTACCATGTCAAATACATGAAAAAATGCAGGACCAGAAGTAATGGATTGGTGGGCACGACTACAAATTGGAGCATTGTTCCCGAAGCCCTACCACATTTCCAATGTGTTGGGGGTAGAGTGAAAAATCTTAGGTTGTGTAAGCCCCTGTACACACGGTCGGAGATTTTGCCAACCAAATCCATCGGATTTTGCCCGTCGGATTTAGTCGGATTGTGTCCGAAACTGTTGCATACACACGGTCGGGCCAAGTTGGCGAAAAATCAGATCTTTCAGAACGTGATGACGTAATTTCGTTACGATGGGACTACATTCAGGCTAGTAGCCAATAGCTTTAATGTAGGAATTTGATCTAAGCATGCGTGGCACTTGGTCCGATGAAAATGCTCTACAGATGATCGGATTAGGTCCATCTGGCCCAGTTGGTCGGGAAATATTTCCAACATGTTGGAAAATTGGGTCGGACGGAGATTCGGATGGAATCAGTCCGATGCATACCACACACAGTCGGATTATCTGACGACATGGTCCAATAAGACTCATTCCGACAGATTCTCCGACCGTGTGTACAAGGGCTTAGGGTTGGCTTAGAATCATTTTAAGTGAAATTGATTAATAGATTTAAAAAAGCAATCCTTGTCCTTCCTGAAATGCAATCAATGAACAAAAATCACTTATGCATTGGTTCATGTAAAATAACCTTCATTTGTTAGTCAAATAGAATTTCTATTGAGTTTAGAAAAAAAAATGTATGTATATATATATATATATATATATATATATATATATATATATATATATATATATATATATATGTACAGGACGCTGTGGCTGGGTCCTGGAAGGACGCTATATTTCCCCTCTGTTTGGGTTGTGGTCTCTTTAAGGGAATAAAAATTGATTAACCCACCTGTTAAGGAAGTGTCTTTAAAAAACAAGACAGGAAGTGGTAGATGGGTGTGGAGGAGTGGAGAAGACATGGTGGATGGTGGATGGTGTTTATTTTGGACTGCAGCAACTGAAGTGGACAGCAGTGTCCTGTTTGGAAGGCTCCTGGCAGGGGAAGCTACCTGCCATCAAGATCAAGCTCTGTTTTGATAAGGACAGCTGTTCTGGACTTTGCAAGTCGGTGAGACTACAAACCTTTTTCCTTTTGTTTTTGGCTGCTGTAAGCTATTTAAGTTAATAGACCCTTTGTTGTATGAAAAGCCTGTGTCCTGCGATCTACCTGGTCCCCCGAACATTACAATATATATATATTTGGATATACCCCATAAAATGGAAAATTTCCTATCAAATACTTACCGTAATTTTTCTTTACGGATGGACTCCATGACAGCATACGTTTGGGTAGCTCCGCCCTCGCTCTTACCTCAAAGGATCCCACTCCCATACATTTTCAAGCTGAGCCTACTCAGAACATTGGGATAGAACTTCTGATGCCATGGAGTTCATCAGGAAAGGAAAATTACGATATGTATTTAATTTTAAATTTACCGTTTCCTGCACACTCCATGGCATCATACATTTGGGAACTAACTAGCCAAAAAAAAAAAAAACATGAATGGGATGCCGAAAAAGTCAAGTTTCAAACATATCACTTAGCCAACAGAAACCTGATGGATAGATATTTACAATATAAGGAAGTTAGCTACACCCCACAATGAGACAGACCGACCTTAATGGAAGATATGTCATCCCCCTACAAATATTCCTGGCACCCTTTCACAGGGAGCTCATGAAGTCTACACACCAAGCCCTAAGCTCTATAAAGCCCCATACATATGGGCCTAATGTCAGGAGATAAAAAAAAATTGTCTGGCATTCAGTCCCTCTGGATGTGTAAGAGAACTGTTGTGACACGTCAGGCACATGCACGTGCATATGCCCATACTATGGCTAATATAATTGTGCACAAGAAAACAAATATTCCCAGGTTTGCCAACGTGCAAGCACAAAAAAATGCTACACTCATGCAAGCACGTCGACAGTCTTCATTGGCACCAGACAGCCTATTTGAAGGGTACTCTGACTCCTGATCAGTGCTGGCTCGTCTTCAGCTGTTTCCTTGATCCCCTATTGAATTCAGCTTGACATCTGTTGCAGACCTGGCTTACCATTGACTTGAACTTGGATTTTGTTTATGCTTTTAATCATAAGTTCCTAACTTTGGCTTACTCCTGGCCTTGTTCCTGTCTGATGCCTTGGTACCTTGGTAGCTATCTGCAGACTAGGTGTCGGCAGGGGAGGGACTATTTCCTCTATTTTGGGTGCAGAAGAATACCTCCTCCACACCCACTCCTCATGCTGGCTGTGGCTCAAGTCCCAGCCAGTGTGTCCTCTATTGTGCCACCCCCCTGGCACCGTGGAGTGATCCCCCCTCCTCATGAGAGAAGTGTCAGTGAGGCGAGCGGCAGTGGCAGAACACAAAAAAGAAGTAGCTGGCATCATTGATATCGCATTTGAATGGAATCATTTGTAGACACTCCAGTCCAGGCAGCAGCAGGATCAGGGAAGAAGTGCCTCATGGGGCCCGGCTAAAAATTACACAGGTGTGTGCTTCCTTTGGGGGGGGGGATTCAAGATCTACAGTGCCACCCATGCCACCAATGCCATATTATGCTGCAGACAGTGCCACCCATGACGCTAATGTCATAATGCATGTGATGCCTGCAGAGACAGTGCCACCCATGCTGCCAATGGCATTATGCAATTGGCGGTATGTGTGGCACTGTCTGCAGCACAATATGGCATTGGCGGCATGGGTGGCGGTGTCAGCAAGTAGCACATGCGTTATGCCATTAGTGTCACAGCTGGTAGGGATGGCCTTGCGGTTCGCCCGGTGGTCTGTTCGCGGCAAATTTTGCTAGTTCGCGATTCGCCAAACCGGCAGACTTCTGGCGCTATTCACGGGGCGGACATATGCGTTTACATTGTGAAGAACTTTGACCCATGATGACACATCCATCATGGGGTACCGGACAGCCAACTGAGACATTTTATCACATGGACAATTGGAAATACCCCCTACCTTATAAATAGACCAGATCTGGCAGCCATTTTACATTCTGTCTTTTGTCAGTGTAGGGACAGAACTCTGTGTGGAGCAGGTACAGTCAGTTTAATCACTAGCTATTACTATTAGGCCCATAAAAGTCCTTTTAAGGACCGGTATAGGTGTACAGTATATAGGGTTGTAATACACTTAGAATATACTTTTTTTCAAATATACAAAGTATATTCTGGTGCACTGCTGCTGACTGTTGTGCTGCTGAGTGCACTGCTGACCGATTCAGCGGCTGTCTTTTGTCAGTGTAGGGAAAGGACGCTGTGTGGAGCAGGGACAGTCAGTTTAATCACTAGCTATTACTATTAGGTCCACAAAGGTCCTTTTAAGGATTGGTTTAGGTGTACAGTATATAGGTTTTTACACGTATAATATACTTTCTTTCAAATATAGAAAGTATATTATGGTGCACTGCTGACTGCTGTGCTGCTGAGTGCTCACCGATTCTGCAGCTGTCTTTTATCAGTGTAGGAATTGAGGGACAGTTTGGTGTTTTGGATTGTACACGTATAATATACTTTCTTTCAAATATAGAAAGCATATTATAGTGCACTGCACTGCTGTGCTGCTGACCGATTCTGCAGCTGTCGTTTCTCATTGTAGGGAGGGACAGTTTGCTCTTTGGAGAAGGGACAATCTGCAATTCACTAGCTACTAGCTAGCTACTATTAGGTCCACAAAGGTCCTTTTAAGGACTGGTATAGGTGTACTATTTGGTGTGCAGTATATAGGGGTGTAATACATGTATAAAATACTTGCAAATATAGAAAGCATAGTATAGTGCATTTCCACTGTGCAGCATTGTGACTGCTGAGCAGTTCTGCAGCGATACTACAAAGAGTGACAAACGCAATTAAAAAAAAAAGTATTATAACTGGTGTGATAGACCAGTGGTCCCCCAAAACTACAGATTGAAGCGGGGTGTTATATAACTTCTTCCACATACATACTGCACTTCTCTAGAGACTTTGGTCACAGGGTCATTTAAAAAATGACAGGCAGAGGAAGAGGCAGGCCCTTCCGCAGGGGTTGTAGGGGTAGGGCAGGAGCAACAGGCTTGAGCCAAAGTGGGAAATTGCAGAAGGTGCGTTTGATTACGTCAAAGGACGCACCAGACTTGGTTGAGTGGCTCACTCCGCCTTACTCTTCTGCACCCTCTTCATCCTCTCGATCTGCACCCTCTTCTTCACTCTCTGCTGTGTGCACTCCCAAAGACACTACCACCAACAACACCACCACCAACATATACCCTCCGTTTGAGTCACAGGAATTATTTTCCGATCCATCACAAGACATTGCCGATGTGTAGCCACTCTTGCCATTGGATCAGGAAGAGGAGGTAGCAACAACCACCACTCAGCAGTCTGACAACAGTACCCAGATCAGCCCAAGGAGGAGGTTGGTCCCCAGTGTTACTGCCTACTCCGAGATCTCTAATTACAGCGGTGGGGAAGGTGACATCGATGATAACGTGTCTAGTGATGTCACGTGGATGCTCACAAGAGAGGAAGAGGAGGGGAGTTCAGAGGACGATATGGATCAGTAGATAGGGAAGAGAAGCAGGTGGAACTTAGATTGCACAGGAGGGACAAAGCAGACTGCTAATGTATCAGGAGCGAGGCATCAACCATGTACGGTCACTTCTGGTGCTCCCAGGATGTCGGCACATGGCTCCGCAGTGTGGGCTTTTTCTAACGTGTCCGCTGCTGACAATAGTGTTGCCATCTGCAAGCTTTGCAGTCAATGCATAAGTCGCATAAGCCCAACACTCACCTAGGGATGACCGCCTTAAGAAGGCACATGAGCTGCCATCTCCGAGCCCAGTGGGAGCAACAGAACCCACAAAGCCACACTCCAGGCTCTCACCGTCCAGCCTCGTCTTCTACTTCTCCTTCTCCTCTCTTCTCACAATTGTCCTCCACTCCACCTTCCATCATGCCGTCCTCACGTTTTTCTGGAAAAAGGCAGGCTTCCGTGGGCCAAATGTTCGAGCATAAAAAAATGATGACGCCAGATAACCCTCTTGCCCAACGGTTGACAGCTGGCTAGTCCGAACTGATAGCCCGCCAACTACTGTTATATAAACTGGTGGACTCGGAGGCCTTTTGAAAATTTGTGGTCATTGGAACACAACAATGTAAGGTCCCAGGAAGAAAGTATTTCTCACAGAAGGGCATCCCAGAGCTATATGGCCACGTTCAGCGGCAAGTGAATGTATCTCTGGCACACAGTGTCGGTGCCAAGATACATCTGACCACAGACACATGGTCTAGCAAACACGGGCAGGGAAGGCATATCACTTTTACTGTTGTCAGGGCTGGCTTAGCCCTTCCTCCTCTGGGCTGGCCGCGCAGCTGTCGGCTAATTTCCAGCTCTCCTCTCTTTCCACAGTTACCAGCTGTTCCCGATGATGCTCGTCTGACCTGCCTATTTAAAGCCTTCCTGCTCACTTTTTCATTTGCCTTCGCATTGGTCACATCACAGGGAACCATCTCCTGCTGTTTGTTTCAAGACTGGCTTGCTGACACCCCACCGGGCTTCTTATCCTGCTTGTGGTTGCTCTTCTTGTATCCCTGACTTCCGGACTGGCTGACCACCCAATCTGGCTACAGGACTCTGGCTATGCTTGACTACGCTTTTTTCTATTTACCTTTTTATTTTTATTAATAAACAAGTGTGATTTGATTGTACTTCTGTCTCAGTCTGTTTCATGGTTTCTGACAGTACGCGAAGGCCATGAATTCAGAAGATACAGTCAATCCACTTGTTGGTAATATTTTTTCAATATTGGATGAGCAAGATCACCGCATGGATCAGTTTGCCTTGGCGTTACAAACGCTCCTGAATTGCATGGCTCACCTGGAATCCCCCACGGTAGCTGCTCCGGTACAACCTGAGTCACAGGCCGTCTCTGCTGCTGCGCTAGTCTCTGTGCAGGCACCCGTCTCGAGTATTGCCTCTATAAGAGGTATGTCTGGTTCTGCTCCACTTTTGGGGGTTTTTGGGGGCGATCCAGTTCAATGCAGAGGGTTTCTCAATCAGGTTGAGATGTACTTCGAAATGCTGCCCCAGGCGTTTCCCACTGACAGAAGCAAAGTAGGTTTCATGATATCTTTGCTTTCTGAGAGAGCCTTGGCCTGGGCTAACCCTCTATGGGAGACGCAAAAACCTGTTGTCTTGAGTTACCCTCAGCTTGTGGCCTCTTTTAAAAGGGTTTTTGACGTTCCCGTACGTTCCACTTCTGCTGCCAAATGCCTCATTTCCATTGAACAGAGAACGAGAACTTTTGCCGACTATGCCATTGAATTCCGTATTCTGGCAGCAGAGGTTGCTTATAACAATGAGGCCCTCGTAGCTGCTTTTTCTCATGGTCTCTCGGATTCCATCAAGGATGAGATAGCAGCCCGAGATATACCCACTGAGCTGGAGAGCTTGATCTCATTTGCCATCCTCATTGACTCCTGACTCAGAGAAAGACTTTCTCCTAAGGAGCGCTTGCGGAAGCCTCCTGTACGTTTCCCTCTGAGCTTTGTAGTCCCACCCATGCCTCCCTCACCTCCCATGCCTCCTGGTACCGAGTTGGTCAGTGAAGATGAACCCATGCACCTGGGCTTCACGTGTCTCTCTGCGGATGAGAGAGCCTTTAGGAGGAGGGAGAGATTGTGCCTTTATTGTGGCCAGGCAGGTCACTTTTTGAAGTCTTGTCCTACCCGTCCAGGGAACACCCGAACCTTGAGGTCCTGTCATGGACAGACCTTAGGTGGCGTTGTTTCGTCCCCAGCTATCTAGAAAGATAAGCCCCTGGTTTTGGTCACCCTTTCTTGAGCTGAGACGTCCATCGAGATACAGGCTCTACTCGACTTTGGGGCTGCATGCCTGTTCATTGATGCTGCATTTGTTTTGCAGCACTCGATTCCGCTGCAGCTGCGTGACGCTCCACTTGCCATTGAGGCTCTTGATGGGAGACCTTTACAGCCTGCCCATGTGACTCATGAGACGGTTCCATTGTCCATGGCTGTAGGGGCTCTTCACCATGAGATAATCCAATTCCAAGTTATTTCCTCATCCAGATTTCCGCTGGTTATTGGTTATCCTTGGTTACAGAGGCACAACCCCTCTTTTGATTGGCTCCTGGTCACCACAATGCAGTGAGACATGCTTCCTGAAGGTATCCAAGTTCCTGTGCACCGCTTCTCTCCCTTCCTTGCCAGAGTACCGTGATATTGGCGATGTCTTTGATAAAGGTCAAGCTGGTAGTTTGCCTCCACACCGGCCTTGTGATTGCGCAATTGACCTTCAACCTGGTGACATACCTCCTCGTGGCCGGATTTACCCTTTGTCGGTCTTGGAGGATAAGGCCATGGAGGAGTATGTTGCTGACACACTTTCTCGTCTCCTGCTGGTTTCTTCTTTGTGAAAAAGAAGAGCGGTGAACTGAGACGTGTATAGATTATAGGGGTCTCAATCGTGTCACGATTAAGAATGCCTACCCGATTCCATTGATTACAGAGTTATTTGACCGCCTCAAGGGAGCAACGGTTTTTATAAAGCTTGACCTGAGAGGGGCATACAATCTCATGCGCATTAAGGAGGGCGACGAGTGGAAAACTGCGTTTAATGCCAGAACAGGCCATTATGAATACCTGGTAATGCCTTTTGGCCTTTGTAATGACCTGGCAGTTTTCCAGGAATTTATTAATGATGTCCTCCAAGATTTTTTGCAATTGTGTGTGGTGGTTTATCTCGATGGTATCCTCATATTTTCCAAGTCCCTGGAGAGCCACCACACAGATGTCTGTCGTTTACTTCAGAAACTAAGAGAGAACAATCTCTATTGTAAACTGGAGAAGTGCGAGTTCCATCGTGAACAGGTTACATTCCTGGGTTATGTCATTTCCACTGCTGTTTTTTTCGATGGACCCAGAGAAACTGTCGGCAGTCCTACAGTGGCCTTGACCCATGGGTTTACATCCTCTGCAGCGTTTCCTGGGCTTTGCCAACTACTATCGGAAGTTTATTCGTAACTTCTTGTCTCTGGTCAAGCCTCTGACTGATATGACCGGAAAAGGACGGTAACCCACAGAGTTGGTCTCCGGAGTCCATTAAGGCCTTTGAGACTCTCAAGACTACCTTTGTTTCTGCTCCTGTGTTGGCACATCCTGATCCTACGTGGCCTTTTATCCTATAAGTTGATGCTTTTGAGACGGGAGTTGGCGCCCTTCTGTCTCAACTTCTTAACTCTGAGAGTGCTATGCATCCATGTGGCTACTTTTCCAAGAAATTATCACCTGCTGAGTGCAATTATGAGATTGGTGACAGAGAGCTGTTGGTGATCATTTTAGCCCTGAAAGAATGGCGACATCTCCTTGAAGGTACCACTGTGCCCTTTCTTATTCCTACTGACCATAAGAATCTTACATTCTTGTCTGAGGCTAAGCGACTCTATCCCAGAAGGGCGCGATGGGCTCTTTTCTTGTCAAGCTTTAATTACATTGTCTCATTCTTACCCGGTACTAATAATGTAAGGGCTGATGCCTTGTCACGACAATTTTCCTCCACTTCCAAGTCGGAGTCGGTTCCGGTTCCTATGATTCTTCCTGATTGTATCTTGGCTACGGTTTGCACCAGTCTTACTTCTCCTTTGGGTGACAAAATTCTTGCTGCTCAGGTCCATGCTCCTCCTGATAAACCTTGTGACCGCTGCTTTGTCCCAGAGAGTCTCCGTACTGCAGTGATTCAGACTTAACATTCTCCCAAGGCAGCTGGCCATCCTGGGAGGAATCAACTAATTTGGGCCATCTCCCAACAATTATGATGGCCTAGTCTATGGGCTGATGTTACTGCCTTCGTAGCTGCCTGTCCCATGTGTGCTCAGAGTAAGACTTCACGACACCTTCCAGTGGGCCTCCTACAACCCATACCCAATGGAGAGAGGCCCTGGACTCACCTGTCTATGGATTTCATTGTGGAATTGCCCAACTCCCAAGGCAACACTGTTATCCTTATGGTGGTTGACCGGTTCTCAAAGATGTGTCATTGTATTCCACTTAAGAAGTTGCCCACCTCTAAGGAACTGGCTTCCATTTTTGCTCGGGAGATCTTTCGCTTACATGGGCTACTCAAGGTGATTGTCTCGGATAGGGGCAGTCCGTTTGTCTCCCGGTTCTGGCGAGCTTTTTGTGCACAGTTGGGAATCCAGCTTGCGTTCTCTTCTGCGCATCAGCCGCAGTCCCATGGGGCCGCAGAACGAGCCAATTGGTCCTTGGAGCAATTCCTACATTGCTATATTTCAGAACATCATAACAACTGGTCTGACCTATTACCTTGGGCAGAGTTTGCTCACAACAGTGGCTTGAATTCTGCCTCCAGATTGTCTCCGTTTATGGCGAATTATGGTTTCCATCCTTCCATGCTGCCTGACTCGTTTGTTCCGCAGAGTATTCCTGCGTTAGAGGAGCATCTCCGTGGTCTTCGTTCCACTTGGGTACAAGTCCAGGAGGCTTTGCGTCATGCTGATGATAAGTATAGACTCCATGCTGACCACAGATGCCTGCCTGTGCCTTCCTACCAGGTTGGGGACAGGGTCTGGCTGTCATCTCGCAACCTCCGGCTTTGTGCTCCCTCAATGAAGTTTGTACCTCGGTTTATTGGGCCGTTCTGTATCCTTCGTAGGATTAACCCAGTAGCTTACGTGTTGGACCTTCCTCCTAGTATGCGCATCTCTAATGTGTTTCATGTCTCCTTATTGAAACCGTTGGTCTGCAACCGATTTACCACCTCGGTACCACGTCCTCACCCTATTCTGGTTGAGAACCATGAGGAGTATGAGGTACAATCCATTGATGACTCCCGTAGGTTCCATGGGCGCATACAGTAACTGGTGCATTGGAAGGGGTACGGTCCGGAGGAACGCTCCTGGGTTTCATCCTTTGACGTTCATGCCCCTGTTCTCCTCCGCGAGTTCCATAGACAGCTTCCTCTCAAGCCCGATGGCCCTGCGAGGGAGAGGGGTCATTAAGGTGGGGGGTACTGTCAGGGCTGACTTAGCCCTTCCTCCTCTGGGCTGGCCGCTCAGCTGTTGGCTAATTGCCAGCTATCTTCTCTTTCCACAGTTACCAGCTGTTCCCGATGATGCTCATCTGACCTGCCTATTTAAAGCCTTCCTGCTCACTTTTTCATTTGCCTTCGCATTGGTTACATTACAGGGAACCATCTCCTGCTGTTTGTTTCAAGACTGGCTTGATGACATCCCACCTGGCTTCTTATCCTGCTTGCAGTTGCTCTCCTTGGATCCCTGACTTCTGGCCTGGCTGATTACCCGATCTGGTTAATGAACTTTGGACTGGCTGACTACCCGATCTGGCTACAGGACTCTGGCTATGCTTGACTACGCTTTTTTTCTATTTACCTTTTTATTAATAAACAAGTGTGATTTGATTGTACTTTTTTTTCATGGTTTCTGACAACTGCCCACTGGGTGAACCTTCTGATGGCCGTCAAGCATGTAATCCGGGGCACCTGTTTGGTTTTACCGCCATGGATTGCATGCAGGCCTGGCTCTTCTGCTCCTCCTCCTACTCCATCCTCCTCCCTCTCCTCCTCGGCTGACTCCTCCTTTTCCATTGCTAGCGCCTCTTCCACTGCGCCGCCCAAGATCCCCAGAACCTATTCGACATGCTAGGTGAGACGTTGCCATGCTGTGCTGCGTCTGTTGTGCCTGGAAGCCAAGAGCTACACTGGCCTTGCACTCCTTTCAGCTTTGCATTCACAGGCAGATCAGTGGCTAACACCACTCAATTTGACAGTTGGTAAAGTGGTGTGTGACAATGGTGCCAATCTGCTTAACGCATTGAAACAGGGCAAAATTACACACGTGCCATGCATGGCACACGTCTTAAACATGGTCGTGCAGGGATTCGTTGTCAAATACCCTGGGGTCCAGGACATCTTGTGGCAGGCAAGGAAAATCTCGGCCCATTTCAGGAGATCTTACACGGCCATGGCTCACCTTGCTGACATTCAGCGGCAACGCAGTTTGCCGGTCAGACGTCTTATTTGCGATTGCCCGACCAGATGGAACTCAACCTTCTATATGCTTGATAGGCTTCTCCAGCAGAAACGTGCAGTTAATGACTACCTGTACGAATTCTGCGGCAGAACAGGTTTTGGGGAGGTTGTTTGTTTTCACCGCGCCAGTGGCTGCTCATGCGCGAGGCATGCCGACTTCTGCGGCCATTTGATGAGATCACCAAACTGGTCAGTCGCAGCCATGGTGCCATCAGTGACATCGAACCTTATGCCTTCTTTATGGAGTATGCATTGCATCGTGTCATTGATCAAGTCATGGAGGAGCAGGAGCAGGAAGATGAGGAAGTCACAATGCTGGATGAATTCCCAGGGGGGCTACTCTATCTGAGACAAGTCAATAACAGGAGTCTTAAGAGGAGTCAGAGGAGGATGGTGCCGGGTGGATGAGGAGGAGCAAGAAGAGCATGCTTTAAACCTTTCTGGGATCCCTGTTGTTGTGCGTGGATGGGGAGAGGAGAACGAGGAGGACAACATTATCCTGGATGGTGAGCAGGAGCCAGGCCACCACACCGCTTCCAGTTTAGTGCAAATGGGGGCCTTCATGCTCCAGTGTTTTAACATGGACCCACGTATAAAAAGCATAAAGGTCAAGGACCAGTACTGGGTGGCAAAGTACTTAGACCCCCGGTACAAACACAAAATGGCGGAAATGTTACCACCATCACAGAGGACTGTCAGAATGGAGCACTTACAGGCCTTGATTTGAGAAATGCTGTATTCTGCTTTTGCGTGCGCTGGCAGAGGAGGAATTCCCACTTCCAGAGAAAGAGTTGCAGGTACCAATCCAACAGCGCCTGCAAGAAGAGGGCGGTTGGAAGATGTGTTGGTGACTTCTGATATGAGGTAATTCTTTCAGCTGACCCATCGACAGGTCTCATCTGGATCCAGCATCAGGGAACTCCTAGACCGACAGGTGTCCGACTACATCGGGTTAACGGCCGATGTGGACGCTCTGAGAAGTGATGAACCCCTGGACTACTGGGTGGGCAGGCTTGACCTCTGGCCAGAGCTTGCCCAATTTTCAATGGAACTGTTGGCTTGCCCCTCGTCCAGTGTCCTGTCCGAAAGGACGTTCAGCGCAGCAGGTGGGATTGTGACCGATAAGCGCGTTCGCCTAGCTCACGACAGTGTTGACTACCTCACATTTATAAAAATGAATGAGGCATGGATCTCAGAGGAATTCAACACATGTGACCAGTAGACCATGTATATGCATAACTCTGTAAACGATTTATTTAATCTAGCACACAGACCTTTTTTCTACCTTTGGCTCACTTCCTTGTACAAAAAAAGCACACTGTACTATATGCCCGTACCCTCCTGTTTGAAGAGGTTGAGCGATGTCATATTTTTGGGTCCCACAGCGAGTTACTGGTATCAGTGCTGGTGTCAGTGCTCTCTATCTCGGTGCCGGTGTGGTGTCAGTGCTCTCTATCTTGGTGCTAGTGTCAGTGCTCTCTATCATAGTGCTGGTGTGGTCTTAGTGCTCTCTATCATGGTGCTGGTGTAAGTGCTTTCACGGTGCTGGTGTCAGTGCTCTCTATCAAGGTGATGGTGTCAGTGCTATCTCGCTATCTCAGTGCTGGTGTCAGTGCTCTCTCTCTATCTCGGTGCTGGTGTGGTGTCAGTGCTCTCTATCTCGGTGCTGGTGTGGTCTCAGTGATCTCTATCACGGTGCTGGTGTCAGTGCTCTATATCACGGTGCTGGTGTCAGTGCTCTCTATCTAGAGGCTGGTGTGGTGGCAGTGTTCTCTATCATGGTGCTGGTGTCAGTGCTCTCTATCTTGGTGCTGGTGTGGTGTCAGTTCTCTCTATCATGGTGCTGATGTCATTGCTCTCTATAACGATGCTGGTGTCAGTGCTCTCTATCTCAGTGCTGGTGTCAGTGCTCTCTATCATAGTACTGGTGTCAGTGCTCAGTCTCTATCGCGGTTCTGGTTTCAGACAGTGAGGGAGATCGCAGCGGAGAAGCCAATCAGCAGGCAGTGCCAGCACCATGGCTGAGGATCAGCACTGGACTGGCACCTCCGAACCACTGCAGTGGAGCCCTGCATAGGTGGGGGTAAGGGTTGGGCAGAGGGAGGGGCTCAAGCAAAGGTTGACACACTGGGACATTGGCACATGACTGCCCTGCCCTGACTGTGGCACTGATCATCTCCTGCTCCCCCTTCATAGCCTGCCTTGACCTTGCCTCTCCTCCATGGCCTTCATGCGCTCCTGAATTGTCAAAATTTCACAGATAAAAAAAGAATGCTTGTCGTTGTCAATCCCAGATTCACTTATGACCTGGAGGTTTTTAAGGTTCGCCTGCCATTAAAGTCAATAGGGTCCGTGAAGGTTCGCGAACTTTTGGCCGTGTTCGCGAAACGTCCCGTTGGAAGTTCATCCATCACTAACGGCTTGCACTGTTTGCAGCACGTTACGGCATTGGCGGCACTGTCTGCCGGTAGCTCATGCATTATGGTCCATAACGCTTGTGCTGCCTGCAGAGACAGTGCCACCCGTTCCACCAATGCCGTAATGTGCTACAGACAGTGTCACCCATCTGAGTAAAGCTGTAGCTTGTAAGCATGCTCAAAGTATTCCAATATCCAAAGCATAGGACCAGTTATTCTTAATGGTACTGCATATAAGAGGAAACAATCTTTTGTTCTCATAAGATGCAAAAGCCACCTCAGATTGCAACCTAGTATGGATATAAACACTACCCATACTAGGCAGAATTCAAACAATGATTCCTCATGGTCCAAGGCACAGATCATGACACACCTCCTGACTGAGGAGAAAACCCTTAGAGAGGCTGCCTTTATGGCCGAGCCTTTACTCAAAACTGGACTGAAATAGATCCCTTCTGGAGCAGCAAGCTGCAAAAGTCCCTTACCATACCCGGACATCATGGGAACTTCTTCCCGAAGCTCATCGGCATCTCAGTCCAGATCCCCGAGAGACGAGACCGGTAGGATCTCCCAGAACATACCGGAGATGTTCCAATTGTACAGCTCTAATATGGCCGCCACGCGCAGTCAATCCTCACAGGCCGCACAAACCGCCAGCTCTGCGCAAAGGAGTGCTCCGAGAATGGATGATGTCATTCTCACTCCCCATCACCAGCCGAGCCTCCAGGACTTGAGATCCATAGCAGAGGATATCAAAGAGTCTCTCACCGCGGCCCTGACTGGGGCGACAGCGGACCTGCGGATCGACCTACAGGCCATGGCGTCTCGTGTTCAGGATGTGGAAAAAAACACGACAACCCACTCATCGATTCTGCGGAGATCCTGTCAGATTATTGATACTCACACCTTACAACTACGCGACCTTAACCGTCACACCGAGGACCTTGACAACCGTGGCAGGTGCCATAACATTCGCCTACGAGGTCTCCCGGAATCGCCTGACCCGGATAGCCTGCCCACCGAAGTCACAAGCTTATTCAACACCATTCTTGAGAGGCCGCTTGACTCTCCGATTGGCATGGAATGCGTGCACAGAGCCCTACACCCTAAGGGGAAAGAGACAGACCCACCCCATGATGTAGTGTGCTGTGTAATCGACTACAACCTGAAGGAAGAGATTCTACATAGAGCAAGGCGGGTGCCAGGACCGCTTACTCATAATGGAGCCACCATCTCTTTATTTCAAGACCTTTCCGCCATAACTCTGCAGAGGCGTAGAGAACTCCACCCCTTGCTGGAAACTCTTCGTGCTAAAGGCATTCCATATCGATGGCGGTTCCCTTTTGCTCTATCCGCCACCTCAGGAGGGAGAACCGTGCTACTGCGAGTACCGGAAGATCTTCAACACTTCTGTGACACGCTTGCTATACTCTTTACAGATGTCCCAGATTGGTACGTGGAGTTTCGACCCCCTACGGACAGATGCACACAAGCTCCCCAGGAACCCATGGAATACCAGGATTCTCGCCTCAGGAGACGCCACCAGGAGTTCACCATCGGAACCCAGAGCTCATCATACCCGACTCAGAGTGGATCCAGGTACCAGCCCTCAGAGAACACCGCTACCCAGGAGAGCTCGCAGAGACCGTTGAGTGAGACCTGTTGTACAACCTGTCTACTTGATTGCCTGCTTCTTCCTTTCTTTCTGCCTTTTTCCTCCACGCTCTTGCTGACTACCTTGCTTACTTGTCCCTATCTCTCTCATCTTACTGCTTGCTTTACTAACTGTGACTCCCCTGCTGCCCCCCTTGCTATGGTCCTCATCTTCTAAACGGACTAGATATGAAATCTACATCATTTTAAATTTGGTGTTTCACATACTGCATATCTCTACATCTACTAACTTTCCAGTTTTGAATTTTATCCTGAGCCACACTGTGGACTCCGGCTTGACTCTTTCAGTTATTAGGACCCCTCCATTCCACTGTGTACTAGTGCTAACAAGATCATTGTGGATCAGTATTTGTCCCTGTTCTGATGCTGGACGCTCCCATACGAGTCATTGGGCGTTAGGATGCACTAGATCAAGTTGCTTTACTTTTCTGGTGACCTCTTTCGCTCGTACATATGGAGGTTATCGCTGGGGTTACTTTCTTCACGTAAATGTACACCTGTTCCCCTAATGCGTATTGTGTTATGTGATCGGTGTGGGGGAGATGGGGGATTGGAGCTCTGCTGAGACCGACAAGTGCTATAGCTTTTAGCGGCACTGAGATTAATGCTCGCCCGCACTATAATGGCTGCTAGAACCACTCTAAATTCCTATAGGCAGTCTTATCTGTTCGTACACCAATGCTCCTAGGTATGCTTCCCAGGTCTCAGCATACGCACGCGGCATGCAAGGTCTCCACCTCTGCCCCCCCCCCCCACGGAGTGGGTCTGTTTAGCATTTTACTTGTTATTGTTTAATGTTAACTATAACTCATGCAACCGGATGGTTGAATATGTTCTGATGTATTAGAGGGGGCGCTTCAGCAGGTACCCTTTTTTTTCTTTTTTTTGGATTCTGCCTCGGTTTCTTTTTCCGGATTTTTGAGTTAAGGAATTCTAAGACATAGGTAGTAGGAAAATTACCTCTGACGTGTAACAGGTGCTTTGACCTCATGCTTACCCCGGGGATATCACCGGGAGGGGATGTTGCTGAGTTTACTGTTAGCAACGTCCCTTTTGTCCATTTCTCTAGGGGAGCCCATTTACTCTTAACACTGTTGTTTCTTTGTTTGACAGGTTGGTCATCCCTCCAGCCTTACCCTCAGGTTAGAACTAAAAATCGTTCTTTGTTTCATTTAATGGCTGTATTTCACCTCCCCGCCCTGATTGCTACCATCAGTTTAGGTCTCCCAGGCGAGCGGATGGTTCTGTGTTCAAGTGGGTTGAAATTTATCCTTTTTGTCATTTTCCCTGTTACAGAAAGCTGCACGCCTCAGTGCTGGACAGTGAAAATGCCACTAACGGCTTTGTGGTCTAACACATCCAAGTACACATTCATAGAACATACCTGAAAATGCTCACATAATTCCATGTATCACCCCTTAGCTAGCCTCTCTAACTGCAGGATTCCTGGTTGCTCAGGACCCTTTTTGGATTCCTCGGTCAGCGGGATATGAGATGTACACCCCTTTTCACTTCTTTGGTTGCCTTCGACCTTCACCCCTCACGGCTTAGATATTGCCGACTTTACACCCAGATTGCCCACCGATTATCTCCGGACTCTGGCCGCACAGTACCACTTTGCGATCAGTTGTGGAAGTGCAAGCAGGTCTTACACTTCACCGATTCACCTTCCGGGAGGCTCTCCCATTACCCACCTGTAGCCTCCTGTCCTCAAGTGTATTATCCGTAGTGACACAGTTTTAAACCACCCTACATCAGGAGGTAGTGGACGTTTTTCTTCTCCGGTATACTGCTCATCCTTTTCTGTGGGACCACTTCCCCTTTCTAAGAGAAGCCCCCTTATCCCATTAGGCTCCTCCCAAGCACATCCAGGCGAGACTCCGGTTAACTGCCCTTAGCCCTACACTTTAGTGCTACATCCCCCCCCCCCCGGTTGAGTGGCAACCGTATTATTTCCTTCGATCTTATTCATTGTTCGGCACCCTCCCCATAGGCATGCTATTTTACAAAGGGTCGTTCCTACGATATTACCTGGCTCATAATATGGCTCCTATGCACCAATTGAATGCTCAAGACTCCATTAAATTAGTTTCACTTAACACAAGAGGACTCAACTTACCCGAGAAGCGGTCTCAAGTGTTACTTTTCACGCATAAATGCAGGGCTGATATAGTCTTCCTACAGGAAATACATTTTAGGACTAACTATACCCCCAAACTCTCTAACTATCGTTATCCATCGGTCATACATGCCACTAACCCTACATCAAAATCTACAGGGGTTTCGATCCTCATATCGAAACACTGCCCGCTCCAGATTGTGGACACCGTCCTGGACCCAGAGGCGAGGTTTATTTTTGTTAAAGGCAGACTGAGGGGCAAACTTATCACTTTAGCCAACATTTATGCCCCCAACTCAGGGCAATCCTCTTTTTTTCAGAACGACCTTGTCCAAGCTCGCCTCTTTCCAGGAGGGAGTCCTCATTGTGGGAGGGGACTTCAATGTCACCCTTAACCCACTCCAAGACTCTTCTAACGGTACCTCTTCGATTCCGTACAAAGCATTACGCACTATCAAATCACATTTACAAGACTTATGCCTTCATGATTCCTGGCGTACATTGAACCCCCAAGGAAAGGACTATTCCTTTTTTTCTACCCCTCACAATCGGTACTCCAGATTGGATTATCTATTTCTATCGCAAAGAGACTTACCGTGCCTCCACAACGCCTCTATAGAGGCAATGTATATTTCTGATCATCACCCAATATCTATGACCTTACAAATTGCAGATAACCCCCACACACCACCAATTTGGTGATTAGATCCCTCCCTGCTTTCTGATCCGGTAATTGCAGCGTCCATTCAAGACAACCTAACCAATTATTGCAAAGAGAACTACTCCCCAAATATAGATCCCATGTCGGTATGGGAAGCCCACAAATGCATAATTCGTGGGGAGTTCATAGCAGCGGCGGCAAAGAGGAAAAGAGAGAGAAATAACCATATAGCGCAGCTTACCAACCGCATTAAAACATTGGAACAAGCCCACAAACTTTCCAGACTCAGAGACACCCTTGCTGACCTAAATCAAGCACGGCAAGATTTGCTCCAGATTTTGAATGCCCAAATCAAGAGGAATTATATGCTTTCACGTAAATTATTTTACGAATATAGCAATAAATCTGGTAAACTGCTTGCCAGAGCACTTAGAAAGCAAACGGCCACTAGAACTATCCATTCCATCACGGATCCCAAGGGTAACAAAGTATTATCTAACCAAATGATTGCAGACCAATTTGTTCAATATTATTCCAAATTATATAACATCAGGAGGACCAGGCACACAGAAGGTGTTTAATTAATGATTTAATTCATTGACATCGGACAAACCACCCCCCAGAGACTTGCTTAGGGCTCATATAATGGTAATTCCAAAACCCAACAAAGATGAAGTGCAGGTGTCGAACTACAGACCCATTTCGTTACTTAATGTGGATCTGAAGATATACGCAAAAATGTTAGCTAATCGCCTTCTCTTCTGGAACAATACCTCCATCACTTATTTAGGCATTCAGCTACCTGCTAGTCTGGGAAACTTGTACTTGGCCAACTTTGTCCTCTCCTCCAAACCATCAAGACAGACCTCGAAGCCTGGTCCACTGGACTATTTTCTTGGTTCGGTAGAGCCTCAATTATTAAAATGAACGTCCTGCCTCGCTTGTTATATCTTTTTCAAACGATCCCAATAAAGCTACCTCTGGCCTTCTTTAAATCGTTTCAGTCTCTCTGTACCAATTTTATTTGGAAGGGACAAAGAGCCAGGTTGAGTTTTTCCAGACTGACCCTACCGAAAGTTAAAGGAGGTATTAGCCTCCCTGATATCAAGAAATATTACTGGGCTAGTCACTTGGCCAGAATTGTAGATTGGAATGTCCACTCGGATACTAAAGCTTGGATACAAATAGAGAACGCCTTTTCCTTATCCCCGCTTAAACTTTTACCATGGTTACACCCTGAACATGTCCCTCAAGCCTGCAAACTACACCTGCTAATTGCAGGTACTTTACAAGCGTATCGTTCGGCTTGTCACGCCCATCACATTTCCAGTCCTCAAAGCCCAATGACCTCGATAAAACATAATCCGGCATTCCCGGCAGGACAATCTGATGCTTTTCTCTCTGGTATATGGCACACACCCGACATTAGGGCTCAACACTTTTTTTCCAATTCTAGACTCCTATCTATTTCGGATCTCCCTACACAACCTTCGGGACGCTCTTTCCCACTGTGGGCCTATCTACAAATCAGACATTTCTTGATGAACCGCCAATCAAAACCCGATTTGGCCAGGCAGCTTACGCCATTTGAAACATTATGCAACCAATCGGAATCGCAATGTCATTTCTAGTATATATGCGCTATTCTTTTCAACACACAGCCCGAAAGCCAACTTGGCAGTTTACAGCTGGGAAACTCATTTATCTCTGTCCTTGACAGATTCTAATTGGTCAAACATTTATACTCACATTCATAAAGGTTCCTCCAATGTTTCTGTACAGGAAAATAGTTTCAAAATTTTCACTAAGTGGTATCTCACACCTATCAAACTACACAAACGTGATCCCAACATATCTCCCACTTGCTGCAGATGTGCAGATAGCGACGTATCATTCTTACATATTTGGTGGACCTGTCCCTGGCTTCAACCTTTCTGGAGGGAGATACACCGCCTTATCTGCCAAATCACCATGCTCCCTATCGAATTCTCCCCCGCACAAATGCTTCTCCATTACTCTGCACTTCTGCTGAAAACATATTATAGCTCTCTCACATTGCCTTTGTTAAACGCCGCAAAGATGTGTATTCCTCCATTATGTAAATCCACTACACCGCCCTCAATCTCTGATTGGATTAAAAGAGTCTTAAATATAGGTGAAATGGAAAATTTGATCTGTCAAGCTAAAGACACCCCTTCTAAATATTGGGCAACATGGGCTTGCTGGCATCACTTCCGAACTTCAGCTGAATGTCACCAACTGTTAACCGGAGTCCCACCGCCTGGAGATTCAGATACACCAACTTTTCACAAAAGTCGTTTCCATCATGGAAATTCCTGATCCCTTTAGTCCCCTAGAGCTTGCTAAGCATACCGCGCATGGGCTTCATCCACCTAACTCTTGTTACACTGTGATCCCTGACATCCCCACCATTCGATCCCTAGGTAGACACCTTCTAAAGACGCTGATCTAGTAGATCTATCTTAAGACAATGAAAGGATTTCTCTGAATGCTTTGGAGTTCTCTTAACCTTTGTTATGTGAACCGTGTCTTATAGCTTAACTAATACTCTGATCGTCAACCCTGCTTTTTGATAGTTGTTTAACTGTTACATGTTGATGCATATGTTTTATGGATCTGCTAATTTCATTTGTTAGCACTGCTTCTGAGCCATCTTACTCTGTTCTGAAGTTCTTTTGTACCTGTATTCTATGTACTTCACGTAAACTTCAATAAAAGATTTTTGAAAAAAAAAAAAAAAAAGCCTACTATCAGGTGATAAAAGGCAAAGGGAGCATAAAAGAGTAGGACAGAAAACCAGAATGTTGAAAACAACTTCCAGATAGGGGAGTTACACTGGAAATATCTCTGCAGCACAGAAGATGTACCGTATATACTCGAGTATAAGCCGAGATTTTCAGCCTCTTTTTTGAGGCTGAAAGTGCCCCCCTCGGCTTATACTCGAGTCATCGCTGTCTGCCCGCTCGATCAGCGTGTCGAGCAGACAGACAGCGGCCATTCTATCATTCAAAAGCCGCGCCTCCGGCTCCGCCTTCGCCTGTGATAGGCGGAACACTGAATTTCCCAGCAGCCTGTGTTCCGCCTATCACGGACATCGTATCATCCTCGTACTACGGACGAGGATGATACGATGTCCGTGATAGGCGGAACACAGGCTGCTGGGAAATTCAGTGTTCCGCCTATCACAGGCGAAGGCGGAGGCTTTTGAATTTTACAATGGCCGCCGAGGCGCCGACGAAGAGGGCACGGGACGGAGGCAAGGCAAGGCACGGCACGGGACGGGACGGGACGGGACGGAGGCAAGGCAAGGCACGACACGGGACGGAGGCAAGGCACGGCGGCAAGGCACGGCACGGGACGGAGGCAAGGAGGCAAGGCACGGGACGGAGGCTCGGGACAAAGGCTCGGGACACAGGTAGGCTGGACACACACACACACACACACACACACACACACACACACACACACACACACACACACACACACACACACACACGGATGGATGGAGACACACACACACAGGGATGGATGGATGGAGACACACACACACAGGGATGGATGGATGGAGACACACACACACAGGGATGGATGGATGGATGGACACACACAGGGATGGATGGATGGATGGACACACACACACACAGGGATGGATGGACGGACACACAGGGA
This sequence comes from Lithobates pipiens, assembly GCF_037356315.1. Taxonomy (NCBI): domain Eukaryota; kingdom Metazoa; phylum Chordata; class Amphibia; order Anura; family Ranidae; genus Lithobates; species Lithobates pipiens. The sequence goes on from NW_027507748.1 coordinate 78,697,378, forward strand.
TGGACGGACACACAGGGATGGACGGACACACAGGGATGGACGGACACACACACAGGGATGGACAGGCATGTCTCACCCTCGGCTTATACACGAGTCAATAAGTTTGCCAGTTTTTTTGGGGGTAAATTGGGGGCCTCGGCTTATATTCGGGTCGGCCTATACTCGAGTATATACGGTATTACTGTGCCAGCACCCAAGGCTAAATCTGCCTGTTTGCAAGATATGAATAGCTGGGTGCATGATTAGCAATGGAGAAAAAAACCCTTTCAGGAAGTCTTGAAGAAGTCACGTAACGGTGACGAATGCGCAAAGGAAGGAAGTGAGAGAGACACTAGGAAGGACATTGGAACGCACCGTTCGTTACTCTGCTTGTTGCTCTATTACTGCAGTTTTTATTCACTCAGAATGTGAGTACCCTGTCACTATACTTAAATAAAATTCAATTGGTTGAAACTACTACACTATGGGACATTATCTCTTTATCTTGTGAGGCATACCTATCCCAGGAACAGGAGCCAGTTACCCACCTATACTATTAAGGCTGTAACCTCACAGCCGTGAGGTAAGGGCACATCCATCCACGTATTGGATAAATAGGAGGATTAAGTCACTGCACATGTATGCCTGCATGGATCACTGAAGTTCAAAGCTAGTGCTTCCCCTTAGAACACAGCACGTCCACAGGACTGAATATCCCAGACTGATTACCAGCACCTTATTTATATGTGTTTATCATTTTACCTGTGTTGTAACGTTTTTGTTGCTGCTAGCACTATTTGCACTTTATAAACACCGCATGGAACATGCATTTTGTTATATTGGATTGATTGTTATCTGTATTTTTTTCACTTGGCACTTTATAAACACCGCATGGAACATGCATTTTGTTATATTGGATTGATTGATATCTGTGTTTTTTTCACTTGGCATGTCACATGGGATTGTGCTTATGTGATTATTCTCACTGTACACTTTTAGTCATATATTTTGGACTATCACCTTAAGTTATATATTCATTTATTGTCAGCATATTTTATTGCAGTTTTGCACAGCACCCACGGTTTGTATGTCTATTGTTTCAGGCATTCATCCATTACTGTGAGTTTTTATTTGTATGGCACTCTATCAGAATCTATATTTGATTGCCACTCTCTAACATTTATTTTAGTTTAGCACGTACCGAACAAGGATTTGTGCACACCCAGACACATATAATTTTACACTATCACTTTTTGACCTTTACCCTTTTATCCTTTACCTGCATACTCATCTGTTCCCCTTCCCCCTCCCTGCCCTTTCTTCCCCTTCCCCTTTTTCTTTTCTCCTTCCCTCTCTTTCTCCCCCCTTTCCCCCCCCCCTCTCCCCTCCTTTCTTATATTCCCCCATTTGCGCAACACTAAAACCACTTAATCGATATTGCTCAGGGAGTAGGTGAAGCTCCCTTCAGTGTTTGCAGCATGCCTCTATTCCCCTTGTCAAGGTGGTTGGCGCAGAGGTACTTTATACACTAACAACAGCCCATTAACTTTATCTATCTCTAATTTAGATTTAAAGAACAAAAGTAATTTTTTGTCCCCTACATCATGTTCTGCTGCTGAATTGTTCATTAGTAAGGTCGAGGAGAATATTAAGCTTGTTTTGAAAAATCAATCTAAGAGGGATCATATACGGAACAATTTGAGTCAGGAGGAAGTTACAGCTCTCACATCTTTGTCCACTCGGAAGGAAATCACTATTAAGCCGGCCGATAAAGGAGGCTCCATAATGATTATGGATACTGAACAATATGAAAGGGAGATCTATAGGCAGCTAGCTGACACAAATGTATATACGCGATTGTATAACAACCTTACATTAAGGGTTTTAAAAATGTTGTGAAACAAGCTGTGCAGGAAGGAATAATCGATAATAATTCACAAATCTTTTTGATTCCAGAACATCCAATTTCTCCGATCATTTATGTATTACCTAAAATACACAAGGACCAAAAAAATCCTCCTGGTCGTCCAATCGTATCTAGTACTGATTCTGTTACCATGCCAATAGTCAAAGATTTGGATAAATGTCTTACTCCTTTGATTGTCAATACTCGCTCTTACATACAAGATACCCAATATTTTCTCGTCAAATTTGTTTATTGAAATTTTATAAGTCAGGATTCCAGGAAACAAGTTCAAAAGCGATACAGGAATATATAATATTAAGGTATAGTATACTTATATGACTAAGGATATATTATTAAATTAATCTTGCTCTTTAGTCATAAGGGTAATAGAGACTAGAGACTAGAGATGAAGTTAAGAGAGCATACATTTGTAAACATAAATTATGATGGGAAAATGGAGTTTCCAAATAATTATAGTTGAAAATTATCTGAAAAATTCTTAATACAGGAAGCATTAAGAGAACATCGCTCTCATTTTTCAAGCAGGCAACAATTTCTATGTTTCATAACGTTATAAGAACAAGAAATATAATTTAAAGGAAGAAAAGAAAAGTAAAGTAACAGAGGGGTTGGAAAAGAAAGAAAGGAGGAGAAAGGAAGAGAAGTGAAAGGAAAGGGATCTCCGAGGTAATGTGTGTTTTCAATCAAGTTTTAAATATGGGGAAAAAAATAAAAAATAAAATAAAATAATGAAAGCGTATGGGAAGTTTACCCAGGCATCAATAATGATACATCAAAATTAAAGGGCAGATAGTGTGTGTCCAGGGGAGCCATATCCTCTTGAATTTAGGAATCTTGTCTTGGGTTATAGCCTCTATTTTGGCATGTACCATAGCTTGATTAATCCTATGTTTTGTATCAGTTTATAACAGGCTTTAGCGGTTGTTAGTTTTGAGGCTGTAGTTATCTGTAATAATAGTTTGAATTGATTATTAGAGAGAGTTGTTGGTTTTAAGTTTAAAAGTGCAATCAAAGGATCTGGGAGGATGTACTGCGAATAACGTTGAAATCATGTGAAATATGTCTTCCCAAAATCTTTGGACAACGGGGCAGGTCCACCATATATGGAAATGTAATCCAGGTTCAGTGCAGCCCCAAAAACAAAAAGAGGAAAAATTGGGAGCAAATTTTTCAATTCTGGTAGGAACTAAGTACCAACGTGTATGTACTTTGTAGTTAGTTTCTAAAGCAACTATGTTTTGAGAGGAAGATTTTGTAGTTCCAAATCTTGTCCCATTTTTTAGTATCTAATGTAAATCCAAGATCAGATTCCCACTTAGCTACATACGTGGGTGGACTAGAATCAGGTTTAGAAATAAGTTGGGCGTAGAGATTCTAAATAAGTCCTTTCGCATGGGGGTCATGTTTACATACATTTTCAAAGTAAGATAATTTATCAAGTATAGTCCTTCCATGAATATTAGGCATGAAAATTGTTTTAATCTGGAGATATCTGAAAATTTCTGAGTTTGGAAGTTCATGACTATTACATAAGTCAGGGAACGTTTTAAAGGAATCAATAGAAATAAGATCATGTAGTTAGGTCAATTTAGAAGTGATTCATGCTTTAAAAGTTTTAGGAAATTTCCAGGCGGGATAAAAAAGAGGATTTTTAAGAAACGATAAGAGTGGATTATGTGAGGATTGTAGGCCACATATCAATTCAGTTTTGTCCCAAATTACGAGGGATTGTTTAGTAATCGGATTTGTATGTTTTTTTTTTTCCGGTTAAAGGGTTGTAACCATAAAAGATTAGATATTGATAATGGGTCACAATCTATAGATTCCAAAGCTACCCAGAGTGGCATTTCATTGATTGCATGGTATTTAGGCAATTGTGCAAAATGAGCTGCATGGTAGTATGTAGATATATTAGGAAATCCAAAAACATCTTGAATCTTTGGAAGATATAGCGCATGTAAAAGGGAGATATGCTTGCGCTTTTAAATCGGAAGGGGATAGAGAGATACAGGCATGTACTGGCCATCGGGACTACCGGGAGATTCCCGGTGGGCCGATGGCTCAGTGGGCCGGTTTCAGTGACAGCCTAGCCAAATGAATGGCTGCGCTACTCGCACAGCCATTCATTTGAGCACCGCTGTACTTCCGAGCGCAGCGCCGCGCACTTCGTCTCTTTCCGCCCCCACTCGGCGCTCTCACAACAATAGTATTGCACACATCTTCGGCCACCTCCGGCCCACAGTCGTCCTTTTCTGCCACCGCTCGGCTTCCCCCGCCCTGCTCCTCTCCGACAGCGCTTTTCAGCGAACAAAACTCGGCTATCTCCGGCGGCCCCCGCGGTAACGGATACTGTGAGTTTAAATGAGCCGGGGGCCGCCGTGAGAGCAGCCGTCAGGCAGAGAAGTCCCCGGAGCAGACGAGGGAGCCTGGAGGATGGCCGTGCTGCAGGAACCCATCCAGGTAACCGGCCGGCCCATTGAATACTGTGTATAGCACATGGCTATATATATATATATATATATATATATATATATATATATATATAGCTGTATATAGAATATGGCTGTGTGTATGATATATATATATATATATATATATATATATATATCATACACACAGCCATATTCTATATACAGCTATATATATATATATATATATATATATATATATATATAGCCATATTCTCTCTCTCTATATATATATATACCGTATATACTCGAGTATAAGCCGAGATTTTCAGCCTCTTTTTTGAGGCTGAAAGTGCCCCCTCGGCTTATACTCGAGTCACCGCTGTCTGACTGCTCGATCAGCGTATCGAGCAGACAGACGGCGGACATTAAAATTCAAAAGCCGCGCCTCCTTCTCCGCCTCCGCCTGTGATAGGCGGAACACTGAATTTCCCAGCAGTCAGTGTTCCGCCTATCACGGACATCCGCTCATTCTCATACTACGGACGAGTATGAGAGGATGTCCGTGATAGGCGGAACACAGGCTGCTGGGAAATTGAGTGTTCCGCCTATCACAGGCGGAGGCGGAATTTTGAATTGTAGAATGGCCGCCGAGAAGAGCGGCGATCCATCGGCACGGCACGGGACGGAGGAGGCACGGGACGGAGGAGGCACGGCACGGGACGGAGGAGGCACGGCACGGGACGGAGGAGGCACGGGACGGAGGAGGCACGGCACGGCACGGGACGGAGGAGGCTCGGGACGACGGCGGCTCGGGACGGAGGCTTGGGACACAGGTAGGCTGGACACACACACAAGGCTGCACGGACACACACACACACACACACACACACACACACACAGGGATGGATGGATGGATGGATGGATACACACACACACACACACACACACACACACACAGGGATGGATGGATGGATGAATACACACACACACACACACACACACACACACACACACACAGGGATGGATGGATGGATGGATACACACACAGGGATGGATGGACGGACACACACACAGGGATGGATGGATGGATGGACACACACACAGGGATGGATGGACGGACACACACACAGGGATGGACGGACACACAGGGATGGACAGCCATGTCTCACCCTCGGCTTATACACGAGTCAATAAGTTTTCCAGTTTTTTGGGGGTAAATTGGGGGCCTCGGCTTATATTCGGGTCGGCCTATACTCGAGTATATACGGTATATATATATATATGATGTGGTGCTAAATAAAATAACATAAAAAATCTATTTGGTGAAAATAATGGTTAAAATAATATGCAAAATCCAACATAGCTAAAAGTTCACCAAAACTGTCAATTAATATTAAAATGTGCATAAAAATATTTTCAGCAAAAAAATCATATATAAAAAATGCTTATTAAAAACCCCCCTTTTTTTGCACTCTTTTTGCACTTTAATACCAAGGACATAGTTTGGATAAAATGGTTTTAATTATAATGAATGGTTTATATATGAATTTTTTACTGAAAAATTTTTTTATGCACATTTCAATATTAATTGACACGTTTGATGTACTTTTAGCTATGTTGGATTTTTTGTATTATTTGAATCATTATTTGCACCAAATGGATTTTTTTTTTATGTTATTTTGGTTAGCATCACATCCTTTGCTATATATTCAATTTATCTGTGGGTTTGTGTTAGGCCCCTTTCACACATGCGGATGATATGTCCGTATTTCATCCATCGGTTTGCGGATGAAATACGGACATACATTCATCCCTATGGGATAGCGGGTGTATGCGGATGAGCATCCGCAGACACCCGATTTCCTCCGCCATCGCAACAGTCCGATTCTGCAGACGGAGGAAAATCCTATTTTTCTATCCATCTGCAGAGCGGATCGGATTAGGACGGACAGACGGTCCATACGCATCCGATCCCCTTAGAGGAGAGCGGAGAGCTGACAGGGTGGTCCCCGCACAGTGTGCGGAGACCGCCCTGTCCGCAGCCGGCTTAGCGGGGACAACGGAGCGATCCCCGCTGAGCGAGCGGATCATCACGGGGCGGATCATTACTGATCCGTCCCGTGTGAAAGGGGCCTAAACCTGTTTGATGTTGGCAGCTTCTCATTACTGCGGTTGATCAAAAATAAGTGTGCGCATTAGTTGTTTATTTTAAAATATATAATGCAGAGCCAGACTTCGGGCAGGTGACAAGGGGACACCAGGGGGTAGAGGGGGGGGGGGGCTGAAAAATAAAAGATCACCAGCAGTGTGCTGTCGGCTTCTGAGTTTGCATACTCCTGCTATGTGTCTAGCCGGGCCGTGATGACGTCACTCTCGTGCAAGTGCGCAGCATACTGTTTTTGTGTGTGTTTTCAAAATTGGAGTGGGCCGGTCTGGATGAAGTCCAGGGCCAAATTTTTGTCCCAGTCCAGCCCTGGAGAGATACTTAGTACCATAGATTTTTGAGGATTAATGACTAAACCATCAAGTTTTTGGATAAGATTAGGAGCTGAAATATGTGGAGAGGTCATAAAAATTAAGATGTCATATGCAAAGAGACAGGTTTTGTGATGGTGTCCAGTTAGATCAATACCTCTAATTGAGGGATCAGAACGAATAGATTAGGCAAGAAGTTCAATAAGTAAGGCAAATATAAGTGGGGATAATGGACAACCTTGTCTCGTACCTCTGCAGATATTAAGTGTGGTTAGTACAGCACTATGGTTTGTCCATGCAAATAGTACAAGAGAAGAGGAAAAGAGTTTCGGGGTCATGCCTATTGTGATCAATATATGATCAATTCGGGTGAATGATTTATGAGGATTGGAATAGAAGGTGAATTGTCGTTTGGTAGGATTTATTTCACTCCAGGAATCTAATAAAGAACACTGTTGAAGTAATTGTTGGAAGGTATGTTTTTGCGAATTAGAGGCAATGGGTATTGGTGATTTGTCTAAAAATGGATATAGGACTTGGTTCAAATTGTCACATATTAACAACGTGCCCATTTTGTGTGTATCAATCACCTGTAGCAAGTGTGAAAGAAATGATGTTGGAGTTTTGTTTGGGGCATAATAAGATACCACTGTAATTGGGGAATCGGATAAAAACCCTGTTAGTATTAGATATCTCCCTTCAGGGTCTTTGATCTCTGTTTGAAGGGAGAAAGGCACCAATACTCCTCTTTTTTTCAGCTGAAGCCGTAAAAACTTGAGGGTATAAAGGGCTAAAATATTTAGGAGTTGCAGTAACAGAAAAATGAGTCTCCTGGAGACACACAATATGCACCTTAGTTGTTGCCAATGAACAAAAAACCTTATTTCATTTCAGTGGTATATTTAAACCCTGTACATTTAAAGTAAGAATATTCAAGGGAGCCATAGGAAGGGTATAAGAGGCATATATTCAAAATTAGTTTGTACAAATTGTGTTGTCGCGCTTACCTCGGAGAGAAGTAAGAACCAGTAGAAAAGTTTGTAAGATAAAGAAAAGTGATAGGGTTAATGTAAACAATCATCATTAAGCTTAATTATGCAAATACATAAGAAAGTGGTGAGTGGGCACACGAGAATCAAGAACCCAGAGGCCTAATAGCTATCCAGGGAGTTCCCCCAAAACAGCAAGAGGGAGGAATACCCAAAGATAGAAAGATGGGGAGAGCAGTGACAGGACCCAGGACCACAACAGCCAAAGCATATAGGCAAAAAGTCGATTATATTAACACCCAAAATTAGCTATAATAGGTTTTAAGTAAGGGGATAAGGTAAATGGGAAGGGCAGAAAAAAAAGGGAGGATGGGTAGGGAGGATGGAAAGGATGGAAAGGAGCGGGAAGACCCTGAGTCGAAACATATTAGACTATATAAGGTATAAACTTATGTATTAAAACAGTTGACCAGTTGGTTAACAAGGGTGGGGGGGGTGAAGGGGGGAAGGAAGTTATAAATTTGATACACAAAAAGTATAATTCTGGAATAGGCGAGGTTAGGGATAAGAGTAAGCTCTATTCACTCATGTTGTGTATCAAGTAGGAATGAACTAAGGGTAATGGTGTTAACATTTACTAACATAACAAATGAAATAAAAATAAAAAGCAGAACATGTTTGAAAATTTGAATCCAAAAAAAAAAAAAGAATATGGATCAATCAGTCCATAGTATCCGTAGGTTTTTCTTCAGGAGTAGTGAAACGGCTGCGTTTAGATGAATTTTGGCGGCTTCTGTCGTCTTTAGTACTAGAGGAATCTCGTGAAGAGTCAGGTGTAGCACGATGGCGAGGACCACTAGAAGTTGAAGATCTATCTATGAGATGTAAATTGTGCAGCTCATCATAGATCTACAGATGTATTTGGTACCGGTGTATTTGGTACCGAAAACAGAAACCTCCATTGATATGCTATTTGATTTTGTTGAAGGATTTGAAGAATAGGTTTTAAAGCTCTCTGTTTAGCAACTGTAATTGGGGAAAGATCAGCAAACAGCTGGTAAGGGTGACAATGAAAAGCGAGAGAGTCTTTTCCTCGTGCTGCAGCCAAAAGTTGCTCTTTGGTGCGAAAAAATTAAGTTTTGCATGACATTAAAGCCCTATGAATCCTGTCAAGCGCTAATCAATCGACTGGGATTGATGGCAGTAATTCTTGGAATAGAGCAGTTATAGTCAATTGGAAATCAACAGCTACCTCAGGAATTCCATGAATGCATAAGTTAGAGTGACGTGCTCTATTCTCAAAATCTTACAGACGCATTTGTAAAGTGAGGTTTTCCTCTTTAAGATTTTCCAGTTCACAAGTATTGGCCTGGAAATGTGTTTCAACATCTTCTACTCTATTTTCTAGGTCAGATGTACATTGGCCTAATTCACAGATTTCCTTAGTCATGCTTTCTGTGATATGTTTTGATGTCTGCTTTAATGCTTTTTGTAGCATCTTTTCAAACAGTTTTATTACATTAGAATGTAAAGAGTGTGAAAAAGCAGTGCACTCATCATCAGATTCAGCAGTGTCAGCTGTATCATCTTGTGATTGCTGTTTCTGTCTCTGTTTACTAACATGAGAGGAGATGGTGTGAGGTAAAGGGGGCGGCGCCATTTTAGACATAGCTCTAGGCAGAGTGTCTCTGGTATTCTTCTTAAAAATAGTCTTTGGGTGAGCCCCGCCGAACACCATTTTGTGTCCCCAATACCTCAGTGAAGGTTGACAGCTCTCTGTGTGCTTTATTAGAAGCCATGCGGGTGTTCTATCTGGCCGCAGAGTCCTGGGAGATACAGAGCTTCAGCGGGACATGTCTGCCTCAGCCAGTTCCGTGCATGCCCCACCAACCAATATTTTCTAAACAAAATAGAGATTTTCACACTTTCTCCAGAGGCAATATTGGTTACCTGGGATGTGTCAAATCTCTATACAGCCATCCCACATTCACTGGGTTTTGAAGCTTGCCGACATTTATGAATAAATACAAAAAAAAATATGATTCCACTCAGATTTTGTTTGTTTTGGAGCTGAGGATGGTTTTAGAGGAAAACTTTTTCTTATGCAAAGATACTTTTTATTTACAGCTTGCCGGAGCACCAATGGGTTCTAATGTCACCCCCCCCCCATATGCCAATACGTTCATGGATATGTTGGAGCATGCATTCATCTATAATTGTAAATTGTTTGAAGATAACTGTATAGCATGGTACAGGTTCATTGATGACACCTTTGCCATATGGGTGGGCGACCTTGATTCATTATTATTATTTAATTCTTACTTGAATTATTTAATTCCAGGTCTGAAATTTAATATATCCATCACTTCTGGATACATTATTGTTCATACAGGACAGGCAAATTATTAGCGTTCTCTATAGAAAACCTACAGATCATAATCAATTGTTACATCTTTCTAGCTTTCATCCACCTGGGTTGTTCAAATATATTCCCTGTAGTCAATTTAAACCTGTAGCTAGGATTAATAGTAGGTCTGACAGCTGTGAAAGTAGATTAGATGAAATGGAAGCCAGACTGTGACAATGTGGATACCCTAAAGATATGGTTCATCAAGAACATTACATTATATTACATTGTAATAAAATCAGAACCATTAGTCGCAGACTGCCATACATTTCACAATTTTATTTCGTTCTCTAACAAGATAAATCGTTTTATTAAATGAAACTGGTCTATTCTCAATAGTAATTATCCTACTGTCCCTGAATTTTACCACCCCCCCCATTGCCCTTGTATTTTCACCTCTCATGTCACATTTTTTGGTCCACCAAATAAAGGTTAATTTCTTGGAGATAAACTCCATTAGAGATAAACTCGATAAATTACCATTGGCCAGACACTTTATAGAACACAATCATAAGATGTCACAATTGCGATATATGGTTATTGACGGGATACAAAAAAATAGGTGAGGAAGGAATAGGGAACTAGAACAGAGGGGGTAATTGGATACAGTGTTTAGATACTTTACAACCCAAGGGGTTAAATTCAGATTATGACTTGTATTTATTTTTGTAATACTTGCTGTAATAGTTTTTTTTCCTGATTCATTTTTTTCTTTTTATTGGTTTTCCTGTATTGTAGTCTATTTATATATTAGCCTTTTTATTAATAGTCTATACAGTCATAAATATTAAGGGCTATATTTATTTATTTTTATTTTTTAGTTTGCATCATTATATCTTTTTTTTTATCTTTCTCATTATTATTTATTATTATTTTTTGTTTTTTAGATGTACTGTCCAACCAATTACATCTTTGTGATGTGAGGGATTCAATATACCTGTTGCTTAGAGTCGTTCCAGTTTTTTTTAAATTAATTAATATATAATGGTATGGCATTTTTTTATACTTCATTACGAATTGATTCCAGCTTGCTTAATGATTCAATTGTCCAATCATGTGATGATGATGTTAATGAGCTATATATTTGTCCATGTATGTGGTCATTTGTAGGTACGTGGCGTTATCTGCCTTAGCCCAAAGTGTCACCATGTATAGCATGCATTTTCTATGTACATTTTCGTTATTTTTTTATGTGCAGCAATCCCATCTCTTCTTATATATATATATATATATATATATATATATATATATATATATATATATATATATATATATATATATATATACATATATTACGTACTAATTAGGGGACTTATGAAGGCAATTGGTTTCACCAGATTCTAGTTAGGGGTATCAGAGTAAAGGGGGCTGAATATAAATGCATGCCACACTTTTCACATATTTATTTGTAAAAAATGTTAAAAACCATTTATCATTTTTCTTCCACTTCACAATTATGCGCCACTTTGTGTGGGTCTATCACATAAAATCCCAATAAATATATATAATATATATATATATATATATATATATATATATATATATATATATATATATATATATATATATATATATATATATATATATATATATACTGTGCTTACCAAAAAGGACCTAGGTACTCCCTCCCAAAATCTGTCTTGAAATAATATTTAATTAGCCAAGGACATTTTAAAAGAAGCAATGTAATTTCTCAAGTGAGCATAATTTCTTAATGGTTGCCATATACAAAACCATCACAAAGTGCCAATCATTACTCACAGTAGGGAGGCAGAACACTCAAAGTCACCACCTTCCTTTTAAATAATCTTCACCTTTATCTTCCAAATAATAGCATTGATTATAATTGTCTTAAGTTCATAATCCATCTTCATGGGGACGGGACTAAGAAGACAGAACGTAAAACCGCTGTCAGCAGCTTCACCCAAGCTGAACTTAAGTGTCGGCATCTCAAATCTGTGTTCGTATTTTAGCAGCTGATTAATTATTTCTCAGGCAGTCAGTTTAATAGATCTCCAGTGGAGAATTTAGATCTTTAATTTAATATTCACAGAAGGGCAAGGAGGAGTCATGAATATCAGCAGGTTATTAATTAAGATATAATCAGAGGGAAGGAAACATTTCTTGTTTGAGAAGGTGTACATATGGATTTGGTGGTGGAAAAGAAAATAGGTTATTTTAGAAAATCTTGGTTGCATGTTTATAAATCCATATCTGTGTTGCTCTTGAGGCAATATGCTGCTTTTGCAGCAGAAATACAGTTTTGTATCACATGAAGAATGCTTAGGATATCTATGATTTAGACATTTGATTTATTAATTACAGTTGAAAGAACCAGTTTGTTACCTCAATCGAGATTCAGTTGGACAGATTTATGGAAGCCCAAATATAAATTAATATTAATTGATGTGCCAGGTAAAATGATTCACTGCTTGGTAGAAAACTATGCAGGGAATCTTTTGGATTCCCTATGAGTTCATCCCATGCTTGTTTACCTTGTGCACTGGTCCAAAGTAAATGGCAGCTGTCCATCTCTGCCTACCGAAATCATCTACAGTTTCTGCAGTTTTCAATGATGCACAAGATTAGAAAATTAAACAATTTTGGTAAAATTGCACAATTTTTCCAAAATATATTTACCAAAATACATGCAAAATCAATGTGACAGGTGGAGATAGTGACCTTTGATAGTTTTTAAGGGTACAATGATATAATAACTTTCTGTGGCTACCGAAGCTCATTTGAACCATACAAGACCAGTTCTTGTGTCCCTCATTAGCCTCATTATATCAAATGTTTTCACAGAAATAAATAAAAACATTTAAAGAGGCGTCATACAAATAACAATCAAATACATAAAAAAGAACTCCTGACTAAAATATACTAACTTTTTTAATGAAACTGAGAGTTTGCATTTCTTTGCTGATGGTAAAATCAGTTATTTGATAGCCAAATCAATTTTGCCAAAATCACTATACCCATCCCTTATTGTAAGAATCGGACTCGATGATGTTGCCTGGACAGCACCATGGGGAAAGGAGCAGAGAACAGAGTGAGATAGAGAGACAGAGAGAGAGATAGAGAGACAGACAGAGAGAGAGACAGAGAGAGACAGACAGAGAGAGAGAGAGAGAGACAGAGAGAGAGAGACAGAGAGACATATGAAGAGACAGAGAGAGAGACAGAGAGACAGATGAAGAGACAGAGAGACAGACAGAGAGAGACAGAGAGACAGAGAGAGAGACAGAAAGTCACATAGAGACAGAGAGAGAGAGAGAGACAGAGAGACAGAGAGAGAGAGAGACAGAGAGACACATAGAGACAGAGAGAGAGAGACAGAGAGGCAGACAAAGAGACAGAGAGACAGACAGAGAGAGACAGAGAGACAGAGAAAAACAGAGAGAGAGACAGAGAGAGAAAAAAAGAGTTAAAAAATTCTGATCCCATCTTGCTCCCGGGCCCCAGAGCTGCCTACAGAAGTTGCTTTACATTGGCCATAGACAGATCCAAATTTGGGCAGTTTAGCAGTCAGTAGGTGGCTCTCCATGTTCAATAGAGATTTTTAGACCAATTTCCATTGAATGGACAAGTTGGAATACTTTTGTAGATCAGTGGCTGCAGCCGCTGATCAGTAGGTTCTGACAGTGGGTGCAGCTGTCAGAATACAATGTCCCATCAGAAGGGATTCCTAAATCCACCTCATTTATGGAAGAATATGTTAGTTTTCTTTCATTCAGCCCCTTAGCTGCTTAAAATAAATGAGCCTTCTATGGCTAGCTTCAATTATATTCCCTTAAGGTGCTATTGGGTATTTTAAAAGACATCTATTTGACTGTCAGAACAGTCAACAGCATATGTATCCTCTTTCTATTGTTTTTTTACACGTAGAATAGACTGAAAAAAAAAAGATACAGAGCAGCCACTTTATAACTTATGTCATCATTCTTCAAGCTCTGTAAAATCATACTGTATTTTGCATTGTTTTGTTAAAAGGTTCAGTGCTTTTTTATCATAGTACTGACAGATTTGCAGGTTGATATATTTAGCATGGTTTAATCTGACAGTTATATTTGCAGATACGACTACCTGGGAGTAATTTAATTTTATTTCTGCTGCGGGATAAATCATATTAAGATTATTAATTAACAGTAAATCATCCGAATTGAGTTCTTTGAGCTTTAAAGTTCGATTAGTTTCCTTTTGTGGTTCATTACTTTCATGATGTTTATTAATGACTAGAAAATTAGGCATAATAATCACATTACATTTGCTGATTTTACAAAAAGTATAGCAGTTAATCCTCGTGGTAATACAAATCCAAAGTCACGATAAGTCCTACAAAGAATGTTAAAGCTTTTCTGCAGAATATGACCTTTAAAATGTAAATGATAAAAAAAAAATCAATAAAAAAAATTGTTTGGAAAAAAAATAAAAAATACAATGAACATGCATCAAATAAAAAAAATATTAATATTATTATTATTATTACTACTACTACTACAACTACTACTATTATTTAGTTATGCTTAACCAGTTAAAGACCAGCCACCTGGGCGAATTGCCGTAGCTGTACGTTGGGCGTTTTAAGAGCTCTAGGGGTTGCATGTCCGTGGCCCGATGACGGAGCAGATGCGCATGCCCGGCGGCCGCGATGTCCGCTGGGCACCTGTGATAGAGAGACAGAACAGAGATCTGTCAATGTTAAAAGACAGATCTCCATTCTGTCAGGAGAGAGGAGACAGATCTGCTGTTTATACTGATTATGAACATCGATCGGTCTCCTCCTCCAGGCAGGCCCATCCCCTCCAGTTCGAAACACTCCCTAGGTCACATATTTAACCCCTTGATCGTCCCCTAGTGTTAACCCCTTCCCTGCCAGCGACATTTATTATCAGTAGCTATTTTTTAGCTCTGATCGCTGTATAAATGTCAATGGTCCCAAAAAAAGTGTAAAAAGTGTCCGATCTGTTTGTCGCAATGTTGCAGTCCCACTAAAAATTGCTGATCACTGCTATTACTAGTAAAAAAATAATAATAATAATAAAAATGCCATAAATTGATCCCCTATTTTTTAGACACTATAATTTTGCGCAAACCAATCAATATATGCTTTTTTTTACCAAAAATATGTAGAATACATATTGGCCTAAACTAAGGAAGACACTTTTATTATAGCAAAAAGTAAAAAATATTGTTTTTTTTTTTCAAAATTGTCAGTCTTTTTTTGTTTATAGCGCAAAAAATTAAAAATAAATATTTTGTTTGGGTACAGTGCAGTGCCGTATCGCAAAAAATTACCTAGTCATGTAACCACTCAGATGGGTCGTTACATATGTACAGTCAAGCATCTGTCAGTCATTGATTTGTACAGACGGCTGGCCATAGCTGAACACAAACACCTATGAATCTGGACTGCACAAAGATGCTAATTCCTGACAGTGTAATTCCCTATTGTGCCTATGTGAATTAGACCTTAAGAATTGATAAAACTCAGTCTGTGGATCTTTGTATTCATTTATGATTGTTTCTCTTCAATCTGGCTGTCTCCTGGCATTGCCACATCAGTCAACAATAATTGTTTCTTCACAACGCTTGTTATATCAGAACTGTTATATTGTAGATGTTATCTATCTCGAGGCAGAAATCCTGTACTTCTATTATTTGATTCTCAATTACTTTCTCTGTTTAGTGATCCTGACATTTTTTGTGGCCAAATATGTTAATATTTGTAGATGTTTTAGAGCAGTGGTCTCCAAACTGCAGTCTGGGAGCCAAATGTAGCCCTTTGCTTGCTTTTATCCAGTCCTTGGGGAACTATGATACCATCAATGGGGCACATTTCCTCCCAATGACACCAACGATGGGGCCCAATGACATCAATGATGGGGCACAATTCCTCCCACTTACACTAATAATGGGATGCAATTACTCTCACTGAAACGAACCATGGGTCATTATTTTCTCCCACTGATGTTGGGACCTTTTCTGCTCCCACTGGCCACAGTCCGGCCCCCCTAAACTCTGAAGGACAGTAAATTGACTATTTCATTAGAAAGTTTGGAGACCCCTGCTTTAGAGTATGATTGCAACCACCTTGTCTTGCTGCTTCTCATACCCCATCTGCATAATCTGAGTGGCATCTGCCTTCTCACTCTGCTGAACGATACATGTGTATGGCGGATGTCTTACGCCAGTACACACATTAGACTTGGCTTGTGCAGCTCTACCCTACTGCACTAACATTTAAAAAAGGACATCAGCATTCTCCCTACTTTTCTGGCTGGCATGTACTGTACCTACTGAGCGTGCTGTACTCACAAACAATACCATCTTTATTGTGTACTACCAGCGCCATCTACAGAAAGTTTTGGGTGTTTTTTACTCACGCCCCAGAAGAAGCGTTTCCTCAACAACGCGAAACATGTCGGGCAAGTTCTGTGGACTCTACATCAGCTCTTCACCATAGCACCCATATACATCAATCTATATGCTCCACTGTTGGGTGACCAGTTCTCCTGTATAGATTTTGAACTTTTGTATTTTCTGGATTGCGATGTAGATCTTCATATGTGTGGACATATCCTTTGTGTCAAAAAATCCTTTTAACTTTTCCTATCATATACGTCTTTCTATTTTTGAATAAATTTATATATAAAGAATACTAACTTATTATTCTTATTTTTTGAACCTATACTGGTGCCTCTAAAATCCCAAAGTCCCTACTCATTTTTCTTTTGTACTCTACAAAAAATGTTAGGCGTGTACTCTGTTTTGTGAGATACTGTATGTAAGGGTTTACAACTAATTTAAGAGCTAACAATATATTTTTTCCTAAATTCCAGATTTCCTATGTACCATCCCCCCCTCCAGTGTCACATTTTGCACATGTTTTTGACAGGTACCATCCCCCACTTCCAGAGATGGCGCGGCGGTTCTTCCTCTCAGAAGTTCGGCCCCCTCCTCCTTCCTCTGCCACTGGGCAAATTATAAAGTGCAGTGCGATTCTCTCAAGCGCTGAAGGGAACCGACTGTGAAGCCGAAGGGATTCACTGCCGGGTTCCTTTACCAGGAAAGGCGGCAGCTGCCCCCGACAGCCGATCCGAAGATCGACTGGGGTGCCAACATTGCAGGCTCCCTGGACAGGGACGTGTCCTAATATTAAAGGTCAGCAACTACAGTATTTGTAGCTTCTGACTCTACATTTTTTGTGGGGAAGGGCTGGACCTCCTCTTTAATGTACATCTTTTCCAGAAAAAAAACTTTCTATAATATTCTACACCAGCTTTTACATCAGCATCCAGATTGTTATATGACAAAACAAGGAGTTCACCAGCTAACCTCATTAGCACAAACCCTGCACCTGCTCTCCCCCCTTCCAGGAGATCGTTACAATCCACCTCTGTGCACACATACAATCAATGGCAAGCAACAACATTCTCTCTGAATACACTACCTTAAATCTACTATCAACTTTGTAGTGCAAAGGCCTGTCTGATTGGATACAGAGTGATTGTATAGATATTGCGTCCTCTTATTATATCGTTTTGGTAAAACCAAAGCAGACTCTGCTGCCTCTGTTCCTCTGCCAGCCTTTGTGCATGCTAGTAGATCTGATCCTTCATCTTCCACTAAGCTCCTGCAGGCATCTGTTTAATCAACAAGCCGTCCCCACAATATGGACGGATTGGTCTAAACCATTGGTCTAGCTAGATTCACAATAGTTTCATCAATTCCGTGGCCATCACTGCTTTCAACCAAGTGCCTCATTCCTGCATACAGTTGACTGCTGGTATGACAGTGGGTAATGCATATGAGCCTGGCTTGTTTTCTTTGTTTTTAACACTTATGACAACATTGTCTTTAATGGTTTTTACTGTGGTGTGGTGAATGTTGCCTTTTTGTGGAGATCTTATTAATAAATATTTTCTATTTTTGTGATTATTACACTGCTGTGTGTTTCCCTTTGGAGTTACTCTCTCTTGGTATATTTTTATATCACAGTGCTCCCCTCCTTTTCAGCCTGTTACTGAACCCCAGGACCCCCCACCCCTCAATAGGGGTGAGCCTGTGAATTTTCACTTCACTTCTAATTCAATCAAGTGTTGATTTTCCCTGTTTTAACCCATTCATTATTTTCTAACAATTAGGGCTTGGTGTCCGATCAAGCAGAGTCCTGTTTATCTAAAATGGGGGAAAGAGAGAGAGCCACCGCTCCAGGCCGATCCACCCGAAAGACGGCTTGATTTCCAGACAAAGGGAGTCCCAGGTGCTGGCTAATTGCACAAACCAATAGATAGGGAAAAAGAAAAACTCTGGACAGCCGCACTCCGAATCGAATTTGAAGTAATTTGTGCCTTTATTTTCCAAGTAAAAAAATCACATCACACGAACCTCAGCAAAAAAAGAGAATATGGAACAAAAAATACTGATGCGTTTCGCACTGAAATCAGTGCTTACTCATAGCTAGTTATTACTCTAAATGAGGAACAAATATATAGTGAATATTCCAAGCAATTACAAAGCATACTAATCCCCCCACTTGTGCTCTCTCTACAACAATGCTGACTCCTCCTCCACCTGCATCACCAGAACTTCTGTGTTACCAAGCTGTTATACTTACACTGTGCTTATTCAATTACCCAACGTTCAGACTGTTTAAACATTGTATACTTTTCTATATGTAAACTTAATAAAAATCTATTGAAATGAAAAACAATATATTGGAAAGCAAAAAAATGCATTCAGGACGGATGTTCAGAGGCATTTGAAACGCCAAAAAAAGTTTCTAAACGCAAATGTTTCTAAACGCGGCTAAATGCGGGCATGTCAACGCGGTAAAACTGACATTTTTAAACATCATTTACTATCTGTCAAGTTAAATCATTCAGTTGTAAAATGTCCCATGTACATTAAAGCAGGAGTAAACCCGCTGACATTTTTTTTTTCAGGCCTGTAAGGCAAAAGGCATAATGAGCTAGTATGCACTGCATACTAGCTCATTATGAAATACGTACCTTACATCTCACCCAATTCACGCCGAGGGTGCTGACATATTCCCTCGGGGTGTGTCTTCCGGATATTGTGGCTCTGGCGCTTTGAGTGGCTGGAGCAAAAATATCGTCACTCCCTGGCATGTGCATGGGAGATTTCTTTCCGACAGGGTCTGGTGTCTGCCGGGCTTTCACACGAGAATCCCCTGTGTACATGCGCCACTGCAGTTAGCGGCTCATTGCGAAGGGGAAGATTTTTTTTACCTACAGGTAAGCCTTATTATAGGTTTACCTGTTGGTAAAAGTAAAAAAAAAAAAGACTATGCAACCGCTTTAAGCCTTAGCTGTAGTATAACATGAGTCTTTAGTCCAGTGATCTGCAGCTCTCAGAGGTGGAGTGGGTCAGCACCTCTGACTTTGAAAAGTGTAACTTGTCAATAGCTATGTTCTCTGCTAATCCCAGCCGCCACTCATAAGCTGACAGGAACCGGACTCACGATTCACTGAACTACTCCAGTTTTCACAATCAAAATATGTTACAAGGAAGACCTCCCCTTCCTCACTCCCTCAGTGTGTGCATTATGTCCCATCACATTCAAACAATTATATCCTTATATCCTCCAACTGTGTCTCATCAACCTCCTCCTACTATCTGGCCAACCAATGTAAAACCCAAATACAATTTGTGCAATAATACCCCCCCCCCCCCAGCTGACTCTTACCTTGTGACCTGCCAGGGCATTAAACTGAACGGAGCGATCACTGGAGAAGACTAGGGGGCTTCCGGTTTTCTATAGCAGACTGATGATATAATTGTTTCCTGGATGCCCCTCTTAAGCTGACCTTTACAAACTTTGCCTAGCTGCTATCGCTTGCATGGAGCTCAATAAATGCTTTTAGCCACTTGCCTACTGCCCCATTGCAAATTTACTGCTACAGGGTGGCCACTCTGCACAGGATCCTGTATATATATATATATATATATATATATATATATATATATATATATATATATATTTATATTTATATGTGATTCAGAATTTCTCGGTATTGGGCGTGCATGCGCACCGCGGGAGGCACCCAGTGATCATGCGTACGGCAGAACAGCAGTCTACCGATGTAAACAAAGCAGATTGTCATTCTGTTAGTATGGAAGGCATTGATCTTGTGTTTCTACAAAGCAGGAACATGGATCTTTCCCTTCCACTAATACAAGCACCTCCCCCACAATAGTAAAACACATTTAATCCTTTGATCGCTCCTAATGTTTACCCCCTTCCCAGCTAGTGCCATTCATACAGTGACAGTGCAAATTTTTATATAATATATATATATATATATATATATATATATATATATATATATATATATACTCACATACACATATGCAAACTCCATCTCTACATAATTGGCAATATAAAAAGTTATTTTGTTGAGCCAAAAAGAAGTGAGATATTAGGACCTCATTACTCCAAGAGAGAAATGTATTCCTTAGAAGAAGGTGAAAATGCAGATTCATGTTCAAGTAAAATATTTTGTGGTAGCAACACAATGTAAAGTCTAAATTAATGGCAGGAACAAAAAAAAGGGGATTACATTTATGGCAGAATAAGAAAAAGGGGGGATTAAATTTAAGGTAAGATCAAAAAAGGAGGGATTAAATTTATGGCAGGATCAAAAAGGGGGAGAGATGCAATTTATGGCAGGATCAAAAAAGAGGGGATTACATTTATGGCAAGGTCAGAAAAGAGGAATTAAATTTATGTCAGGATCAAAAAAAAAAAAAGAAAAAAGGGGAGGTTCGATTACTGGCAGGATGACACTGTATTAGTGTCATTGGTTCCCAAAAAAATGTCAGTTAGTGTCTGATTTGTCCGCCACAATATTGCAAATCCGCTATAAGTTGCCATTACTAGTAAAAAAAAAAAAAAAAATTCTATAAATATATCACCAAGTTTGTAGACGCTATAACTTTTGCTTAAACAAATCAATATATACTTATTGGGATTTTTTTTTTTTCAAAAGTAAGTAGCAGAATACATATTGGCCTAAATTGATGAAGAAATTTGATTTTTTTATTTATTTATTTATATAGCAGAAAGTAAAAAATATATTTTCTTTTTCAAAACCGCAGGTGATCAAATACCACCAAAAGAAAGCTCTATTTGTGGGGACAAAAAGGACATCAATTTTATTTGGGTAAAGCGTCGCATAGACTGTGTCAGTTAAAGTAACACAATGCCATATTGTAAAAAAAATTGCCTGATCAGGAAAGGGGGGGGGGGTAACCCTTTCAGAGGGCAAGTGGTTAATAATAAAAAATAATACTGTTTAAGAAATAGAAAACCTGATTACCACTCTTACAAAACTTAAGCTGAATACTGTATATCATGTATATCATGTTGCCTGGTCCATGTTATATTTAGCACTGGATGACTTCATACTCTCAGGAAACACAATTTCGACCATTTTACTGAGTGTTCCATTATTGCATTATTAGTTGAGAAAACCTCACTGATCCAAAGTGCTGAAATAGTGCATTAGTGTAAAATAGGCTCTAAATAAGAACAAGTCATATCTGAAAGAGCAGACATGCCTGCACCGTCTGAGCAGACTTGAGGATTTTACGGATAAATACATCTCAGGAACTCATGTTAGTTAGCCCTTACCTATAGTTGTCAATAAGTGTAAAAAAAAGTGTATAAAAAAAACGAAAAAAAAAAAACGAAAAAAAAAACGATTGCAGCGCCTTGCTCTTTTAGATTTACGCATTCAGATCTCTAAGAAAGCTCTAGACAGTCATTGTTTTAAAAGACTAAGTAATGAATTTAAAGTGTTTGTTACCCCAGTATTTCATATGCAGTGTCTCTACCATGTACTTGTATGAAATATTATCCTGTTCTCTTTGTATTGCTTCCTTTGTGTGAAATTCCTGGTGTTCCTGCCAGTCCCTCTGCTTTCCTCTTAAAAACTGACCACACTAGGCCCATTTCCCACTACAGTGACTTCAAAGTCAAGCGATTTCGCAGCAATTTTACTGCAATTTTATGGCCGCGATTTTGCCCTGATCTGAGGGAATGCCTGAGTAACTCACATTGAGTAGTACAGGGACTACTTTGAAGTCGCTGCGACTTGAAGTCGCACAGATATGAATGGTACTCATTGGAAATCATGGGGTATGACCTGTCATGCGACTTTGCAGTCCCAAGTCGCAGGACAAGTCTCACAAGTGTGAAAGGGGCCTAATACAGCATGTTATGGTCAGTGGAACTCAGTGTGCTCTCCTCCAATGATCAGACTTGTCATGACATCCCCCCTGCTTTGCCATTCACTGGGAAGTTCAGTGTACTGTTGTTTCTCCTCCCCCAACTCTTATGCAGCTGAGAACAGAGGGAATGTGATCACTTATAAAACAGGTGATTATAATGTTTTTTTTTATATCTATGCACAAATGTTTTTCCTTCATTTCAGTTTTAAACTAAATGGGTTGTTTTACAAGGTAATCGTTTACAATCAGTTTAACAATACTCCATCTCATATGTTTTTATTGAACACTTCTGGAAATATTTATGACCAGCTTAAAGTTTGTTATTCACATCACATGGTGGGTAGATTCTCAAAAATATATTTATGGTGACATGCAAGTAATCATACACCCATGTATCATATTGGAAGACCTTCCCATACCTATTAAAGACATTACAAAATTTCTTCCAAACCAGCTGATAAACTTGATGATTTTACCTTAAGTGGCTATATGGCTACAAGGGTAGATGTTGCTTTTGTTGGGCACTGTGGTTTCTTCAAGCAGAATGATGCCGTATCTGTTTATGGATACAGGGGAAATGGAAGCATGTTGGATATGCTTCCATTTCCCATGAAGACGTTATTTTTAATAAACCACCGGGTTGGGCGGGCAGGGCAGGCCTGACATTATTAGGTTTTTGCACATGCATGCTGGTTACTGATGCCAATAGCACCATTTTGTATATCGCAAGTAGTATTTAATGTTTTCTGACTTTGCACACAAACCTTTTTTGAAAGCATATACACTAAGATTAAATAGCAGTTTTTAAACAGTGGGGTTTATTTACTAAAAGCCAATCCTCTGTGCCCTGCAAGGGCACTTGGAAGTGCATTTGCTGTACATCTGAGGGGGACATGCAGGGAAAATAAAAACAATATTTGTGCTTGCTGGAACATGATTGGATGATAGAAATCAGCAGAACTTCCCCTAATTTTAGATCTTTCCCTCAGATCTACAGTGACTGCACCTCCACTGCACTTGCAGGGAACTTGCAGCGTAAGTGGATTTGCCTTTAGTAAATCAACCCCCGCATCACGCTTTTTGCAGTGTGCTTCCTTTTTACCTATATGGTTCATGTGGGAATAGGTTAGTAGCTTGGGTGGCTAAATACCTGTAATCCCATGGTTTTGTGGTGTCAGATGTAAGACCTGGAAACCATCCATGTGGGTCCTGTGAATTGTTCATGAAATCCTGGGAAAGACATCTGAGCGGGTCTGGGGTAGGAAAGAATGTGGAATGGTGGTATAACAACAAGCATTTTTTTACTTCCTTGGAATGTAGGGGTCACATTACAGGGTAAGGAGTTTCCTGACGCAAGAGAATTTGAATCTTTTGTTTTCACAAGTAATTTTTTGGACTTTTTATCACTTTATTGATTTGAATATAAAAATGACTTTATTTGCATTTTTGGGGACTTCATTTAAAGCTTAAATTACACATGGTAGCATTGTAGAGGGATATCATCTATGTTTGATCTTTGTGAACACTGAGGATAGCGCTTTACATATATGGTTTTAGATTAAAGTGTATTTGCTTTTAGATCCAAGGCCTGCTAAAAAAGTTACAAAGATATTCTCTTTAAAATAGCCCAAAGCTCTATAGCCAATCCACTTGGCAAGAAAAAGTTGTAATATTTTTCTAATCCTAAGGATGTCTGTCGATGTCTGTTGAACACCAGCCTATTTTTGTACTCTTCCTTCTACAATTCCAGAAATCAGACAAAAATGGTCTAAATATGGATGCTGGCCTTTTAGAAATGGTCGTTCAGTACTTATAAAGCAGATGTTGGAGTGTGTCACACACCTTTGGGACTGTTGATGATGCATTTTCTATGGTTTATCATATCAAATCAGCAGGTCTACAACTGGGATTGATCTACTGAGAGGAAATGGAGATGCAAGAGAGGGACCAGAGGGAGGAGGCACCTTCACCCCAAAAAGAAGGAGGACCTAAGTGATAGTGGTATAATTAATCTTAGTACCAAAGAATTATCTAAAGAAGAGGTCCCAGTCAGAATAAAGGACTTAAGTGTGCACCCGCTTGTAATCAAAACAAGTTTCAGACCTTCATAGACATACAGAAATATACTAGTAGGCTGAATATTAAAATATATATCATAAGCAATCCCACTAGACAATTAGCGAGGGGTACATCAGATTTTGTTCATTGTGGCCTGACTAACGCCTCTCTCTTTAACCCCCCTGGAAAGAGTGCCCCTAACAGTAATGTCTTCCGAGATTTGGTTGTGAAAGACTTACAAAATCGGAGAGTACGACCAATACAAACTTAACGTGATGTCAGAATAGGATTAGGCAGTTTGTGTAATATAAAAGATATAGTTGTTTGACCAGCGGATGAAGGAGGGGCCATTATAATTCTAGATAGGGAAGCATATTCACAGGAAATGGATAGACTCTTATCAGATAGTGACGCCTTTACCCCTTTATGGAACCCATGCTGAAATTTAAAAAATAACTTAAACTATTTGTGGATGAGGGATTTAAAATGGGTATTTTAAACAAAAAGGAGAAGGAGCATTTGGTACCTTTGTCTCCTAGATTGCTCACAATGTATTCATTGCCAAAGATTCACAAAACTTTGGTAAACCCTCCAGGACAACCCATCATCAGTGGTATAGACTCTATTACATCTCCAGTCAGCAAGTATATTGATCCTTATTTGTAATCATTGGTGATGGATGGGCACTCCTTCATTCCTCAAGGACCCGAAATATGTCATCAATATTTTAAATACTATTGAGTGAAAGCCCACATATCTACTAGTGACTGCAGATGTTTCATCCTTGTACACAGCCATCTCACATGAACTAGGGTATGAAGCAGTTCAAAGCCTCTCCTGAGATTCTGTACAAAGTAACTTATTTTAAAGTTGCTTGAGTTTTCTATGTCATATAATTACTTTTGACACAATGGGGAATATTATTTGCAAACAAAGGGTGTAGCCAAGGGAGAAAAATTTGCTTCCAGTATGGCAAACCTTTTCATGTCAAAGTGGGAATAGGACATTGTTTTATGAAACAATCGTCCAGAGTTAATTCTATGGAAATAATTTATTGATAATATCATTTTTATATAGGGTGGTGGCCTTCAGTTGGTAAATGCTTTTGTGTCCTTAGTCATGAGGCAACCCCTACTGATATCCACTTCATGGATTTGAGGATTTCAATACAAGAGGGTGAAATTGTCACCTCCACTTTCTTTAAACAGACAGACAGGAATGGGTACATTCCATTAGACTCTTGTCACCATGCCACCTGGTGAACGGATGTGTGCCCAAAGGACAATTTTTGCGTTTAAAACACAATTGTACCCACCTGGATGAGTATTTGAGGGAAGCGTCTATTCTTAAAAATAGGTTCCTGGCCAAAGTTTATCATGAAAAAGCTTTAGATTCTCTTATACAAAGAGTTGGTAGCAGGGATCGTCAGCAATTAATAGGTGATAATCCTCATCGGGATGATAATGCAGATGACTTTGGTTATGCTTCTTTAACTACCTTTTTTAGCCACCATTTGGCAATTAAAAGGATCAATAAGAGACACTGACCAGTCATAAAACGTGACCCTGTTCTTGGCCCTCAAGTACCTGATCAACCTCTTTAGGGGAGCACCTAATTTAAGAATTACAGTAGCACCTAATGTCCTAAATCCCCCCACCAGATCTACTTTTTTGGTGATCTGAAGGGTTAGTACCTTTGTGGAAAATGTTAGGCCTGTAGAATAAATACACATAGGTGGGCACAGGAATAACTTATCTCATTAAGTCTTTCATCTCATGTGTGAATAAATGTGTTGTATATCTCCTTAGGTGCCCCTGTGGTTTGAAATATGTAGGGCGTACTGTAGGAATGCTACATATTAGACTGACGGAACATATAGCCAATATCTGAAAGGGTTTTTACAAACATAATGTTTCCAAACATTAAGATTTAAAACACAACAGGGACCCCAAGGGCACTACTTATTGCCCTTGAAAAACAGGTTCCCCATTGGTGAGGCATTAATGGAAAGTGGAATATTTCCAGAGCGGAAACCAATTGGATCTATAAATTGGGCTCTCAAATGCCCCATGGTTTGAATGTGTACTGGGACATCAACTGTTTTATCAATAATGCCGCGTACAAGCGACGGGATTTTTCGATGGACTTGGTCCGGAGGACTGGATTCCATTGGACAATTCGATCATGTGTGGGCTCCAGCGGACTTTTTCTTCCCAAAAGTCTGGCAGACCTAGAAATAAAACTTGCTTCAAATCTTTCCAACAGACTCGAGTCCAGTCGAAAAATCCAGTCATCTGTGTGTTAGTCCGACGGACTAAAACTGATGCTAGGGCAGCTATTGGCTACTGGCTATGAACTTCCTTATTCTATGTCATCATGTTCTAATCCGTCTGACTTTTTGAGTGATAGTGTGGGGCCAAGTCCGTTCATTTAAAAGTCCGGCGGACCTCAGCTGCAAAGTCTGTCGTATTGTCCACCGGACCAAGTCCGTGGAAAAGTCTGGTTGTGTGTACGTGGCATAACAGTTAATGTTTTAAGGTTACATTTGTAAGGTTGTTTTAAGGTTAAATATGATAGATACCCTTGGGGATACATATGTTGGGTATACATGTGTGATTTATAAACCTTATATTTTTAATAATTTTTAATTATTTTCAAATTAGCATTATATTTCATTGATTTTATTGTTTTATATATATATTTGGGATGGCGAGGAATGGGATGGCGTGTCCACTTAATACATTTTAATTTTTGTTTCTATTCTTATGGGGATTTTGTTATGACCCGCAAGATGGTGCTGTGCATTTAATCCTTTTTTTAGCTGATTAGGGACAACTGTTTACTTTGAGTGATGGGCATATTTTTGCCTTTTATGGGGATTTTGTTATGATCCACAAGATGGTGCTGTGCATTTAATCCCTTTTTTAGCTGATTAGGAACAACTTTTTGCCTTGATTGATGGACATACTTTCTTACCAATGGCTTTCTCATTGGATCAGAGATCCAACCAAGGGCTGAGTGATGGGGGGGGGGGGGGGGGGGTCACTGGATTTCTGGTAGGCTTCCAATTTTATTATGGTGATGGGTGTCACGTCATCAGGTGTATGATTTCCATTTCCAAACACTCTCTTCTTCCATGAGACTTTCTTTGATGGAATTCAGCTTTATATGAACTTTGTTTGCACAACTGCACTTTATTCACATGTGATGTAATTTAGCATATGTGTCTTCAAACTTAATTCACAGTTATTATTGTTTATATACTGTTGATTATCTGTACATTAGTATTTTTTCATATTTGTCTGTATTCACACAAATGCACTTTATTGTTTAGTGCTGCACTCTTTTTACATACATTTGTATGTATGTTGTCTATGTAAATTTTTTCATGTTATCCCTGTTTGATGCTCTACCACCTAGGCACCTCAGTAATGCCAATTAGCCATCCAATGTGACTGTAAATTTTATTCTATTGTTAATATTGGTATTGTGATGTTTTTTTTTTTTTAAACTGCCTGGTACCAATAAATCATACCTATTTTTCTACATATGCTCTATTATGATCCTTGTGTCACCAATAGTAACCCCTTTTTTTATATAGGTATAGCTTACCAGGGGGGTATTTTTTTCTTTTTGCATTCATGCCAAGTGCCGGTGATAATTCCAAGATTGGTGAGTGATCTATGAGTTTAAATAATTTATGGAATATTTGGTACCCTGAGGGTCCACGACAGCCTCCTCAACACTGTATCTTCATATTCCACCCAACTGCCCCTGCTGGCATGGCCCATGTCTATTTATGAAGTGTTCTCAGCCCCCTGCCAGCCTACCTCTGAGGATTGGCTGAGGCTCCATAAATATTCAAGGCAGCTCCTCCTAACCACCACCCCCTAATTCTAGAAGATTCTTCAACCTTCTAGACCAGGGGGAGCCACCAGAGAGCTGCCAGGATGAGTCACCCAGCCCTGAACCCTGACTCACATTCCATGGCTCAGACTTAAGTATATTTTACCTATTATACATTCTAA
Source organism: Lithobates pipiens (assembly GCF_037356315.1). Taxonomy (NCBI): domain Eukaryota; kingdom Metazoa; phylum Chordata; class Amphibia; order Anura; family Ranidae; genus Lithobates; species Lithobates pipiens. The sequence continues at coordinate 78,725,910 of NW_027507748.1, forward strand.
CACACCCTGTTCTAACTTCTAGCACACACTAATAAACTAGAGGGTGCTACACATGCATTATACTAAATGGAAGTTTGGGACTTTTTACCTAAAGTGAATAGCCATTTTAAATCTTCATCCTGCGTTAACTTGTGCACCTATAAACATGCACTTTGTATTCAGTTTCCATAAAGTATTTATATGCATGAGATTACATTGACAGGTAATGTCTGGGAGGACTATGCTTTGGTTGTCACGGCTGGCATTACCTACAATTAATCAGCTGCTGAAATGTCTATCATTAATTCAATGCTCAGTATTCAGTAATAGGATGGTTATTAAAAGGAGACCGAGACTGGTCTAGTTTGAAGGCAATTTTCTTACCAATGTACTCAGCGAGTGAAAAATTGTAAGTCATTATGAGATCGAGCCTGTTCCATCTATCCTTAGTTGAATGTATTTTAGATGTTATATAAATTGTCAGAGCATTACAACCCATACGGTGTTCAATCATATGGCTGTCATAAGCATAGAATGCCACAAAAATGGAAAATTAGCAATAATTGCCAAAATTGAGAGCATTTTGTATAGTTTGATTTCGCTAAGCTGAAGAGTAGAAAGGAAAGGAGTTTGCAAAGATTAGTATACTCAGTGCAGAATATTTAATTGGCTGCATTAAGCACTTGATATAATGCTTTTAAGGTGTGCTCTCAAAAAATAATACAGGGGAAATACACAACTTATTGTTTAAGTTATATGCCAAGGTAGCTTCCCCACAGAAGTTTTTATGCAGCTAGATTATGTTTCTAGCTGCTTTGGAGAAATTAAAAACATTTTAGTAATTGAAGATATAGAGCAAGTGCAGATGAGCGATGTGCGAATTCTAATGCCATAGTGATGAAATATCCATATTTATAATATACACACGTGGAGAGGACTCCAATCAGAATCTCTCTTTAGTCTGCAGAGATGTCAAGGCAGACTTGCTGGAGAGGAGTCCTTTAGTTGGATGAAGTTTATCTACTGTGATCTCATTGGTCAGGGCCTTTCACGGGTAGTGCTTTTCAAATTTTTTTACAAATAAATATCTAAAAGGTATGGTGTGCATTTGTATTCAGCCCCCCTGAGTCAATACTTTGTAGATGTTTCTACCAGCTTTGCACATCTAGAGAGTGACATTTTTGCCCATTCTTGGCAAAATAGCTCAAGCAGGTCTGCAGTTGTGCCATGTTCTTTTCATTTTGGATCATGAACTGAACAGTGCTCCGTGAGGTGTTCAAAGCTGGGGATTTTTTTTTATAACCTAACCCTGCTTTAAACTTCTCCACAAATGTATCCCTGACTTGTTCTTGGCCTTCATGATGCGGATTGTTCACAAAGGTCCTCTAACAAATCTCTGAGGGTTTCAAAGAACAGCTGTATTTATATTGATATTAAATTACACACAGGTGGACTGTATTTACTAATTAGGTGACTTCTGAAGACAATTGGTTCCGCTAGATTTTGGTTAGGGGTGTCAGAGTAATGGGGCTGAATACAAATGCATGCCACATTTTTCAGATATTTATTTGTAAAAAAAAAAAAAAAAATGAAAACCATTTATCATCCACTTCACACTTTGTGTTGGTCTATCATATAAAATCCCAATAAAATACATTTAAGTTTTTGGTTGTAACATGTCAAAATTTCAAGGGGTATAAATACTTTTTCAAGGCACGGTACATCTTCCTAAGTTTACACTCTTGACAATAGCTGCAGAGTAAAAAAAAAAAATCTGTATTTTTACTAGGAAAAAGGTCTGTTCAGTCAAATCCAATGACTCTACAAAATAAATATGGGTGTGCTGAACACAAAAAATACCAAGGCAGTTGCTTATTCTTGGGTGCCCACATCCCCAAATATATATTATGGTTGGGATTTGTATTTTTGTATTTGTATTTTGGATTTGTAGCTTTGTATGTTCATGTGTGTGCTGAACTCTGGAGCATACAACTCATCCAAAAAAATGTGAAATGGGATAAACCAAGTAAAACAGCATTAGCCTTTCGATATATAAATGTTTTTACTCATATTAAATGAATAATTAAAGATAACTAAAGAAATATGAAAACAGTAAGAAGTACACAAAGATAACAAAAGTCAAAGCTATTTTTGGTTTGGGATAGAGCAGGAAAGTTATAGCTACCTTATCAAGTTGTTATTGCTGTCGTTGTTGCTACTAGAGAAATAATAATCATATACATTTTTCCTTTATAAAAAAAGAGTTTTGCTTTAGATATACTTTAAAACCTACTTAGTTACGTTATGCAAGCTCCCAAGGTCGTAAATATTCCAGTCACCCCTGACTGGAAAAATTGCGTTCCTCCCAGTGCCTAAAGCTCGATTCACATCTATGCATGTTGCTTTTGAGCATTTCTTCAGTGCTTTTGCTGTGCTTTCTGAGTTTTTGTAACCGCATTTTTACTGCAGTTTTACAGCGATTTTTCCACAATTTGTGATTTGTGTGTGTGTTTTTTTTTTTTTACAATCACTGTATATAGCTGGTTGCTAAGGAGTGGGTCAGAAAGCTGGCTGCCGTGTCCCTAACTTCCGATGAGTCATCAGCTGTCAGCGGCTTTCCCGCTGACAGCTGAATGTAAAAAAAAAAATTACGAAGAAAATGGTGTGGGTTCCCCCTAAGACCATACCAGAAACTTCAGACTGATATGGATTTGGAGGGGGCACCCCCACACCAACATTTTTAAAAAAATGGCAATCCTCAAAATCCATACCAGACCCTTATCCGAGCATGCAGCCCGCTAGGTCAGGAAAGGGAGGGGATGAGTAAGTACCCCCCCTCCTGAACCATACCAGACCACATGCCCTCAACATGGGGGCGGGTGCTTTGGGGCAGGGGGGCTCTGTGTCCCCCACCCAAAGCACCTTGTCCAATGTTGATGGGGACAAAGGCCTCTTCCCAACAACCCTGGCCAGTGGTTGTTGGGGTCTGTGAGTGAGGGGCTTATCGAAATCTGGAACCCCTCTTTAACAAGGGGTGCTCCGGATCCCAGTCCCCAATGTGACCCTACCCATTCACCAAAAAAGCAGTGAAATGTAAAAAAAAAAAAGAGCTGGTTTTTGACTAGTCCTCTATTAAAAAAATTGCTCAGAGCTGTCTTCTCCCTGAGCCATTTTCTCCCGCCGCCGTCTCTCCCAGTGCTGTCTTCTCCCTGATCCGTCTTCTCCCGCCGTAGTTTCTCCCGCCGTAGTCTCTCCCGTCGCTGTCTTCTCCCGAAGCTGTCTTCTCCCACACCATTGTCTTCTTCCTTGCCGCCAGTTACCTGCTAAAAACAAAAAAGGCTGCAGGAAAAGAGAGGTCATTTTTGTTTTTAGCGATTAACCAGTGGCAAGGAAGAAGACAGCAGTGACGAGGAAGAAGACAGCGTCAGGAGAAGACGGCTCGGGGAGAAGACGGCTCAGGGAGAAGACGACTCAGGGAGAAGATAGCTCAGGGAGAAGATGGCTCAGGGAGAAGACGGCTCCAGGAGAGATGGCGGCAGAAGAAGGCAGCTCAGAGTTATTCTTTTTAAAAACGACTTTTCAAAAAGGGACTTTTTTTGCATTTTACTGCCTTTTTGGTGAATGGGTAGGGGTACCATGACACCCAATACCCATTCACATGGGGGGGATCTGGGGTCCTCTTGTTAAAGAGAGTTTCAAGATTCCAATAAGCCCCCTGCCCGCAGACCCCAAAAACCACCGGCCAAAGTTCAAGGATGAGGCCCTTGTCCCCATCAACATGTAGGCAAGGTGTTTTGGGGTGGGGGAGCCTCCCATCCCAAAACACACACCCACCATGTTGAGGGCATGTGGCCTGGTATGGTTCAGTGGGGGTTGCTCACTCGTCACCTCCCTTTCCTGACCTACCAGGCTGCATGCTCAGATAAGGGTTTGGTATGGATTCTGGGGGGGACACCATGCCATTTTTTTGTGATTTTTTTTTAGCCAGCAATTATTTTTTTTACATTCAACTGATGACTCATCAGTTGTTATGGACATGGTGACTGGATTGCCAGCTTGCTCCTTAGCAACCAGCTATATACAGTACATGTAAAAAAAAAAAACTCAAATCGCAAAATCCAAAATTGCTGTAAAATCACTGTAAAAACACAGTAATTGCGTTTTGGATGTGGCTCCATTGAGGTCTTTTACAATCAAAACGCTGCATTTTGCTGGAAAAAAGCACCTAACTTTTTCCAAAAATGCAAAGGCACCAAAAAATGTGAATGTGTTCCATGGGAATCCGTGTTAGAAAAATTCCCTGCATTTCTGCAAAATGCAAAAAGCATCAAAAAACGCATTAGTAACCTTCCTGTAGTTTCTGTATGGTCTGGGTGAGAGCAGTGACCTGTTGGCACAGAGCCTCTATAAGAGAAGAACCTCCGTTAGACTCTGACATTGTGGCTGGATTATGTTGTCAGGAGTTTGGTTGGAGGCCAAGGTGCTGAGAGGGCTCCTCTTGAGTGCAGTGCAACCCTGAAGGTGAAACAGGGAATGCAGTGCCCAAAGAAGCACAGTTTGCCAGTGGCCATGGTTGAAGGCTTGATCACTGTGGAGCGGCTGGAACAATCGAGATATTTTGTATGGCAGGCGTGCCTGAGGAGAACCAGCAGTGGCCTGTGGTTGGGTGACCCAGAAGGAGTATCAGAAGCCAGGCCAGGGGTCATACATAGCAAGATCAGTCAATAGCAGGTTTGGGATCCAGGCAGTAATACTGGAACAAGCCGGGGTCGATAATTGGTAAGACAGGCAGAAGCAGAGTTGGTGAGCCAAGCTAGGATCAAGTAGTGAAGCAGGAAGAAGCAGGTCAGGATACAAGTCAGGAGTCAAACAAGATGAGCAGGTAGTGGAAGTCAGGTCCGTAACGGGAATTCCAAGATCAAAATACAGGAGCACAAGGAACATGGGGGAGCTGATGATAATCCAGCAACTCAGGGATCTCAGCAGTAGGTTTATATAGGCCAGGAGGCGCCATTGCGTATCTGCGTACGCCCGTTAGCGTCACTCATCTGTGTATGCCCAATATACATGGGAGCGAGCCTGATGCTCTTTGGCCAGTTCACTGACAATGCATTTACTCCATGCCAGAAGTACATTTGAGGGCTTTTTCTGACTACTTTTATTTAAAACACAGCAAAAAATTCACACTTGAATAGTTTTCCACGCAGGAGGTTCTCACCATCAATGCAACAAAACATATAATTCAGCCTCATGGCTCTCTTTGCAGCTTCACTGCTCAGGCCTCCAGACCTTCAAACACACAGTCCCAGAGTTTGTGCACTTAATGCTGTAGCAATGTCAGCTTGAGTGTTTTTCCTGCAGCTCCCATCTAATACATTCTCACAGGCTCGGGCCTTTGTCCTGTCCTGTCCTGGACAATATGGTGCGATGTGCACCTCACAGCTCCCTTCACACACTGACCCCCTCGGGAGGGTGGGGCCACTGACCCCCAACTCTGGCTCTAACATGAATGCAGCACACACCTGCATCATTAGTGTGCTTGTTTCCCAGAACCCCATTTTAACCAGTGCTATGGGCTTGACCTGCCACAGTATGTACAATAAGCAAAAGGGATGTTCCTCGATAGATATAGGTGAAACTGAAAATAATATGGGTCTGAGAAGCATCTAACAAACCACAAAGAAAACAGGAGCTGCTATTGTGTTATAAGCATTGTATGAGCAACATAGAAACATATCGCAGTGTATAACAAAAAAAGCAAGACAAAAGATATCATACTTTTCCAGGGAGATCTAAAGATAGTGAAGGACTGCAATTTTCAAAAAAATAGTCATATAAACTTGATCAGTATCAGTATACTCGCTGATATAAAACATTGTTAAACTGCTTGATGTACAAAGAAGACCAGAGAAAAATCTATATGTGGACATCAATGCAGCATCTAGGTATGCTCTGTGAATTTTGTCAAGTTCTTATCAGTGTGGTATCTTGGACAAGCTGATAGTCCACCCTACTTGTTTCTGAATCTGCAGCAAGCTAATACGGTTCTAAGCATGTTATATCAGGATGACTGTGTAAGGAACTGTGAAGAAGAGAAAGAAAAAAATTAACCAACAATAAAAAAACACAGGAAAAAAAAAATAGGGGGAATGGGTATTATAGATGGGAGAGGGACAAGGGGAGACTGCACGTGAGATCCACAAGGAGTACCATACTTGGCCAGTATAGGGTTCATGTTTGTGTATCCTCTGTTTTAGAATCCATGCATTAGGGAGTGATACTCAATGGAATAAGTGAGCATGCTCCAATAGAACCAAGTTTTGTGAAACCGTTCCTCTCTTGGGTTAGCTACCGTCATCATTTCCTCCATAATTTGGAGTTCATTGGCTTTGGACAGTGGTGGATATTTTTTTGTTTCCAATAAATTGGTATACAGGATTTTTCTGCATTTAGCAAATGTATTAAAAGGGATCATTGGGGTCAGATGAAGGAGAGGCGCCGCTAAATCAGATCACATATTGTTGAGTTTGATGTTCTCTAAAGAAACAGGAATAGATGACGTCTATCTGACTTCATAAAGAATCAATGTACACGGTCAACGTTTTTTTTCAGCCTCTGAGGCTAGCAAAAGTGTTGGGTCCAACTTACACTCAGTGCTTCTAATCAGGGATGGTACTAGGGAGGGCGGGAGGGGCAGCTGCCCTGGGTGAAGTGTGGGAAGGGGCGCCATGTTGCCAGCAGCAGCATGCAGAAGAATCTGTGCATAGACTTCTTAGGCTATCACAGCACTCTATGATCATATCTGTTATTGCTACAGCCTGTCCAAAAACAGGGCTGAGGATGCGCCCATACCTATTGCCTGCTTCCTCTCTACAGCGGCAGCCACATTCCTTCACAGATGGGAGAAGAATTCTCTCTCCCGGGCTTGAGTCCCTCTTAATCTGGCTAGCTAGATTGGGGCTGCCTGTCATTGAGCTCCTCTACATGTGGGTGGAGCAAGAAGACAACAGAACTTAGCAGCTCCGATCACTGCTTCCTGCCTTGCACACATCACAGCTCCCTCCAGCATGAAGATGGATGTCAAACATGTCTTCTTCACCTGTAAGTCCCAACTACTCTACTTTCCAAACTACCTTTCTATGCAATAAACCTGCTCTGTACTTTGTAGAGCATGTTTACTGAAAGAAAAGGTAACATTCCTTAGATTTCAGGAGTATAGTGGGACTTTTCATTTGGTACATAGATATATTCTGTGGAGTGAGGAGAAACACTGTTCCATTGTAAGCCTTTTCTGATCCACCCAGCACTTGTAGAAGAGATGGGGAGGAGATCCGGTGCTAATATAACTTCCCCATTCTGAACTTATTATTTGCTGGGTACAAAGAAAAAAGAATACCTGTCCTTACTAGCCCAGCCTCCTGTCAATCTATTTGGCTCTTTCCTTATAGCCAACCACCAGTCATTGCCGGCCCCTCTACCACTTCAGTAACTTATGATATAGTGGTGATGATGCACAGTGCCAATTTGCCCTGCCCCTTGCTCCTGGAAGGAACACATTCCAATATGTAAGTTTATTTCTTTCCTTTGCATGTGCATCTGCAGTCAGTTCTCATGATCTCCTTCCTGTGTGTCCTGCTTCATTCAACCCCTGCCTCCCCATTAAGGATGAGCTCAGGCGTGTTTGCAAACAACACATGCAGAGTCCGCCAGAAAGTCGGCACTGGGAAGCGATAATCACAAGCCGTGAGACATTCCCCGATCTCTGTAGCCGTGCATCAGGGCAATAGGGGTTATTTCCGAAATACAAATCCACTTTGCACTAAAAGTGCACTTGAAAGTGCAGTCGCTGTAAATCTGAGGGGAAGATCTGAAATGATGGGGAAGCTCTGCTGATTTTATTATCCAATCATGTGCAAGCTAAAATGTTGTTTTTTATTTTCCTTGTATGTCCCCCTCGGATCGATAGTGACTGCACTTCCAAGTGCACTTGCAATGCAAAGGGGATTTGCCTTTAGCAAATAACCCCCAATGTCTCACTGCTTGTGATTAGTGCTCCACAGTGCTGACTTCCTGGCGGGCTCAGCATGTGCTGTTTGCAAACACGCCTGAGCTCATCTTTAATGGGGAGGCAGGGGATGAATGAAGCAGGACACACACAAAGGAGATCATGAGATCTCCTACTCACCTGCTCCTATAGCACCAGCCAAACTGGCAATGAACATTCCACAGTTTGTGTCCAGCATGGTAACAATCTCAGGTGATGATTTCTATGATCTCACCAGCAACAGGAACACAAGTGTGAAATAGACATTAACCGCTTGAGCCCCAAAAGATTTGGCTGTTAAATGTGTCACCTTAACTGACAATTGCGCAGTCGTGCGACATTGCAACCAAACTAAATTGACATCCTTTTTTCCCCACAAATAGAGCTTTCTTTTGGTTGTAATTGATCGCCTTTATCGTTTTAATTTTTTGTGCTATAAACAAAAAAATAGCGTAAATTTTGAAAAAAAAAACAATATTTTGTACTTTTTGCTATAATAAATATCCCCATTTAAAAAAAAAAAGCTATTTTTTTCTCCGTTTAGGCAAAATGTATACTTCTAACTGAAGGGGGAGGGGACTGACTATAAGAAGTGACAGATCATGGTTCCTAGCTAATAGGAACACACGATCTGTCACTCCTCTCAGAACAGGGAAGTGTGTGATTACACACATTCGTCCCTGTTCTGTGTCTCCTGCTCACGATTGCTCTTGGCCGGTGGTTATCATGACACACATATAACCTTACTATACATGGAAATGAAAAACCCAAAATGATGTTCTTCATACAGGCCGATAGCTTTATTAAATATAGATCTAAAAATACTGACAAAAATATTAACACTGAGATTAGAAACCTTTATTAAAGAATATCATAGACTCTGATCAGACAGGATGCATGCCAGAGAGAATGACAGATATTAATCTATGTAGGCTATATACAAATATACATACCCACCATGTATATGAGGGATCTAGGACGGTGGCCTCTCTGGACATAGAGAAGGCCTTTGATACGGTCGACTGGCCTTTTCTTTGGGAAATACTTAGAAAGATGGGATTTCCATTAATATTTATTAAATGGATACAAACAATATATAAAAAAAACCATGTCATCGATAAAATTCGGAGGAAGGCTCTCATCCCCATTTCAGTTGCATAGAGGTACGAGGCAGGGCTGCCCTCTCTCTCCGGCACTCTTTGCAATTGCAATAGAGCCAGTGGCTGAGGCTCTTAAGACTTCGCCGGATATTCAGGGACTTTGGATTGGGGGGCTGGAGGAGAGGGTAGCCCTGTATGCCAATGATATGTTGATGTTTTTGAAAGATGCAGGTCCTTCATTGAAAGGAGCTCTAGAACCACTGAATATTTTTTCAATGTTTACAGGGCTTAAAGTTAATTGGGATAAGTCTTTGTTATTCTCTATTGACCAAGGGGCACAAGGCGCAGCTCCCCCAGACCTACCGTTAAAGTGGGTAACAGAATTTAGATATCTTTGCGTAATAGTATCTCGACAGGTCAAAGACTTTGAAATGCTGAATTTAGATCCAGTAATACAGGAGTTTAATGAAAAGTTCAAGATCTGGGAGCCATTGCCCCTGTCACTGCTGGGACGTATATATTTAATAAAGATGAAGATTCTTCCTAAATTTCTGTATCTATTTAGAAATTCTCCTCAGTAGTTTTTTACACAGTTACATGGTATGTTTTACACATTTATATGGAAAGGCAAACCAGCTAGAATTAACCACTTGCGCCCACCCCATAAAAGAAACACGGCAGCAAAGTGGTTTCAAAATCCTGACCGGATGTCATATGACGTGATCAGGATTTTGAGGCGCGCACCACGGCGATCGTTGTTGCGGGGTGTCACTCTGACACCCCGCAACTACGATCTCGGTAAAGAGTCACAATGGATGCCAATCAGTGCCCACAATGGGCTTCACTGATTGGCATGCATTATTGTTTGGCACTGATTGGCATCCATTAGTACAGTATAATACAATACAATGCCGCCTATCAGTGTCCATCTGTGCCGCCTATCAGTGCCCAACCGTGCCACCTATCAGTGCCCATCTATGCCCATCTGTGCCACCTATCCATGCCCATCTGTGCTGCCTATCCATGCCCATCTGCACCACCTATTCATGCCCATCTGTACTGCCTATCCATGCCCATCCATACCGCCTAGCCTATCCATGCCAATCCGTGCCAGCTATCAGTGCCAATTTGTACCACCTATCAGTGCCCATCCATGTCGCCTATCAGTGCCACCTGTCTGTGCCCATAAGTGCCACCTATCAGTGCCCATCATTTCCGCCTATCAGTGCCACATATCAGTGTCCATCAATGCCACCTCATCAGTGCCACTTCATTGGTGCCACCTCATCGGTGCCCATCAGTGCCACCTTATCAGTGCCCATCAGTGTAGCCCCATCAGTGCCCATCAGTGAAGGAGAAAACTTACTTATTTACAAAGTTTTGAAACTGAAAAAAAATAAATTTTCAGTATTTTTTTATTTGTTTAGCAAAAAATAAAAACCGTAGAGGTGATCAATTACCACCAAAAGAAAGCTCTATTTGTGGGAAATTTAATTTGGGTACAGTGTAGCATGACCGCGCAATTGTCATTCAAAGTGCGACAGTGCTGAAAGCTCAAAATTGTTCTGGGCAGGAAGGTGTTTAAGTGCCCAGTATTGAAGTGGTTAAACTAAGTGTACTTATGCGTCCGGTGGTACATGGGGGGATTGGCTTTCCCAGACTGGATTTGACACTGCCACGATGGTAGAGGCCGCAGTGGTCCAGTCAGTGAAGGCATTGCAGTCATTGCCATTCCGTGGATTAAAATATAGGCCAGATCTGACTCCCTCAATTACGACAGTAAAAATATGGAGAACAGCCATGGCAAAAGATGACCATTCGAGAGGGGATTTATCCCCAAATACTCCACTATGGAGAAATCCAGAGCTCCCACATTTGGATTCCATTCAAGATCCAGGAGCATGGACTAGATTTGGAATTAAAAAACTATCACAAGTTATACTCGAAGGGAGAATTATTTAATTTGTGAAATAAGAAAATATTGGAATATATCTGGGAACTACACTTTTAGATACATGCAGTTGGTCCATGCTTTACTAGCTCAGTCCCAGGAGGGGATTCCACAATTGATAGAAACAGAATTAGAGAAAATGGTAAGGAAAAAGACAAAAAAAAAAGCTATTTTCAATTTTATATAGCTACTTATCAAAAACTACACTTTCAGGTATAAGCAAGTTATGTGAAAGCTGGACAAGAGATGTTCCAACATTAGTAGATAAAAACTGGTAGAAGATATGGAGATCTCCACTCCAAATACTAGTATCCCTGCAAAATAAATTAATACCATTTAAAATAACACATAGAAGTTACTATACGCCATACAAATTATACAAAATATTTCCTACAAATTCTCAAAACTGTTGGAGACATGCAGGTATTCCAGGAAATTTCATCCACATATTCTGGTCCTGTCCAAAGATAGTGATATTCTGGAGGGAGGTTCTGAGAGTAATTAATATAGTAACATCAGTCTCTTTAAATCAAGAGGCAGAGATCTGCCTATTAGGACTAGTAGGGAATACTATTCTCCTCCCTATAGGGAGGAGAATACCGGTGGGCCTGTTGCTTTTTTATGCTAGAAACCCAATAGTGCTGAGTCGGAAGAAGGTGGAAGCCCCAACGTTAACACATTGGAAAAATGTAGTAAATAGTAATCTACCATTATATAGGGAGACATATTGGAATAGAGGACATGGAGAGAATTACGAGAGAGTATGGGCAAGCTGGATAGAAATTTCCATAACGGCATCTGGAGATAGGGTAAGCCACACCAAAAGGAAAAAAAAGGGGGTAAGAGGGATATGAATGTATAAATGTATATGTATAATTTTGTAGTATTTGAGGAAATGATTATGAATGGATTTTCTGGAAGCTCATAAGAGAGCGATGAATGTAAATGATGAAACGTATAATGGATATGTAAAAAAACGAATAAAGAGATATTAAAAAAAAAAACTGTGCTCCCCGGGAGGTAATTCTAACTGAAGGAGGAAGGGACTGACTATAAGAAATGACAGATCGTGGTTCCTAGCTAATAGGAACACACGATCTGTCACTCCTCTCAGAACAGAACAGGGAAGTGTGTGTTTACACACACTCGTCTCTGTTCTGTGTCATCGTGACCGTCGGCCACAAGCATCGACACCCCCGCGAACCGGCGTATAGCTATGACGGTTTGCAGGATCATGCCGACCTGCCGCGCGGCTGGTCGGCAAGTGGTTAGAGCAGTATTAAACCCAAAAGCAAACACTTATTATAGTCAAGCTATTCTTAGATATGACAGCTACATTCATTTTGTCTTTAGGCTTTCAATCATTTTCATTTGGTGATCCAACAAGCTGTCCTACAGATGTCAGTTACACAGTTGAGACAAACCATTTACCACTGGCAAAACCTATATCCCAAAAAGAATAAACACTGTTCACTGTAATTGATTACTGTAACGGCACCCCTAATATATAGGGGGTTAACGCCGTTTACGATGTTCCCTCTCCTAGACACACATCCACTCGCTACCAATATCCACAGCTAAACGACCCTTTCATATAGGAGACGACCCCTCTGGCAAAAAGATGAGACGCACTCTGTCTCTTCTGTAGTAGGAATGACTTTATTAATGAGAAACATTGTAACTTTATACACAATTCAAGGCACATGCTTTAACATGAACAAGGGCCCAGCTCCACCCACACATCCCAAGACTCAACACCTCATCCTGACGTCTGCTAGGCTTCAAACGATCCCACCCAATACACATCTTTTCACAAAGGGTTGGCAGCCAGTCTGTCTGGCACTTTATAATACACACAAGGACAGACTTAAAGGAACAATAGAAATGCAAAACAACTTAATTCCTCACAGCAATGATACTTAACCCCCATATACAGTATACATCCAATCTATATACAATGTATATACAGCCTTGAATATGGCTATCACAGACCATATCGGGGTTTTCTTTTATTCACCCGGTGTCCAAAGGGACCCCACTGTCACAATTACAGTTTGGCTTTAGTTTGTTTGTACATTTACATCTGCTAGTACATCTAACACTCCCCTCCTCCAAGACTGACAATACTGCGGGTTAAAGTTGTCCCCTGTGCTTCTTCATCCAGAATGGGGGCACTCTAATACAGAAGGTGTATTACTGGCCAGAACATCACTTTTGGTTTTGGGTTTAATATTTCTTTAGGTGAACCAGTCCAGTTCATGCACACTAAAGTATTGTAGATATTCTGAGCAAGCAGTAAAAGAAGTGGACCCTCCCTACCCTAAAAAAATGTTGGCTCTTTTGAACCCATGCCCTCCACCACTACCACAATCATAAAAGTACATTTTTTTATTTTATTTTTACTCCTGACTCCTGAACATCATTTGCTACTGAACCCTTGCACTGTGCATTCTTTTAAACCATGCCCAATAGTCAGCATAGTGAAAGCTGCACCCAATTTTTTCTGCACACTGCACTTTCTTGTCCTCTAGAAGCAGGAGCCCAACTTATGAGCCTGTGCACAGGCCAGATGCTTTCATAAAATGTTTCTGTCCCTGATTCCTGCACTCTGCACAATATTTTTGCTTCTGACCCTTGCCCTTTGTAATTTACCCAATCTTGACTTCTGCGCTCTATAGGTAGGTATAATGATCAGGTGTGGTTATCAGACGTGAGTAAGATGATTGATCATACGCAACACAAGGTGGGGGCACATTTTGGCATGTTCACTCTGGGCACTGGGTGACCTTGTTCCGGTGTTATGTCGGATAGTGTCTGCTATCAAGAAGTGCCCAGGACGAACAGCATATGCGGCGCACATGTGCCATACGGAACAGCACAATAGCAGATTTTATGATCAACTGTTGAGATGGCGCCTGCGGACAATAACCGACAGCAGAAATGTTTGTGTCAGATTGTGCCTTGTACTGCCAAGGCGTGTTCTTGTCAGTTGGGGGGGGATGTGTACGTGATGGGGCTGGATTATTAAATGATGGGCAGTGCTGCTAAAATGGGGATGGATTTTAAAATGATGGCTAGTGCTGCAAAACACATATTTTTCAGATAGAAAAACCCACCCTTCAGTTGACTAAACACACCCCACAAGTGTCTAGGAAAAATAGCAGAAAAATGTGTTTTGCAGCACTGGTCATCATCTAAAAAACTGCCCCATCTTAGCAGCACTGCCAATAATTGAATAATCCACCCCCATCATGTACTAATCCGCCCCTCACCGACATGAACATGCCTCGCCAGCGTGAAGGCACAATCTAATACAAAAAATTCTTCCGTCTGAACAGCTAATTGTAAAATAAGCTGTTGTGCTGCTCCATATGGTGCATGCGCTGTATTTCACCTGGTTTTATTCAATCAGACTTAAAGTAGAACTATGGCCCTGCCTTAAAATATTATGTTTTGTAGCATTTAATTATAAATTTATCTTCACTTACAGTTTTCCCTTATCCCCCCGCAAATTCCCAAATATATATAAAATAAATTTGGTTCAGCTAAACAGAATAAGCTCCCATAAAAATAGCCACCACATCCCAAGAAAAGTTTAGACTAGTGGGGTGGATCAATAGCTGTTTGTCCATCTGGCAGTGCTTGGAGGTGGGTCGTGTGGCGTGGGGTTAAATGTTGTCCGCTACCTATATGGTGTTCCTTGTCAGTGTGTTTCCCTGTGTATTCCTCTATATTTTTTTCCCTATGCATATTTTGACTGTCATTTTTGTATATTTCCTGTCCCAAATATATATGTTGAGACAACCAATTACTGTAAGTCCACCTATTGCAGTTTCCTGTGATGTGGTGGCAACAATGCTGCACTGATGCTGAATTCAGAGCAGAGTTGTCACTTTTGTGTAGGCTGTACCTGCTTGCACTACATTGAGCTGGAAGCATTGCAAAGGGCATGACTATCAGTATTGTCACTGTTAATTCACAAACCCATAGCTTGTCAATCAGTCCTGGCCACACCTAGTTCTGCCCACTCCTTACTGGAATGACAAGTTGTGAGTTGCCGTGTCTTGAAGGGTAATCACATGACACACACAAGAAGGAAACTATAGAAAGGAAGTTGTTTTTGTTTTATGAGGCTTCTGTGCCACATAGTAACTGAATTAGGCACTTATTTATACTCTCATATAGGAGCCTTTAGTTTAATGAGTGCACTTATAAACTTGATTATAGGCAATATTTTCCAGATTGCCACAAAAGTCCACAGAAGCTAGACTTTAAATATTTACAATGACTGCAGTCTACCTACCCAGTCATAAATGTCCACCAAAATCTTGCTTTTTGGATAAATAAATGCCTTTAGAAATGTGTAGGCCACATACTTTGAAAAGAGTATGTTTGTGGTATGCTGGAGCCATGGTTAGGTGAAACCTGGTTTAAAGTGATTGTAAGAAGGCTTTTGTATTACCTTACTGAATTCTATGCAGTAAAGTAAAAAAAACTTCTGCATGCAGCTTCCCCTGCAGTCCCCCTAAATACAAACCTAAGCCCAATCTCAAACCAGTGATATGAACAAGAGCTGAGGCTTTCTCGGCTCTCTCGCCCCTCATTGGCTCAGATATAGCAGTAGGAATCATTGACTCCTGCTGCTGTCAATCAGAGCCAAAAAAGAGGGAGCAGGTGGTGTGACTGAGCCTTGTTCTTTGTTTCTTATGGACATACTGAGCAGGGATCGGGAGTGAGTACGTATGAGTGCCCAAATAGCAAGCGGCTTGCTATGGAGGCACCCGACGGGGTGGAACAAGGACTGCCGGTGGAAGAGGAGCAGGTAAGTATAACATGTTTGTTAATTTAATCTTTTTTTTTTTTAAAGGAAGCTTTACTTCACTGTAATAACCAGATCTTAAAAGGCTATTTGTTAGTTGGGGTAACTATGAGGCTCCCCAGAGTTGAGATAATAAAATGTAAAGGATGAAAGTACCATCTCATTTATGTAACATAAAAGCAAATAACATCTGTATTTTGCATAAAAATGAAAAAAACAACAACAATGTCCTCGATGTAGATCCATTGTCAATCACGACACCCACCTTCACCACTGGACCTGGAAAAAAAGGCAGGCGTCATGATTGATGATGGATCTACATCGGGGGAACTTTTTTTTTTACTTAAAGGAATTGTCAAACTGTGAATGTGTTTTTATTTATTTTTGACACTTTTTTTGGTGTATGGGTACAATGTACGTCATATTCATTTATATGGGGGGGATCTGGGGCCCCCCTTGTTAAAGAAACCCCTATCAACGTGGGTATAAGGTGGTTGAGGGCATGTGGCCTAGTCTTGTTCAGGAAGGGAGAGCGTTCGCTTGCCATCCCCTTTCCTGGTCTGTCAGGCTGAATGCTTGGATAAGGGTCACGTATGGATTTTGGGGGGGGGGGGGCCCGTGCCATTTTTTTAAGCATCATTAAAATCACTGCTCAAAAATGTAAATGTAAAACACTTTTTTGCATGGATACATGTCCCCCAGGGCAGTACCCAGGCCCCCATACCCTTTTTATGGTCAATGACTTGCATATACGCCTTCAAAATGGGCACTTTTGATTTTTCAAGGTCGGGCTCCAAAGTCTTTAATAGGGTTCAGAGTTAGGGTCCAAACTCTTGCAATGTTTTAGTGTTCTGCTGGTAACCAAACCCAGGTGGGCGGCTAATATAATTCTCCCTAATTGGTCACTGTACCTAGCAAATGTGTACTGGGCACAGCCTGATTGGATGAGTCAAAAAGGCTGCTGTTTACTACCCATGGGGGATGTGATCAGGGAAAACAAAAGGTCACTCTTTGAAGTGAAGCTATTTACAGTAACACCAACACACCACTCAATACTTTAAAAATATTTCCTTTTAACTGAAATATTTCTAATTACCATATTATCTACAGCTATTAATTCAGATTTCACATAAACTCATAAGGCAACAGTGAAAGCGGTAACCAGGTACTGACACTAGAGAAAAGCCAGGATTAGAGTAAAGCATGGTTGAAGATGGCCGTAGTCGCAGTAAGAGCAGTAGAACTAGAATAACTTATGCAAATTAAATTGGCTTGTGGCAACATATCAGTGATGGCAGAACGATGCTAATAGAAGAAAATAGGAAAGATCATACAAATATCTGTGGAGGCAGAAGAAAGTGGTAACTGAACATTGAAAAACGGGAATGAAATTTGCGCTTGTGCACTAACAACCTTAAAAATTCAAGTCTATTGGATATTAAGGGCAAAATCAAATAGCTTGGCTCTAATCCGTATTAGTCACAATGTAGACAATGTGGGGGGCAACTGCCTTTTGAGGTAGTAAGTTGCACATGGGGCAGGACTGGTCTTTCAGGCTTGGCGGGGAACTGTGCTGTGGGGGGTTTATAAAATTAGTACTGTAAATTTGTACTTTACTTTCAAAAGTTTTTATTGATTTTACATATCCAGGAGAAACAAAACAGCACAGTACAGGTAATCTTACACACTTGTTGGAGGTAAAAGTCACTGATAAAGAATACCTAAAAGGTTGTCTAGGACATCAACAAGGAAATAAAGCATAAACACATTCCAGAATAGACGGCTATTTCGCTTGCTTGTGACATATAGAGGTTTAATCTGGGGGTCACTAGTCAGCCCTCCCCTGCACCCCGACTGGGAGCAAACTGTGCGGGGAAGGAGTCCCGTGGCATCCGGCGTTTTCTACCAGAGGTGAGAGACCTCCAGAACCATGGGGGAGGGGTACTACATTAGTGGTGTGACTGATGTGCCCACACCTCATCTCTCCAGTATTATATAACATGCAAAGCAAAATAGAGGAGAGCCATAAGGGTCCTGGGGAGTGAGGCAACACAATAAAACCCAACCTAACAAAATAAAACAAGACTCTGTACCGATAAACAAGGGGTGAGAGGTGTGGGAAGCGGGAGATAGGGAGGGGGAGGGGGCGTGTCCGCAGTCGAGCATCCTTCAAGGTCGAGGGTGGTCCAGGGAACTAGGGTCGGACTCCCGGAATAAGTGAGATGCCCATGTATTGAGCCCAAGGCTCCCACGTAGCCTCGAACTGAGCCGTGGAATCTAAAAGAATGCCGGTAAGTTTCTCTTGCACCATTATCCAAGAATTTTTTTTAACGGCGGCTGCAAAGGAAACTTTAGGGAGTTTCCAAGCCTTGGCTATTGTCATTTTGGCACCCAGGAATATAAAATGAATTAGTTTACGAGTATGTTTCGGGATCCCAGGGAGATTAGCGTTGAGTAGTGCAACGGCAGGGCTTCTCGGGAGAATATGGTTAGTGATATTCTTTATTAAGGCTAGGATTCTTTTCCAGAAAGGCCTAATTCTGGGGCATTCCCACCAGATGTGGGCCATGGTCCCCATCAGGTGGCATCCCCGGAAGCAGCTGAGGTCGGCTGAGGGGAACATTAGGGAGAGTCTCGAGGGGGTTAGGTACCACCTGGTAAGGACCTTGACATTGGCTTCAATTAGTGAGACATTTCTAATGCCTTTAAAGGCTCTGGAGAAGGAGGCCTGCCACTGCTCTACCGTCATGCTAAGTGCCAGTTCAGTCTCCCAAGCTGTCATGTAAGAGGATCTATTAGGTTGATGAGCAAGGGCCTTGTATACCACTGAGACTGCCCCTCTCTGTTCCGTGGCTTGTCCGCACCATGATTCGTACGGAGTGCAGCCTGAGGAGGCCTGCTTACCCGTCCAAATCTGTAGAAGGAAATGGCGGATTTGGTAGAACCTAAAGCGTTCTGAAGGAGGCATCTCTAGTTGGTTCACACAATGTCCCAGGGTAATAGGGCCCCGAGCGTCCAGAAAGTGCCCTATTCGATATAGACCCTTATCCAACCACCATCTAAAAGCCGTGGGCTCCTGGCCCGGTGGGAAGTCTGGGTTGTTGAATAATTGAGCTAATGGTTTTAGGTGCGAGATGAGGTGGGGGGATTTTTTCAACCTGTCCCATAGATGGAGCGATTGTGAGAGAATCGGGGATAGGATGGGGGCCCTGAGCCTTGGGGGGGACCAGAGGAGAGATTCAATGGTGTAATCCGGGGCTGCTTGATTCTCCAGGGAAACCCAGTCTGGTTTTTCAGAGCTATTGTAAATGATTGAGAGCTGTGCTATTCTGGCTGCCTGAAAATACCAGAGCAGTCTCGGCAACCCCAAACCTCCCTGCGATTTGTGGGTGTACAAGGTCTGCTGGGGGATCCTATGGCCTCTCCCTCCCCATATAAATTTGTTTATTTTAGCTTGGAAAGACCTTAGGTGATCCAGTTTGATGTTGATGGGTATAGCCCTGAAGAGGTATAACAATCTCGGGAGCAAAGTCATTTTGATGGAGTGTATCCTACCCAACCATGATAACTCTCCCTTCTCCCATTGTCCCAGATCCTCCTCGAGTTTTCGATAAATGGGGGGGAAGTTAGCGTCGTACAGCTGTTCCACCTTGGTAGTTAGGTTGATGCCCAGGTATTCTATAGAGGAGTCGCTCCATTTAAATTTGAAAGAGTTCTGTAGCGCTAATTTAGTTTCATGTCTGAGAGAGATATTCAGGGCATGTGATTTAGTGTAATTAACCGTGAGACCCGAGACGACTGAGAAATCTTGAAGGAGTTTACATAGATTGGGGAGGGAGACTGTCGGCGAAGTAAGGAAAAGAAGTAAGTCATTGGCAAAGAGGCCGCATTTGTGTACCCGTGTCCCGTCCGTGACGCCTTGTATGTCAGGGTTTGAGCGAATTTCAATGGCCAGGGTCTCGATCGCCATTGCGAAGATTAGGGGGGATAGCGGGCAGCCCTGCCGGGTGCCCCTCGCTATTATTAGTGGTTCTGAGTGCTGGCCCTGTATGCGAATCAAGGCTGTAGGATTAGAGTACAGCGAGCCCAGGATTCCTCTAAAGCGGGGACCAAATCCCCATTTGTCTAGAAGGAAGAAAATGTACTTCCAGTCTATGGCATCAAAGACCTTGTGTAGGTCTAGGGATAGAAGCATCCCTTCCTGAGCTTGTTTACCGTTCCAGCCAGATTGGAGGAGGGAGACAATGTCAACCGCTCTTCTAATTTGGTCAGGTCCCTGTCTGCCCGGTATGAAGCCTACTTGGTCTTTGTGGATATAATATTTAATAAAGGAAGAAAGGCGATTAGCTAAAATTTTGGTTAGAATTTTGAGGTCGTTATTGATGAGGGAGATGGGCCGATAATTTTCCACTTCTTCGGGATTTTTGTTGGCTTTGGGAATTACTGTGATGAAGGCAGTGTTGAGGTGTGGGTCTAAGGGGGATCCCTCCGTTTTGGAGTTAAAAAAATTTGCCATGTGCGGGGCTAAGATATCCCCAAAGGTCCTATAGTAAGGTGTAGATAGTCCGTCAGGGCCAGGGGCTGAACCAGGTTTCAAGGCCTTAATGACTGCCAAAACTTCTTCCTCCGAGAAGGAATCTTCCATAATGTCTTTATGTGCTGTGGTCAGGGATGGCAGTCTGAGGCCTTGAAAGAAGGCAGTCATAGCTGGGGCCTTCTCTGTGGCGTCTTGGCTATATAGTTTGGCGTAATAATCTTGAAAGCCCTCAAGATCTTAGTTGGGTTGGAGGTTGGGGGTTGGCCGTTCAGTCTTAATTTGGGGAATGCAAACGATTTGGATTTAGGGGTGAGTTTACGTACTAGCATAGTTCCTATTTTATCCTTATGCATGTAGTATTTGGCCCCACTCCATCTAATGTGTTTCTCTGCTGATGCGGTGAGTTTTAAGTTAAGTTCTAATCTGGTGTTATCTAGTTGGTCTGCCGAGGCCTTTGAAGGGTGTTGCTTATGCGCCCTTTTAAGATCCGCAAACTTGGATTCTAGGTCACGGATGTCTAACAGTCGTTCTTTTTTGAGGCGGGAGGAGAGCTTAATCAGTTCTCCTCTGATAGTAACTTTATGAGCCGCCCAAATAATTTCTGGGGAGATGCCTTACGTTGCGTTGGTGGAAAAGTAGTCCTTGATAGAGTCGGCTATGCATTTGGCATGAATGGGGTTACTGAGGATAGACTCGTTTAG
Source organism: Lithobates pipiens (assembly GCF_037356315.1). Lineage (NCBI taxonomy): Eukaryota > Metazoa > Chordata > Amphibia > Anura > Ranidae > Lithobates > Lithobates pipiens. The sequence continues at coordinate 78,747,041 of NW_027507748.1, forward strand.
ACGCCAGTGTGTTCCTCCTTTGTTGGTGAAGACATTGCGGATGGACAGAAGGACCAGCGAGTGGTCCGACCATGAGGAATCTATAATGGATGCTTTTAGGGCTAAAGGAACTAGCGTCGGAGGAATCAGGATGTGATCGATCCTGGCATATGACTGATGCGGGGGTGAATAGTGTGTGTAGTCCTTACTCTTAGGGTTTAATTCCCTCCAGATATCCACTAGACTTTTAGAGTGGAGGAATTTTGCAATTTTACTGCTCATTTTTGAGGGTCTAGTCGCTTGATCTTTAGTGGGTTTAGTCTTGTCAAGTCCCTGGTCGAATGCTACGTTGGAGTCCCCACCCATAATAATTTTGCCTTCCAGCATCGGACCCAATGTCGAGTAGAGAGATTTGAAGAATTTGGCTTGACCCTTATTGGGAGCATAATATGAGACTATGGAATAGAGTATTCCTTCAAACGTGCCCTTCACTAGGATGAATCTACCCTCTGGGTCCCTATATTCCGAAATATGTGTGCAGTGTCTAGAGAAGAGGATCGCAACCCCCTTGGTTTTTGTAGGGGCATTTGCCAGGTAAAACGTGGGGTAGGAGGAATGGATAAAATTGGGTCTATATCGAACAGGGAAGTGCGTTTCCTGCAGCAGAACGACATCAATTTTAAGGGCTCTATACCGTTCGAAGGCTATTCTCCTCTTCCTGGGGGAATTTAGGCCTTGGACATTGTGTGAGACCAGTCTCAGATCCCTGTTAATAGTGGGAGTGTTAGCCATTAGGACAGAGAGGGGAGATGATCAACCAAATACATCCACTTACCCTTTGGGTGGTGACACTCCGGACCGAAGCCTCCAGTCTGATGCCGAAATCAAGGATGGCCCCGGAACCAAACGCTCTATTCGTCTGCGGACACGCTTGGGGGAAGAGAAGGAGAGAACATGAGGGGGGGAAGGGAAGGGAGACAAAAAACATAGAAACATGTCTTCTACGAAGACTGGTGTAGGGTCGGTGCGAGAGAACCCACCGACCCCCAACAAGAATATTTTGGGTGATCCCGAGGATCGTCCAAAGGCCCATGCCAAAGAGGTGTAAACTACCTCTATGAGATGGGTGAGAGCACATTGGGCCCACCCCGGACCCTAACTGAAAACTATATGAAACAGTGTAAAACTTAAGAACTGAACGCTATAATATTAAGAGCAGCAATATCCTGCCAACTGTTGGACCCCGGATGCTTCTGGAGAGCAGCTGTCGAGTGGGGAGAAGACCCAACCGGGCCCGGCTAGGTCCAAACCCAAGGTTCAGAAATCTGAGGCTATGGCGAGGAGACAGTGAAATGAGGGGAAAAACTACTACCCTCCCCCGATCTATTGGTCCGAGGAAACCATATCCACCTCCCGCCCCCAGGCCAACAAACTAAGGATCAACGGGAATCCGAGGATAGGGAGGGGGAGCCTGGGGATTTGTAGACCCATTAACCTAGAAATACCATGTAGACTTAAGAACACCAAAGGCTCAATAATGAAAAGAGGGTCTGCTCGGGCCTAGGGGGGCAGGCCAAAGGTAGGCCTGGACCCAGAGGTGGGCAGAGGGACTCTTCCCAAACAACCCAGTGGCCACCAGGAAGGTGTATCCAGAGCCTAGATGAAATCATACCGCTGTGGGGGTATAGGGGGACGAACCCGCTTAACTGCCTAGAGGCCATCCCCATGAGGGAAACTAAAAAAAAACTGAGTGAAAAAAAGTCACAAATAAACAAGGAGGAAGAAGTCAATGCAACCGTGAGGTGGGAGGTTATCCCTCCGTCCATCGAGTGGGCTATTGCTCGAGGAAGTCCACTCGAGGTTGGGAAAAGTAACGAAGAGGTCGGCTTCTCAGTAGACATCTATCAGGGGGGGCCTCCATCCTTGCTCTTCTTGGTGCGGCCGTTAAGCCAGAGTGGGGATACTGGGCTGGACGGGGGGGTCTCTTGGCTGACCCGGCCGAAGAAGAAGAGAAGTCCATGGGGAGCTCCTGGGAAATCAGCTTCAAGTGTAAGAAGAGTTTTTCTCCATCCGTCATATTGGAAAAGGAGTAAGATTTGCCGTTGAGGGAGAACTTCGCTGCAAACGGGAAAGTCCATCGGTATTTTATGTCTTGCTGGTTGAGCACCAGCAGGAGTGGTTTGAGTGCCCTTCTCTTTTGTATGGTGGAGGGAGCCAGGTCTGCGAAAATCTGTATACGATGACCCTGAAATTGGAGGTCTGATTGCGATCTGGATTGGCGCATCACTTCTTCTTTAGTAGTATAGTAATGGGGTTTCACAATATTATCCCTGGGGGAGCCATCCTTTCTGGGGGACCCTAAGGACCAGTGCGCCCTGTCTAGGTCCAGACGTTGCGGCGGAATTTGTGGGGCCAATTGGGAAATGATGTCCCGTACCGTAAGGGGGATGTCAGCAATGGACTCCGGCAGGCCACGGATTCGGAAGTTGTATCTCCTGGACCTATTCTCAAGGTCGTCGATTCTTGCAATGGCAACGTCAAGTTGATCCTGGATAGTTTTAATATGGGCTTCATTTTGGTTGGTCCTGGAGACCGTAGTGTCCATTTTGTTTTCTATGGCCTCAATTCTGGATCCCAGATTGGCAAAGTCAGATTTAATGTTATTAGTAATCTGAGTAGCAGTATTAGCTAGCCCCCTGTCAAGTAATTCCGAGAATTTGGAGAAAAGATTCGCTTGGAGAGTGGAAATGTCTGTCAGGGAGAAGTTCGGGGATGCAGGTCCCTGTGGCTGCGGTGTGGCTGGGCCCTCCGGGGAAAGAGGGAATTCCTCCATGTGGTGGCCTATGAGAGATTCGGTTGAAGCAGGTGACGGAACCTGTGGCGAGCAGGGATCGTCGGGTGGTTTACGTCTGCGTTGGGAGCCGCTCTGTGCCACCTGAGAGTAGGACAGTGTAGCCGGGGTCAGCACTTGCCTGTGTTCTGGCGGTTTGTCCGTGTAGGCCGCAAGTGTCTGTGTAGCTGAGGTGGCGGCGGCCATCTTGGTACACCCTCTCCCCGCTGAACGGTTGAAATGCGGCCCTAGATCTCGTCTTGCGGGGGGGCCAGGCATCCGCTATTGTGCTCCGACCTTTCCCACGTTCGGGGGAGTATCTGGGGGGAAGCTCTGTGCGCTGAGTGCGGCGTCAGGTGGATCGGCGGTCCGGGGTGGTGCGGAGCTCGTGGCTCAGGCGGCCATGTCGGAGCTCTCGCGCATGCTCACTGTAAATTTGTACTTTAAAGCGGTTGTAAACTCTCCCCCACAACTTTGTTCCATGTAAATCAGCATAAAAACCCTAATGAACACTGCTTGTAGATATCGCCTTACTTGCTTAGTATTGTTGTAATCCTTTTTGTTCTTTAGAATGACGTCACTGAGCATGCCCAGATCTATCCTGATTTACGGCACAATCTCTATTTGCTTGTCTATCTGTTATCAGGACTTCCTACGGCACAGCACTGAACTCCCAAGAGGCTGCATAATCACTCAGAGCTTCCCCCTACACCCCCATGTGGCCATGTGACATCACATGCAGTGTAAACCTGGCCATTACTGCAGTCTTATCAGCTGAAGCTGATAAGACTGACAGAGGCAAACATTAGACAATCGGCACAAGTAAATACTGTGAAATAAAACAAGTCAGCTATGAACAAGGAAGCAGGGTTGCCATAGAAACGTTGGATTGAGAAGTAGGCTTGGTTAACAGTACAGGAAGAGCTCCATGTAAGGATGGAAATACACTCCACTGTGGACTCAGAAAACAACTTAAGAGGGTGCTGACTAACCCCTGGAAACAAGTTTTTTAAAGTTTCTTTAAACAGTAAGTAATATGCGATTTGGGCTGGATTACAGTGGCTATAGTTTGATAATTACTTATATTAATTGACTAAATGAAAAGAAGCATCAGAGTGGGAAAGTTTACTTCCTCTTTAAGAACAAAGGAGTGGCTTTTATGTAATGAAATGAAATGAAAGTTCTCTAAATATTTATTAGTATTATTGTTACCATTATTATACAGGATTGATAAAGCACCATTCTGAAAATGATTTTGAAGATAACATCTAAAGAAATACATTTTACAATAAATTCGGATAACAAGTCTATTAAAGTGTATTCATCTTAAAATCAGGTGCTACAGGTTTAAAACTTGTATTTTTAATGAACAGCTTTAAATAATTGCACCAAGATAAAAATAAAGATTGTCTGAAAAATAATGATTTGTTTTCCAGCTCTGATGAAAGGGTTTTAATCTGAACTGAAAAGATGAGTCTTTAGCTAATCATCATAAAAAAAAACTTTCCTCTTGTAGCATCCAATTACATTTACTTTTGAGTGCTACTCAGTTTAAATAAACTAAACAAATGGTATTTAAAATAAATCTGTGCTTTTGAATTGTAAGTATCAAAAGAAAACAAATAAGCATTTGATAACTTTGCAGACACCAATTAGCAATGTATTTTTAGGAAAACTCTATAAACCTATGCTGTTACGTTTACCATACATATCATAATTTCCCCATCTAATTAAAGATACACAGCAGTTAAAACTGAAATGTAAATCTTAGCATGCATACAGAGAGCACAGTCCATCTGCTCAGTACTTCAGCCTTCCATGCAAGTATACATTCCATCCAGCTTCTTTGCCTTTTGTTGGATAACCTCGTGAAGAAGAGATAAAGCATGCATGCTTCTAGACATACAATCCTTGTCGAGATGTGATAAATTATCAAAGTACAAATAATTGTTTCAAAGTCCTTATCAGCAGATACTGTACATTTTAAGCCCTGATGAAGGGGACATCGTGTGGTTCCTGAAACGCTTTGGCTGTAATATATATTTTATGTAAATAGGGGGGATTTTCGGGACTTTGAATGGGGTGGGTGGGAGTGGCTAAATAAGTTCATTTTGAAAATGATACCTTTTATACAATGGGTAAATATGCAATTACATGTTAAAAACCATGTTTGATGAAAACAGTAATGCAGCATGGCAGGCCCATAGTATGGTAAATGGTAAGATCTTCCATGTGGAAACAAAATAAGATCACAGAAATGTAGTACATACAGTATATTGAAAACAATAGTTCATGTACAGAATAGGTACATCCAGTAGGGCTGACGCATTTTGTATATATATATATATATATATATATATATATATATATATATATATATAATTACACTCTTCAGGGGAGGTGCACTAGGGTCTACAACAAAACATGAATAAATAAATATGTACCATGGTTGAAACCATATGTGGGAGAAGTATATACATACAGGGCCATCCAACACTTGAATTTTGGCTGTATCTGCATTAATCATCTATGCCTAACTTAAAGAGGAAGTAAACTTCCATCACTAAATTGTCCCTATAGGTAAGTTTTTATAATAAGGCCTACCAATAGATTGTGTAAATATCTCAAAAACATACACTGTTTAGGAGATGATTACTGTACATGCAACGAGTGACATCACTGGCGCATGCGCTCTGAAGGAATGGCCACCCGTGCCGTTCCTTCAGAGCCTTCCTTGCACCGTGACTGGTGGCTCCTGCAAGCATGCGCAGGAGTAACATAATCATGGCATTAGCTAGTTGCAGAGCCGGAGTCAACAAACCCGGAAGCAAGATGGATGAAGATGGATGCGGTCTCCAGTGATGACGTTGCATCGCTGGACCATTTTGCTGGCTTAAGACCAGACCACTTTTTGCGATTCGGCACTGCATCGCTTTAACTGACAATTGTGCAGTTGTGCGATGTGGCTCCCAAACAAAATTGACATCCTTTTTTTCCCACAAATAGAGCTTTGTTTTGGTGGTATTTGATCACCCCTGCGTTTTTTATTTTCTGTGCTATAAACAAAAATAGAGCGACAATTTTGAAAAAAACGCATTATTTTTTACTATTTGTTATAATAAATATCCCCCAAAAATATATAAAAAAAACATTTTTTCCCTCAGTTTAGGCCGATACATATTCTTCTACATATTTTTGGTAAAAAAATCGAAATAAGCGATTATTGATTGGTTTGCGCAAAAGTTATAGCGTTTACAAAATAGGGGATAGTTTTATGGCATTTTTATTAATATTTTTTTTACTAGTAATGGCGGTGATCAGCGATTTTTATTGTGACTGCGACATTATGGCGAACACATCGGACAATTTTGACACATTTTTGGGACCATTGTCATTTATACAGCAATCACTGCTATACAAATGCAGTGATTCCTGTGTAAATGACACTGGCAGTGAAGGGGTTAACCAGTGGGTGGCAGTGTAGGGGTTAAGTGTTCCTAGGGGCGTGTTACTAACTGTGGGGGGCTGGGCTTTGTTTTAGTGAACACTGATCTCTGCTCCAATCACATGGAGCGGAGATCAGCGTCACTTGTTGCTAGGCAGAATGAGGAGATGCTGTTTATAACGGCATCTCTCCGTTCAGCCGCCCCGTGAGACAATTGCGGGTATGCCCGCAGCGAACGAGTCCACAGGACCTGCGACCGGACTCACGGGGGTCCCGACTGGCATCCTCCGCCCCCCTCTGATGTAACGCTGGTTTCCGTTACATCAGAGGGGAGCGGGGTCACCCACACGTCATTGGGGAAGTCAGGCTTTCCCCTTGCATCAAAGGGGGATGGGGTCAGGACGGGTGGCCCCGCCCTCCTCATATATGAAGTGTCAGGCTGCCGGGATCCCCACAGTGTTTCTGCTGGTGGAGACAGAGGATAGAGGCTGGATCACCCATCGCTGGATCAGATCAGCCATCACTGGACCTCGGAATGATGATCATCCATCGATGGATAGCAAGAGTGGATTACCACCACTGGAATTTTTTTTTTATTTATTTTTTTTAATAAAGGACTTTTGCAATGGTGTGTGTGTCTTTTTAAAAAAAATGTACACTTTTGTACCCCCATACCATTTCAAATGGGGGGCCAGGATCTGGGGGTCCGTTTGTTAAAGGGGGCTTCCAGATTCTGATAAGCCCCCTGCCGCAGACCCCCACAACCACTAGCCAGGGTTGTGGGGATGAGGCCCTTGTCCTCATCAACAGCATTCCCCAAAGCATCCTCCCAATGTTGAGGGCATGTAGCCTGGTAAGGTTCAGGAGAGGGGGCGCTCTCTCGTCCCACCCTCTTCCTGCGGCCTGCCAGGTTGGGTGCTCGGATAAAGGGTCTGGTATAGATTTTTAAGGAGAACTCCACGCCATTTTTTTTTGGTGTGGAGTTCCCCTTAAAATCTTCAGGTCTGGTATGGATATTTGGGGGAATTTTTTTTTATTTGACGCGGGGTTCCCCTTAATATCCATACCAGACCTGAAGGGCCTGGTATTTCAATTTGGGGGAACCCCATGCTTTTTTTTATCAATGACTTTCAATGACTGTTCTCTGTATTACGGGGAGCTGACAATTCATTATAGCCGCAAGTGATTTTAAATTACTTTTTTTCCTGCAGAAATTACACTTTGTGCAGGGACAGTTCTAAGCATGGGAAGCATGCGCCCCTTTACAGGCATACTATACACACACCCCCAGGTACGAAATTTAAAGGAATATTCCACTTTTATTGTTTCACTAAGTCTTATTAAAATCACTGCTCCCGAAAAAACTTCAATTTTTAAAACTTTTTTTGCATTGATACATGTCCCCTGGGGCAGGACCCAAGTCCCCAAACACTTTTTATGACAATAACTTGCATATGAGCTTTAAAATTAGCACTTTAGATTTCTCCCATATACTTGTACAGGGTGTTCTGTGGCTTTTCGAATTTGCCGTAAACACCCCAAATTGTTATTGTTCAGTGAATAGGCGAACAGGCATTGTTCGAGTCAAACATGAGTTCAACTCAAACTCAAAAGCTCATCCCTAGTCCTATCATAGGCTGGGGTGCATCAGGGAAAATCTGGGCTAAGAGGAAATAGGTTGGATGATGATGTGGCTATCAGAAAGGGGTCAACAAAAAAAATACTGCAGTAGAAAGCCCTAGAATGAATATCACAGCAAAAACTGTTTTGTGCTTCTATATTGTACATTTGACTGGATTCCTGCCTGCCTTCCAAATTTGAACTAGATGACCAATTTGTAGGCCTTTCATGATGATCCCCAAAAAAAAAGAACTTTTCATTCACATTATATCTTTCTTCATTGAAATTAATATAGCTACTTGACAGATTAGCTGTTTGCACTGTATACTCTTTACATATTTCACATTCTTTCCTTCATCTGTTAAATTTGCTTTGGAGCTGTCTTCCCTGATTCTCAAGTCTGATGATAATATTTCAAGACAAACACAGAGAACTGGATAAGAAGGAAAGAGATTAATGACATCACATATCCAGCAAGCCAAGAGCTCTGCCAAACCGAATCCTCAAACAATTCTTCACACCAAACACATAACACAGGAACCTTTTTGCACATTTATATTATTTAAAAAAAAATCTGTATTAACACAATAGGTCATATTAAAACAACATCATTTGGCATGCCAGGTCTGCACTGACGGTGGCCCCTAGATTTGATGTGGCTTAGTCCATTAAGTTCCATTTATTACAAATAATGTAAAACATAGTTTTCACCTTTTTTTTGGCAAAGGTACTATTTGCAAAGCAGGATGGTAAAATAATACAATTTTGGAGTACTATTCTCTTTCTATCTTGTTTTGTATAGGCTGTAGCATTTAATAAAAATACACCCATTTACTGCTATCTATACAATATCATATACAGTATCTCCAGTTCTACAGTTGCTAAACCCAAATGTGAATATTTTTAACTATTTACAATGGTTAAGTATCATATATTTAAGTAGTATATATTTAAAAAAAGGGAATGAGACATTCACTAAACATTTACTGCAGGTGTATCATCCTTGTACATGTGTTTTAAATTACAATGACGTTGATATTTGCCAGCACATCAGGGATCGGCACAAAGTGGCATCCAAATGGTTTAGTTTATTGCATGATCACAACACAAAAAGGTGCAATGTTTCGAAATCATGCAAGACCCCTTCGTCAGGCATGTGACCCCCATGCATTCGTTACATGCCTGATTAAGGGGTCCTGCGTGACTCCGAAACATTGCACCTTTTTGTGTTGTGATCATGCAATAAACTAAACCGTTTGGACCCCACTTTGTGCCGATCCCTGGTGTGCTTGCAAATATCTACATTGTGACTTGAACCAGTATCCAGCTGGTTGTTGTTGCAGCACCCGAACCTTTAGAGCTTATAGCAGGAACGTGTGCGATGGGAATATTAAATATTAAATTACATTGATTTCCCTGCATTGAATGCTTTGTGAATGTTGCATCTATTGGTCTATAATTATATGAGTCTGTGGAGGTCATAAAAGCAAAAAAGATGTAGGCTGGAAAATGCAAGGTGACACATCACTCTGGGTAAATCGTACTACCCAAAGCCCCTATGCTGAAGGGCTTCTTTAGCTTTTTTTTTTACAGGCACTAGATACCTATATTATCTACATGTATCACCAATCTGATCAGGACAATAGATTAGCACCTTCAACCATTATTAGCATGAAATTACATTCCCTGAAATTCATAAATACTGGCACAGACAGATTTAGCAAAAGTGTCTCTCAAGCATTCTGAAAGTGGGGAAGAATGTGCCAAATTCAAATACCTGTCTAGAACTTGTTCTTGAATTTGGCTCATGCTGTGCCACTTTTGGAATGCACGTGAGATAGTTTTGCAAAATCTGTCTAAGCCAAATTTTCTCTCTGTTTTACAAAAGAGAGTTGGTCTTAATTAGCTCTACTTTTACATTTAGTGCATTCAATACAACACATGTAAAAGCTTCATATTCAATGCAACACAATGTAAAAGTAATGTATTTTAGAACTATCTGAATTTGGTACAGAATTCGCTGTCAAAAACAAAAATGGCATAAATGCTTGATTAATTTGGCGCAATACATTACCAATAGGGATTAACATCAGAAAAGTGACACAGCAGCTTTATTGAATTCCCCCAAATTTACTTAAGCTGATAACAGACAAACAATTCTAATTTCTTGTGTCTTTATTAGGGATGAGCCGAACACCCCCCTGTTCGGTTCGCACCAGAACCTGCGAACAGACCTAAACTTCGTGTGAACTTTAGAACCCTATTAAAGTCCACAATCTAAAGTGCTCATTTTAAAGGGTAATATGCAAGTTACTGTCCTAAAAAGTGTTTGGGGACCCGGGTCCTGCCCCAGGGGACATGGATCAATGCAAAAAAAAGTTTTAAAAACGGCCGTTTTTTCAGGAGCAGTAATTTTAATAATGATTAAAGTGAAACAATAAAAGTGTAATATTCCTTTAAATTTCGTAGCTGGGGGGTATCTATAGTATGCCTGTGAAGGGGCGCATGTTTCTGGTGCTTAGAACTGTCCCTGCACAAAGTGTCATTTGTGCAGGAAAAAAAGTCTTTTAAAATCACTTGCGGCTATATTGTCGGCTCCCCGTAATACAGAGAACACTCAATGAGTGTTCTCTGTATTACCCGACAATTCATTCATTCATTGATAAAAAAAATAAATTAAAAAAAAAAAGCGTGGGGGTTCCCCTAAATTCAATTACCAGGCCCTTTAGGTCTGACATGGATATTAAGGGGAACCCCGTGTCAAATTAAAAAAAAAAATTGACGTGGGGGGTCCCCCTAAATATCCATACCAGACCCCTCAGGTCTGATATGGATATTAAGGGGAACCCCGCATCAAATAAAAAAAAAAAAATTGGGGGGCGTGGCCTGATGCGAGTTCCGGATGGTCACATAATCCCGGAGCTCCGGTGACAGGGGATCTAAGCGGCTAAAAGCGACATCATCCGTGCCCTTTGGAAGCCTCACCTGGCAGCGGACGATCTCCCCAATGCTTCGGGACCATGCCCGGTAAGCGCCGAGGTGCGGGAAAACCGCAACGGCTCACGGACTTCTATGCTAGGCTCCCTGACAGGGAGTCCCAAGATGGCGCCCGGGCCTACTCTCCGCAGAGAGCTTCACCGCGTACGAGGGGAGCAGAAGCAGGTAACCGGCAGCACAAACAGGCCTCCACCACTGGCCAGCACTCCTACCCCTCCTCCCCTTCTACTAGCAGCCCGGTTAAGTCGAAACCCAAGCTGGATGGCAGCGGATTGAGTGGGGAGGGCAGCCCATCCGCAGACTCAGGGGATGACACCCGGGAGCTACCCGAACCCATCGAATCCTATCCCACTCAGAATCAACCAGTGATTGATACTGTTCTGAAAGACATGTTGTTATCGCTCCGCAGCACCATCCAGTCGGACATGGCAGCCTGCATGCACGGTTTTCATAAAGATCTTAATGCTATTGGAGATAGAGTAGATCACATAGAAACTAAGATGGGAGAATATGCTGGGACTATAAACTATCTAGTGGATGCACATGAGGAGAGAGAAGGGGAGGTGGAGAAGCTTAAGGAGAAATTAGCGGACCTGGAAGATAGATCACGAAGAAACAATATCAAAATTAGGGGTATCCCCGAAACGTTCTTACAGGCCGACCTACACGCACATGTGGTGACGGTGTTTAAACAAATACTCCCAGAGGTGTTGGATCTTGATGTGATGATCGACAGGATTCATCGTCTTCCCAAACCGACTCACTTGTCTGATCAGGTCCCGAGAGATGTACTTTTAAGGCTACACTTCTTCCATGTGAAAGAGGACCTTATGGCAGCCATGCGTCAAAAAGAACGTATTCCGCCACAACTTCAGCACTTGCAGTTTTTCACAGACCTTTCACAATATACTCTTCAGAAGAGGAGAAACCTGAATACCATTACCAAAGCTTTGAGAAACCATAAAATTGTATACAAGTGGGGATTCCCTACGAAACTGTCTGTGACTAAGGACAATCGCACATACTTCATTACCTCGTTGGACAAAGGCATTACCCTCTTACGAGAGTGGGACATAGTTTCGGACTTGGAAGTAAGCTCAGCACTGTCTTCTGCTCCGAAATTGGTTGACCAGGAATGGAAAACCGTCACATCAGGGAACGCCAAATCGCATTTGTGAGTTGGGACGGATGTATCCATCTAAAATTGGGTTCCCATTGTCACTGTTACAGAGGAGCCTCAGGCTGAACTCTTCCCCCCAGTTACCTTTGCAGCACCCGCTGCCCACGGTTTTACTTTGTTAGACCTGCTCTAGAACTCATAGAGCGGCCGTTACTAATTCGTTCACTAATTAATGTGCTATTTTAATTTCTTCTGTTACGTTCTCTTATTTTTTTCTTTTTTTTTTTGGATGCTACACCATTTGCTAACTGTAGCCTGCTTACCGTATGGAGGATGGGGGCTTCGACAGACATCACTGATTGCTCCACGGAAAGAATCAAAGAACCTACACGGCACCAGGATCGGAACATTCCTCCTCGCAATAGTGAGTACTGTTTACCTAACAGCCCTTGTGGCATACTTGGAGGGGATATGGATCCCCCATGGAGAGGAGAGCTCATATATGGCGGGGCTGATCAGCACACTTTTCTGCATTCCTTGCACCCATTCCCTCTATGGCTCTAAATATCTTATCTATTAACACTAAGGGGCTCAACCACCCCGTGAAACGTCACTCGCTCTGGAAAGAAGCGGAATCGCACAAATGCGACATTGTCTGTGCCCAGGAGACTCACTTTGTGACTGCCAAAGCTCCCAAATGTTCACACAAAAATTTTCCACACATATTCACAGCTAACGCAACCACCAAAAGGAAAGGGGTCCTAACAGCTATCAGGGACTCTGTGGCTTTTCAACTGCACAAAGCTATTAGTGATCCCCATGGCAGATTCTTGATATTGATCTGTGATGTAAACTTGACTACCTACACAATTGTAAACGTATACTCCCCTAACAATCACCAGGTGAGATTTTTTATTTTTTTTTTATTTCATAATCTTTATTCATTTTCAACATTTTTTTACATAATAAAAGCAGGAAAAACATTCTCTATAACACGTATAACACTTGTTTCACCGTTACAGATACAGTAATACTATAGAACGGAATAAAACCTTTAGAAAACATTCCTATCCATGATGTGTCAATAATTCTTCTATCTAACCTCACTTTTCACTCATAGCTCAAATATTCCTCCCTCCCCTCCTACTTCCTCTCTCTCTACCCGTCCTCCTCCTCTCCCATGCCTCATTCTGGATATCTCATTCTATCCAGCCAGGGTTTCCACATCTTTTTAAATTCTTTAAAATTTCCTCTCCTTAAATATATCACCCTCTCTTTCCATATTGTTTCCATGATCACTAACTGCCAGTCCGCTACTGAAGGGGCATTTTTTGCTTGCCACCTTTGAGCTAACAATTTTCTTGCCTGAAACAGACATCTCAGTATTGCTTTGTTTATGTGTCGCGATCTTCCTATTGCTTCTCCCAGGCCCAGCACACATATCCTGGGATCCCCCTTGATCGCCACACCAAATGTTTCATTCAGGATGATAACAATCTCTGACCAGTAGCGAAACAATTTTGGGCATCGCCAGAACATGTGTGCCAGGTCTCCAGACTCTTGGCATCTAGGGCATTTGTCATCTGCTCTACGTCCAAAACTAAACAGTCTTTTTGGTGTATAATAGGCTCTATGTAGCAGCATTAAGTGAGACATCTTCTGGGCAGGCGAGACTGAGATTGAATAACCATCCTCCAGTATTTTCATCCACTGTTCGTCCGTAAATATTCCCAATTCCTCCTCCCATTTCCTTCTGCATTTAAACCTTTCTGGGCTTCCTATACTTCCTTCACATATGACTGGATATACATCCGCTATAAATCCTTTTGAACTTACTGGGGCATTTAATCTACTAAAAATAGGGGAGTTATTCCACACAGGACCTTGCCTATTAAATTGTTTCCCTAGAGCGTGTCTAATTTGGAGGTATTTATAAAAAGATTGTTTTGATATATCAAACTCTGATCTTAAAGCGCTAAATGTTTTTAATATTTTCCCTGTGTATAACTGGGCCAGCTTATCTATCCCTTTAACTTCCCATTCTTTATATACCCCTATTTCTTCCATTTCCTGCAGGTTCCGATTATCCCACAGTGGGGTATACTGAGTTAAGCCTCCCAGGCCTTTAATCGCCTTAACTGCCTTCCACACTTTTACTACTAATTTTATTGTAGGTATTTTTTTTTTGGGAAATGAATTTGCCTCCAGGGCTTCTACCATGTTCTTATGGGGTGTCTCCATTAGTATTAGGGCCCTGTTAGTTCCCCCACCCATCTCTTCACTCATTCCCAAGTGTTGTAATTGAGCAGCTAAAAAGTAGCTCCTTGGGTGTGGAACTGCCATTCCTCCTTTTCTTGTAGGTGATTGCAAAGTTTGTAGAGCAATCCTAGATACTCCCCCTTTCCATATAAGCTCTCGAAATAATACCTCCATTTTCCTAAACCACATTATATCTACCCAAATCGGGGAATTGTGTAACACATACAATAACTGAGGCATCCATACCATTTTAATCAAATTACACCTCCCTGCATTCGATAATGGGAGTCTTTTCCAGATTTCGATTTTATTTTTAAATGTAGCTATTAATGGGACCACGTTATCACTTATATATTTATTAGGATCTCTTTGTATGTGTATCCCCAGGTATTTCATACGCTCCACTACTTCCAGCTGCACATCTATCCCTGGGCTTTGGTCCCTACTTTTATCCAATGGCATAAGAGCTGATTTTTCCCAGTTTATCTCCAGGCCTGAGAACCTCCCAAAATCTGTAATAAGTTTCATCCCTTGTCTGAGGGACTGCTCTGTGTCCCCCAGGAAGAGAAGAATATCGTACGCATATAGCGCTATCCTCTCTTCCCTCGTCCTCCTTTGAAAACCGACCATATCCCTATTAGATCTAATTGCAATAGCTAATGGTTCTATTGCCAGGGCAAAGACCAGGGGTGACAGGGGGCACCCCTGTCTTGTCCCCCTCTCTAGGAAAATCCTATTTGAGTATTCATTATTCACCCTGATTCTAGCACTTGGGCCGTTATACAGGGTTTTTACCCAAGCAATAAAATTAGGGCCAAACCCAAATTCCCCCAGTACCCGCCAGATATAGGGCCATTCTAAACTATCGAAGGCTTTGATTACATCCAAAGCCATTATTGCCTTATTACCTTCGTTCTCTATAGGTACCTGCATATTAAGGTATAATCTTCTTATGTTCGTGCTTGTAGATCTGCCCGGGATAAAACCTGTTTGATCGGGATGTATCAGCCTGGAAATAATTGTATTCAATCTGATGGCCAATACTTTGGCTAATATTTTAGCGTCCGCACAGAGAAGGGAAATGGGTCGGTAGGACTGTGTTTCCAATGGATCTTTCCCCTCCTTGTGCAAGACTATTATTGTTGCCTCAGTCATTGAGGTCGGCAATCTCCCCTCCTTTTTTGCCCAGTTAAATACTTTAAGGAGCTCTGGAAGCAATATTTTACCGTAATATTTATAAATTTCCACAGGAAGACCATCTGGTCCTGGGGATTTCTTATTGGCCATTTCTGCTACTGCGCACTGGATTTCCTCAATTGTTAATGGGGCTTCCATTATCTCACTCTCCTCCTTTGTTAGGGACGGCATTTTGATATTCGCAAAGAACCTATCCATATCCTCACCAACCTCTGTCCCCCGAGAAGAATACAGTTTGGCATAAAATACCCTGAAAGTATCAGTAATCACTGAGCTCTGTGCTGAGATTTCTCCTTTCTCAGTCCTTATCACTGGGACAGTGGATGGCGAGGAGTTACTTCTTACAATCTGTGCCAGCATCTTTCCTACTTTTTCCCCTTCCCCATATTCCACTTGTTACAAAAGTACCCCTACCATTTCACAAAGAAAGTGTCAAAATGGTTAAATAAGACAAACACACTTTTGAAAAATTCCTTTATTAAAAATAAAAAAAATAAAAAAAAGATTCCAGCGGTGCTAATCCACTCTTGCTATCCAGCGACAAATCTCTGGGGGTCCAGCGGTGGATGATCATAGCGGAAACCTGCGTTACATCAGAGGAGGGTGGGTCACCCACATGTCACTGTGGAACCCCTGGCTTCCCTCTCCAGCATCAGAGGGGCGGGGTCAGGTGACGGGTGGCCCTGCCCTCCTAATATAAGAAACGTCAGCGCTGGGATCTCTGCAGTCTCCGCAGTGGAGACAAAAGAAGGATGTATGGACAGCGCTGGACTGAGAGATCCCCCGTCGCTGCATATGATCATCCATCGCTGGACCCCGGAGATCCGTCGCTGGATAGCAAGAGTGGATTAGCACCGCTGGAATCTTTTTTTTATTTTTTTTATTTTTAATAAAGGAATTTTTCAAAAGTGTGTTTGTCTTATTTAACCATTTTGACACTTTCTTTGTGAAATGGTAGGGGTACTTTTGTACCCCCTTACCATTTCAAACAGGGGGGGCGGGATCTGGGGGTCCCCTTGTTAAAGGGGGCTTCCAGATTCTGATAAGCCCCCCGCCCGCAGACCCTCACAACCACCGGCCAGGGTTGGGAGGATGAGGCCCTTGTCCTCATCAACATGGGGACAAGGTGCTTTGAGGGGTCACAGACCCCCAAAGCATCCTCCCAATGTTGAGGGTATGTGGCCTGATACGGTTCAGGAGGGAGGGGGGCGCTCTCTCGTCCCCCCCTCTTTTCCTGCGGCCTGCCAGGTTGCGTGCTCGGATAAAGGGTCTGGTATGGATTTTTAGGGGGACCCCCACGTCAATTTTTTTTTTTTTGACACGGGGTTCCCCTTAATATCCATGTCAGCCCTGAAGGGCCTGGTAATTGAATTTAGGGGAACCCCCACGCTTTTTTTTTTTTTTTTTTTATCAATGAATGAATGAATTGTCGGGTAATACAGAGAACACTCATTGAGTGTTCTCTGTATTACGGGGAGCCGACAATTTAGCCGCAAGTGATTTTAAAATACTTTTTTCCCTGCACAAATGACACTTTGTGCAGGGACAGTTCTAAGCACCAGAAACATGCGCCCCTTCACAGGCTACGAAATTTAAAGGAATATTACACTTTTATTGTTTCACTTTAATCATTATTAAAATCACTGCTCCTGAAAAAACGGATGTTTTTAAAACTTTTTTTTGCATTGATCCATGTCCCCTTGGGCAGGACCCGGGTCCCCAAACACTTTTTAGGACAGTAACCTGCATATTACCCTTTAAAATTAGCACTTTAGCTTTCTCCCATAGACTTGTATAGGGTGTTCCGGCTTTTCAAATTTGCTGCGAACAGCCCAAATTGTTCACTGTTCGCTGAACAGGCGAACAGGCAATGTTCGAGTAGAACATGAGTTCGACTCGAACTCGAAGCTCATCCCTAGTCTTTATAGAACACACAAATTAAACATCCACAGTGCCGGAGGAAAAATAAGTGAACCCATAGGCTCCTAACCCTTTTGTATTGAATTGTATTGTTGCTGTATTGTCTCCCTTTATTCTTTTTTTTTTTTTTAACATATTTTTATTCTGGAAAAAGCTCAAAAGTACAAATGAACAGACACTTCCAACAACAGGTTGAATACAGTATCAGCGGAGTTACAGAGTAATCCTGTCTCCCTTTATTCTATAAAGCATTGCGCAAACTGTAGGCGCTACATAAAATAGCTAATTACTTCAACAAAAGCTCATTGGAGTCAGTGTTTTAAACACCAGGAGTTAATGAAATTCGTTTGGAGGTGTGGTTTATGGTTACTTTAATTGTTAAAAGTCACTCATACATTTTAAGGTTGCTTTTCATATGAAACATCAGTTAACCATGCCTTGTGAAAAAGGAGCTGTCTGTAGACATACAATCATGAGTAGCTGATCTGCATAAGGCTGGGAAGAGATACAAAGAAATCTAAAAGTTTTTAAACCCCCATGAGTTGACATTTAACAAATTGTCTATACATGGAAACAGTTTAGTACTGTGGCTACTATTCCTTGAAGTGGCGACCCAACCAAGATGACTCCCAAGGCACAATGCAGAATTCTCAATGAGGTAATGAACCCACAAGTAACAGCTAAAGGCTTGAAGACATCAGTGGAACTGTCAATCATCCCTGCTCATGATTCTACAATCTTCAAAGTGTTTAAACAGGTGGGGGGTGGCCATGGCAGAGCACCAAAAAAAATTCTGCACACCAAGAAATTGGTTAAGAGCAACTTGGCAAATTGCACTACTGGGAGAATGTTTGTAGGCCAATTAAACAAAAGTGAATTGTTTGGAAAGAATACTCAGCATGTAGGGTGCAAAAAAGGCACAGCTTACCAACATCAAAATATAATTTCTACAGTGGAGTATGGTGGAGGAAACATCATTATTTGGGTTTGCTTTGCTGCCTCAGGACCTGGACCACTTGCCATCATTGAGGAGAAAATGAATTCCCAAGTTTACCAAAATATCTTACAGGATAATGTCAGGGCTAATCAAAGAGAAGAAAAAACATTGGGCACCACGATATGTCTCAAAAATAAAACATATACGATTTTATTAAATCCACCCAATAAAAAGTATCAATACCTGTAATTATTGACCACTTACCATCATCGAGAAGAAAATAATTTCCAAAAATATCCTACAGGATAATGTCAGGGCTGTCCACCAGCTGTAGATTAGTTGAAAACCTATTAACTCAACGATTTCACTTTCTTTTATCTCCAGCACTACAAATATTTTTTGGGTGTGTGCAATAAAGACATGAGAAATTATAATTGTTTATGTGTTATCACCTTAAGTACACTGAGGTAGTTTTACTAAAACTGGAGAGTGTAAAATCTGGTGCAGCTATGCATAGAAACCAATCGACTCCTATTTTTTATTTTTTTTGTCAAAGCTTAATTAAAAAAGCTGAAATTAGAAGCTGATTGGCTACCATGCACAGCTGAAAAAAGATTTTGCACTCTCCAGTTTTAGTAAATCAACTCCACTGTGTTTGTGTATTGTTGCGACTTGGATGAGGATGAAATCACATTTTATGGCCAATTCTTGCCTCTGTATCTATCTATCTCTCTATCTTTCTACAATAAAGCCACACATGCTTTCCGCAGTGATTTTTTATTTTTTTTAGCCAAGTAAATTGCTATGAATTAATGGTTTTTATTATTTCAGGATAATAAACCTTAAATAAAATGAGTGCTTTTATTTTGTAGACCTATTTTTTCTAGATATGAACTAGCTCTTCTCCTACCATACAATTAAGTTAAAGAAAGGAGTACTATTCCCCTGATTAAACTACTTGAATTAATGAGATATTTTGTCTTAATTTTATTTTTCAAAGTAATGGTAATTTCAGCTGTAATGCTAGCACATGGACCCCAGGGGGAACCATAGATCAAAAAAAAAACATGGGTAATTTTATACTGACAATTGATCCATTATACATATTTTACTGTTGTTTAAATTGTTATAACAATCATATAGCCCACACATTACTGAAAGTACATTTTTTTTAAAGATACAGTTTTTTGGCATTTGTGGCAAGTCTGGAATACTAGCAATTGTTTGTTCAAATATTTGCTTTAACTTTTAACTTGCTTAATGTGTGCATTTTAATTTACTTTAAAAGCTTAAGGTCCAATTTTACCAATTCGTACTAAAATGCAGGAAAACAAAATCTAAATTGTAATCATTAGTCATTTGGAGCATTTCTTCTATTGTGAAAGCTCTCTAGCATGCAAAGTAGCAATTCACTTTTCTAATTTGCAGAAAACCCTGATTGATTAATGTCAGAGTAACCTTGAAGATCTAATTATTACCTAAATTAATTCCATTCCTTGCTTTGTTACCATTTGTTCATTATTTTCTTTCTTTCAGTAATTGGTATCTTTCGAGTAAACAACATCTTTGCCACCAAAGTTTATTGATTTACACAATTGCTCGTTCTGGTAATGTACAGACATTGTCTAGAAAACTATTACAGCTCAAGTAAGTGGTCATTTATTTGATAGAATTTTTTAAAACTCTAGAAATGCACAACCTCTTCAGTATATGTGTCTACTACAGATGACAAGGAGTTATATATTGTTCTAATTGCAAAATATCAACTATAGAAAAAGCACAAAAAAATACTAGCAAGGAATGACACATGTATGGGAGTCTGATAAGGCTGCACACCCCGCTACAAATGTTTGAACAGAAGTGGAGAATTCGCCATGGAGCTTTTTAGCAGCAAATTGGAGTCAGAATTTTTTTTTCATAAAAAATATACTTATTTTATTTATCAAGAGACAATTGGACATCAATGTGATACACAAGTTAAAAAATTAGCTCTGGTGTACACAATGCGAGACAGTTAGGACTAAGAAGGGGAAGCAAACAGTGGATCATACCATGTGATGTAACTGATAAACAATATACATCAGAGGGTACTCCTTCATGGTATTGATGAATTATAATTGCACTATCCGATGTTTATAAATTGCCCCAATGCATTTCAACCTTAAAGGTTATGGTCTTCTTCAGGGTCTTCTTATGCCACATACATGCGACCGGACTTCTCAACAGCAAAGGTCCGATGGATTAAATCGTGTGTGGGCTCCATCGGACCTTTGCTGTCCAAAAATCTGACGGACTTTAGAAAAAGAACATGTTTCAATTTTTTTTGCCAGAACTCCGTCGGACCCACTTCCTATTGAGAAATCCGCTCATGTGTATGCTAGTTCGACAGACAAAAACCGACGCTAGGGCAGCTATTGGCTACTGGCTACTGGCTATGAACTTCCTTATTCTAGTCTGGTCGTACGTCATCACATTCAAATCCGTTGGACTTTGGTGTGATTGTGTGTGGCCGTTCATTCGGAAAGTCCGTCGGAACTCTGCCGAAAGTCCGCCAGAAAGACCATCGGACCTAGTACGTCGAAAAGTCTGCTCGTGTGTACGTGGCATTACATGTTAGTTTAACCAGTTCCCAACCGGCTCACGCAGATATATATTGTGGCCGAATGGCTTCCCTGGGCAAAATACAATATGGGTATGTCCTTCCCTTTTTCGGCCACCAGAAGGAGCGCACCAGCCATGCGCGATCATGTGCACGAGCGCCTGTGCTGCCAGGGAAGAGGAGCCATGTTGTTTGTTCCTACCAAGTAGGAAAAATTAAATGTCTCCTCTCCTAGTCAATCCTATTCCCCACAGTTAGAACACACTGAGGGAACACACAATTAACTGCTCAATCGCCCCCCCCCCCAGTGTTAACCCCTTCCCTGCCACTGACATTTACACAGTAATCAGTGCATTTGTATAGCACTGATCGTTGTATAAATGCCAATGGTCTAAAAAAAGTGTCAAAAGTCTCCAATCTGTTCATTGCAACGTTGAAGTATTGCTAAAAATCGCAGATCACTGCCATTACTAGTAACAAGAAATAATAATAATAAAAATGCCATAAAAATGCCATAAAAATGCCATAAATCTTCCCCATAGTTTGTAGACACTATAACGTTTGAGCAAACCAATCAATATACGTTTATTGCAATTTTTTTTTTTTTTTACCAAAAATATGTAGAAGAATATATATTGGCCTAAACTGATTAAGAAATTTGTTTTTGTTTTTTTTAAATTGGGATCTTTATTATAGCAAAAAGTAAAAAATATTGTTTGTTTTTTTTTTCAAAATTGACGCTCTTTTTTGTTTATAGCACAAACAATTTAAAATGCAGAGGTGATCAAATATCACCAAAAGAAAGCTCTATTTGTGGGAAAAAAAGGACCCGATTTTTTTTTTTGGGTACAATGTGGAATGACCGCGCAATTGTCAGTTAAATCGATTTAGTGCTAAATTGTAAAACGTGCTCTGGTCAGGAAGGGGGTAAAATCTTCTGGGGCTGAAGTGGTTAAGCACCAAGCCACATTTTATTTTCCAAAAAAATTATATTTTTAGAAAGAACACATAGACAAATTAAAACAAGCTGACTTTACTGGTACCAGAAAAACTGCAACAGTTAAAATTACAAAAACTTTATTAAATGCGAAAACTTCACAGGGTACAAATACCATGGGGTAAAACACCCCTAGTATAAAGTCACATCTCTCATAATAATAATAATATGCAATATAGATAATTCAAAACATAACTTTTTAACATGGCATTCCAAGAAAAGCGTTTTGCATAGATGCTTCCTCGGGACCTTTTCATATATTCATGAGGGAGTGACCTATTTAAGAAAATATATGTTAGATATTCAACGTACAAATGATGTTTATTTAAAACAATCATCAATATCTATAAACAATAATCAATCATGCAGACTTACATGTCACCCTGGAACCAAACCCAGGGGCGGCATCTGACAATAGCCAGCAAAAGCTCATAATAATAAAGAATAATGACAACCCATATCTCATTGGGGGCAATCAACAGAGGCTCCATGGAGCTCAAGATGGCATTTGAGTTGTCATTATTATTCACCCGAGCTTTTGCTCCCTCATGAATACCATATATGAAAAAGGTGCTAAGGAAACATCTATGCAAAACCCATCAACCTTTTCTTAGACTACCATGTTATCAAGTTATGTGTTGAATTATCCACATTACATATTGTTATTATGAGAGATGCGACTTTATACTAGGGATATGTTATCCCATGATATTTGTATACGTTATTAAATGATAAAGTATGTGTATTTTAACTGCTGGAATATATATATATATATATATATATATATATTCCAGCAGTTAAAATACACATACTTTATCATTTAATAATGTATATATTTATAAAATCTATTTTGTTTAAAGGAGTTGTAAACCCTTGTGTTGCATTATGCATTAAAGTTAAAAATTTCCTGCGCTGCAGCTGCCCACAGAGCCCCCCTTTTTCTTACCAGAGCCTGATCTCTCCACTGACAGGGACAAGCGCAGCAGCTCCAGCCACTGTCTGGGGTCCTCAAAGGATAGATGTGATAGCAGGGGGAGCCAATAGCAGTGACTCCCGCTGCTGTCAATCGAATCCAGTAACACGGAAGCCACAGGGTGGGGCAGAGTTCTGCTGTCTGTGTCAATGGATGCATCAGCAGGACTCAGAAGTGCGCCCGCATGAGTGCCCCTAAGGAAAGCTGCACTGTAGGGGAAAAGGAGGAGGAGCCCGGAGCACCGGGGGACCCCAAAAAAGGAGGACCGGGGCCACTCTGTGCAAAACCCTTGGACAGATCAAGTAAGTATGACATGTTTGTTATTTAAAAGAAAAAAAAATGCACCTTTACAATCACTCTAGGTCTAAGGAAAAGAATATATTTGTATACAATCTCTGTTTATAGGTTCAGATTTCACACTAGAGCCACCAGTGAAATATTTAGTACTGCACCAGTGATATAGACTTCAGACAGTCCCAAATACCTACAGCAGTCTGTTTGTCAGGCATAAACACTGTAAAGTTGAACACACCTATAAATAATTTCTAAACATTTTAAGAAGCATCCGAAATTTAAGTAAAAAAGTTGCAATTGCCCATTGATTTAAGTTCATAAGTCTATCGACACAAGCCCCAAAGCCATCAGTTGAATTTTGTTTATTTTGATGCTGTCAAATGTCACCAATATCACTGGTAACACCTACCCTTGTAGTACCTAGTAGTTGAAAAAATATATAATATAGATATTTTTTATAAATATTTCATCTTGTCTTCCAGTTTGCATCCAATCCATTTTCTGTGGACCCAGGCTATAATGAACACACCCCCTGGATGCACATCTTCACACAGTACTCATGGACTCCCGGAGTGCAGCTCAGACCATCAGAAGGTACCACCAATGCTAAGGAATTGGAAAAAGGAGTGGAAGGACCCATTACATCACTGAAACAGACTAGTGACTTTGAGATGTAGGTTTTCATAAGGTCTTTAAAATAAAATGATGCAGAAAAGGCTTTGATGACATGGGGTGGTGAGCTTTTTTTTTATTTTTATTTATTTATTTGTTTTTTTAAACTAGAGTGCAGCTTTAAATGTTGCATTTGGGTGGAATTGACATTTTTAAAATGGCTAAACTAAATATTTACAAAATACATTATCCTGCTAGACACCTCAATACAGTCTCTGTTACAAAATATAATTCCAGTAATGTAAGAAAAGGTGGGGGGACATGAGAATAGACAAAATCCTGTGATATCCCGGAAGATCTATTTCATTGTCATCATATGACAGTAAGACCCCGGCAACATGGCCAGCAAGGACAAGCAAATCTAATATGAATGGCAAGGAATATGATTTTGTCTTTAGTTGGTCAGCTTTCCCCCCAACCATGAGAAAATGAAGACAACATTTGTTTAGACAGC
The DNA here is from genome assembly GCF_037356315.1 of Lithobates pipiens. Classification (NCBI taxonomy): domain Eukaryota; kingdom Metazoa; phylum Chordata; class Amphibia; order Anura; family Ranidae; genus Lithobates; species Lithobates pipiens. The sequence continues at coordinate 78,771,334 of NW_027507748.1, forward strand.
AGCTCAGTCATTTAGCTTGCACGTGAGACAGGCAGCTGAGTCAGCAAGTTTGATCAAGAACATGGTATATAAAATGATTCATCCTTTCTTATCTAACAAAAACTCTAGTGTTGTTATCCATCAATTTCCTCTGTTTGTTATATGGATTTCATTTTTCTGAATTCCTGTCTGGTCTGCAATAATGCTGTAAGCTTTATGAACATTTACAGGTTTTTGTTGCTTTCTTTGTAGTAACATTTTATTTTCTTTTAGGATATAACTATCCAAAGACTGTCAACTGATGTTCAGAAATAGTTGGTCGCGTTAAACAGGAATGGTGGGGTCAAGTGTTTCATAAAGTAATATTAAAGGCAATTCTTTAAAAAAGAATGTGGTTTTTCACATAGCAGCCCCAATCCTCCTCTTCTTGGGTCTCCCGATGGTACTCCTGCTCCCCCCCTCCTGCCAAGTGCTCCCAGAGCAAGCAGCTTGCTGTGGGGGCACCCAAGCAGGCTCACTCCTAAGCCACTGCTCTGCATGTCCATTCACACACAGAGCCATGGCCTGCCCAATGGCTCTCGGTGCTGTCCTACCAATGAGAAGGGAGAGTCCACACAGAGCCAAGGCTCTTGTGCACATTACTGGATCGCAATGTGGCTGAGGTAAGTATTGGGGGGATGGGGCGGCTGGTGCACAGAGAAAGTTTTTGACCTTCACGCATAGAATTAATGAAGGTAAATTGAGCCTTTAGAACCACTTTGATATGATTTGAAGTAGTAAGTGTGACATGCAACTGACATGCTTTATTGCCAGCTTAACACAGGAATAGCAATAAGACAAGGTTTAATAATCTGACCAACTGCTTGGTCCCCAACATCTATTGACTGGGATTGCCTGAAGCTACCCACAGATTTGACAGATAGTTAAAATGCTAAGTAGTGCTTAGGGAGAGGCAAGGGGGAATTACTGATAAAACTATTTAATATATATGGTGGGACTGGGACTAATAATCAAAAAAAAAACATTAATATGTGAAAGTTAAAGGACATAAGATGAATGTTCATCAATATAATGTCCAATAGACCTTTCTACCTACGTGATCAGTGTAAGTAGCCGACTGTCAGAGTAGAAGCAACACTGTGGAACAAGAAAGCAGGGAGACACAGCAGTGCTATCTGAGTGTAGTAAGCCATGTTGGTTACATTGTTTTTAAAAAAAAAATGGCAACTCACAAACAAGGAATGTAAATGGGCATTTCAAGTATGAGGGCCTCTCAGTGTGTTCCAGGTCCGGACCGCTGTCGGTGGTGGATATAGCTGACCACTTGCCCGCTCTGGTGGTCAGCTGTGACATCACCGAAAGTGGGGCAGGGAGGCCAACAGGTGTGCGTTCAGAGCATGCATCCTCAGGCTGTGATCACCAGACCTGAAATGCACTTAGATGCCCCCACAGTGTATTAGAAATATATCACGTGTGGGGGCGTCTCAGTGTTTCTAATACACTTCAGGTGGTGTACACATTACACAATACAGTGCAGCCATAGTACAGTTTATAATACAGTGCAGGCTGTATACACAGTATCTAATACAGTGTAGTGTGGTGTTGCAAAACAAAAAATACATCATGTCCGGAAGGCCACCAAGGAGAAGCAGACGCTCACAGGCCACTAAAAGAGTGCAAGCCTCTGTGTTTACAGTTAACAGTGGTGGTCATGGACATGGTGCATCCTCTGCAGGTGGCCGTGGGGCACGCTTGTCCTTTTTTTCTGCTGCTGGCCGTGTTATTGAGACACAACATGCAGAAGAGTTGGTGGAGTAGATAACAAAGCCGTCCTCATCCTCTGTCATCCAGGCTCAGAGTAGTTTGCCTTCCAACGCAGCTGCCAAAGCAGCCTATTCCACAGTGTTGGGCATATGCTGCTGGAGGATGCACAGTGATTTAAAGGCTCTCATGTTGGTTTCCAGGTTGAGGAAGGGAGTAACATGAGCCTACAAAGAGGGGGTGTCCAAGAAGGACAAGAAACTGACAGTCATGTTCCCCCAGCTGCAGCATACTGCCAAGTTTGCTCCAGTGATGAGGAGGGAGGGGATGATGAGGTCACTGACTGTACCTGAGAGAAGAGAGGAGGGGTGGAGGCGCAACTCCAATGAGCTTAAGGGCAGCCACCCTATTGCATCACACTACAGAGCTCCACAGGTGGAGGGTGCTGCTTACTCCATGCTGAATTTTAAAAGTTCCATGGTATGGACCTTTTTCAACACACATGTACAGAAGATCACACCATTGCTGTTTGAAAACCTATGTCTGATGCGGATCAAGCGTGGCCAGAACAGCAGCCACTTGGGGACCACATACTTGACCAGATATATGACGATTTGCCATGCAGTCCGTTGACAATAGCACTTGAAAGACCCACATCAAAGAAAAGGGCGGACTTCTCCTTGCTCCTCATCTGGGATCTCAAACCCTACTATACCTTCAGTCCTTTTAAAAACCTGCACTGAGAGGAATGAATGTATCGCAATACAGGTGTCCCAAATACTTGCAGCCAATCTGCTAGCAGTACACCACCAATTGATTTTAGCAGGCAAATTTCCCTAACCTTGTTGCTGAACCGTAAAATTTAATTTGGTCCCAGTCATCCACATTCTCAGCATCTAAATGCTAGCTTGGACAAATTGCTAGCACTGCAACTGCTGCAACTGAAGCCATTTCAGCTGGTAGACTCTGCCCCTTTGATGAATTTGTGGAATGTGCTGTACCTCAGTGGCAGGTTCCAAAATGCAAGTTCTTTTCACGGAAGGCCAGTCTGGCTTTCTACCTGCATGTGGAAGGCAATGTTTTGGTCTCATTGGACAGGTGGTCAGCAGTAAGTTTCATATTACCCCTGACTCATGGTCTAGCAGGCATGGGCAGAGACGTTACCTTTCCTTCACAGTGCACTGGGTAACTGCTGGCAGCTGGGAAGGATGCAGGACCAGCAGTGCTCTGTAAGCATTCAAGGGGCTATGCAAGCAGTCAGGCTATAAGATGCCATGCGGAGCTTGAGTTGGTCTGCCTAGGGGACAGGAGCCACACTGGGGCAGAGATTCTGTCAGCTCTGCAGGGGCAGGCTCAGAGGTGGTTGATGCCGCGTCAGCTTCAGCCAGGAATGGTTGTATGCGACAATGGCACCAATCTTCTCTCTGCCCTCTGACAGGGACACACTTCACCCATGTTCCATGTTTGGCAAACATCCTGAATTTGGGGGTGCAGCGGTTCTTGAGCAGGTACCCAGGTTTACATTTGTGACATGCCCACCAGGTGGAACTCAACACTGGCAATGCTGCAGTGGTTGCACACACAGCAGAGGGCCATAAATGAATATCTGTGCGAGTATGGCACCCGAACAGGGTCAGGGGAGCTTGGCTTCTTTTTGTCATGCCAGTGGCTACTGATCAAGGATGCATGCACTGTCCTGTCACCATTTGAGGAGGCAACAAGGATGGTGACAGCGACAATGCATGCATCAGTGACACTGTCCCTCTAGTCTTCCAGCTGGAGCACACACTTTGTGGAATCATGGACAGGGCACTTGAGGCAGCACAGCGGGAGGAAGAGGAAAACTTCCTTACCTCTCACGACCCCCCTTATCCAGCTTTCCTGTGGTCCCACCAAACACACAGGAAGAAGAGAAGGAGGATTGGGTCAGCATGGATGTAGAGGATAACACTCAGCAGCAGTCTTCAAGGGATGGTTTTCAGTCCCCAGAAATCCAAGGAATTGTATGTGGCTGGGAGGAGGTAGTTACGGATTATGTGATCCTTAGTGACCCAGAGGACTCAGAATCAAATGCCTCTGCAAACTTATACTGCATGGCCTCCCTGATTCTGCAAAGCCTGTGAAAGGACCCTAGGGTTTGTGGTATCAAGGATAGGGATCATTACTGGCTGGCAACCCTTCTTGATCCACGTTACAAAGGTAAGGTTGCAGAACTCATCCTGCCTTTGCAGAGGGAGCAGAGGATGAAACATCTTCAAGAGGCCTTGAAGAAAGGTTTGTGCAATGCATTTACAGACCCTGGGAGGTGACTATTTCCTGGTGCTGGACAACATGTTGCTGAGGTTTCATTCAGTCAGAAGAAGAGCTGTGGAGAAGGTGGCCATCTGACCGATGCCTTTAAACAATTTTTCAATCCTCAGTGCCAAGGTCTGTTCGGTTCAAGCAACCATCACCAGTGTCTGCATTATATGGTGCAGGAATATCTAGGGGCAAGAGCAGACTTGGAGACATTTCCAACAGTGCATCCATTGGGTTACTGGGTCTCGAGAATGGACCACTAGCCAGAACTTGCTCAATATGCAATTGAGCTGCTGTCCTGTCATGCATCCAGCATGCTTCCTGAATGCACATGCAGTTCTGCTGGAGGGTTTGTAATCGATCAAAGAGTGTGCCTGTCCACAGACTCTGTTGATAGGCTCACATTCATAAAAATGAATCAGCCTTGGATCAGCAGCTATCAAGCACCTGATGCTGAAGTAACTGATTGTATTTGCTACAGATGTGAGATCCATTAAAGATTGCCTATGCTGACTATCCTATTCCTCCTCAATCTTGATGATGCTAGCTTCCAACAATATTTTTGGTTTAGTCCACCACCACCACCCAAGGCCTAATTTTTCTGCTCCTGTTTAACAGGGGCATGTAATTACAATTTTTGATATAATATTTTCACAGCAGGGCCCATTCCTGCACCCATCATAAGTATCTGTGAGGGGTTACAGTGTTGTGACACCATCATCCAAGGTCCAAATTGTCTGCCCCTGTTTATAATCGGGTATTAAAAAGTGTCTGTTTTTAAAACTTTTTTTTGCATCGATACATGTCCCCTGGGGCAGGACCCCGGGTCCCCAAGCTCTTTTTATGGCAATAACTTGCATATAAGATTTTAAAATGAGCCATAGACTTTAACGGTGTTCTCGTGTTCGCATACATTTTTTGCCTGCTGCGAACCGAACTGCCAATCTTCCTAAACCTATGTTAGCTCCTCCAGCTGTAGTAATCCTTACTTTAATTATAAAATGTAGAATGCTGTTATAATGTTTCAGAATAAACAATACAGAGTTAAATAAAGTGGCACATGAATATAAATAATAACATTCCAATCCCAGCGCCCAGGTAAGCAAGGCAGGTATTCTGACACGTTTAAGATCGAGAAAGGCACCAGACAGGGATGCCCGTTATCGCCCCTGATTTTTGCAATCGCCCTTGAATCCCTGGTGATAGCCATTTGTAACAACCCAAATATCAAAGGAGTAGCATGCGGCCCTCAAGAACATAAATGTGCCCTCTTTTCGGACGACCTACTCCTTTTCGTCACATCTTCCCTCATCTCCACTCCCAACATTGTCAGGCTCCTTGAGCAATATGGGGTTGCCTCAGGTCTCCGAGTAAACGTTGCAAAATCTGCCGCTCTGAATATCTCTATCTCGCCGAACCTTCTTACACGTCTTCAATCTCACTTCCCTTTCACCTGGAACTCGACCTCCATCCCCTATTTAGGAATCAACTTAACCAGCAAATTCGTTATGTTATTCTCCAGCAACTACCCCCCCATGTTCAAAAAACTTGAAGCAGATATGTCAACGTGGTCCAAACATGATCTATCCTGGCTGGGCCGGGTTAATTCTATCAAAATGACCCACTTACAACGCCTTTTGTATCTCTTCCGATCTCTGCCGATCCCAATCAAAAAAGCCCAAGTTATGCGGTTTCAATCCTCCATCCTAAAATTTATTTGGGGATCCAAAGGCAGAAGATGCTCCAAGGAAACTCTTTATAGACTAAAAACCCAAGGTGGTCTTGCCCTACCCAACATTTGGTGGTATTACCAAGCTGCACAAGTGGCCCAGCTCTCAGTGGCTATTCTAAGGGCCCTAATCCGGATTGGTTACTGATGGAGAGGCAAGCGACACCAAGACACACAATAGATTACTTACTCTGGGCTACACCGCGACTCTAACCATCAATACTGGCCCCTACCTTTTCTCATTCCATGTCATTATGGGACAGGCTTCAAAAACACCCAGCTCTAGCCTCACCTATGCGCCCATTGGCACATCTATTTCACAATCCAGAATTTCTACCAGGACAAAATATTCTAGCGTTTAAATGGTGGGTGGACAAGGGCCTATACAGGATTGGTCACTTCCTGAACACCACAGGACCCCTCACAGTTAGATACTGTGTGAGTAAATTGGAGATGCCCACCACCGAAAGATTCAGGCTATTTCAAATTTCACACTTCTTGCGTTCCAAATGGCCTCCCAGTCCTGATCCCCAGACACCGACTCCATATGAAACATGGTGCGCAAACATACAGGATCAGAGGGGAGGTATCTCCATTATCTTGTATGCCCGGCTTTGGGAACAAGGTCTTGCAGTAGAGTGGGACTTGAATACATGGTATTTATATTTTTACAGATCCTTCAAAGGCATCATGAATATATCTCTAATGGAAGCTAGCATCAAAATCATGATGAGATGGTACCGTGTCCCGGCCACCTTAGCCACAATTTTCCCGGACGCATCCCCCCTATGCTTCAGAGGGTGTGGTCACACTGGCTCCCTACTCCACATATGGTGGACATGCCCTCGGATACGGAACTTTTGAAATAGTTTTTTCCACCTACTGAGGAAGATTACGGATATAGCTGTTCCACAGCTCCCCGAAATTGCACTTCTTATTGCCCATGTGGAAAAAACATCCAAACACTCCCAATCCTTGATCTTCTATATGCTCTTAGGAGCCAGAATCACTTTAGCCAAGAATTGGAAGAGGCACCACTAACTGGAATGAAACAGAAAATCTCCTGGATCATGGCCCAGGAAAAGATTGTCTGTAAGCTACTGGACAAAACCCACAAATTCCAATTAATTTGGGAACCCTGGGCAAACTACATCGGTGTTCCTATAGTTCCAGGGACTTAAATGACTCTGGCCGCTCCTCTCCTCCCTAGGTGACCTTCTTCCCCTTTCTTCGTATTCCCCCCTTGTTCTTTGGGTCTGCTCTCCCCCCCAAATGTCTCCTCCTGCTCCTTCCTACCTTTTCTCTTTTCACACAGAGACAGAACATCTCCTGTGTCTAATTCCCTCATAAAAGGAACTAGACTGATAGTATAGGCCTATCATCATCATAACCATCTCATAACCACGATGGTTAGTTTCCTAGATTCCCCGGGCAATACCACACAGCCCTGTATTTGTTCACCTCAGGCAACAACACATAATGGAAACTTAGCAGAGTAATTTTATCGTTTGCCAGGTGGGGTCATGCAGCTTCCCTACAACCGACCACATAGTCCTTAGAGGTGGGACTGTTGTTGTTTGCCCTCTCCACAGTGTGCTCCCCTTGGGGTGGATAATGGCCCAACTTCAACAGTCTATCTCCTGTCCATCCAAGGTAATAAAGTCTGAGGGAACAGTACAGACTGCTCTCCACACTTGGTCAATCAGATTGCATTAAATTACCGGCTTGGCCCGGGTTTATACTCTTCTCACTAGTTACCCTACCCTGGGCAGTGGCCAGATACGCCTATCCTGAATAGGATTCAACATTGGTTGGTCCCCTTTCTATGTATCAGGGTCAATTTGGTTTCTATTAACTGTAACCCTTTAAAGGCACTGGATATCTTTTATGTACTTCCTTTTGCATATATTTTCCATGTACTATGTTTGGTTTAAAATTCAGTAAAAATATTGAAAAGAATATAAATAATAACTTAGTGCACAGTGCCATTCTACAGACAAAGGTACCAAAGTAGACCTTTGCATAACACAAAGCTGAATGAAGTCTTTAACTGTGCAGTTTTGGATGTATTTATTTAAGGCTGCAATGGTAATTGCTGAAATATAAAAGCATAATAATAATGAAAATTATATCTCAATACTGTACACTGGTGAGGAAGAACAATATTTGTTTAACAACACACAAATTTAAATGATAATGTTGTAGCTTATTAACCACTTGCCGACCGCCTAACGCCGATGTACGTCGGCAGAATGGCACGGGCAGGCATAAGCACGTACATGTACGTGATTTGCCTCCCGCGGGTCGGGGGCCCGATCGGGCCCCCGCCCGGTGCCTGCGGCGGTCGGTTTTCGTTCGGGAGCGATCCCGGACGAGGGGACGGCCATTCATTCATGGCCACCCCCTCGCGATCGCTCCCGACGAATAGAAATCCCCGGTGACATCACTTCCTCTCCTGTAATGTAAACACAGGAGAGGAAGTGATGTATTCTCTCCTCCGTGTCGGTATTTTTCGTTCCGACACGGAGGAGAGCGGATCAGTGAGTTGCACCAACACATCCCACACACAGTAGAACATGCCAGGCACACTCACACCCCCCCTTTACCCCCCGATCACCCCCCCAATTACCCCTGCCCCCCAGTCACAGTGACACCAATGTCATTTTTTTTTTTTTTTTTTTTTTTTTTGCATTGGTGTCATTTGTGACTGTAATAACTGTTAGGGCAGTTAGAGTTAGCCCCCTTTAGTTCTAATGTACCCCCCTAACCCCCCCAATAAAGGTTTAACCCCGTGATCACCCCCCGTCGCCAGTGTCACTAAGGCTGGGTTCACATTGCAGCGGTTTATGAGAACGAATGTGATTCGCACCGCACTGCAGTGCAAATCACATCCGATCTCTGTGCGATTCGAGTTCAGCCATTCGCCGCACCCGCCGCACCCGCCACACCCGCCGCACCCGCCGCAAATTCGCACGGGACCCTTTTTTTGGCCCGCAGCAGAATCGGATCGCATGGGTGTTCACACCATGCGATCCGAGTTTGCAGATCGCACTGCGATATGCGAACTGATCTGGGGGTGTCAGTAACATTTCACTGACACTCCCAGCAGTTCGCATAGGGCAGTGTGAACTGCCGCCGGGAGGCATGCGATGCGGGAACCCGCCGCGGATTCGCGGCGTTTCCGCATCGCTCCAGTGTGAACCCAGCCTAATAAGCGATCATTTTTCTGATCGCCGTATTAGTGTCCCAGGTGACGCTAGTTAGGCAGGTAGGTATTTAGGTTCGCCGCAGCTTTTTATAGCGCCAGGGACCCCCATATACTACCGCATAAAGCCCCCTGATTGCCCCCTAGTTAACCCTTTCACCAGTGATCACCATATAACTGTTACAGGTGACGCTGGTTGGTTAGTTATTTTTTTATAGTTTCAGGGCACCCGCCATTTATTACCTAATAAAGGTTTAACCCCCTGATCACCCGGCGGGTGTCATTTGTGACTAATAACTGTTAGGGCAGTTAGGGTTAGCCCCCTTTAGTTCTAAGGTACCCCCCTAACCCCCCCAATAAAGGTTTAACCCCGTGATCACCCCCCGTCGCCAGTGTCACTAAGGCTGGGTTCAGATTGCAGCGGTTTGAGAACGGATGTGATTCGCACTGCAGTGCAAATCACATCCGATCTCTGTGCGATTCGAGTTCAGCCATTCGCCGCACCCGCCACACCCGCCGCACCCGCCGCAAATTCGCACGGGACCCTTTTTTTGGCCCGCAGCAGAATCGGATCGCATGGGTGTTCACACCATGCGATCCGAGTTTGCAGATCGCACTGCGATATGCGAACTGATCTGGGGGTGTCAGTAACATTTCACTGACACTCCCAGCAGTTCGCATAGGGCAGTGTGAACTGCCGCCGGGAGGCATGCGATGCGGGAACCCGCCGCGCATTCGTGGCGTTCCCGCATCGCTCCAGTGTGAACCCAGCCTAATAAGCGATCGTTTTTCTGATCGCTGTATTAGTGTCACAGGTGACGCTAGTTAGGCAAGTAGGTATTTAGGTTCGCCGCAGCTTTTTATAGCGCCAGGGACCCCCATATACTACCGCATAAAGCCCCCTGATTGCCCCCTAGTTAACCCTTTCACCAGTGATCACCATATAACTGTTACAGGTGACGCTGGTTGGTTAGTTATTTTTTTATAGTTTCAGGGCACCCGCCATTTATTACCTAGTCTCACTAGTGTACCCCTAAATTTAGGGGTGTCTACTTTCCAAAATGGGGTCATTTGGGGGGGGTTTGTGCCATCTTGGCATTTTATGGCCTTCAAAACTGTAACGCCCTTAGAAAGCCTGAAGGCGGTGCTTGGTTTTCGGGGCCCCGTACGCGGCTAGGCTCCCAAAAAGTCCCACATATGTGGTATCCCCGTACTCAGGAGAAGCAGCAGAATTTATTTTGGGGTGTCATTTCACATATGCCCATGGCATGCGTGAGCAATATATCATTTAGTGACAACTTTGTGAAAAAAAAAAAAATAAAAAAAAAGTTTGTAATTTTCCCGCAACTTGTGGCAAAATATAAAATATTCCATGGACTCAACATGCCTCTCAGCAAATAGCTTGGGGTGTCTACTTTCTAAAATGGGGTCATTTGTGGGGGTTTTGTGCCATCTTGGCATTTTATGGCCTTCAAAACTGTAATAGGTAGTGAGGAGTGAAGTCAAATATTTACGCCCTTAGAAAGCCTGAAGGCGGTGCTTGGTTTTCGGGGCCCCGTACGCGGCTAGGCTCCCAAAAAGTCCCACATATGTGGTATCCCCGTACTCAGGAGAAGCAGCAGAATTTATTTTGGGGTGTCATTTCACATATGCCCATGGCATGTGTGAGCAATATATCATTTAGTGACAACTTTGTGAAAAAAAAAAAAAAAAAAAAAAAGTTTGTAATTTTCCCGCAACTTGTGGCAAAATATAAAATATTCCATGAACTCAACATGCCTCTCAGCAAATAGCTTGGGGTGTCTACTTTCTAAAATGGGGTCATTTGTGGGGGTTTTGTGCCATCTTGGCATTTTATGGCCTTCAAAACTGTAATAGGTAGTGAGAAGTGAACTCAAAAATTTACGCCCTTAGAAAGCCTGAAGGCGGTGCTTGGTTTTCGGGGCCCCGTACGCGGCTAGGCTCCCAAAAAGTCCCACATATGTGGTATCCCCGTACTCAGGAGAAGCAGCAGAATTTATTTTGGGGTGTCATTTCACATACGCCCATAGCATGTGTGAGCAATATATCATTTAGTGACAACTTTGTGTAAAAAAAAAAAAAAAATTTTTTTTTTGTCATTATTCAATCGCTTGAGGCAAAAAAATAAAATATTCAATGGGCTCAACATGCCTCTTATCAATTTCCTTAGGGGGTCTACTTTCCAAAATGGGGTCATTTGGGGGGGTTTTGTACTGCCCTGCCATTTTAGCACCTCAAGAAATGAGATAGGCAGTCGTAAACTAAAAGCTGCGTAAATTCCAGAAAACGTACCTTAGTTTGTAGATGTGACAACTTTTGCGCAAACCAATAAATATACAATTATTGACTTTTTTTTTACCAAAGACATGTGGCTGAATACATTTTGGCCTAAATGTATGACTAAAATTGAGTTTATTGGATTTTTCTAATAACAAAAAGTAGAAAATATCATTTTTTTTCAAAATTTGCGGTCTTTTTACGTTTATATCGCAAAAAATAAAAATCGCAGAGGCAATCAAATACCATCAAAAGAAAGCTCTATTTGTGGGAAGAAAAGGACGCAAATTTTGTTTGGGTACAATATTGCATGACCGCGCAATTACCAGTTAAAGCAGCGCAGTGCCAAAGTGTAAAAAGACCTCTGGTCATTTACCAGCAAAATGGTCCGGTCTGAAAGTGGTTAAAATATCTTTAAATTGTCCCATAAGGGCTCAAAACATAAAATATAGGTAAAGAAATTAAGTGACTCAAAATCCTTAAAGGGAAAGCTAGTGTAATTTACTAATACTTGTACCAACAATGGTTTATTTTTTCAACTTATTAAAGGGTTAATTTTACACAGTTGTTAGGTTTAGTGGATTTCTCATTTGAAATGTTTTTTTTTTTTTTTTTTTTTTTTATGCATTCAAATTGCACAGTGACATAAAATGATATATGCTAAAAGTGTCATAAAACTAAAGTTATTGCAACTCCCTATGAACCAACTAAAATGTAAAAGTGCTTAAAAAATACATACCTGAAACAAAACATAAAGGACTCTATAAACACTAAGCAATACAATTAGGACTTGGAAAAAAGTTACCGTATGAGTTCTATAGACTCCCTCCATTCACTTTTAGATCCAGCATTTATGCTTGTATATTGAATTGAAGGAGAAAATGAATAGGAGCACAAAGAGTTGCTATGACTGGATCTCACAGCCATCTGCTGGTCTATTTTCCAAAATTCTTAAAATCAAACTTTCAAAAAGCTTTAATGGAATCCCTTTGTATTAGTCAATTTACTCACCTCTCTTGTGGCCCATGTCTCTTGTCTTAGCTCCGTTCAAGTGCTGCAACGTCTGTCAGATTATTCCATATTCGGTACTTTAGGGAATGTCTGATCCCTGTATCTACCACCTCATGTTTAGGTTCCATCCTCTGACCCCTACATCAATGCTGCATGTTTTTTAGTGATATGAAGATTCAATAATGGAACCACAACAAAGGGGATTAGGTCAGGTAACCTTACCATCCCACAAGTGGCAATTGCTGAAGAGTTTAATAAGGGGTGCAGTGCTGGAAAAGAGGAGATGTAGAAGACACAAGATGCCACCACAATAAATCAGAAGAACTGAATGACAACCTCGATTTTGCAGAGTATCTAGACTCAATACCCTTTTCAGTGGCAGCAGACATCCCTTTACTAAGTTCTGACTTAGCAGTCTGAACCATGTTCAAAAACAGGTGCATGCAGGATGCTGCTCTGTGAGGGGGTGTCTCCATATATACAAACTGTTTATCAACTCTACTGCTAGATTATCTTACCAGATGGTGTGGGAAAGGGATCTGTCCATAACCCTTGAAGTGGAGGACTGATGTAAATGGAGCACACAGGTTTTTAAAGGTATCCTTAATGTTGCCTTGATTAAAGCAGACTACAAAGTCCACACCAGATGATATTTAGTGCCGAAGCATCTGTCAAATGTATCCAGGCACCTCAGCTACCTGTTTCAGATAGGCACACACTGTGTGGAAAAAAAATGTAACACCCACCATTTTAATCTGTAGGGCCTTTGCTTTAAAAAAATATATAATGTTTGGGGGTTCAAATATATATATATATTTTTGCACAAAGTTGTCACTAAATTATATATTGCTCAAACATGCCATGGGCATATCTGAAATTACACCCCAAAATACATTCTGTTGCTTCTCCTGAGTATGGGGATACCACATGTGTGAGACTTTTTGGGAGCCTAGCCGCATACGGGACACCAAAACCCAAGCACCGCCTTCAGGCTTTCTAAGCCCTTGTACACACGGTCGGACATTCTGCCAACCAAATCCGTTGGATTTTGTCCCACGGATTTTGTCCGAAACTGTTGCGTACACACGGTCGGACCAAGTTGTCGGATTTTGCGGATGCCAATAACGCGGTGACGTAAGCCGTGTATGGCGGGACTAGAAAAGGGAAGTTCAGCACCACGTCCGGCACCCTTTGGGCTCCTTCTGCTGATCTCGTGTTAGTAGAAGTTTGGTGAGAGACGATTCGCGCTTTTTAGATTTGTGATTCAGATCGCTACTGCTCTTCGGTTTGTGCTTGTCTTTGCGTATCTGATAATCAGTGCGTGCAGTCAGTAAGTATTTGTTGATCATTGTGGACTATATCTTGGTATAGTACGCTTTGAAAGGCATTTTTTATTGTCTGCTTGCTTCTGCTATTAAGGTTGTTCTTTCAGGCCTTGCTGTTTATCGGTGCTTTCTGGTGTCCGTTCTGACGAGCCGACCGTTTTCAAACCATGTTTCGTCTACGTACTCGTCGTAGAGTTTGTGCTGTGCAGGGGCTTCATGTTGGGGTTCTTACTTTGACACAAGCCCGGTCCATGAACAGGGAGGGGAGGCGTTTGTGGACCGAGAATTGGTTGCGCCAGCGTGACCAGTTCTCGCACATGCCTTTGCTCCGTGAGATCCACGATGATTTCAGGAATTATCTCTGGATGACGGACCCCATTTTTCACCGTCTGCTGGCTTTGCTGACCCCTTATATCACCAGGCAGGATACCTGCATGCGGCAAGCCATCACTCCGGAGCAGAGGCTCATCGCCATGTTGCACTACTTGGCGACTGGGAGAAGCCTTCAGGACCTCAAGTTCTCTACAGACATCTCCCCCCAGGCTCTGGGGATCATTATTCCAGAGACCTGTTCTGCCATCATTCAGCTCCTGCAGAAGGACTATATGAAGGTACGTTTTATGCTTTAACATCACATTCTATGTATTTCGTGATTGCTAATGTCTTGCATTTCTTTCCTCATTCCCTAATTACCATCATTGCAATATGCTCTAATTCATATGCTCTGCCCCTTTGTCCTCAGGCATATTTGCCTCACTAACTTCCCCACCATGCTCTTCTTGGCCCATAAAACTATAGTCTGGTCACTTACCAATGTCTTTTGTCAGCTCCATAGTATTGCTTTCCCCTAAACATCCCTAAAATGTCTACAAATGTGATGTGTGTGCTTCAATTCATGTAGAGTGACATTTTTTTTTTTGGGGTTGTGCCAAACTCATTAAGAACCCCCCTCCCCCCAACTGCTAGCTCAGCTGATAGCAATCCTCTATCTGATGACTTTACCAAACCCAATACACACTCTACCTACCTTTTTGATGCTCTCATTTATGGATGAATTCCCCAAAGCATGTAGTGCAAGGGCCTGCCTCAATACTTTCAAATGCTATTTTTTTTAACCTATTAATTATCTGGATATGTAATAGCAGAATGTCAAAAAGTGCTTCCATTTTGTTTTCTTTTTGGTATTATGACACTTCTTACCTGTCCGGTGGGCTGCCAATAGTGTAACTAAGGAGGGGCTTCCCAAAGTAGCACACATTATTTAGCCATTCAGCTCTCAATCAAGTGGAGAGGATTACCTGTCCAAAACATCCCCCCTAATTTTTTAGCAAGGGCTCATCAGATGGGGGATATGGGGGTGGCGAAGGGATGGGGGGGGGTGATGACTCTCACAAGGGGACATTAGACTTTAGGCTTTAAATACTCAGTTCCCAAAATGTTATACTAATTTTGAACAAAAATGTTGGTGTTTGCAATGTTGATTTGTCAAATTACGCATTTTTGTTCCTGTTTCACTCCACAGTGTCCCTCAATGCCACATGAATGGCAGACTGTGGCCTCCCACTTTGCCAGTCATTGGGACTTTCCCAATTGTGGAGGAGCAATAGATGGGAAGCACGTCCGCATCGTCCCACCACCCAACTCGGGGTCGTACTATTATAATTATAAGGGGTTTCATAGTATCGTGATGTTGGTGGTGGTTTCTGCAACATATGAGTTTTTGTATGTGGATGTGGGGCAAAATGGACGGATGTCGGATGGTGGAGTCTTCGCGCGTACGGAGTTCTACTGTAGTCTCCAGAGTGGCAGTCTGGGCCTGCCACCCCCATAGGAGAATCAGGAAGGACTCCCGTTTGTCTTTTGTCGCAGATGAGGCGTTTGCCCTGGCGAACCCTCTGATGCAGCCTTTCCCCATGAGGACCCTCACCCCAGAGCAGAGGATTTTTAATTTCCGCCTGTCCAGAGCCCGAAGAGTGGTGGAGAACACTTTTGGTATATTGGCCAGCCGGTTCCGCCTTTTTCTTACGCCTATTTACATGGCGGAATACAAACTGAATCACATAGTGCTGGCGTGCTGTGTTCTGCACAATTTTTGAAAAAAGTTTCTGTGAACTATGCAGTCTCAGTTGGCCAACAAGAAGCAGACTTGCTGGAAAATGAAGATAACCTCACGGGCCTTGAACATGCTCATCCTGGCTTGCCCCCGCAAAGCGCCCGTGAGGTTAGAACACAATACATGGACTACTTTGTGGGTAGGGGGGCCATTGATATGCCAGACAATGTCTGAGCGGCATTTTAAGAATACATTTCTATCTGAAACTCCTTCATTTACTGCTTGGGTTGGTTTTAGGTGTCTCCTAGGTATATTTAGGTTTTTTCAAGTTGTGCCTTTTTCACCAACAGTGCAAACCCAAGTTCAGAGCGAAATGAGGGGACAGTCTCTTCTTCAGATAATGTTATTATGTTGTGGGTCTGCTACACACACACACCTTGTTTTTGTAACTAATGTATGTAGTGCATTACTGACCAAAATCATGCTCATTTTCTGCATCATGGCAGGAAAATGGCATGAAAGTCCAAATTTACACCTCACTGTGGGTGTTTTTTTACTAAAGGCACATCCACTATGCACTACAAGTGCACTGCAAAAGTACACCTGAAACTGCACTTGGAGTGCAAAGTGGAGTTGCCTTTAGTAAATCACACTCCTTCTCAGCACAAACTTAAATTTGACAACAAATACATTTTTGGTGCAATGAAAAAGGAAGCCACACATTGTTGATAATTTAACTTTTTAATCCAAGCACATTCACATGTGCGTTTCGAAAAGGTTTTTACAACAAACCAAGAAATTGTGTGTTTCAAAACCAGAGTTTAATCAAAATTTGGTTTACTTGGTGTTTTGGGGTAAACAGGCATGTATCAAACTGTAAAATACAGAACACCGGAACTTACAAAGTTCAACTTTGAAAAGTGAAGACAATATCAGACATGAGTATGTACAAACTGAACTGATATTGCCTTCATCACATGGGGTGTCACCCCTGAAAATTCCAAATTTGGAAGATGCACACAGTGTGTCAACATGTGCTATTTCCCATCATGGGGGATCAATGTACATGCTTTGGGGCTGCAACCCCTTCATCTCAGACACTTTACACAAAACACGTACATTGATCCCCCATGATGGGAGATAGCGCATGTTTACACACTCTGTGCATCTTCCAAATTTGGAATTTCGAGAAATACAAAATTTTTGTTTTCAAATATCAAAAATAAAACCCTATCTAGTTTTGTGTGTTTCACACTCTCCCCAAACCATCAATGATGTTCTTCATTTTATTTTTAACATCAATGATGTTTTGCTGTATATTTTCCAAATCCCGATGGCACCCCATTATCTCCCCAATCTGGATCTGGGCACTTTCACTGGTAAAACGGGAATCTTCTTCCACATCACCTACAAAACAAATCAAAAAAACACACCATATAATAAAAATATGGTGAGATACATTGATGAGCTTACCGGAAGCTGTGTTCTCCGACACTCACCTGTTGTGGTGACAATTTGCCCAACCTCCACGATCTCTCCTTCCTCCTCCTCCTCCTCCTGCTCCTCTGTTTCTGCTTTTGGAAGTTGCCCTTCTTTGGGAGGGGTGTGGTCCCTGGTGTCCTCATACTTGCCGAGTCTTCTCTCCCCTATGAGAATGGAAAAAAATAAAGAATTAGCACACAGAGGGCAGAATTAACAATATGAAACATTGTTTGGAAGTGTTGTCCAATTGTTTATTTTGGCCGAGCTTCAAGGTCATAACATTATTGGGGACACTGTGTTCAGCTAGAATACTTATCTGCAGAACGATGTTTCCTACGAACGAATGAAACCATGAACTTGAAAGTGGCCATTTTAAAATGCACAACATGAACTCAAAGCACATGGAGCAGGATGCAGGTACTGCTCATGCTCCCTCAGTTTAAGGTCTGACCAGCGTTTTCTCAGTTGATCCATGGATCGGTGTACCCCAAAATTCTTATGAAGACTCTTCACAACTTTATTCATGATCTTGGCCTTTCTGATATTTGGGTTTGGGTAAGGTCCATACTTCCCATTATAGTCAGTCCTGTTCAATATGTCCACCATCTCCAACATCTCTCCAAAAGACATATTTGAGGCCTTAAAACCGTCTCTTCCTGGATGGGGACGTTTCAGGCTCTGGGCTTTCCTCACCCTCCTCCTTGTTAGTGGAACTATTATTAGTGCGCAACTGTGTTCTCTCCGCCATGTGCTCTCCCCACTGCGCCAGAAGCGAAGGGGCGGGGAATAGTCTGGAAAGAACGTCAGGGGCGGGCGGAGTTTCACGCATGCGCACTGTATATAAAACACAACACGTGTGTGTCGTCCGTACGATCAGTGAACAGAGGGAGAAGCTGACGCGACGAACGTGCAAACGAAGGTAAAATTTTGAACTTGGTACATCACTAGGCTACACTGCTTCTAGATTGAGGCCTGCATTAGTGGAGTTTAGACTGACATTAGGGTTTGTCTTGTGTTGTGTCTTGCAGACATTATGGACGGCTTCAATGACCATAGCTTCCTCCCTCTGTTCATCGATAAATACAGAGACATGCCCATCCTGTGGCAAGCAACACACCCACTATATAGTAACAAACAAAAGAGGCAGGCAGCAATGTTGCAACTGGTTGAGTTTGTGAAGTGGGTGGTCCCCAGGGCAGACGTCAAATATTTAAAAAAGAAAATTGGTAGCCTCAGGAGTACATATATGAGGGAGAGGACCAAGGTACTGAAGTCCATGCAATCTGGAGCTTCAGCAGATGACGTTTATGTCCCCACCCTGTGGTATTATGACAGGATGCATTTTCTGGCAGACCAGGCTGATGTCAGAGAATCCCTCTCTAGTCTTCCTTCCAAGCGTCCTTCTACGCTCCATTCCACACCGGATGAGTCTTCCGACGCCCAACCTGGGCCTTCCACTCAGGAAGAACTGGGGGAGCCCAGCTTGAGCCAGGTATAGTATTGTTGTACATATTTGTGGAGTCAAAATGAATGATGTTAACTTGATTTTTGCTCACTAATTGCTGAGTTTAGAAAGTGTTTCACATATCAATAGACAGTAGTGGCCAAAACCTTTGTTACAAGAAAGAAAAATGCTGGGCTCAGAATGATAGTCTTTTCTATTGGTTAACAATTTGCAACAGTGTTGATGTGAAAATTGTGTGTGTTTGATGAACCAAAAACTCAAACTATGTCCCTTTTTCATACACAGGAAGAACTCAGCCAGGAACAGGAGGGTGTGGAATGCAGCAGCCAGGAGGTGGCTGTGGAAAGTGGCAGCCAGGAGGAGGCGGGGATAAGTGGCAGCCAGGCGGTGGGCAGCCAAAGGAGCCTCACTGAATTCCAGGTCCCTCCCCTCCGCCTTCCACGCAAAAGGGCGAGAAAGGGGGGGAATGTTGAGGAGTCGGCCCTGAGGCTGATTGGTGAGGCTTCTGCGGCACTCCAAGCAAAACCCACCTACCAAGAGGCCTTTGCCGCCATGGTTGCATGCAAGCTTGATAAAATGGAGCAGGGGCAACAGATCTGGTGTGAGGAGGTTATTCTCCACACCCTCAACAAGGGTCTGTTGGGCCAAATGACACAAGAAACACACTTGTGTGGTTTGGCCCATGCCCCTGCTCCTCCTCCTCTTCCTTCTGCCACACCTCCAGCACCACAGCCACAGCCTGGAAGGAAGCGTGGACGGAAGACCAGAGAGTGATGACCTGGGTTCAGTCTGGTCTGACAGAAGATGCAGCCTGTTGTACTACCACAGCCTGGGAACATAGATGTCATCTGCTGCTGTTCCGGGTTTCATGGACTTCAGGACCAGACTTCTCTCCCTCAGACATGTATTCCTCAGGCCACCAATTTTTGCATTTAAATAGTTGATGTGTGCCCTGGGGGCCAAAGGCTTCGCTAATCTCCCCAGTTTCAACATTGCTGCCTCCCTCTTTATTTATTACTGACACTGAAATAAAGGTATTTTTTTGTTTGAAGAAATACTTGCGTATGTGTTTTCCTTCCAAAAGGCCAGTTTATTTGTGAGCAGGCAGGTACATTTCAAAAATACAAAGTGAAATAAATAACAAGGGGTATCAACACTAAACAACCTCCTGTAGATTAAAAAAATAAAATAAAAATATCAAAAATAGAATAATGTTGTTGTGGTAAGTTTACACACCAAAAAAAAACCCAAAAAAGGAGAAATGAGCAAACTGTCTTTAAAGGAGATTTTTAGGGAATATAAAAAAAAGCATCCAAAAAAGAATAAACAAAATATAAAATTGCGTAGATGTGACGCAAACTAAAATTGTATTGCGGAAATGGTTAAAAAAAGAGTAATGAAATACGTTTGGGAGAAGTGTGTGTGACTATGAGCATCAAAAGAAGTTCATTCTTGCAGCATTGTAAAGAACAAGAGAATGCGCTTCATGAAAGAATTTTTAACATTGCAGCGTGACGAATGTGCTATATCGCTTACGAGCAGTAGTTTTACATGAACGAGCGCTTACGTGTCGGAATTTGAATGTGAGCATGCGTGGCACCTTGTCCGTCGGAGTAGGCTACACATGATCGGAGTATGTCCGATCAGACCAGTTTGTCGGAAAATATTTCCAGCAAGTTGGAAAACTTGGTCCGACGGATATTCCGACGGAATCAGTCCGATGCATACCACACACAGTCGGATTATCCGACAACACGGTCCGATAGGACACATTCCGATGGATTCTCCGACGATGTGTACAAGGGCTTTGGGTGTACATTTTTTATTTCACTCCTCACTGCCAATCACAGTTTCGGAGGCCATGGAATGCCCAGAAGGCACAACCCCCCCCCCCCCCAAATGTCCCCATTTTGGAAAGTAAACACCCCAAGCTATTTGCTGAGAGGTATGGTGAGTATTTTTCAGATCTCGCTTTTTGTCACAAAGTTTTGAAATTTTTCTTTACTTTCTTCATTTTCAAAAACAAATGAGAGCTGTAAAATACTCACCATGACTCTCAGCAAATAGCTTGGGGTGTCTACTTTCCAAAATGGTGTCATGGGGGGGGGGGGGGGGGTTTGCCATCTTGGCATTTTATGGCCTTCAAAACTGTGATAAGTAGTGAGAAGTGAAATCAAAAATGAATGCCCTTAGAAATCCTGAAGGCAGTGCTTGGTTTTTGGGGTCCTGTACACAGCTAGGCTCCCAAAAAGTCCCACACATGTGGTATCCCCATACTCAGGAGAAGCAGCAAAATGTATTTTTGGGTGTTATTTCACATATGCCAAAAAATATTTCATAGACTCAACATGCCTCTCAGCAAATAGCTTGGGGTGTCTACTTTCCAAAATGGGGTATGGTGAGTATTTTTCAGATCTCGCTTTTTGTCACAAAGTTTTGAAATTTTTCTTTACTTTCTTCATTTTCAAAAACAAATGAGAGCTGTAAAATACTCACCATGACTCTCAGCAAATAGCTTGGGGTGTCTACTTTCCAAAATGGTGTCATGGGGGGGGGGGGGTTTGCCATCTTGGCATTTTATGGCCTTTGAACCTGTGATAGGTAGTAAGGAGTGAAATCAAAAATTTGCACCCTTAGAAATCCTGAAGGCAGTGATTGGTTTTTGGGGTGCCGTACGCAGCTAGGCTCCCAAAAAATCCCACACATGTGGTATCCCCATACTTAGGAGAAGCAGCAAAATGTATTTTGGGGTGCAATTCCACATATAACCATGGCATGTGTTTGCAATATATCATTTAGTGACAACTTTTTGTAATATTTTTTATTTTTTGTCATTATTCAATCAAAAAAATATTTAATGGGCTCAACATTCCTCTCAGAAAATATCTTGGGGTGTCTACTTTCCAAAATGGGGTCATTTGGGGGGGGGGGGGGTTGTGCCATATTGGCATTTTATGGCCTTCAAAATTGTGATAGGTAGTGAGGAGTGAAATCAAAAATGAATGTCCTTAGAAATCCTGAAGGCGGTGCTTGGCTTTTGGGGTCCCGTACGCGGCTAGGCTCCCAAACAGTCCCACACATGTGGTATTCTCGTACTCAGGAGAAGCAGCAGAATGTATTTTGGGGTGTCATTTCACATATGCCCATGGCATGTATGAGCAATATATCATTTAGTGACAACTTTGTGCAAAAAAAAAAAGTTTGTAATATTCCCGCAACTTGTGGCAAAATATAAAATATTCCATGGGCTCAACATGCCTCTCAGCAAATAGCTTTGGGTGTCTACTTTCCAAAATGGGGTCATTGGGGGGTTTTGTACTGCCCTGCCATTTTAGCACCTCAAGAAATGCGATAGGCAGTCATAAATTAAAAGCTGTGTAAATTCCAGAAAATGTACTCTAGTTTGTAGACGCTATAACTTTTGCACAAACCAATAAATATATGCTTATTGACATTTTTTTACTAAAGACATGTGGCTGAATACATTTCGGCCTAAATGTATGACTAAAATTGAGTCTATTAGATTTGTCTTATTACAAAAATTTTTGGTCTTTTTCCGTTTATATCGCAAAAAAATTAAAATCGCAGAGGCAATCAAATAGCATCAAAAGAAAGCTCTATTTGTGGTAAGAAAAAGAAGCAAATTTCGTTTGGGTACAACATCGCATGGCCGCGCAATTACCAGTTAAAGCAGTGCAGTGCGAAATTGTAAAAAGTCTTTAGGCTGACAATTGGTCCGGGGCTTAAGTGGTTAAACTAAAGCATTCTTGAGAGATCTTGAGAGATTAAAGAACTGCCATACAGTACCAGTTTTCTTTCAGCCGACCCGGCGATACTGTATGGGTGTTGATCCGGGTTGCGTCCTCTAACTGAGTTTCCAGGCTCCTTCAGTGATACCAGCCTTGTGCTCGGTCCTCTCCTAGAGAAGTCCTCCCCTGGATCCTCCAGTTTTCTTGGCCTCTCCCCGCAGGCGAGAGAGCACAGGACCGTGGACCGAGGCGAGAGAGCACAGGACCACTCCTGGATCAGTAGGCCCTAAAACATTTTTGGGCCTACCCTCTCAGTTGCAAAGCCTCAGGCCAGCCGGCCCTGAGGCGCAGGACCATGCAACACACACCCCAGGCCAGGATTGCCATGAAGTCGGGATAGTGGACCCCAGAAAGAAGACCCACCAAAATGGTGTTGGTACCTTAAATACCCTCTCCCAGAACGTACAGCAGGGAAACCACTCCCACTGGGCTACTTCCAAGCAAGAGGTGGTATTCAATACATCCAGCTTGCTGCATTTCCACACTTACTGGCGGTGACAGCGACACCTACCGTCAAGTGGAAACCAGTGCAACCCAGCTGGACTGGCACAGAAACCAAAACTTTTTGGAATAAATAGCCTGAGCTCAACTGCAGCTTCAGACAACTAAATTTGAAAAACAATAGCTTCTGCTCATTAGGAGCAGGGCGCTACACATGTTATCTCTGTTCACTTCTGTTGGTGTCCACGTGCTCACCCATAACCTTAGAGAAGACCTAACCCAATTACTTGGACTTTCTGTTGTTCTGTTTCCTCCCACTTATGTACAATTTCTTGTTGTCTATACAGAGCATGTGAGGATTGCACAGTGATCCTGTTCTCAAAATATTAATAAAAACGATTGCAAGAGAAGACACAGGAGGCCAGATAGGTGAGTATGGTAGCTCTCCTATTTCAGGGAACTGCCAATACATTTTCTTGGTCAACTGACGTTATCACTTTATGGTTGAATATATTTTTTATTGAATTTCAGTGCAACATATAACGCAGCACAGTGGTGTAGTGGTTAGCACTCTCACCTAGCAGTAATAAGGATTGCTGATTCAAATCCCAACCATGACACTACCTGCCTGGAGTTTGCATGTTCTCCCTGTGCCTGCGTGGGTTTCCTCCAGGTACTCTGGTTTCCTCCCACAATCCAAAGACATGCATGTAGGTTAATTGGCTTCTGTCCAAAATTGGCCCTAGTATATGAATATGGACCTTGGATTGTGGGCTGCTTGAGGGTAGGGACCAACGTGAGTGTGCAATGTACAGGGATAGGGACAATTGTAGACACTCACTCAGGATGAACTGGATGGACTGGTGTCTTTATTCAACCTAACTATAAAACAGTATAAAAGAAGGAAGGTACAAAATGAAGAAGGTTGGTGGAAAGGACAGGGTGGGGGGCAAAATGCTCATATATACCATCTATTATGTATAGTAACACAGTTTACTTATTACATGTCCATTCAAGGCATTTCAGTAGAGTAATACATATGAAACCCATCCACGCAGTGTCATCTATCTCTGGACACGCATGCCTGGAACATCTGCTTGGTGGACAAGCTAACCAATATAGGAGGGTATAGGACAGGCAAAGGGTGAAATAACTGGGTACTAAGCGGAACAAGTCCAGAGTGCAGGGGAGGGGGGGGTATTCAGCAGCACAGGTCTTGCAACATTTAGATAGTTATATTACGTTGTGGATCATATAGAGGTCCTCTAAAGTTAAAGATTGTTGCTTTTCCTCTCTCTCATCCTGTGGGCCCCCTCCCATACAGCAATGCTGCCGAGGAAGGGGTCCGAAGAAGAGTGATGGAGCCAAGGGAACCACAGGGAAGTGTATTTATCCCAGGTATTGTTTTGTTTTGCCTGCAGTTCCTCCATGAAGATAATATCATTCATGGTGTCTACCCATCTTGTGATTGGGGGGGTGATGTCAGTCTTCAAAAATTGTGATATAACGTGTCGAGCTGCAGACAGAAAAAACCTGAGGAGGCTCCTTTCGTGTGGGCTTATTGGCCCTATTAGGGTGGATAGCAATGCTATTTGTAGGGAAGGTACCATAGACGCATTGTGTAGATTATTGTAGACATTGAATACCTTGTCCCAGAATGGTCAAATCCGGTCACAACCCCACCACACGTTTGTATGTCGTGCCCTCTCCTCCATGGCAGTGCCAGCATCTGTCCGACATTCCTGGATACATTTTACTCCCCGTGACTGGAACACTATTCCATCATGATAGTAACTTATAATTGTTCTCTTGTGAAAATCCGGATATAGAAGATTTGCATGTTACTATGAATGAGGTGCTCCATTGTGCGGAGGATATTTCCATACCCAGGTCTCGTGACCATTTTTGTGTGAAACTTTGTAGTGTATTGTATGTGTGTATTTGTATGTCCTTGTAGTTTAGTGATAATGAGTACTTGGGTGTCCGAGAGAGACTACACATATCTTCAAAGACTATAAGGGGTCTGTGGAACAGTCCTGAAAGATGAAGTGTCTTACATTGAGGTGCTAGAATGAGAGTCTGGTTGTGGCTAGAATTGGCCTGTGGAGGTCTAGATAAATTGTCTGGCTGTAGGCCATTGCTCTCTCATAAATGAGACACATTGCCCTCTAGTATTGTATGCCGGGAGTGCCGGGTTATCAACTGGGGTGATAGCGGGCTAGGGTCTATGGAAAGTGAGAGAGTAGTTTGTTTACTATACCAGGTGGTTAGTGCTTCTACTGTCAATGGGGATAAGCCATTCATGGAGCAAAATTTTGTATCGTAACCCCATAGAAGAGCTCTGAGATCTACTTGTGCCATGTCTTGTTCGATGATTGTAGTAGGTTTGGCTAGGGGACGTGGAAACCAATCGAGGAGTCGTGAGATTATGGCGGATGTGTGATATAATTGAAAGACCTATACCCCCTCTAAATTTAGGGGCACAAAGAGTTTTATGTTTAAGTCTAGAAAGGTGATTCTTACAGATGAGATTGACCGCTAAGGAACAAAGCATGCAGAAGAAGGCTGTAGGGAGAATTATGGGTAACGTCTGAAAAAAAGAAATTTAGGGAGAACATCCATTTTAAGGACATTCATTTGGCCCCACCAGTATAATTTAAGATGATGCGAAGACTCCAGGGAGTGTTGAGTTTTCATCAACATAGGGCTGTAATTCAGGGCATAAATGTCAGGTATATTTCTAGGTATCTCTGTCCCCAAATATTTGATCAAGCATGGTTGCCATTGGAATGGAAACCATTTCTTCAGTAAGGATTAGGGATGAGCTCGGTGTTCGAGACAAACGTACGCTCGACTCAAACACCAGGTGTTTGCCCGTTCAGTGAAGCCAGAACTTTGTAAGCCGTTCGCACCATATTCGTGTGGCGCTCACGGCCCACAATGCACTGTGGCATCGCAGTGCATTGCTGGCTTATGATTGGTCAAGCATGCACTGTGACTCGGATGCTTGGCCAATCACAGCGCCGGAAGCGAGGAGAGCCATAATTGGCCACAGGCAGGATGCTGATACAAACCTACACAGTCCCTGTCTTGTTTGCACTGCCTGTATACTGCTGTTCTGAGTATATAGGGCCTGGGGGCCCCACACCTTTCCTTTTTTTTATTTGGGTACAGGGTTCCCCTTAATATCCGTACAAGACCCAAAGGGGCTGGTAATGGGACGGGAGGGTTACCCATGTCATTTTGCTCAATGATTTTCATCCATATTGCCGGAACCAGACATTACATTAAAACCGCAAGCAGCTTTAAATTACTTTTTTTCTGTTAGAAATGTCATTTTGTGCAGGGACTGTTCTAAACATGGGAAACACATGCCACTTCACAGGCATACTATAGAAACCCCCCAGGCCCAATATTTAAAGGAATATTTCACTTTTTTTTTTCACTTTAAGCATCATTAAATTCAGTGCTCCCTAAAAAACTGCAGTTTTTAAAACTTTTTTTTGCATTGATACATGTCCCCTGGGGCAGGAGCCAGGCCCCCAAACCCTTTTTAGGACAACAACTTGCATATTAGGCTTTAAAATTAGCACTTTTGATTTCGAATGTTCGAGTCCCATAGACTTTAATGGGGTTCTAAAGTTCGTACAAATTTTCAAATTTTCATCCGTTCGCAGGTTCTGGTGCGAACTGAACCGGGGGGCATTCGGCTTATCCCTAGTAAACATACTGTATTTGATTTCAGAGATATGTTCAGGGCTTCTGTCTTTGTGATATTTAATTTGAAGTTGCTGTATGTGCCAAAGCAGTCAAGCTCTTGCAGTAAAACGGGAATGCTAACTTGTGGCTGAGTGATATAGAGGAGTAGGTCATCTGCATATAACGATAATTTGTGGTGGGCTGTAGGTGTGGGGATCTCATGTATGGCAGGGTTGTTATGGATGGCTTGTGCAAGGTGTTCGACCGTGAGCGCAAATAGTAGGGGGGATAGCGGGCACCCCTGTCTTGTGCCGTTTCTAATTGTAAACATCTCTGATGTTCCCCCATTGGCAGCCACTTTCGAAGGGTTAGTGTATAGGGACAGACCTATTTGTTGAAGCAATGCGTATAGAAAGGACCAGTTTACCCAATCAAATGCCTTCTCAGCATTGCATGCTAGAAGGCAGGTGGGGATATCGTGTTGCTGGGCGTATGAGATAAGGTGTAGGGTTTTTGTGGTGTTATCTCTAGCCTCTCGGTTCGGTATAAAGCCTACTTGATCGCTGTGCACGAGAGAAGGTAATAGGGGGACTAGACGGGTGGCTATGATTTTAGAATAATTTGAGATCAACATTTAAAAGGGAAATGGGCCTGAAATTCCTACATTGAGAGTGGTCTTTTCCTGGCTTGGGCAGTATAACTATCTGGGCTTGGAGAAGTTGTGAGGATAAGGGGTGCGTGTCATCTATCTCTTTAAATGCGCGGGCCATTATGGGGGCTAGTTGTTGTGCAAACATTTTATAAAATTGGGGGAGGGGGTATACCCATCCGGACCCGGGCTTTTACCATTTTTTAAGTCCTTTGATCGCTAATAAAAAATCTGTGGTTGTGGTGGGTAGGTCCAAGTTACCTACCTCCACTGATAGTATGCAAGGGAAGGCTGTGGCTTGAATGTAGTGATGCAGGTCTGGGGGTATCTGAGTATGTTGTTCAGTCTGTGCCCTTTGTGGCTGAAGATTATAACGAGAGGAATAGTAGTCTCTGAATTCAGATACAATTTCAGAATTTTTGTGTTTTTTTTGTTTGTTCGGGGATATTATGTAGGGGATGTTTTGTCTTTGTTGTCTGGGATGCAGGATCCTGGCTAAGTGCTTCCCACATTTGTTTTCTTGTGAGTAGTGAATGTGGCAGCCTTTGTTCCAGGCAGTAAGTGCTCTATCTGTAAAAAGTTGTAGTAGGTCGCGTCGTGCGTTTGAACGTTCCACTAATGTCTTGGGGTCTAACGTCTTCTTATGTGTGGATTCTAGTGTGGATATTAACTGTAATAAGCTTTTTATGTCACCTGTGCGTGCTTTTTTTAGTCTGGAGCCATGCTGAATAAAGATCCCTCTGAGTACACATTTTAGAGTTTCCCATTGATTCATGGCTGAGGTCTCATCTGTAGTGTGTGCTTGGATAAAGTCTGTGACAGCCTTCGTCACCGCTGCAGTTATCGTTCATACGCCATGTGGTTCTGCGTATGTGTTGTGGGATTCTGCCCAGTATAACATGTATGGGTGAGTGGTGCGACCACCGATTTAAGCCTATTTCACTTCTGGGTTCCAGGTCCAGGAGTGGCTGCGAGAGCAAAATGTAGTCTATTCGACTATAGGAATTGTGAGCTGGGGAATAATATGTGTAGTCTCTCTCAAAGGGATGTAAAAGTCGCCAAGAGTCAACTAGGGATAATTACGCTAGGACTGCGCATAATTTGGTTAAAGAGGAGGGGAAATGTGTGACTTAGCGGTGGGGGAGACCAGTCGCGGAATGAGGGGAGCATTGAGATCTCCTCCAAAGATTAGATTTGGTGATCTGAAGGTCTTCAGGTGGGCTGCCACGGAGGAGAGGAAGTGGAGCTGATCCTGGTTTGGGAAATAAACATTAACAATTGTGATAACAGTCTGTTGAACTGAAATTTTCAAGAACAAAAATCTCCCCATGGGGTCTATGTCTGTTTCATGTACAACGGGAAAGAAATAGCTATGGAAAACTATTGACACCCCTTTTGTTTTAGCTACTGGTTTGGTGCTATGATACCATGTAGTAAAGTGTTTGTCAGGAATCGTTGGGAGGGAGTCTGAATGAAAGTGAGTCTCCTGTAGTAGCAGTATTTGTGTTTTGGATTTGTGGAAGTGGTGTAAGATCTGCCTGCGTTTTTCAGGTGTGTTGAATCTTCTGTAATTAAGCGAGGATATCTTGAGATCTAAGGAGGAAGCCATGAGATGGTGATGTGAGAGAAATGTGGCAAATAATGTATGATCATGAAGCCAGGGAGATTGTTTACAAGAAGGAGTGCTGAGAGTGAAAGGAGGGGGAGGAGGTGTAGATGGGAAAGGAGCAAAGGAGGGAGGAATGAACCTTGTATTGGGGTAGTTGCATGTTGTAGTCAGTTGTCTTCATTATGAGCGCATAGTGTCCTAGGAAGGGGTGCAGAGGGAGGTTATGTAAATATTCAGGGAGTTGGGTTCAACATAGCATACCGTGATCACTTGTGGGGGGGATAGCTCCCTTTGGTGACCATTTTGGATAAGGGAACACTATCTAAAAACATTAAAGTAAATTGTATGTACAGAGGCCACGTAGTCTCTGTTAGTCCTAAGGGTGGGAACGTGGGTGATCTAACAAGAGGTGTCCCATGCCCGTCTATGTCTAAAGTAACAGCAAAATAACCTACAATCAATTAGGTAATTAACGCAGCAATATGTGCTAATTCAAGTTAGGGTGTGGGTAAACTCTGCACCACTCAGAGAGACAGACAAAATATTTCTAACTACATTAAGTCCCAGGTATCTGAGATGCATTGCAATCAAAATAATAAAAATGTAAACATCAAACTTGTCCCTGAGAATCGTGGACCGAGAGAAATTAGTTGGACAGGGTCCCCACCGGCCGGTGGGGTGTTAGAGGATCCATCCCGCTGGTGATTTAGAGGTGCGTGACCGGGAGTGTTTCTTCTTGGAGACTGTTTTCCATCCAGATGAGATGGGGAGGCCCGGAGTGGCAGGGTGGAGAGGCCAGTCTGGGATCCGGATTTGAGGCAGTTCAAAAGTTCCAAGGAAAGTGGCCAGGTCCCCCAGAGTGCGGAAAGTTGCAGTATTGCCATTCTGAGTTGCAGATAGCTGGAACAGAAATCCCCAATGCTTAGCTTGGAGGGCATCCGTGACTGGTTTCAGAGCCTTTCTCATGAGTAGGGTTTGTTTAGAGAGGTCAGTTAGCAGCATGATAGGGGTATAATTAAACATGATGGACTCCTGAAGGCGGGCTGCTTGCATGATGTCAGATTTCACATTTAAAAAATGTATACAACATATGACATCTCTGGGATAAGTAATATATGGGTTGCGGGGGCCCAGTGATCTGTGGATACGATCAATTTCGATCGGAGTGTCAGCTGGGGCATTCAGCAGTTGGTTGAACACTTTGGCGGCCGCCTTGGTAAGATCTTTGTTTTCCACAGTTTCTGGCAATCTGCGTATGTGAATATTGTTGCGGCGGCTTCTGTTTTCCTGGTCATCTAATCCATAAAACAGTTTCTGGATTTGATTGGTATGTGCCCGCAATATAGCATCATGTTCTGATATTTTGGTGGTGGTCTCCTCTACTATGTGTTCAATGTCCTCAAATCTGTGTCCAATATCTTGCCGAAGGTCATTCATCTTTCTCTCATATGATCTATCCAGCCTGCTGATGTAGGACTCTATGTCCTGTTTGGTGGGGAGGGCTTTAATGTCGGCCTCCATGTCCCAACTGTACCTCTGGGTGTGGTGGAAGGGAGATGGGCTCCTGGGTTGTACAGGGCTTCTGGGATGGTCAGAGTCTGGGTCAGAGGATCGGGGGGAGCGAGGAGAGTGAGAGATGGATGGTACCTTATTTGCGGCCTGTACGGCATGTGTGACCACCAAGTGGCCATCTTGGGTGTCTGAGCAGCCTTGGTTCCTGCGCTCTTTGCGGGAAAATAGCTCCCTATTTCTTCCGATTTGGAGGTCCCAGA
The DNA here is from genome assembly GCF_037356315.1 of Lithobates pipiens. Taxonomy (NCBI): domain Eukaryota; kingdom Metazoa; phylum Chordata; class Amphibia; order Anura; family Ranidae; genus Lithobates; species Lithobates pipiens. The sequence goes on from NW_027507748.1 coordinate 78,801,919, forward strand.
GGTGTGGAGCTACTGCTGGGTCCTCTCCGGCTCATATGGGAAGCCAGGGAGATCTCGGTCCACGCTACTGCTGGCGATAATAAAGATGGGAGCGGGAGCTGGTCTCTTAGACGTCTGCTCTCGCCATGCGCCAAACCACACCCCCAACTTACATTATCACTTTAACCACTTAACAACCGCCCATTGTCGATTAACGGCTTCAGGGCGGTTGTTTAACTCTGAGAGGCCGTTAATTAACGGCCTCCCAGAATTCTGCTCTCGCGCGCCCCCTGGGGCACGCACACGAGATCATCTGTGACCGCCGGGTCCACTGCATCACGGATCACGGTAAACAGCCGCTCGTCGCGGCCGTTTACCACGTGATCGCTCCGTCAAATGACGGAGTGATCACTTGTAAACAAACCGGCGTCATGTTATGATGCCGGTTCCTCCCTCCCCCTCTCTGTACCGATCGGTACAGCGGAGGGGGAAGAGATCGGTGTCAGCAGCGCTGTGGGCTGCATCTGCAGTGCCCACATCACTGCCCCCCGAATTTAACCCCTCAATTCCCTGCCATTATTCTGCAATACCCTGCAATACTCTGCAGTACCCCCCATTACTCTGCAATACCCTGCCATTACTCTGCAGTACCCTGCCATTTCTCTGCAGTACCCTGCCATTACTCTGCAGTAACCCCCATTACTCTGCAATACCCTGCCATTACTCTGCAATACCCTGCCATTACTCTGCAGTACCCCCCAATACTCTGCAGTACCCTGCCATTACTCTGCAGTACCCCCAATACTCTGCAGTACCCTGCCATTACTCTGCAGTACCCCCCAATACTCTGCAATACCCCCAATACTCGGCAATACCCCCAATACTCTGCAATACCCCCAATACTCTGCAATACCCCGCAATACCCGCCAATACTCTGCAATACCCCCCAATACACTGCAATACCCCCCAATACTCTGCAATACCCACCAATACTCTGCAATACCCCGCCAATACCCACCAATACCCCGCCAATACTCTGCAATACCCTGCCATAAATTGCCATACCCAGCCATACTTGGAGATACCCTGCAATACCCAGCCATACTCAGAGATACCCAGCCATACTCGGTGATACCCTGCAATACCCAGCCATAGATGCACCCCCACCCCTCACTGCCCTCCGGTGCTTCTACCAACTCGCCAATAAGATCAAAGCCAGAATCTTTTTTTTTTATTTATTTTTTATTTCAGGCTTCCCAGCCTAGAGGTGAGATGTGGGGTCATATTGACCCCCAGATTTCACTGTAAAGAGGACCTGTCATCCCATATTCCCATTACAAGGGATGTTTACATTCCTTGTAATAGGAATAAAAGTGATCAAAAATTTATTTTTGGGGAAAAAAATGTCAAACTAAAATAAATAAAGTAAAATGAACAATAAATTTTTTTTTTAAAGCGCCACTGTCCCCATGTGCTCGCAAGTCCCCGTAAGCCCCGCCCGCATATGAAAACGGTGTTCAAACCACACATGTGAGGTATCGCCCTGAACGTTAGAGCGAGAGCAATAATTCTAGCCCTAGACCTGCTCTGTAACTCAAAACATATAACCAGTAAAAAAAATTTAAAGCGTCGCCTATGCGGATTTTTAAGTAGCGACGTTTGCCGCCATTCCACGGGCATGTGCAATTTTGAAGAGTGACATGTTCGATATCTATTTACTCAGCATAACTTCATCTTTCAATTTATGCAAAAATTGGGCTAACTTTACTGGGTTTTTTTTAAGCACAAAGCTGTTTTTTCCCCCAAAAAAACGCGTTCGAAAAATTGCTGCGCAAATACCGTGTGAGATAAAAATTTGCAACGACCACCATTGTATTCTCCAGGGTCTTTGCTAAAAAAAATATATAATGTTTTGGGGTTCTGTGTAATTTTCTAGCAAATAAATGATGATTTTTACATGTAGGAGAGAAATGTCAGAATTGTCCTGGGTGCTCCAGAACGCCTGATGGCGCTCCCTGCATGTTGGGCCTCTGTATGTGGCCACACTGTGTAAAAGTCTCACAGATGTGGTATCGCCGTACTCGGGAGTAATAGCAGAATGTGTTTTGGGGTGTAATTTGTGGTATGCATATGCTGTGTGTGAGAAATAACCTGATAATATGACAATTTTGTGGAAAAAAAAGGAAAAAAAATCTTGATTTTGCAAAGAATTGTGGGAAAAAATGACAACTTCAAAAAACTCATCATGCCTCTTACTAAATACATTGGAATGTCTTCTTTCCAAAAAGGGGTCATTTGAGGGGTATTTGTACTTTTCTGGCATGTTAGGGTCTCAAGAATTGAAATAGGCCATCAGTACTTCAGGTGTGATCAATTTTCAGATATTGGCACCATAGCTTGTGGACTCTATAACTTTCACAAAGACCAAATAATATCCACCAATTTGTACTTATTTTTACCAAAGATATGTAGTAGTATAAATTTTGGCCAAAATTTATGAAGAAAAAATTACTAATCTGCTAAATTTTATAACAGAAACGAAGAAAAATTCATTTTTTCACAGAATTTTCGGTCTTTTTTCTTTTATAGCACAAAAAATAAAAACCTGAGAGGTGATTAACCACTTTCAGACCGGACCATTTTGCTGGTAAATGACCAGAGGTCTTTTTACACTTTGGCACTGCGCTGCTTTAACTGGTAATTGCGCGGTCATGCAATGTTGTACCCAAACAAAATTTGCGTCCTTTTCTTCCCACAAATAGAGCTTTCTTTTGATGGTATTTGATTGCCTCTGCGATTTTTATTTTTTGCGATATAAACGTAAAAAGACCGCAAATTTTGAAAAAAAATGATATTTTCTACTTTTTGTTATTAGAAAAATCCAATAAACTCAATTTTAGTCATACATTTAGGCCAAAATGTATTCAGCCACATGTCTTTGGTAAAAAAAAAGTCAATAATTGTATATTTATTGGTTTGCGCAAAAGTTGTCACATCTACAAACTAAGGTACGTTTTCTGGAATTTACGCAGCTTTTAGTTTACGACTGCCTATCTCATTTCTTGAGGTGCTAAAATGGCAGGGCAGTACAAAACCCCCCCAAATGACCCCATTTTGGAAAGTAGACCCCCTAAGGAAATTGATAAGAGGCATGTTGAGCCCATTGAATATTTTATTTTTTTGCCTCAAGCGATTGAATAATGACAAAAAAAATTTTTTTTTTTTTTTTTTACACAAAGTTGTCACTAAATGATATATTGCTCACACATGCTATGGGCGTATGTGAAATGACACCCCAAAATAAATTCTGCTGCTTCTCTTGAGTACGGGGATACCACATATGTGGGACTTTTTGGGAGCCTAGCCGCGTACGGGGCCCCGAAAACCAAGCACCGCCTTCAGGCTTTCTAAGGGCGTAAATTTTTGAGTTCACTTCTCACTACCTATTACAGTTTTGAAGGCCATAAAATGCCAAGATGGCACAAAACCCCCACAAATGACCCCATTTTAGAAAGTAGACACCCCAAGCTATTTGCTGAGAGGCATGTTGAGTTCATGGAATATTTTATATTTTGCCACAAGTTGCGGGAAAATTACAAACTTTTTTTTTTTTTTTTTTTTTTTTCACAAAGTTGTCACTAAATGATATATTGCTCACACATGCCATGGGCATATGTGAAATGACACCCCAAAATAAATTCTGCTGCTTCTCCTGAGTACGGGGATACCACATATGTGGGACTTTTTGGGAGCCTAGCCGTGTACGGGGCCCCGAAAACCAAGCACCGCCTTCAGGCTTTCTAAGGGCGTAAATTTTTGAGTTCACTTCTCACTACCTATTACAGTTTTGAAGGCCATAAAATGCCAAGATGGCACAAAACACCCACAAATGACCCCATTTTAGAAAGTAGACACCCCAAGCTATTTGCTGAGAGGCATGTTGAGTCCATGGAATATTTTATATTTTGCCACAAGTTGCGGGAAAATTACAAACTTTTTTTTTTTTTTTTTTTTTTTTTCACAAAGTTGTCACTAAATGATATATTGCTCACGCATGCCATGGGCATATGTGAAATGACACCCCAAAATAAATTCTGCTGCTTCTCCTGAGTACGGGGATACCACATATGTGGGACTTTTTGGGAGCCTAGCCGCGTACGGGGCCCCGAAAACCAAGCACCGCCTTCAGGCTTTCTAAGGGCGTTACAGTTTTGAAGGCCATAAAATGCCAAGATGGCACAAACCCCCCCCCAAATGACCCCATTTTGGAAAGTAGACACCCCTAAATTTAGGGGTACACTAGTGAGACTAGGTAATAAATGGCGGGTGCCCTGAAACTATAAAAAAATAACTAACCAACCAGCGTCACCTGTAACAGTTATATGGTGATCACTGGTGAAAGGGTTAACTAGGGGGCAATCAGGGGGCTTTATGCGGTAGTATATGGGGGTCCCTGGCGCTATAAAAAGCTGCGGCGAACCTAAATACCTACCTGCCTAACTAGCGTCACCTGTGACACTAATACAGCGATCAGAAAAACGATCGCTTATTAGGCTGGGTTCACACTGGAGCGATGCGGGAACGCCACGAATGCGCGGCGGGTTCCCGCATCGCATGCCTCCCGGCGGCAGTTCACACTGCCCTATGCGAACTGCTGGGAGTGTCAGTGAAATGTTACTGACACCCCCAGATCAGTTCGCATATCGCAGTGCGATCTGCAAACTCGGATCGCATGGTGTGAACACCCATGCGATCCGATTCTGCTGCGGGCCAAAAAAAGGGTCCCGTGCGAATTTGCGGCGGGTGCGGCGGGTGCGGCGAATGGCTGAACTCGAATCGCACAGAGATCGGATGTGATTTGCACTGCAGTGCGGTGCGAATCACATCCGTTCTCAAACCGCTGCAATGTGAACCCAGCCTTAGTGACACTGGCGACGGGGGGTGATCACGGGGTTAAACCTTTATTGGGGGGGTTAGGGGGGTACCTTAGAACTAAAGGGGGCTAACCCTAACTGCCCTAACAGTTATTAGTCACAAATGACACCCGCCGGGTGATCAGGGGGTTAAACCTTTATTAGGTAATAAATGGCGGGTGCCCTGAAACTATAAAAAAATAACTAACCAACCAGCGTCACCTGTAACAGTTATATGGTGATCACAGGTGAAAGGGTTAACTAGGGGGCAATCAGGGGGCTTTATGCGGTAGTATATGGGGGTCCCTGGCGCTATAAAAAGCTGCGGCGAACCTAAATACCTACCTGCCTAACTAGCGTCACCTGTGACACTAATACGGCGATCAGAAAAATGATCGCTTATTAGGCTGGGTTCACACTGGAGCGATGCGGAAACGCCGCAAATCCGCGGCGGGTTCCCGCATCGCATGCCTCCCGGCGGCAGTTCACACTGCCCTATGCGAACTGCTGGGAGTGTCAGTGAAATGTTACTGACACCCCCAGATCAGTTCGCATATCGCAGTGCGTTCTGCAAACTCGGATCGCATGGTGTGAACACCCATGCGATCCGATTCTGCTGCGGACCAAAAAAAGGGTCCCGTGCGAATTTGCGGCGGGTGCGGCGGGTGTGGCGGGTGCGGCGAATGGCTGAACTCGAATCGCACAGAGATCGGATGTGATTTGCACTGCAGTGCGGTGCGAATCACATTCGTTCTCATAAACCGCTGCAATGTGAACCCAGCCTTAGTGACACTGGCGACGGGGGGTGATCACGGGGTTAAACCTTTATTGGGGGGGGTTAGGGGGGCACATTAGAACTAAAGGGGGCTAACTCTAACTGCCCTAACAGTTATTACAGTCACAAATGACACCAATGCAAAAAAAAAAAAAAAAAAAATGACATTGGTGTCACTGTGACTGGGGGGCAGGGGTAATTGGGGGGGTGATCGGGGGGTAAAGGGGGGGGTGTGAGTGTGCCTGGCATGTTCTACTGTGTGTGTAGAGTGTTGGTGCAACTCCCCGATCCGCTCTCCTCCGTGTCGGAACGAAAAATACCGACACGGAGGAGAGAATACATCACTTCCTCTCCTGTGTTTACATTACAGGAGAGGAAGTGATGTCACCGGGGATTTCCATTCGTCGAGAGCGATCGCGAGGGGGTGGCCATGAATGAATGGCCGCCCCCTCATCCCGGATCGCTCTCGAAGGAATGCCGACCGCCGCAGGCACCGGGGGGGGGCCCGATCGGGCCCCCCACCCGCGGGCAGGCAGGGACTTATATATACGCCCATATGCCTGCCCGTGCCATTCTGCCGACGTATATCGTCGTGCGGCGGTCGGCAAGTGGTTAAATACCACCAAAAGAAAGCTCTATTTGTGTGAAAAAAAGGACAAAAATGTAATATGGGTACAGTGTTGCATGACTGAGTAATTGTAATTGTGCAAAATGTGAGAGCACCAAAAGCTGAAAATTGGTCTGGTTATTAAGGGTGTTTAAGTGCCCAGTGGTCAAGTGGTTAAAGGAATCCTGTGCTAAAAGAAATATGTAGACTACAATTACTTTATTAAAAAATATATATATATATTTTTTTTTCCTTTTTGCTATAATAAATATTCAATTTTATCAAAAAATAAAACTAATTTTACAGTAGTCTGGTAAAAGTTATTCCACCACTACCTCCCTGCCTCAGGGTGCTGTTGGGAATTGTAGTGCAAAGAGTGCATGAGTCCCATTCGATGACTACCGTTCTAGATTCCCATCATCCTCGGATTTCTGTCTAGGCAGCCATAGGCTTTTCTGGCTATAGTTCTCCCTCTGCTGACCAGAGGAGATAGTACAGCCATATTCAGCATAACAGCAGAAAGTTAAGTATTACATGAATGATGTTGTAGGACGTCATTGTTGACATGTTTTCTCAGTCTTTTGGTTGTCATATTTATCCAGTGATTTCAATACATTTTGATTTATTGATCTGGTTATCTTTCATCCCTGATTAAAGGGGGATGTTCTCCTGAAAACAAACATCTGCAGAGTTGTGCCCAGCCACCCAGTAGTGCAGTGGAGGGGCATCACTAGTGCAGGGCACTTGTATCTCCAGCTGGGTGCTGCAGTGCTTTCTGAACCACAGCCATTGCCTTGTTTAGATTTCAGATACAGCAGCTGTACAGAGCCAGGGAAGAGTCCCCTTAAGCTCCTCCTTGGCGCTGAAGTGCGGTGTCATTTTACACTCCCAAGCAGTGATGTTTTTTTTTTTTAAGATAAAAATCCATCAAGAGTCATCATAAGACATCATGAGACCTCTATACAGGCATAGCAAGATTAACACATTTCACGAATCAAGGCTGACTTAGTCAGTCATGACTAAGCGAATCTTGATTTGTGAAACACATTAATCTTGCCATGCCTGCATAGAGGTCTAATGATGTCTTATGATATAACTTGATGGATTTTTATCTCCAATAAACTAATCATCACTGCTTCAAACCTGGGAGTGCGGTCAACCATTCTTGAACTATTGGCTCTTATTTAAGTTGCCAACTGGACCTGCACCACACCGTTGAAGGGAGAAATCACTCCCACCTGTCTTTGTATCAGTCATATTACACTGACAAGGACTTCCCATTTGTTCTGTCCTGCTACTGTATCTGAGGTCTAGTAAGTAGACTTCAGGGGCGGACTGTACTAGAAGTATGTGTTTTTTACTGAGGGGGGTTGTGATGGGGGATAAGAAGTCTGCATTGAGCAGTGGTGGCCCATCCATTAGGGATGCCTGGGCACCAAACCCTCTCTCCAGGCCACCCCCTATATGTAATGGAAAGATTCATGCATAGCATGAATCTATCCAGGGACACTGTGGACACTCCCTTTTCATGCATCTGGCCCCTTCGGGGGCATTAATAATTACAGTCACCGTTTTCTGTTTTTTAAGCACCTGATTAGCAAGAGGCTTTAATAGGCTTCAAAATAGGGTGAGCTCGGGTCACAGAGAATGCAAACAGAGCCCACCCAGGTGTGTTACAACAGCAAATAAATAGTTGCTGTTGTAACACTGATCCTCAGTCTGGCCAATCAGAAGTGGGTGTGAGGTCCTGTTTTCTGATTGGTCGAAATGAAAGGAAAAGTGTAGAAGTGGGTGTGAAAAGAGAAGTCTCCCTGGCTACCGAGGAGGAGGGAGGAAACGGAAACTGCCATTGCTGTGATGACCCTTGGAGAGTAGGAGAATGGAGGCCACCGTTGACGGGGTAAGTGCCACCAACCGTCCGGGGGGGTGGAATACTGTTTGCTGACCCCCTCCCAAATTTTTTTTAGACCGGCCGCCACAGGTATTGAAATAGGGATGAGGTCTTTACTGAGGGTATTTAGGGGGTGGTCTGTACTATGGGTGATTTTGGAGCAGAGGGCTCTGCACTGGGAGGAGATTCAGTGGAGGAGAACTGTACTGAGAAGTGATAGCTCTGTATTGGGGGGATTTGGGGCAGAGTTATATGTTGTGCTGGTATATATATTGGGGGAGTGTGCTCTGAACTGGTAAAGATTTTTTTTATTTTTTTTGGAGAGGCGGCCTGTACTGGTAAGTATTTGGGGAGAGGGTGAGGATTTGTACCAGAAGGAATTTGAGGAGAGGGATCGGTACTTGAAATAAATAATTCAAAAATGCTTTTTGGATTTAGAAGAGTTCTCTTTTTTTCTGTCTTTTTGGATAAAATACTATGGTGCCTTGGATCTGTTTTAGAGACAAATCATTATCTAAGGCATGATAAATGATAAGAGGTACATCTACTGGATCCCAATCAATGCTTTTTGTAGAGAAGATGAGTTTTTTTTTGTTTTAATTTAGGCAGAAAAGTAGTAGATACAGTCAACTGTATAGCAGATTTAGCTTCTCTTTGGTGCATATTTGAGGGAGAACAGTATGACAAAGAGAAACATGTTAGTAAAAATGTAATTATAATCATCTCTTCAAAATGGCTAAGGAATATCTATCTGAGAACAGTCATTCCCCCAATACAATCAAAAACTGACCACTGTTTCCACTGGAGAATAAATCAAATACAGAATTTCTTTTTATAATTACAGCAGATTTCATTTTCATAATGGAAAGTGACATTAAGAAACCATTCAAAGTTGAATAATGAAGCATGGCCTTCCAAGCATTATAGAACAAAACTGATACAAGAACATGTTAATGTCTAAATTCAGCACAATGTTATATTTCATAAAATGTGAATGATTATGTAGAAAAGGCACAAGCAAATTCCAGCATTCTAGCTATTGAGAAACCAAAGTTAGCTAAATACTGTAAGATCGAGCCACCCAAGCAGATTAAATCTGGGGTTCAAACATCCCACACTTTACAGATTGAACTGTAGGTACTCATAATAATGTGAATTTTTAAACTTTTAGGTGAACAAAATGGAGCAGTTACACAATGGCCAGCTTTATGATCAATTACTATCAAATATATTTGAATTTCTTCCAAATGATATGTAAATTGATGTTGATCAAACAAAAGAGTTGTGGCCTCCATTATATATGAAAGTCACATAGTTGGCATCATTTCAAAAACATTTCCAGGGACAATTTTTATTTACTGTGCATCCACCAAGTCATTGTAAGAGGAGAATCTAATTTAAAGAGAGGTGGGTCATTCATTTTAAATGGGTGTTGACCACTTCCCACCCGGCCAATGCACATATACGGTCGGGTGGGAGCCGTCTACTTCTGATAGGACGTTCAGGAACGTCCATCAGAAGGAGCGGGATCGCGCACGCGCGTGCCCGCGCAGCGGCGCGATCCTGATGCGCCCGTGTCACCCGGACACGGCGCATCTCAGATCGGCAGGAGGGCTCTCTGATTGGCCCTCCTGATCACATGACGGCCTTATCCAATCACGGCCGTCATGTGATGTAAACAAACAGCCGGTTGCTAGGCAATCGGTTCCTCCTCTCCTCACACAGAAGTCATCGCTGAGGAGAGGAGAGCAGATCGCTGCAGCCGGCTGATGATCAGTGAGTATGAGCTGTTTTTTACAGCTTTTTACTCACTGATCACCAGTCTAGTGTAATACACCACACACCACACAGTGTAAACACAGTCCCCACATATGTCCCCATAACACACATGTCCCCAAAACATACATGTCCCCAAATAATAAAAACACATGTCCCTAATAATAAAAACATGTTCCCCACATATGTCCCACTAAAATCACATGTTCCAATGATTATCTGCACACATATATACGTGATCACCTGCACCCATATGTACATGATCATTTGCGTACATATGTCCGTGATCACACAAACCAATTATTATACACTTAACGGAATTTTTTTTACCAAAAACATGTAGCAGAATACATTTTGGCTTAAATTTATGACAACATTTGATTTTATTGGATTTCTTTTAAAATAGAAAAAAGAAAATATTTTTTTTTTCCAAATTTCCGCTTTTTTGCGCTTATATCGCAAAAAATAAAAAACGTAGTCGTGAATAAATACCACCAAAATAAAGCTCTATTTGTGCGAACAAAATGATAAAAATTTCATTTGGGTACAGTGTAGCATGACCGCGCAATTGTCACTGAAAGCGCTAGAGCGATGAAAGCTGAAAATTGGGCTGGGAAGGAAGGGGGCGAAAGTGCGCTGTATTGAAGTGGTTAAGAGACATACTGTATTGTTAACCTATTCTACAATTCCATTTCAAAATACTGTATATATAGGGAGATTTGTCATACTATGGACAGCAAAAAAAACAAGAAGGTTTTGTTCTTTAATTCAACTGTTTATGTATTTGTTTAGTTAGCAGTCATTTTTCATCATTGCAGTCTATTTAAATGACATCAACCCAACAGCTCTTGTGGGGAATACAATGATAAACATCAACTATACTGCAAACACCTTTGGCATAAAATATCTAGAAAACATCATTTAACATTGACCTTTCTGCTGAGTACTTCAACATATGTTGTGGCTGCTGATGTTTTGAAGCTTTTTGTAAGTGGAAAATGTCATGTGTAATTAAACTAGTTAGGACTCTGTCTCTCAGCTTAATATAGTGTACAACATATGGTGTAAGGGGCAGGAGTATAATGTACAACATAATGAATAAAGTGCAGGGGGCAGAAGCATAATATACAACATAGTGAATACAGTGCAGGGTCAGGAGTCTAATGTACAGCATAGTTATCACATACCTTGTGGCAGAGCCTGACGTCTAGAGGAAGGCCTCTATTACATCCCTGGCTCAAAAACCACTGATGTTGTGACAGTGGCCGCGAGAGCGTGGCTTGGTATGAATGCCTGTAAGAAGTTCCGTCAGCCACAGCAGTGGGTAGCAGGTGCATATCCAGAGACAGGTCAGAACGCTGGAACAGCAAATGGCAGCAGATCCAGCAGACCCAGAACTGGGCAGACAGCAGGCAGCAAGTGCTTGACAGGCAGCTGGCAGGTAGCAAGTGTGGAAGAAATGACAGCACTCAGCAGGTGAAGAACAAGCAGGGACCAAGTTGCATGCAGAGCAGGATGTGTGGATCACTGGATGCAAAGTCAGGCTGGGTCAAGCTGGGTCAGTCACAGGAATCCAACACAGAAGCAGATACAGGAACTCAGGAACACCTGCAGATCAGACAGTAATTCACTAGTGCAGCTGCTACGCTTATATAAGCCACTTGGCACCAGAATTAGTCAATGTGCCAGCACGCATATGCGCGCGCCTGCACACAATAGTATGAGCACCCACAAGCCCTTTGTGTGTGTCTCAGAGTTTCACTTGTGCTATGGCCAGCATGTCACTGACAATAGCAAATACAGTGTAAGACAGAACTATAAAATACAACATAAAATCACAATAAACCTGTAGGTGATAAACATTGAACACCCGCGGCAGCACCCTTAAGACTCCTTTCACACCAGAGGAATTTTTCAGGTGCTTTAGCGCTTAAAATAGAGCCTGTAAAGGGCCTAAAAAAGAATCATCTGCAATCCCAGTGTGAAAACCCGAGTGGCAGGACATCAAAAAAAGTCCTGCAAGCAGCTTCTTTGAGGCACTTTAGGAGCGGTGTATACACTGCTCCTTAAGCGCCCCTGCCCATTGAATGAATGTGAAGTGCCGCCTAAGCGCCTCGGCAGCGGCACTATGTGGGCTCTTTTAACCCTTTATTCAGCCACTAGCAAGGGTTAAAAGCACCCAAAAAGTGACGCAAAAATTACGGTAAAGTGCTGCTAAAACTAGCGGCACTTTACGACTGACACCAAGGCGCTGGCAGCGTGAAAAGGCTCTAAGAGTGAAGCAGACTCTGCAAAAAAACAACAGAAGTTAGAAAGGGCACCAGACTAAGGGCAGTGGTTACAAAGTATGGAATTTATTGAGACACAGTAAAAATTGCCAACTCAAATTTGAGTAGATGAAAAAAGGCTTGTAGTTAGATGACACAGCTGGAGTCAAGGGTATCCCTGGGAATATGGCATTGGTATGTTCCTGTTTCTTCTTCAGACCTCATTGGATGGATTACTAGACAGTCCAATAAAGGCAAGGAGCTAGGGTGGGTTTAGATACAACCAATAGGCTCTTGCATCTCCGGTATCCAGGCAATCTGACAACCAGTACTGCAGAGATTGGCAGTGGACCAATTTAAATGCTGCAGCACAGCTTAAAGTGGCTACTGACAATATTTATTTTTCTATCCACAGATAGATAGGCAGATCCCTTGAGAACATGCATGCGCACAAAATGCATTGGGAGGGGCTACAGACCGATGCCACTGACCCCACTGATGCATATATATATATATATATATATATATATATATATATATATATATATACACAGTGGTGTGAAAAAGTGTTTGCCCCCTTCCTCATTTCCTGTTCCTTTGCATGTTTGTCACACTTAAGTGTTTCGGAACATCAAACCAATTTAAACAATAGTCAAGGACAACACAAGTAAACACAAAATGCAATTTGTAAATGAAGGTGTTTATTATTAAAGGTGAAAAAAAATCCAAACCATCATGGCCCTGTGTGAAAAAGTGATTGCCCCCCTTGTTAAAACATACTATAACTGTGGTTGTCCACACCTGAGTTCAATTTCTCTAGCCACACCCAGGCCTGATTATTGCCACACCTGTTCACAATCAAGGCATCACTTAAATAGGAGCTGCTTGACACAGTAAGGTCCACCAGAAGATCCTTAAAAGCTACACATCATGCCGAGACCCAAAGAAATTCAGGAACAATTGAGAAAGAAAGTAATTGAGATCTATCAGTCTGGAAAGGGTTATAAAGCCATTTCCAAAGCTTTGGGAATCCAGCGAACCACAGTGAGAGCCATTATCCACAAATGGCGAAGACATGGAACAGTGGTGAACCTTCCCAGGAGTGGCCGGCCGCCCAAAATTACCCCAAGAGCGCAGCGACGACTCATCCAAGAGGTCACAAAAGACCCCACAACAACGTCCAAGGAACTGCAGGCCTCACTTGCCTCAGTTAAGGTCAGCGTTCATGCCTCCACCATCAGGAAAAGACTGGGCAAAAATGGCCTGCATGGCAGAGTTCCAAGGAGAAAACCACTGCTGAGCAAAAAGAACATCAAAGCTCGTCTCAATTTCTCCACAACACATCTTGATGATCCCCAAGACTTTTGGGACAACATTCTGTGGACCGATGAGACAAAAGTGGAACTCTTTGGAAGGTGTGTGTCCAAGTATATCTGGCGTAGAAGGAACACTGCATTTCATAAAAAGAACATTATACCAACAGTAAAATATGGTGGTGGTAGTGTGATGGTCTGGGGCTGTTTTGCTGCTTCAGGACCTGGAAGACTTGCCGTGATAAAAGGAACTATGAATTCTGCTGTCTACCAAGAGATCCTGAAGGAGAATGTCCGACCATCTGTTCGTGTACTCAAGCTGAAACGAACTTGGGTTCTGCAGCAGGACAATGATCCTAAACACACCAGCAAGTCCACCACCGAATGGCTGAAGAAAAACAAAATGAAGACTTTGGAGTGGCCTAGCCAAACTCCTGACCTGAATCCTATTGAGATGTTGTGGTATGACCTTAAAAAGGCCGTTCATGCTCGAAAACCCTCTAATGTAACTGAATTAGGACAATTCTGCAAAGATGAGTGGGCCAAAATTCCTCCAGGACGCTGTAAAAGCCTCATTGCACGTTATCGCAAACGCTTGGTTGCAGTTGTTGCTGCTAAGGGTGGCCCAACCAGTTATTAGGTTTAGGGGGCAATCACTTTTTCACACAGGGCCATGATGGTTTGGATTTTTTTTCACCTTTAATAATAAACACCTTCATTTACAAATTGCATTTTGTGTTTACTTGTGTTGTCCTTGACTATTGTTTAAATTGGTTTGATGTTCCGAAACACTTAAGTGTGACAAACATGCAAAGGAACAGGAAATGAGGAAGGGGGCAAACACTTTTTCACACCACTGTATATATATATATATATATGTATGTATATATATATATATATATATATATATATATATATATATATATATATATATATACATATATATATATATACATATATATATATATACATATATATATATATATATATATATATATATATATATATATATATATATATATATATATATATACATATATATATATATATATATATATATATGCATCAGTGGGGTCAGTGGCATCGGTCTGTAGCCCCTCCCAATGCATTTTGTGCGCATGCATGTTCTCAAGGGATCTGCCTATCTATCTGTGAATAAAAAAATAAATATTGTCAGTAGCCACTTTAAGCTGTGCTGCAGCATTTAAATTGGTCCACTGCCAATCTCTGCAGTACTGGTTGTCAGATTGCCTGGATACCGGATACCGATATATATATATACTGCAGTTTTTAAGGTATTTCGATTTTAGTAAATACTACACTATGTGAGCATCATCCTGGCTCCCACTTGTGAGCTTTGTTTTGTACAGTTCCAGTCTCCCTTGAGGTTCACCTTGCTGATTACAACTCTGAATGGGATGCCACCAGGCTCCAGGATATTAATACAAGGCTCACAGTGATTTGATATCTGGTGAGTGCATAGAATAGTGAAGGGATACCACAATTAAGAAGCCCTGAGCAATACTCTTCAAGTCTATGATTATATGTTGTTTCACGTTTTCTCTCTGGTGAGTGTTTAGGCCCACTACATGATCACGATTGATCTTTGGAAACTATTAAGGGCTTTCTACCTAATTGGATTGATTGCACATGGGACTATAACATCGTAAGGCATGCACATATCAGAAATATGAAGTGTTGGTTTTTCTTTAAGTGTCTGGATATTCTTTAAGCTCATTCCTACTCCACAATGACTACAACTACCCAGATCCATGAAGGCTAGTAATAACATATTCTTTATCAAAAGTTTGCTGCTATTGGTTTAGCATCAGACACAGTAAAGTCAACATGTATAAAAACTTTTTTTTTCTAAAGAAAAAAAAAAAGGAGAGTTCTTTCTCCAGAGATGAGAATGTCTCAGCTGATAATTGATTTTTTGGGGGTACATGCTTTAATGAGGAAGCGTGAATATAAGGAACAAGGCGACATCTCACTGGCTTTTTTTTTTACATCACATCATAAAATGTTTGCATTTTTTTGTGCTGTTATTAAGTATTTAAATCACTTTAAAATGAAAGTATATAAACTTTTCTCTCCATATATGTGATTAACTGTAATGTCCGGAACTATTCACAACTCTCCGATGTTGGCATTGAGACCTATGTTTTTTGTTTTTTTTGAAAGATCAGCTCAGATGCCAACTGTTTAGACCTGTTATATATGGCCATACATGGGCACATCACCAAAAACAGGTGGGCTCTTGTCCTTACTTCCTGCATGAGAATTGAAAACACTTTTGAAATTATCTATAATAGACAGTTGCTAGGCAGCAAAGTGCTGAACAGAATTACCTTAAAATCTGCTGTAATTTTTCATCCTTTGTCTAAGTATAATATGGGAATCTAATCTTTTATTTTCATCTTAAATGAAAGAGATACAGAACAGATACAAGATAAACTGGTTGATTCTTAGCCATTGTCAAATCTCGTTGCTTTTGTCTTGTCAGTAGAATTTATGACTTGGTGTCACACGGTGCGGAAGCCATGATCACCTTGCTGTAGGTTTTTAAACAAATCAATTCACTGTCATGTAGTCTAGATTGCATTTAATACTCTACTGAAAAGAATACGATGATATGTTTTTAAAGTTAAACTACAGACAGATATAAAAACATCTAAATATATTTTTAATGCAATTAGTGTAATTACTGAGATGTATCTTAATCAGTGGCGGCTGGTGCTAAAAAAAAATTGGGGGGGCGCAAACAAACTGAAAAAAAAATTGAAAAAAAACCCATCAAACTCAATTGCAGCCACTGTGCCATCAAACGCTGACACTGTGCCATCAAAAGCTGACACTGTGTCATCAAATGCTACCACTGTGCCATCAAGCTCTATGACTGTGCCCATCAAACGCTGCCACTGTGCCATCAAATGCTGAAACTGTGCCATCAAATGCTGCCATTGTGCTATCAAATGCTGCGACTGTGCCCATCAAATGCAGTGACTGTGCCATCAATTGCAGCCACCGTGCCACCAAATGCTGCCAGTGTGCCCATCAAATGCTGCCAGTGTGCCCAATGCTGCCAGTGTGCTGAATTCTGCCAGCGTGCCAGTGTGCCCAATGCTGCCAGTGTGACAGTGTGCCCCCCCGCCCGCTCACCTTCTGCCCAGCACTTACCCTGTCTTGTGGGGCAGCGGGTGATGGCAACGAGCTGGGTCTTTCATGCGTCTCCTGCTCTTCTTCTCCCGTCCTCTCCTCCCGCCAGGTGTCCAATAACGGTGCCTGTTGTTTCAGCCAATCAGCTGACAGATAATCAGCCCTGAGCAACCTGATTGCCTGAGTGTTGGGAAGTGATTGTTCGCCCGCAGTTCGCCCGCTGTTTACCTTTTTGGAAGCCTATTAGAGCCATGGCTCTAATCAGGAAGCCTATTAGAACCTATGGCTCTAATCAGGAGCATCCAAAGAAACCCCGCCGCTGTAATTCATATGCCCGGTGCCCGAAAAGGGACTGGGCGCATGAATAGGGAGCGTCAGTGGCGAACATAGATAGATTCATGCAATGTATGAATCTATCTATGTGGAAGAGAGGGGTGCAGTGCTCCTGCACCCTTTATGGACGCACCACCGCTGTTCTTAATATCAGCCTTCTGTAATGTCCGGTACATCGGGTACTAGGCTGCTAGACATGTAGCGATGAATGGGAGGAAATCAGGGTCCGTTACAGTGCATGTGTGCTAACAGTGAATGCACTGAAGAAATAAAAGCAGAGTAAGCCAAAGGAATTAACTCAATACTGTGCTATTGCTGATTCACTGTCCAATCAGCAAAACTGGAATACATTTTTGTCAATGCTGTGTTGCAGTGGAGTCAAGGGTCCAGTTGTGCTGTCTGGCAGGTTTTATTACAGCTGTTAATACATACACATCCAAACATATTGGGATACCTGCCTTTACACGCACATGAACTTTAATGACATCCCAGTCTTAGTCGGTAGGGTTCAATATTGAGTTGGCCCACTCTTTGTTCAGGTTGAGGCCAGACAAGTGTCTCCACCCAAAACTCGCTCACCCATGTCTTTATGAACCTTGCTTTGTGCACTGGTCCAAATTGGTGGTGGGGGGATTATGCTGTGGGGTTGCTTTTCAGGGGTTGGGCTTGGCCTCTTAGTTCCTGGGAAGAGAGCTCTTAAGACGTCAGTATACAAGACACGTTGGACAATTTCATGCTCCCAATTTTGTGAGAACATTTTGGGGATGGCCCCTTCCTGTTCCAAAATGACTGTGCACCAGTGCGCAAACAAGGTCCATTTAGATATTTGTTGTTAGAGCCAGATATTAATCACTGGGGTCGGTAGGCACCCAGAGCAACAGTTCTTTACTAATATTACAAAGGCATAGTACTGTATATTGTGTTGATAAGGCTGTATTTCTACTGGTAAACCTAATTTTAAATCATGCATGCTACCGACATGACATTACTCAGGTAAGATAGAAGGTCAGAAGGGCATGGGGAGCGTGGCTTGATGCCCTGCCTGAATGGCAGCACACAGAGAGCTCCTGGTCCTCCAAGGCTCCATGGCTAAGAAAAATTATCCCTTCTCTCAAGAAATGGGCATACCTACCAGAGCGACGCCACAACTCAAGCAGAAGCGATCCTCAGAAGCAACATTTAGGCTGTATATCCCAGAGATATTCAAACCCTGCTCAGCTTCTTGGAGTGGTTCCCTGATTGGCAAGATGGCGGCGTCCCGCCATGAGGAGAAAAACAATGAGGGGACAAGAGCTGCTTTGTGGGAATGGGTAAGAGATCCACTGCATGCTGACTCAGCTCTGACATACAGACATGATGGAGATTGCCGCTGATATTAAAAAATCTGTGACTTCAGCCATAACTGACCTCAAAGCAGAGCTCAAAAATATTTTTGCGCAACTGGCATCACTAGACAGAGCAGGCAAAAAGAGATACAAAGCCATCAGTAGACTTGAATCAATCTCTGAGACACACCTTATCAGCATGAACAGACATTTGGAAGATTTAGACAATAGAGGAAGGAGGAACAATGTGAGGATCAGGGGACTAGCAGAGAACATCACACAAGAGCAAATTAAACCAGCACTACAAAAAATCTTTAACAATGTGCTGGAAAGGGACATGGACACTCAAATTAATTTTGAAAGAGCTCATAGACCCCTAAGACCCAAAAGACCAGACATGCACCTAACAGAGACATAATTTGTTGTCTCTCCAGTTTTACATTAAAAGAGGAAATCCTACATAAGGCAAGATAAAATGATCCCATTGATTTCAATGAAGATTCAATAAAAAAAATTTAAGATCTCTCCCCCATTACACTAAACAACAGGAGAGCTCTACGCCCTCTGCTGGAGACTCTGAGAGAAAACAGTCTGTCCTATAGATGGAAATTCCCCTTTGCCCTTCAAGTAACTTCTAGTGGAAAACAATATAATTTGAGGTTACCACATGAGCTTCAAGATTTCTCCGAAAACCTGGGCATCTCACAGGTGGATTTTTCCTGATTGGTATCAGGATTTCAAGCTTTCATTGCATACGAGCGGAACATCAGTGTCACAACTACATCTCCAATAAGCACTCCACACAAGAGAGGCAAATACCAGTAATATTCCAACCAAAGCCATCTTACTGCCACTCCAAGATCAAGATCATCTAGATCTAAAGATAACTCCTGAACATTATCACCTGTGTATTCTTTCAACTTACCTTAGGCAATGAGACATTTCTTACAATTAACCTCCCTGGCAGTATGGTTATTTCAGATTTTTGGTGCTGAAAGCGGTACCCTTATTTTGCATGGAAATTTGGACCGTAATTCTTAGGAATAATTCGCTTAAATCTGTCCAAAACAGAGTCTAGTAGACATCCCGGGTATGATAAAGTTTGAAAAATGAAATCATAAATTATAATATAATAAATATTTATACCAAATAACAATATAATAATAATAAAAATTATTCAATAATGTAATCAAATCAAAAACATTGAAATTTGCTCAGTTATAGAAATGTCACTGTCATTACTTTCAGTGTTTGATGACAGATCACCCCACAAATCATTATCTCTCAATTCTGGAAATGATAATAATTTATTATTGCTGTTTTCTAGCTGGTCTAAAACCACTTTTGATGTAAAGGGACAGTTTTGGTTGCTATGGACAATCTCCAGTTTCCAGGCAGAAAGAACAGTATTTATAATATAAAACTACATGCAGGGCACGGGACAAACCACTAGGGACAAAAGAGATGGGAAATAATTTCATACTGTGTACAGTATGTATTGTGTGTGTTTCACTCTTTGAATTTGGCGCTGTTCTCTGTCCCCATGCGTCACAACGCTCGCAAGGAATGGAGCCCGGCTCCGTGATAGATCGAGCGGAGGACGAGCTGCTCACACTGCGAGGAGACATTGCAGGACAAGGGGACAAGGTAAGTAAGCTCTTCCTGGATCCTGCGACCCCTGGCTCGGGGTTAGCGCTTTTGGTTCTGAAATTCCACCCCGAGCCTGACTCGGGAATACCACCAGGAAGGTTAAGATAGCAGACTCTGTCCCATTTACCTTTATGAACATACAATTTGATATAAAAGGTATATGGATGTTTCAATGTTTTGTTTATTGTTTTTTCATCTTGGACTTCAATTACATAGGATGATAATTTACATAGCATTTTTGTCATCTAATGTTATGTAGTAAATCATCCGTAGATGGATTTCATTATCCACTCACTATTGAGGCAGGGAACATCTCCTGAGACCATTCTGCAGCTGATACCTGATACCACAAGGTAACAAGTATTGTTTTTGATCTCCCGCATAACTACAGCTATACCATGAAGGAGAAATTCTCATCCCAAACCATCAATAAGTATCTTTTATATACTTCTGAGTACTCATTACAGAAACATTGTTACCCCAGAATAATTTCAATGAACTTCTGTCCCAAGACATTTTTCCTTTTCAAACAATAGGAATCACCTAGCTCTTGTATCTACAAACAACTGTGGAACCTCCCTCGAACAAGAGACTAACCTAAGCTCTAAAAAGAATTTAATCTACTTATATTAACATAATGGAAAAGAGACATAAACACCTTCCTATATTAAGGACTCTCCCTTGCGTAGCTATCCCAAGGAAAAGCCTTGAACCAGGCTGAGAGAACCTTGATCTCCTTAAACCTTATCAACAACATATATTTGGACACTAGAAAAGACATTCATCCATACTAATAACATTCACAACGAATCAGTCATGTGATAAAATCCAATACCTGAGAGCTATATTCCTTCTTACATAATCAAAAGGGGACCTCTCCTATTCCTTAATATATCTCGTTTCCCCTAAATTCAGCTTTTATAGTCATATAGATGAAAAAGATGGACTATATAGTCATAGAGATAAATAAGATATGTTCGCTCTGATGGCTCTGTTTTACAGAGAATATACTGTTCTGTTATCATAATTGCAGATATACAGCTGATGTGATTTCATAGGTCACTAGCTATATGTCTGACATTTACTGTTATTTTATTTTTTTATATTGCTATGTTAGTCTCCATAGAGCTAAGGCTATACCCTTAGCAGTTCTCACAATCAGCAATTACCAGTGTTTAAAGTGGTTGTAAACCCTTACAACACTCTTTGACCTACAGGTAAGCCTAGATTAAGGCTTACCTGTAGGTCCAAGAAATATCTCCTAAACCGTGGATATTTGCCAAAAGACAGGCACTGCTGTCTACGGCGCATGCGCCGTAGACAGCGGCACGCAGACGCATTGAGCGCCCCACCGTCAAAGGCGATATGCCGCGCGTGGTGGCTCCCGTGCGCATGCGCGGGAGTGACGTCATTGCGGCTTCGCCGAATGACAGTGGCGGAGCAGCGAGACCCACCGAGAAGATGGATGCGCCAGACTACAGGGGACAGCGGTGACTTCGCTGGCTCCTGTGTCAGGTAAGTGACACATAATGGACTACTATGCGATGCATAGTAGTCCATTATGCTTTACCTTTGCGGGGAATGAAAGAGGAAGTAAACTCATCAAGGTTTACTTCCTCTTTAAGTTTCTCTTTTAAACAGTTATAAAATTATTAGAGAATAAGTTCTCTTACGACAGCATTGTGAACTTCAACTCTCCCTCTTCCCCACAAAACTCTGTAGACCCTTATAGAGAGATAAAACTAACTCTTGTTCAACTCTTGTCTCTAACCGGTTTACAGATAAACTCTGCCATTAGTAATAGACTATGGTATATACTTATAAAGGCATTGTGCTATAACTCTCACTAATTACATACTAACTATTCTATCCCTCATACCCATTCTTTTATCTCAAACACCTTACCCTCCTTCCCACCGCTTTTTTCTTTTCTTTTTTTTTTTTTTTTTAAGCATGGCCTATTCTGAGCTGGGAAAACATTCCACACTAAATTTTGCACAACACTAAAGGCCTTAACATACCTGAAAAAATGACCCCCTTACAAAGGGAACGCTCTAAAGCTAAACCTTAAACAGTATTCCTGCAGGAAACCCATTTGAAAAAAAAACGAAATTCCTGAAACTGCTCAATAACTATTTCACAAAGGTATTTCATGTCTCTAACTCTCTGGCTAAGACAAAAGGTTTTGCAATTTTGCTTAGTAAAAAGTCAAATTTTTCGGTAACAGAACAGTTAGCTTACCTCGGAAGGCAGATACCTCTTCCTAAAAGGGACCTAAAAGAACAACAAAAAACTCTTGCGATAGTGTGTTTTCCCAACACAACACAAGCACAGATTTCTTTTTACCAGAAGTGGTTTTCAGCTGAAATGGTGATATTCCCTGAAGACTTCAATATTTCACCAAATCCACTTCAAGACAACTCTAATGGTCAAACTTCAAGTGCATATAAAACACTTAAATGCATTAAATTCATGCTGAGCTCTATGATTTTAATGGATTCTTGGAGACTTCTAAATCCTTTAGAGAGAGATTTCACATTCTACTTGATATCACATGATAAATATTCTAAAATAGATTACATCTTTATAACACAAAGGGATCTTGCCTTATCGACAGAAGGTAGAATAGGGTTTCAATCCATATTCGATGATTGTTCTATTGCCATTACTCTCTCACAACCTGATAACCAAACTAGAACATGTAATTGGATACTAAATCCCTCCTTACTTTTAAAACCAGACGTAATTAAACAGATTGCAGAATCTATCAAGACATACTTCGCCTTAAATAGCAATAATGAGACCTCCCCACTTATAACCTAGGAAGCACACAAATTATTTATAAGAGAGGAGTTTATTAAATGGGGTGCTCACCTTAAAAAGTAATCCGAACAAATAATTTCAGCTTTCGCTGTTACTATCTCTCATTTGGAATCGCTTCATAAACAAACGCTCTCAGTAGCTACAGCTTATGAATTACTAGAAGCTAGGAAAGAATTACAAATTATTTCAGAGAACAAGATGAAACACTTACTATTTCTCAAAAAGCTACTCTATTATGAAGATGGTAACAGGAAAATACTTGGCCAGAGCCTTAAAAGATACCAACGTACTAGAAAATATAAATTGTATACGCATGGGAAATGGGACATTAGAAACACTCGACAGACAAAATAGCAGCCCAATTTCATGAATATTACTCAAAACTTTATGACTTTTCCTTAACTCACAAACCTAACAATCTACTGGGGGACAGAAACCATATTATTAGGGAATTTCTGAAAAAAAGTTCCCTCTCAACCATACACATAGAGGAAATACACAATTTAGAGCTTCTGATCCAAGAAACAAAACTTTTACAGGCAATTAAAGAATTTAAACCAGAGAAAAGTCCAGGACCAGATGGTCTGACATCCCAATGTTACAAACTGTTCGCTGAAATCCTAAAAACCCCTCTCCTTGAAAATCTCAACTCCTTAAATAATCAACAAAAAATCCCTGAGTCTTTCTTAAAAGTACATATTACAGTGATCCCAAAAGCAAACAAGCAAAAGATCCAAAGGAATGCTCAAACTATAGACCAATCTCATTACTTAATATTGATTTAAAACTTCTCGCAAAAATAATAGCCACTCGTCTCAGACCCCTTTTACTGAAGATAATAGGTCCAGAACAAGTGGGTTTCATGCTGGGAAGAGAGACCAGAGACAACATGACCAAAGCTCTCAACCTGATCCATAATGCACATCTAAATACAATTGAGGGCTTTCTCCTGTCCACTGATGTGGAGAAGGCCTTTGATCAGGTGGCATGGGACTACATATTTTCAACCTGCAAACACATTGGCCTACAAAAAAAATGCTATCCTGGATTTCCACTCTGCACGCCTCCCCAGTGGCAAAAAATTTAATTAATGGCACTTTTTCCAACACTATAAAGATTAAAAATGGCACCAGACAGGGATGCCCTCTTTCCCTGTTACTATTTATCATTTATCTAGAACCTTTTATCCATTTAGTCAATCAAAACATCTCCATCCATGATTTTAAAATAGCAGACTGAGAATTCAAATCAGCAGCTTATGTTGATGACTTCTTATTCTTTTTGACACAACCACACATTTCTATCCCTGATTTTACTTAAAAATTTCAAAACATTTAGATATATCTCAAATCTAAAAATAAATTACAGCATATCAGAGGCCCTAAATATCTCACTACCAAGAGATAAATTCCAATTAGCCCAAAGAATCTGCCTCTTTAAATTAAAAGATAATGCACTGAAATACCTAGGAATTTGGCTCACACCTAATTTCAAAGAAAGTTTTAACAAAAATGTCTCCACTCTACTAAAAAACATTTCATCAGACCTTAAGAAACGGCACACAGGAGGCTTTTAATCATTTGGGAAAGCCGCAATTTTCAAAATGGTCATCCTTCCCAGACTTTTGTAGTGCATGTACGCTTTACCATCAAATTACCATCTTTTTCAGACATCTTCAGCATATACAGAGACAATTTGTGTGGGGCAACAAAAAACCAAGACTAAACTTTGACATGATCGCCTATTCAAAAGAGGCAGGAGGCATGGTTCTACCCGACTTTAAGAAATATGATTATGCCACACACATCACAAGGATCATAGACTGGCACTGCCATACCCAAAATAAGGATGTAATATCTATTGAAAATGTGTCATCTTCCCTTCCTCTCAGATTTTTACCATGGATTCGAAAATCTTTATAACCACTGTCCATTAGGCAACATCCCTTCATAGGCCCCATATTACAAAGTTTCCATCTAACTGCACTCAATCATGAATTAGCTTCAAGTCCTGGCCCTCTTACAAGGGTTTCAGATAATCCAGAATTCAATCTTAGTTTACAAAACAAAGGGATTCCCACTACAAATGATGGCTCCCCATTACTAGTCTCATATAGTATGCAGGCAGGAGTAGTTAAATCCAAGGAAAGCTTACAAAGCTTATGCAGTGAACAGAATCTCCCCCAGTGGACATATCTACAGCTCCGCAGATTTTTGAGCAAACATAAATTTAAACACCTCTTCCCTCTTCTCTAAGGCACCCACACAACTAAAAACCATTTGTTTGGATGCCACAACGACAAAGAAAACAACCTCATTAGCATAGTATTGGCTACGTACACATGTTAGCAAACATAGCTTTAATTTCAAAGCTAAATCGGAGAAGGCCTTAGATAGGATTTTTACAGACTCCCAATGGGAAAAAGCCTGTATATTAGCCTGTATATTAGCTCACAAGTGTTCAATTAACACCAAACTCCAAGAAACCTCATATAAGATTCTCACTCAGTGGTATGCCACACCAGATAAGCTACATTCATGGTATCCTCAAACCACAGATGCCAGCTGGAGATGCAAAAATGACATTGGATCTATGCTACACATCTGGTGGAATTGCCCTTTGATTTCTGATCTCTGGAAAAAGGAATGCAAATTGACAAAGAAGATCACAGGGACAGATATTGAGCTTGACTCAACTTTCTGCCTTCTTAATATCTCTACACATCCTATACACCGCTACAAAAGTTCTCTGACTAGACACCTGTTGAATGCAGCAAAAGTCCTAATCCCCAGAGCGTGGAAAAATACACATACCCCTTTTCTTAAAGAATGGTTATCTGAGATCAATAATTTTCATGTTTTACCCATTATGGTAATCCAGACTTTCTATCTTTACACATTGCAATCCTAAATCAATCTCTGTTCATGAACATTTATCAATGTTAAAAATGGAACTCTTATGCCTTGTACACACAGTCGAAAATTCTGTCGGAAAAGGTCCGATCGAATTATATTGTTGGAAAATCCGATCGTGTGTGGGCTCTATCTCACGTTCCAAACGATCTGATTTTCTAACAACTTTGTCCGACCATGTGTATGCAACACAAGTTTCGGACCTTGTGTACAAGGTATTATTGTATCTCTATACGTTCTCTATTATACTTACTTAATGTATACCTTGTTTAATTTCAAAACCTTTCACAAAAAATTATATTTTGAAAAAAAAGGAAGAGCATACATATGCATTCTTATTTACAAAATGATGGGTGCCTAATGAGTATGGGGTACAATCATCCGAACAATGATGTATCATCCAGGGAAATTTATGCGATGAGCATTCAGCCTCATATTATAGAGTTCTTTGCTTTGATTTATGCTTTGTTACATTTGTTTATGTGGTTTTTAACAGGCCATTTGTAATAAAATTTGCTTTTTAATTTCTTAGCCAAATAATTGATGTGTGAAATCTCTGTCCATTAACCAAGATCATGCCTCATTTTTTTCTTCAGTTGACATTTTTGGGATGATGGTATCCCCTTAATAGTTCATACTCATTATTTGTTAATAGTTCACACCCATCATTTTACAAGTTAGAATGCATACGTACACTCTTCCTATTTCATCTTACCTGAGTAATGTCACGTCAGTAGCATGCAGGGCCTGATTTAAAACTAGGCTTACCAGTAGAAATACAGCCTTACCATACCATGCATATTTATACATCACAAGAAGAAAAGGAAATCGGGTAGCAAGGGTATAACAATCCACCAAAAGTCCATCCAGAAACTGCCCCCAAATAGACATTCACAAAAGAGCTCCACTCACCCCACGCCCTGGAGGAGTTCTTGGCGTCCTTACTTGGTACACTTGACCAGGACCCTGCTGCTGCCTCCCTTTGGCTGTAGGCATAGGCAAGTATTGCATTAACATACAGGTACTCCTCACTTAACCTTCCGTTCCAGCAACCAGGTTGTTAAACAAATTGGTCGTTAACAAGGAGCCACAAGTAATCAATATTTTAAGCATTCCTAACTACTATACTATACTGTATTCTGAAAAAAAAGTCTAAACACAAAACTCCAATGCAATAATGTTGTTTTAATTTGCAGAAGTACAGAACACAAAAATATAAACAACAAAAATACTGTACTGTACAGGATACAATGATGTACAGTGCCCAAAAAGTAATCAAATCCTTCAAAGGATCATCAGGGTCATCAGTGTCATCAATGAAATTAAAAATGAATTTTCCAGCAAGGTCATCAGTGTCATTATTGGAGCTATCAGCAGGGTAATCAGTGTCATCACTGGAGTTACCAGTAGGGTCATCAGTGTCATAATTGAAGTTACCAGCAGGTTTATCAGTGTCATCATTGGAGTTACCAACGGGGCCATCAGTGCCATCATTGGAGTTACCAGCAAGGTCATCAGTGTCATCATTGGAGTTACCAGAAGGGTCGACAGTTTCATCACTGGAGTTACCAGCTTGATCATCAGTGTCCTCATTGGAGATACCAGCAGGGCCATCAGTGTCATCATTGGAGTTACCAGCAAGGTCATCAGTGTCATCATTGGAGTTTCCAGCAAGATCAACAGTGTCATCATTGGAGTTACCAGCAGGGTCGACAGTGTCATCATTAGAAATTACCAGCAGGGTCATCAGGAGTTGTAGATTAGGGAAAAGACGATAAGGAAATGATAGAACTGGTAAGGGTAGCTTGCAAGAAGAATTCTGTTAAGGTGCTCTGCTTTGTAATTTTATTTTTTCCGTCATAAATTTCACAATAACAATGTTCCTTCATCTGCCGTTCCACTTTAGAGAACCTCTCAACATTTGGGTCCATATTCTCTAATTGTAATAAAGCTGCATTCGCTTTTGAGAACACGCCAGCTAACCCCCTGACTGAACTTCCTTTGTACTTCTTCCATTGTTTCCTCCTGTTCTTCCTCTTCCCATTGTAAGTGTTGCTGTGCTTCCAACTCTATTAAATTTTCATTACTTAGCTCTCCCTCAACAAATTTCATGAATTTCTTAATATCAGTCACTTCAACATCTAAGTCAAGCATGTTAGCAAGTTGAACACTTTTTTGATTTATAACTTCAACATCTGTTTCATCAAACTCTTTGCTATTGTTCACAAAACGCTTAAGCATTTTTTCCATATACCCTACATACACTTTTCTGTTACTCACTCCCACGCTAATGCAATGTTTTTTTATACAGTATAAAATTTTGTAAGCTTTCCAAAAATCACGAAGGGCAACTTCATAATTTTTAGTTGCTGCTACAGCTTTGGGAAAGGTGTTGCAAATAGTATGCCTTGAATGTTGCTATTGCACCCTGATCCATGGGTTGTAGGATAGTTATGTTTTTAGGCAGATTACACTACCTTTACATGTGGATGTAGGTCATCAGATGGCCTGGTGCACAAACAAGCAGGAGGGTCATTTTAAAGGGAACACTATTTTGCTGAAAAAGTCATCAAATAAAGCTCGTGTCATCCGTGCTTTGTTATTTGCATGATGATAAACAGCCAGTGTGTGCTTATTAACTTGCTTCAATGCACGTGGGTTCTGTGAACGATAAATGAGGAGAGGCTTTAACTCGAACCCAGCAACATTTCCTCCCAACAACAACATGACTCTGTCTTTAAAAGCCTTGAAACCAGACATTGTTTTATCTTCTTTGTGTATTAAGACCTTTCGTGCATTTTTTTCCAAAAAAGTCCAGTTTCACCCACGTTAAATATCTGCTCTGGACCGTAGCCACTTTTTTCAACGATTTTATCAAATTCAACGACAAATTTTTCAGCTGCTTCCACATCTGCAATTGCAGCCTCCCCACTGATACTCCGATTATGGAGGTTGAATCTTCCACAAAACCCTTAAAACCATCCAAGGCTTGCTGTAAATGTTTAAGTCAATTCTTCTCCTTTGTGTACTTTCAAATTATCAAAAATACTGCGTTCTTTGGTTTGAATCAATAAAAGACTCATTGGCATTCTTTTTTCTATCTGGTCATCAATCCATACTGCCAGCAATTTCTCCATTTCATGAATGAGGCCTTTCCGCTGCCTAGTTATTATGGCTTGATATCCTGTCTATGCTTTGTTTGGATATCCTGTCTATGCTTGCTAGGATTGTTGAAATGGTAGAATGTGCATGTTCCAATTCACTTGCTATTTCTTTAACTTTCTTAGCAGCCTCATATTCCTTAATGATCTTATTTTTCATATCAAGATCAATAACTTTTCTTTTTTTTTGAGCACTTTCTGCAGCTGCAAGTATGCTTTTTCTTTTTGCTGACATGGCATGGACAATACCTGTACAGTACAAGCACACATTACTTTACAGTACTGTACATAAAAACATATAGCAGTACAGTATAAAGACATAAGACATAAAACAGTACAGTGTTGTAGACAGTAAAGACATAAGATATATAAAATAGTACAGAACGGTAAGCTAGTAAAGACATACGACATAAGGCATAAAACAGTACAGTGCTGTATATAGTAAAGAAATAAGACATTAAACAATATAGTATAAAGAACGCTGGAAGGGGCATTTTCTGTTTCTCCCTTGTCACGCCGGTGTGACGCTGGATGGGACCCTGGCCGCTGGGCTCACCCTGCAGTTCCCCTTCAGTGACCTTTTTTCAGCAGTCCCAAACTGCACTCCAACTTTGGTTTATATCCCATTAGGTCCTACATGGGTAAATACATAGCAAGCTCTTGATTTTAATCTTAAATTCCTCTAACAAGCAATACTAATATTTCTTTACTCTAGTTTTCATTAATTTCTCCTGATTTCAGGAATCTCATTTCCTCTTCCCTATTCTTAATATATGGACACCCTATATTTTCATTATGTTCACCTTGTTGATATGCTCCACAATATATTTTTATACTGTGGTGATGGGTCTACTCGATATGACATTTCTTTTTACTTATACCATTATGGTAACAAACCGCTTACTTTATTGTATACAATACAGAAAACCCATCCACAGTTACATCAAGATTTTTCCATACACACTTTTTGGGGGACTGCATGTGTGCTCCTAGCTCATGCTTGGGTCCTCTCCTCATCTCCCTACTGGACATATTTATCTGGCTGACCTCCGGCAGGTGGTATAGCATGACCTAGTATCAGCTCTTATGTGAGTACGTTCAGTTATGGCCGTTTTATCTGTTCATCATCATCCTTACTCCCTCTACCCCTCCAGTCTGTGGTTATATTAAACTATAATGGTGATTTTTATTTTATTTTATCCCCTTTTTAGTATATGGATGCACTTGCTCCTGATGAGTGTATAGAAGTCCACGAAACGTTGTCGAGCTTATTTTGATGTATCTCATATTTATGATTCTAGATGATTTTTATTGATTTATCACCCTGATATAATGTTATGCCTACTCCATTTGGGGGACTGTGATGTACACTATTTACTTTCTGTGTCATGTTGGTGACTGTCCTCAATATATATGTTGATACTTTGTATTTTATATACCGATGCGCTATTATGCGTTTATATGGGTTGATCCATGCCCTATCTTTGGTCTAATAAAGAATATCATTTTTTACATATGTATATGGTTGTGTCTGGCTCTACCCCATGCACCTCATTTAAAGTCCCACCATCCCCCTTTCTTTTTTGCAAAAGCAACCAGGGATGGAGGCGTAATATTCCCTGTTGCGTCTCATTTAAAGTCCCAAATATTCCCTTTTTTCTTTTAGAAGAACCTAGTACAGTACATACCTGTAAAAAAGCAGGCCTTGAGTGAGAATGAGGCTGATGCAGAATGATGACATGACGTCCTGTGCACGGGTCAGGAGATCAGGAGAGCTGTCCAAGTCCAATCGATTGCAAGTTGGGAGAGCTGGCTGTAAGTTCGAGCAGTCATCCTGTGTAGATCGGGAGAGCTGGTCATAAGTCCGAGCTGTCGTTAAACAGGTAAGTATTTAAACGAGGAGTATCTGTATTGTTCATTGTATCATCAATTTACTTTACTGTATATATACACACACATACTATATGTTCATTATTGGATTGATTGTATATATTTGAATGATTATTTACATTTTATTTTAGACAATTACTGGCTCAAAGTCCTCCTGAGGTAGCAATTTTTGTTTCTAAAACTCATAGCTCATTTTCTTTTCCTTTCTTTGTATTCTCAAATGGTTAAAGGAATCATGTACTATGCACACCACAGGAAAAGTAACATAAACCCTGTGTTGGCTGTCCACGCCTGCTGTCACCTGTGCAGCATCACCCTAATGGATGAAAATACTAATAATACTGAAAACGGTCTGGGAACACACTTCCTCCCTTCTTCCACAATCGAGTGATCGGTGTCCAAGGTAGTTTACACAAGACCCAAGCTTTGTCACATGGTGTTAAAAAGTTGTATGCCTTGCTTTGTTTTTTGCAAATATTGACTTTCAGGAAGCCAGTATTTGTATATACTTGGGCAATATGGCACATTCGGGAGGTGGACAGTGCTTTAGACGTAGGAGGTGAAAATGGGATTACACTGCTACTTTTGTAAACAATTGTTTACCTATTGCGTCCTCTTTTTTCTCTTTGTATGTTTTTTTTTTCCAATTAATTTATCACAGTTAGGTGCAGAGATGAGTGACATCCATGTCAAAGATTTTGAGTTTTGTTCTTTCCCTGGCTTGTAGTTTAGACACACATGACAAGGTTTGTTATAAAAGAAAACACCAGTGTAGTATGAGGTTTATAAAGGCATACTGTAAGTCCATGTTATAACTTTTATTGGCTAAATCACACTGTCAAAGATTCAAGTTTTGAAGAATGTAAGACATCAAACAATACGGAATCTGAAAACCTCATTTATTGTATATACACAGAAAAATACAAAAATACAGAGAAATACAATATAAAACATTTGTTCTTTTCTTGTCATATTAGTTTCAAATTTTAGAAAAGCTTAATTATATTATTATAATTTGAGTTGCACAATTAAAAACCTATCTTTCTGTTTGGTAAAACTTACTGGAATTCCTGTAGTTGTTTTTGTTTATCTTTTGAGCATCAGTACAACTGAACATTTGAGGAGAATGTAAGGATACAAATCAATAGCCTTTAAAGCATTTGTTACCCGAAAACGTCATATTCCTGCTAAGTACCTGCTGTACCATGTATTTGTATGATAAAGCATCCTGTTCTCTTTGTATTGCTTTCTTTGTGTGAAATCTCTAGTGTTCCTGCTAGTCTGACCACACTAAGCAAGAGAGCACAACATTCTCTGGCTATGCTGGAAACTCAGTGTACTCTCTTAAAATGATCAGACTTGTCCTGACATGCCCCCCCCCCCCCCCCTGCACAGCCATTAACTGGTGGCAAGCCCAGTGTGCTGTTGCTTCTCCTTCCCACCAGCTACAATCACTTTAAGCTATTTTAATTTCTGTCTATGCAGCAAAACTCAAAGCTTTCTGAAAGCACTTGTATTTAAGCTTTCTTTTTTGAATGTTCTTTTACGTCCGATGTAACAATATCCAGGCTTGCTGGGACCACCCAGGTCATGTTTTCTATTCTGCTAAGAAGAAAATTAAGCACTTTGTAGTAGGTACATTGTTAGGTTGAAAAAAAAAAAAAAAAAACGTCCATGTAGTTAAAAGTAATAGAATAGAATTGAATAAATACATAAACAAATACATACATAATAAATACATAAATAGAATTAAACAAATAAATAGAAAAATGTCATATACAGATTTCTATACCCACATAGAAAAAAAAATACAATATATAAAAAATGGTCCAATTTGCTCCAGTAGGGAAAAAATACATTCCTTCCTGATCCCTCAGAAGGCAATCAGATTATCCCTGAACCTTGGATCAACAATCCCTGGTCAGGGGCGGATCCAGAGTCTATTCCTGGGACCAATGCTGCCAGAAAATTAGCAATTTGTCAGGGCAATGGCTGGTGTTGGCGCTTCAATCATCACAGCGCCATGGATGATATGGTGTCAGGATGATTGAAGCGCATTATTTTTATTATTACATAGAAAGGAGTACCAGACCAAAACCAGATTTAAGAGTTCAAGTAGGTTTTGATTTCTGGTATAAAAAAAAAAGTCATTTAAAAACAGCCAATGCATTTCTGGGGCAACACCACTTCTCCTTCATCATGGCTCAACACAGGATAAAACTTGGGTGACTTCAAAGCTATACATTTGAACCAGTACTGAACTTTCCACACGGAGCAACAACTTGACATCAGTTTCTGAGCAGCAATTGAGCCAATTTTTTTATATTACTTTTTTTACCAACAGTTAAAACTGTTATGGACTCTTTTGTGTAGCATTTTTTCTGTACTTCTATAGTTTGAGCTACTGTTAGGTGCCTATTTAGAGAAGCCTTGCTGTGTAGGAGCTGCCTTACCAGAGCTATTAATTAATTTGTATTTTGCCTTTGTCTGGCTACACATGCATTTCTAAAAGTTCCCAGCACCTCTTTAAAGAGGAGATCCAATCCCCCTACAGAAAATTAAAAGCCAGCAACTACAAATACTGCAGCTGCTCACTTTTAATATATGAACACTTACCTGTCTAGGGAGCCCGCAATGCCACCGCCATCCCTGTTAAGAGAACCTGGCAGTGAAGCCTGTTGGCTTTACAGCCAGTACCCTACTGTGCATGCATCTCCACTTTCTAATTAGTTTGGTGATGGAGGAAGGAGGAGGGGGTCGAACTTCTGAGAGATGGCACAGCCCCGTCTCCCGGAAGTGGGGAACGGTACCTGTGAAAAACAGGTACCCGTTCCCCACTCCCCCCTGAAAGGTGCCACCGAAGGGGGGAAGGATAAGCAGAAGTTCCACTTTTGAGTAGAATTCTGCTTTAAGTATGTTGTTACATAGAATATCAGTTTTTCTACATGGCTATGCAGTATGTGTCTATTTATGCTACTCTTTTCTACTGTATTTAGTTAATTCAATTGATAAATCTGAGCAGTGTGGCTCTTTAGTGTACATGGAATTTTGGTGGTAATATGTTTAAAATGATTCCATGAGCCAGAAAGCAGTAGTGCTTCAATCTTGAAAAGTGTTTTTTCAATATCATAAAATATGTTTTGCCATATGGGATCATGATACAATTACTAGAATCACTCCCTTGCTACTTCCCTAACTATACTTCAAAGCAAAAAGAGAGAAAACAAAAAGAAAATGACTATTAGGTCGGTCTTTAAAGGCAAGTTGGACCACAACATTTATATAAAATCTACATTTTGTTTATTGAAAAAATAAAACCAAAAAATATCCATAGAATAGTATCAGCTAAAACATGTATTCATAAATACAGAGTCGGGCCACTAAGGACCCAGAAATTTTAATATGTTGTTATTGTTCCATGATTTGAGGTAAGTGAGCCCTTGTGCTTCAACGAATTTCGCCTGTCCGCTTCTTCAGGACACACAACGGGGGGTAAAGAAGGAAACAGACTCACTAGAATAGGAACACACATATGTAGGAGTCTCCCTGGTCGGGCA
This sequence comes from Lithobates pipiens, assembly GCF_037356315.1. Classification (NCBI taxonomy): domain Eukaryota; kingdom Metazoa; phylum Chordata; class Amphibia; order Anura; family Ranidae; genus Lithobates; species Lithobates pipiens. Next base: position 78,836,250 of record NW_027507748.1, read on the forward strand.
CTGGAGCACAAAGGAAAGCCCAGCAATGGCTGACCTATAGCTATTTTATTTAACAATTGGTTTTAGCAAAAGAGAGAAATGCACTTAGGAATTTCCATCAAATGATCAACCATAAAATCCTGACAGAGCCAAGGATGTTGTAGAAAATCCACCAAATGTTGATCATAAAAGGCCATCTAGCATACACAGCCCATAGTTAGCCTCTGTGTTGGGGTAACAAGAAAAAGTTCAAGCCATCAAACAAAGGAGATGGCTAACACATTCAGTCATCGGGGCCAGATCTTAAAATATGATCTGTACTCCATGATATGTACTCCAGGGAGGCCATATGCTATCACATATTAGTAACTGGGCAAACCTAAAGGTGAGTGTGGTCATTCATACATCAAGTTATAACTTTTGTTAGAACATGGAGGACACCTAGCCTTATGGTGGGCAAAGATGTAATAGAGAGGCGTCTAAGTATTTATTGTATTGTGCATTTATTTTGTCATATTTATATTGAATTTAGTATTAGTTGTTCTTTATACATCAACATTAGAAAATACAGTTAACGGGTATTGCCCTGGAGTCTATTGAAAAATAACTTTTTCTACAAAAAACATCAGCCTCCTTTTTCACTGTACTGCTCTTATAGTGTAATATTCCCTTGCTGACAACGTTGATACTTCTTTTCTACCTTGTTGGGTGAAATTCTGCTGCAAGAAACATTGGGAGGCACAGCACTTACAAGTCTTGTCCTGCTTCCAAGTTGACATACTGTACAGTAATGCTATGTGAGAACATTGTGCTTTTGCCAGGCCCATCTGAAATGATTTTATAGCTGTAAAATATACCACAGGTTGCTCAATGCATTTGACATCTGACAGACACTCATTCAATGCTTTTGGAGATGAGCATACAGTATCTGCAGCATCGGTGGTATAAAAAAAAAAATACTGACTATCACTAAAAGACAATCCCTCTCTTTTACTTTCAGCAAGAGATAAGCACTGTCTCAGTGTTTGATTAACAATGGCCAATTATATTAATCAAAGACTGATTCAGGGATTATTTTACCAGGCTTAGAAATGTCATGCAGATTATTATCGTCATTCAGACAAGATATTAAAAATATGGTTTATTTCTGGAAAAATAGGAAATGAAAAGCAAAATAATCAAAGTAGCAGACATTGTTTAGGACACATACTTAAACATGTGCATGTTACATTGCTTATAAATTGACAGGTTCATTTTTTTTTTAAATGTCCTTTCTTTGTTTGTGATAAACCCTTGGATGTAAAGCTAGCATGAATGAAGTCTCATAGCTCTGTCTTGTCTGTCATGAGTGAGAAAACAGATTTTAACAGAACAGCTCCAAGCTAATATGGATTCAGTGTATAAGGGGTAGGGATGGACCGAACACCCCCCCGGTTTGGTTCACACCAGAACACGCGAACAGGCAAAAAGTTCTAACGAACATGCAAACCCTATTAAAGTCTATTGGACACGAACATGAAAAAGTTTGCATCCCATAGACTTTGAGGCCTTAGATGAGAATATCCTTTGCCTTAGGTAGACTTCATCTCACTTCCTATTGCACCTTCAAGACAGGAAGTGAAGAGAAATCTTCACAGAAAGACTTATGCCCTGTACACACAACTGGTTTTCCCATTGGAATAAACTCTGAAGGTTTTTCCGACTGAGTTCCAACGGAATTCTGCTGAAACTGTCTTGTGTACACACGATCACACCAAAGTCTGACTGTCAAGAACGCGGTGACGTACAACACGTACGACAAGACTAGAAAAAGGATGTTCAATAGCCAGTAGCCAATAGCTTCCGCCTCGTACTTGCTTCAGAGCATGCGTAGTTTTTGGTCCGTCGGAACAGCATACAAACAAGCGGTTTTCCTGATAGGAATTGGTTACGTCGGAAATATTTAGAACATGTTCCATTCCTAGGCCTGTCAGAATGTTTGACAAAAAAAGTCTGATGAGGCATACACACGATTGGAATATACGATGAAAAGCTACCGTTGGACTTTTTCTGTCAGACATTCCGCTCGTGTGTACACAGCATAAGACAACAATACATATTCTGATTTAAAGTGTATGTAAAGCCAATTTCTTTTTTTTTTTTTGTTGGAGTTTTGGATAGAGGAGGTAAGAGTTAAATCCCTGCCATGTAGTAATGTGAACATTTCCCTTTATTTCCTGTTGTACAGATGTGAGAGGAAATCTCCCCAAGGTGAGGGGAATTCTCCTTCCAGACGGTTGTACCTGGAACATGTATTCCCCTTACCTCGTGTTCTTGGGACAACCCAAACATTTTGTATTTCCCCTTACATTCTTTCTAGATGACATTCATCCTCAGTAAAATTAGAGGGGTGAATCTCCCCAATGGGGACACAAACAGCAATAAAACTTGGCAGATAATCTAATACTTCCTCATTCCTTAGATACATTCCAACCCTCCCCTCCTCTATCCAAAATTAGAAAAAAGTTTTGGCTGTACATAGTGTATACAGTATATTAGTGTACACTATACAACGTTCCTGCAGCTTGACAAAATGTACCAATTTTTCCAAAACTCTTGTAAATACTATATGAGGTTGATTTACTAATACTGGAGAGTAGAAAATCTGGTGCAGCTCTGCAGAGAAACCAGCTTTCAGTTTTTTTTTTTTGCTTTTTTTTTGTCAAAGCTTAAAGAATATGTAAACCCAACTTTTCATATACCTTATATGTGCCTGCTGTAACATGTACTTGTATGAGAAACTATCCTGTTCTCTTCATATTGCTTCCTTTGTACGAAATCTCTGGTATTCCTGCCAGCCCCTCTGCTTTCCCATTAAAAACTGACAACACTAAGCCAGAGAGCACCACATGGTCAGTTCTCTAGCTGTGCTGGGCCTGCTCTCCTCCAATAATCAGACTTGTCCTAACAGACCCCTCCTGAAAAGCCATTTACTGGAAAGTTCAAGGTGAGGCTGCTTCTCCTTCCCCCCGGCTCTTAAGCAGCTGAGAACAGAGGGAATGTGATCACTTATAAAAAAGAGGAAAAAATATGTATAATGTTTTTTCTAAATTTATACACATATCTTTGCCTTTCATTTCTATTTTAAACTGAATGGGTTATTTTACAAAGTGACTTTACAATCACTTTAAGGCCCCTTTCACACTGGGGCAGTGGATGTGTCGGCGGTAAAACATCGCTATTTAACGGCGCCTTAGCCCAATTTTGCAGCGATATTCGGCCACTAACGAGGTGCTTTTACTGCCTGCTAGCGGCCAAGAAAGGGTTAAAACCACTGTAAAGTGCTTCTCCAGTGTGAAAGCCTTCATGGCTTTCACATTGGAGACACAGCAGCGGCTCTTTCAGGGCACTTTGCAGGCTCTATTTTTAGCGCCGTTGCGCCTGCAAAGCGCCCCAGTGTGAAAGGAGTCTAACTGAACAAGGTGAAGTTGGAAGCTGACTGGCCACCATGCACAGCTGCACCAGATTTTGCAGTCTCCAGTTATAATAAATCAACCCTTATATGTATATAGAAAATATGCAACAATTGCATTTGGGAGATGCCTCTTTGGACTTACATGGCAGAATAAGGAGTACCGTATATACTCGAGTATAGGCCGACCCGAGTATAAGCCGAGGCCCCCAATTTACCCCCAAAAAACTGGGAAACCTATTGACTCGTGTATAAGCCGAGGGTGAGATATGCCTGTCCATCCCTGTGTGTGTGTGTCCATCCATCCATCCATCCCTGTGTGTGTGTGTGTCCATCCATCCCTGTGTGTGTGTGTGTCCATCCATCCATCCATCCCTGTGTGTGTGTGTGTGTCCATCCATCCATCCATCCCTGTGTGTGTGTCCATCCATCCATCCCTGTGTGTGTGTCCATCCATCCATCCCTGTGTGTGTGTGTGTCCATCCATGTGTGTGTGTGTGTGTGTGTGTGTGTGTGTGTGTGTGTGTGTGTGTGTGTGTGTGTGTGTGTGTGTGTGTGTGTGTGTGGCCTTGTGTGTCCAGCCTACCTGTGTCCCGAGCCTCCGTCCGGTCCCGAGCCTCCGTCCGGTCCCGTCCCGTCCCGAGCCTCCGTCCGGTCCCGTCCCGTCCCGAGACTCCGTCCGGTCCCGTCCCGTCCCGAGACTCCGTCCGGTCCCGTCCCGTCCCGAGACTCCGTCCGGTCCCGTCCCGTCCCGAGCCGAGCCTCCGTCCGGTCCCGTCCCAGGATCACCGCTCTTCGTCGGCGCCCATTCCCCTGTTCAAATGCCGCGCCTCCCTGTCTGTGATAGGCGGAACACAATTTCCCAGCAGTCTGTGTTCCGCCTATCACGGACATCCTCTTATCCTCGTCCGTAGTATGAGGATGAGCGGATGTCCGTGATAGGCGGAACACAGACTGCTGGGAAATTGTGTTCCGCCTATCACAGACAGGGAGGCGCGGCTTTTGAAAGTTAGAATGGCCGCTGTCTGTCTGCTCGACACGCTGTTCGGGCAGACAGACGGCGATGACTCGAGTATAAGCCGAGGGGGGCACTTTCAGCCTCAAAAAAGAGGCTGAAAATCTCGGCTTATACTCGAGTATATACGGTATATATAAATCAGATAATTAAATAAAAGGCATATTAACTGCCAACTTTATTAACCACTTCCCGACCGCCGCACACCTATGTACGTCAGCAGAGTGGCACGGGCAGGCATATTGGCGTACAGGTACGTCTAGTTTTAAATGCCGCCCTGCCATCTCGTGCGTGCCACCGCCGGTGTGCTCGCATGCCGGTCGGGACCCCCGTGAGTCCGGACGCGGGTCCTGCAGACTCGATAGCTGCGGGCATACCCACGATCGTCTCACGGGGCGGCTGAACGAGGAGATGACGTTGTAAACAGCATCTTCCCATTCTGTCTAGCAACAAGTGACGCTGATCTCTGCTCCATGTGATTGGAGCAGAGATCAATGTTCACTAAAACAAAGCCCAGCCCCCCACAGTTAGTAACACGCCCCTAGGAGCACTTAATCCCTACACTGCCACCCCCTGGTTAACCCCTTCACTGCCAGTGTCATTTACACAGAAATCACTGCATTTGTATAGCACTGATTGCTGTATAAATGACAATGGTCCCAAAAATGTGTCAAAAATGTCTGATGTGTCCGCCATAATGTCGCAGTCACAATAAAAATCGCTGATCGCCACCATTACTAGTAAAAAAATATTCATAAAAATGCCATAAAACTATGCCCTATTTTGTAAACGCTATAACTTTTGCGCAAACCGATCAATGATCGCTTATTGCAATTTTTTTCAGCAGAAATATGTAGAAGAATACGTATCGGCCTAAACTGAGGGAAAAAACGTTTTTTTATATATTTTTGGGGGATATTTATTATAACAAAAAGTAAAAAATAATGCATTTTTTTAAATTGTCGCTCTATTTTTGTTTATAGCGCAAAAAAAACGCAGGGGTGATCAAATACCACCAAAAGAAAGCTCTATTTGTGGGAAAAAAAGGTTGTCAATTTTGTTTGAAAGCCACGTCGCACGACCGTGCAATTGTCAGTTAAAGCAACGCAGTGCCGAGTCGCAAAAAGTGGTCTGGTCTTAAGCCAGCAAAATGGTCCGGGCTGAAAGTGGTTAATACACACAGTAAAAATAAAAAAGTAAACAGTGCATATAGTATACAGATATCCAACAATCATAAATTGCAATAATACTTTAATGAGTAGACATATATAAAGTTTCAAAAATTAACCCAAGCTTGCAATTCCAAAGTGCCATCCACAACAGTAAGGTCAGCAGATTGGATATTCAACCATAAACCCAACATGTTTCGGGAGTTATTGCATTATTGTGCTTTGTCCTTCTTCAGGGGTGGTTTATTATAAAGGTTGGGATATTGTTTTCTTATCTGTAAAAATGAGAAATTGTATAATATTGGCAGCATTATGATATACAGCAATATCAAAAAAAAACACACAATCCACTATAAAACAATTTTCACCTCAAAAGTACTCACATATCAGACTTAAGTCCCTGAAGAAGGAAAATGCACAATAATGCAATAACTTCCGAATTATTTGAATATCCAATCTGCTGACCTTACTGTTGTGGATGGCACTTTGGAATTGCAAGCTTGGGTTAATTTTTGATACTTTATATATGTCTACTCATGGATGTATTATTGCAATTTATGATTGTTGGATATCTGTATGCTATATGCACTGTGTACTTTTTCTTTTTATTGTGTATGTTAATAAAGTTGACAGTTAATATACCTTTTAATTAATTATCTGATTTATATATACTCCTTATTCTGCCATATAAAAAGTCCAAAGGGGCATCTCCCAAATGCAAGTGTTGCATATTTTCTATAATGCGATTTAGGATGATGGCAGTCTAATTCACACAAATTCATTTCTCAAATCCATTTTCTCCTTTTCTCTTATAAGTATATAGCTTTCCCATTGGTGGTGTATTTACCTCTTGAGCATTTTCCCAAAAGGACATATGTAGTGATAAATATTTCCAGGATCACTAATCATGTTATGTTTGATTATTATTTATCCTGCATTAACAAACCCTTTTACATAAGGATTTTATGTGTTTGATTTTTTTGTTTTTGTTTTATTAAGTCTAATTTCTATATGCGGAACTCCCCACAGCAAGTATATTATTATGTTATTTCCTAGGTACAAACACTGTTTTTTTTTTTTGAAATTGTAATCTAACTCGTTTAATTATATAGGTAATTATACACTTTTCCCTCCATTGTATTTATTTATGAAGTTTAATTATATGTATATAACAAAATTGCATGTCCCACTGTAATGCCTTGCAGTTACTCTTTTCATCAATTATCACAAATATATTGCGGCACAGTAAATTAATTGTACATTTTAAAGACCTGAGAAAATGGTTTGTTACACTTGTCTTTCCTGTATACATTTTTCCAATTTGATTATGGGGGATTTTTTTTTCTCATCCACTTATCAGTAGAATGATTCAAGTTAGAGGTTTCTTCACTTGTCAGAGTGAATTTATTAACTACACAGTGAAGTGTCCATGTGGACTTTACGATGTGGGTAAAACCACACAATGTAGATCTAGACACAAATATTCTATAAAAAAATCACAGATATAACTGCCTGTTGTTAGACACTTCATGGCTTCTCTGCTTAAATACATGATTATAGATAGCATTGCTAGGCTCAAATGAAGGTGTAACTGGGAACTTAAACAACATAAGATGGAATGCAAACATTGACAGGATAGCCATTTGCTTTTGGTGCCATCACACACACCCACATTGATGTCACATTGGGAGCAGTGGCTGTGTCCATTAACCGGTTCCCGACCAGCTGCCGCAGTTACACTGTGGAAGTTTGGCTCCCCTGGGCGAGCTATATGTCGGCTCTTAAAGATGCTGTAGGAGGCGCGAGCACGCAGCATGTCCCCGGAGCCAATGCGAGTGCCCGGCGGGTTCTCTCAGGGGAGAGGAGATAGATTGTGTGTTCATACAAAGTATGAACACTGATCGGTCTCCTCCCCTACTCAGTTCCATCCCCCCAGTTAGAACACCCCCAGTTAGAACACATCAAGGGAACACAGTTACCCCTTGATCGCCACCTAGCGTTAACCCCTTCCCTGCCTGTGACATTTATACAGTAATCAGTGCATTTTTATAGCACTGAATGCTATATAAATGTAATTCGTCCCAAAAATGTATCGAAAGTGTCCGATTTGTCCACCACAATATCGCGGTCCCAATGAGAATCACTGATCGCCACCATTACTAGTAAAAAAATAATAATAATAAAAATGCCATAAATCTATCTCCTATTTTGTAAATCCTATAACTTTTGCACAAACCAATCAATATACGCTTATTGCAATTTTTTTTACCAAAAATATGTACAAGAATATATATTGGCCTAAACTGAGGAAAACTTTATTTTTTAAATTGGGATATTTATTATAGCAAAATGTAAAAGACGTGTTTTTTTTTTTTAAATTGTCTCTATTTTTTTTGTTTATAGCGCAAAAAAAAAAAAACGCAGAGGTGATCAAATACCACCAAAAGAAAGCTCTATTTCTGGGGAAAAAAGGACAGTAATTTTGTTTGGGTGCAGCGGCGCACGGATACGCAATTGTTAAAGCAACACAATGCTACATCGCAAAAAATGGCCTGGCTGGAAGGGGGTAAATTCTTCCAGGGCTGAAGTGGTTAAGCAGCTGCATTCCAATTGATATTAGTGGGACTGCCTGCGCACCTGTGCAGTTAAACATGGCCCTCCATGGCCGTACAGTAAAGGTGTTGATGTAGGCTAGGGGTACTGAATTAAAATTCATGAGGGTCCAGTCAGTAACATTTTCTTTCATACAGTCCTATGTATACAATCCTATGCCCGCAGTTGATCCAGAGGAAGGCAAAAAAAAAACATAAAACATGATTCAATCTGCTCCAGCAGATGTCCCCCAGATGTGAAGAGTGCCCCCTTGTCCTCTGTGATGACCTTAACCACTTAAAGATCGCCCACCGCACAAATACTGTGGCAGGGCTCTAATGCGCAAAACAACGTACCTGTACATTGTTTCATGTAATAGATACGGGGCGCATGTGTGCTCGAGGAGCGGGAGCCAATGAGCATGCCAGCGGCCGAGATGTCTGCTGGCCACCTGGGATCGCTCCTTACAGAGGCAGAATGTGGATCTGCCTATGTTATCAAGGTTGATCCCCAATCTGACGGGGGAGGAAAGAGAGATCAGCTGTTCCTAGTGATCAAGAACAGCAATCTCTATATATTCCCAGTCAGTCCATCCCCCTGACAGTTAGAAAGCACCTCCCTAGGGAACATTTAACCCCTTGATCACTCCAAGTGTTAATCCCTTCCCTGATAGTGCCATTTATACAATAATCAGTGCATTTTTATATCACCGTATTGTGTTACTGGTCACCAAAAAGTGTCACGTAGGGTCAGATTTGTCCACCACAATGTCACAGTCCCACTAAAAAATGCTGATCTCAGCCATTACTAGTAAAAACAATAAAAAAATAAAAGTCCCTAAATCTTTCCCCTATTTTGTAGACACTATAAATTTTGTGCAAACCAATCAATATTTGCTTATTGGGATTTTTTTACCAAAAATACATAGAATACATATTGGACTAAACTGCTGAAAAAAATATTTGTTTTTACATTTTTTTATTGGATATGTATTATAGCAAAAATTTTCACTCTTTTTTTATTTATAGCACACAAAATAAAAACCGCAGAGGTGATTAAATACCACCAACAGAAAGCTATATTTGTTGGAAAAAAAGGACATTAAATTTATTTGGGTACAGCATTGCACATTCGTGCAATTTTCAGTTAAAGTAACGCAGCACCATATCACAAAAAAGGGCCTGGTCAGTAAAGGGGAAAATCCTTCTGGGCAGTGGCGGCCCGTCCATAGGGGGCGCCCGGGCGCCGCCCCCCCCCTGTGTGGTCAAAAAAAAAAAAAAAAAAATTAAAAAAAAAAAAAAAAAAGTTTTAAAACTGCCCCTTTAAAAAAAAAAGTTCTTTAAGGAAGTGCACTGTGCTCGAGCGCCGGTCACAGTGCACTATGGGAAACGCCACGCCAATGCAATCATGAGATTGCAGGCGTGGCGCTTCATTTGCGGGCGTTTAGCCCGCCTCAGGGCGCTTTCTGAAGCGCTGAGTAGCTTCCGCCCGGCGCTGTAGTATGTGTTACTACGGCCGGGCGGGCAGTTTGATTGACATCTGAGTTGACTCAGATGTAACTTCCTGTCTTCTCTCTCCCATTTCACCTGAGAGAGGAAACAGGAAGTAAGAGGAGTAGAGCGGTGTGCTGGAGAGGAGCGGCTGCGGAGAACACGGGAGAGGAGCACACAGTCAGGTAAGTGGGCTTCGGGTGTGTGTGCGGGTCCTGGGCATACATGGGACTATTGTCTGAGCTCTGCATTGTCCGGACCAGGCGCCAGCGACAAATACCTGGATGTTTCTGCTCATACAACAGATAATTATCTCCTGGCCACTCCGACCTGTCCTCCCTGTAATGTGCCTTGCGGAGGAATGGCCACAGGAGAGCAACAGCACATCTATGTGTAACATTATTCAGGATTACAGACTTCTGGATAGACATATCTGTGTGTATATGTGTACCACTACCCAGGATTGCAGAGTGCTGTATAGATATATACTGTGTATTTATAGGTATACCATTATTCAGGATTGCAGACTTCTGTATAGCTATCTATGTATAGATGTGATATTATCCAGGTTTTGCAGACTCACATGGATTGCAGAGTGCTGTATTGATATCTATATGTATAGGTGTACTATTATCCAGGATTGCAGAGTGCTGTATTGATATCTATATGTATAGGTGTAACATAATCCGATATTTCAGAGTTATATATATATATATATATATATATATATATATATATATATATATATATATATATATATGTGTATAGGTGTACCATTATCCAGGATTGCAGAGTGCTGTATATATATATCTATGTATAGTATACATAGATATATATACAGCACTCTACAATCCTGGATAATGGTACACCTATACACACACACATATATATATATATATATATATATATATATATATATATATATATATATATATATATATATATATATAACTCTGAAATATCGGATTATGTTACACCTATACATATAGATATCAATACAGCACTCTGCAATCCATGTGAGTCTGCAAAACCTGCATAATATCACATCTATACATAGCTATACAGAAGTCTGCAATCCTGAATAATGGTATACCTATAAATACACAGTACATATCTATACAGCACTCTGCAATCCTGGGTAGTGGTACACATATACACACAGATGTGTCTATCCAGAAGTCTGTAATCCTGAATAATGTTACACCTATACATATAGAACTCAGTAATTCTGAATACACAGCTACAATGTTACACTACTGTTTTAATATATACAGTTTCTATACAGCTCTCTGCAATTCTGGGGCAATGATACGCCTATACACAGTTATACACAGGTATGCCTATACATAACCCTGTATTTCTGGATACATAGATAATGTTAGTACAGTATGTCTATGTACACAGCTACTGTATTTGCAGGACAATGAAATTCTGGATACACGCCAATATCATTCTACAAATTCTGGGTGTGGCTTATGAGAAGTGGGAGGGGCCAACCGTGGATGGGCGGGGTCTTGCGCCCCCCCATCCTAAAACTTCACCAGCCGCCACTGCTTCTGGGGCTGATGTGATTAAAGTGAATAGCTCCCCACCACCACCAAGTTTACTATATGAACCACTTACAATGTCTTGAAAATGTATTCATACCCCTTGACATCTTCCACATTTTGCCATGTTACAACCAAAAACGTAAATGTATTTTATTGGGATTTTATGTGATAGACCAACACAAAGTGGCACATAATTGCGAAGTGGAAGGAAAATGATAAATGCTTTTCCAAATCTTTTACAAATAAATATCTGAAAAGTTGTTTTGTGCATTTGTATTTAGCCCCCTTTACTCAAATACTCAAAACTAAAATCTAGTAGAACCAATTGCCTTCAGAAGTCACCTAATTAGTAATTAGAGTCCGCCTGTTTGTAATTTATGGTCAGTATAGATACAGCTTTGAACATCCATGGAACACTGTCCAATCCATCATCCAAAAATGGAAAGAGTATGGCACAACTGCAAACCTACCAAGACATGATTGTCCACCTAAACTGACAGGCCGGGCAAGAAGCAGCCAAGAGGCACATAGTAACTCTGGAGGAGCTGCAGAAATCCACAGCTCAGGTGGGAGAACAATTATTGGTCGTGCACTCTACAAAATCTGGCCTTTATGGAAGAGATGCAAGAAGAAAGCCTTTGTTGAAAGAAGCCATTTGGGGAACACAACAAACATGTGGAAGAAGGTGCTCTTGTCAAATGAGACCAAAATTTGGCCTAAACACAAAAGGCTATGTGTGGCAGAAAACTAACACTGCATATGACCCCGAACACACAATTCCCACTGTGAAGCTGATCAGAGTTGATGGGAAGATGGATGGAGCCAAATACAGGGCAATCTTACACCCCATTCACACCTGAGCGTTTTGTAGCCCTACGCCTGAAGCTACAAAACGCTGGAGGGGAAAAAATCTATTATTCTCAATGGAGATGGTTCACATCTCCACTCCATGTCGCCTGAAGCCGAACGCCTGAAGCTCAAACAAGTTCTGGACCCTTTTTTATCGCGCGAATCGGGCTGATTTGGGCGTTTTCATTCCCATAGAAACTAATGGAAACGCTCGATTCGAGCGTTTAGTGCGACAGCGAGCGTTTCTACGGGCGTTTTGACGCTGTATCTGCTCAAGAAAAAATATGATTTACATAATTTAAATAAGGAAATGACATAAAGGACATAAAAAAATACACAGGAAGTGCACAGATCACCATTTTTAGCTCACATGGAGAACATGAATATGGATGAAGAACTGGATGAGACAGTATGTCTCCTAGAGCAGGAGAGGTTCATAAGAACGGTGAAGGAGCACCCCTGTCTATATGATACGAGAGATCCATGCTATAAACTGCGAGCGAGCAAGAGAAGGGCATGGAACCAGATTGCCATCCAACTTTTTACAAACTGGGCAGACCTAACTGGCCATGTGAAGGATGAGAAAGGTAAGAGAAACCCCTGCAAACATAACCACAATAGGGACATAATAGATTGATTAGTACATTATAAGGCCCCTTTCACACTGGGACAGTGCGGGTGTTGGTGGGTTGGCGCTTTGCCGTTATTTCGTATGTGCTATGCGGCGGCTAGCGGGGCTGTTTTAACCCCTGCTAGCGGCCGAAAAAGGGTTAAAATCGCATGCAAAGCACCGCTGCATTAACCCTTTTTCGGCCGCTAGCGGGGGTTAAAACTGCCCTGCTAGCGTCCGCTAGAACGCTGGCAAAGCGCCGCTGCAGCGGTGCTTTGTGTGCGATTGCGGCCCTTTGCCAGCGTTCTAGCATCCGCTAGCAGGGCAGTTTTAACCCCCGCTAGCGGCCGAAAAAGGGTTAAAATCGCATGCAAAGCACCGCTGCATTAACCCTTTTTCGGCCGCTAGCGGGGGTTAAAACTGCCCTGCTAGCAGCCGCTAGAACGCTGGCAAAGGGCCACTGCAGCGGTGCTTTGTGTGCGATTGCGGCCCTTTGCCAGCGTTCTAGCGTCCGCTAGCAGGGCAGTTTTAACCCCCGCTAGCGGCCGAAAAGGGTTAATGCAGCGGTGCTTTGCATGCGATTTTAACCCTTTTTCGGCCGCTAGCGGGGGTTAAAACAGCCCCGCTAGCAGCCGCTAGAACGCTGGCAAAGGGTCGCAATCGCACACAAAGCACCGCTGCAGCGGCCCTTTGCCAGCGTTCTAGCGGCCGCTAGCAGCGGCGCTTTGCCGGTGGTATAGCCACGCTGGCCCATTGATTTCAATGGGTAGGAGCGTTATTCACCGCTCCAAAGATGCTGCTAGCAGGACTTTTTTTACCGTCCTGCTAGTGCCCCGCTCCAGCACTCCTGCTTTCACAGTGCAGTGAAAGGAGTCGCTTTTTCAGGTGCTATACCGGCTCCTTTCTCTCAATTGTGAAAGCCGGAGGGCTTTCACACTGGAGCGGTGCGATAGCTAGTGAATACACTGCTCCTTCACTGCTTCTGCCTGAACAATGCCACAGTGTGAAAGGGGACTATGCATGGGAGTATGAGTATAGTATTATCAGAATGTCCTAAATACATGATGACACACTCTGACCCCTAGTGGATATTGGAAGGATACTGCATAAAAAAAAAAAATATTTCTAAAAAAAAAACATGGGACTTCTTGTCAATACATCCAAGCATTTTTAATAATAAATCAGTACAGCATAGTATATACTATGGTTGTATTTACAAAGAACTAAAGTTTATTAGATTGCCTCAAGCTGCCATGGGACCTGTCCTGCTGGTGACATAAAGTAGGAGGCAAATTGATCCCTGACCTGTGTCCCTTGCCTGCTTCCACGAACACCGGTCCAATGAGCCCTTTCCATGTTCTCATGGACTGGGTCCTCAAAGTCATATCCATCCCGCTGGCGAACAAAATTGTGCAAGGCACATGCAGCTTTGACCACACAAATTGCATTTTGCATGTTGAGACCAATCGGAGTGTGCAGTACCCGCCATTTGTTGGCCAATATGCCAAATGCACATTCCACAACGCGACGTGCTCGAGTTAGTCTATAATTGAACACACTCCTATGTTCCGTCAGGTTGTGCCCCGAGTAAGGCCGTAGCAGATGCTCACTCAGAGCAAAGGCTTCATCTCCAACAAAAACACTGGGTAGGGGAGGGCCATTTGTGCCAGGGAGTGGCCTGTTTTCTGGAAGGTCCAGAGCATTGTTGCGCAGCAGGTGTCCAAATGATGAATGTGAGAAAATGGCAGAGTCAGCGCTGCTACCATATGCTCCAATGACGATGTAGCTGAAGCAATAATTGGCATCAGCCACTGCCATTAGAACAAAAGAAAAATATTTCTTATAATTGAAAAACTGGCTTCCACTACCCATGGGCTTTACGATATGAATATGTTTCCCATCGATGGCTCCAACACAGTTGGGCAAGTTGCAGCGTTGCCAGAAAACATCCGAGATCCTTGCCCAATCTTCCGCTGTCGGTTTTTTGAATACGATATCCTTTAGTATGTCGTAAATGGCAGAGCAAGTGTCCCGAATTATGTAGCTTGCTGTGGATTTCCCAACTCGAAAGGCATAATGTATGCTCGCTAAAGATTGTCCGGTTGCTAGGTACCTACAAAGAAATAAACATATATATTTTAATGTGTTTTTTAACAGTTAAACAGCTCAAAATAAAGTGGAAGAGTATACGTGATGCCTACACTCGACATCTAAGACTGCAAAGGGAATTTAGGAGTGAATCTGGGGCATGTGCTCCGAGAGATTATCTGCATGCAAAAGAAATAGAATTCCTTCGGCCAATGCTGGCTTTGGGGCGGTAAGCTATCATCTGTGTACGAATGTCATTAAACAAAATTTAAAGAGAAAGTTATAATAATTCAATTCTATTTTCAGGACCAAAAACTGCTGGGAGGACAGTAATCCAAATGAGGATTTGGACACAGATGCTAGTCAGCAAGCAAGCCAAGCATCAGGTGATCAAAGTCAGCAAGCAAGCCAAGCGTCAAGTGATCAAAGTCAGCAAGCAAGCCAAGCATCAAGTGATCAAGGAGGCCGAGATCTGGAGAGCCAATTGTCGACTCCAGCACGGTCTACATCTGAGACACATGTGCGAGATGAGACGTCCCCACTATCTATTTCTGCTCGTGTACCTGCTAGAGCAATAAGAAGGAAGGCTCCTGATCCTGACTTCAACCGCATGCTGGACATTATGACCAGTATGTCAGAAAAAATTAGCAGCAACAGGTCTCATGTGCAGGTTTCTGCAAGATGTCTGGAAGGTCTGATGGAGAAGGTACCATCAGAACTCCAGGCAGACATGTTGGCAGGTACCATACGCTATATTGCGACTTTTATACCACCCCATCTGCCAGCACCACCATCCTCTCATTACCTTCCTCTGCCAACACCACCACCTTCAAATTACTTTCATCTGCCAACACCACCACCACCACCACCACCTTCTATTTGGCAGCAAAATGAGAATCCCTCTACCTCCAACTGGTCACAATATGGCCATGCAATGAATGTGGTGAATACACCCAATGAGGGAGACAACTCCTCCCAAACATTCCATCGTCTCTAATTTTTTATTTTTTTTTGATTCATGAGCTACGTTAGCTCTATTTCTTTGTTGAGCTGTATATGTGCAAAACGCACAAACGAACAGAAAAAGTTATAACAGAAAAAGTTATATTTCAGTAATATTTTAAATAAAAAAAATAAAGTTTTTATTTGGCTTTAAAAATGTGTGATTGGTGTTTATTTTAGGCATATAAAAAATTATTCATATTAGGTTCTTCATTAAAGTGGTTGTATACTCATTTTTGGGACTTTTACCTACAGGAATGCCTACAATAAGTTTTACCTGCAGGTAAAAAAAATATCTCCTAAACCTGTATGGTTTAGGAGATATTCCCCTCGGTATGCGCTGCTGACTGCAGCGGTGCATGCCCACAAGGGGATTCTCAGCCTGAAAATCCGGCAGTGGCTGGCCGGCCGGAATGAAATCTCCCGCGCGCATGCGTAGGAGTGACGATATCACGGCTCCAGCCACTCACAGCGCCAGAGCCGCGATACCCGGAAGAAACGCTGAGGGAGCATGTCAGCTCCCTCGGCGTGGATCGGGCTAGATGTTGGGGCCTCGTTCTAAGGTGAGTATTTCATAATGAGCTAGTATGCGGTGCATACTAGCTCATTATGCCTTTTGCTTTGCAGGGGTAAAAAAAAAAGCGGGTTTACTACCGCTTTAATCTCAGTTAAGCCCCAAACCAATTTGCAGCCAAAGGACCAGGACCCTTTTTGTGATTCGGCACTGCGGCGCTACAATTGCGTGGACGTGCAACGTGGCTCCAAAACAAAATTTATGTCGTTTATAGGGGATAGTTTTATAGCATTTTTATCTTTTTTTTTTCTTTAATGACGGCGATTAGCGATTTTTATTGTAACTGCGACATTTTTGCAGACACATCGGACATTTTTAACACATTTTTGGACACTGGCAGGAAGGTGTTAACCACTAGGGGGCAGTGTAGGTCTTATGTATGACGTTATGTGTTTTTTTATTTTAGTGGGCGTGGCCTGGCATGTGACGTCCCTGATTGTCTTTCCGATCGGTGACAGCCACAGTAGGAAGCACAGGGAAAGGTTTGTCTACTCGGATCTCTCCTCGTTCTTCAGCTCTGTGACCCGATTGCGGGACACCAGTGGCGATCAGGTCCGCTGGTTCTGCGGCCGCGGTCACAGAGCTCAGGGCCGGGTCAGGAACGCACCACCGGCGGGGCACTCCCGATCCACGGCTGGGCACTGAGCAACGTACAGGTATGTGCTTGTGCTCAGCCATGCCATTCTGCCGATGTACATTGGCGTGAGGTGGTAAGTGGTTAAAAAATTAAATAGAAATATGACAATATTACCTCAGTGTGATAATTCGTCGTTCCACAGGGGGTATACTGTTCCTAAAATATGTGTCCATTCGCTGCAAACGACTACTGAGTAAACCCAGTAACTCATCAAAGCTGTGAAAAAAAAACAAACAAATATGGCGTTTATGGGTGGACATTATAATATAAGACAGGAACAATGTCAAACATCATGAATTCAACTATTTTGACTAACCTTTTTATGGACATCCTGGTGTAGTCCAAAAATGTATCTTCATGGTCACGTAGGTCACTGTACATAGCCCAAAATTGCCCTCTCTCTTCCCGATCGGCAATTACGGGGTGTATCCAATATCTGCGTGCCCTCTTCTTCCTCCTCTCTTGTTCACGCAGAAAAAATGTGGCAACAGCGGATGCTGCCACAAAACATGCCATCTCATCGTCACACATCTTTAGTAGATATGGCGCAGAGAGCACAATGCTGAACCGGAAGTAAATGAGCACAATGCTGAACCGGAAGTACATTAAATACAGTACTCAGGAAGCAGATGAAAAATATTTTTCCTATTGGCTGAAAAAAAAACGCCGAAGTTAAAAAACGGCGGAAAACGCTGTATGCAAATGCGCGTTGTCGCGCGACAAAACGCGCGTTGTCGTGCGACAAAACGCCGGTAAAAACGCTCAAACACGCTACGCTCAGGTGTGAATGCAGCCTTATGCCGCATACACACGACCGCACTTTCTGGCAGACTAGGTCCGACGGGCCTCCTGACTGACTTTTCAGCGGAGTTCCGACGGACTTCAGCACGAATGGACTTGGCCACACATGAACAGACTAAGTCCTTTCGAAAGTCCGTTCCTTTTGAACGTGATGATGTAAGACAGGACTAAAAAAGGAAGTTCAATAGCCAGTAGCCAATAGCTTCCCTTGTGTCCTATTTGGTCCATCGGACCAGCATACAGACAAACAGTTTTCCTGATAGGAATTGAGTCAGTCGGACAGATTTGAAACATGTTCTATTTCTAGGTTTGTCAGATTTTTAAAATGAAAAACGATTGGATTAGCCCACACACACGATCGGATTGTCCGACAGGCTGATTCTGTCGGACCTAGTCTGCTGGAAAGTCCGGTCGTGTGTACGTGGCATTAGAAGAAAACCTGTTAGAGTCAGCAAAAGACTTTAGACTGGGGCGGAGGTTACATTTCCAGCAGGACAAGGATCCTAAACATACAGCCAGAGCTACAATGCAATGGTTTAGATCTAACACATGAATATGCTTTGAATGGTCCATTCAAAGTCCAGACCTAAATCCAGTTGACCATCTGTGGCAAAACTTGAAAATTGCTGTACACAGACACTCTCCATCCAATCTGACAGAGCTTGAGCAATTTTGTAAAGAAGAATGGGCAAACATTTTGCTCTCTAGATGTGCAAAGCTGGTAGAGACATACCCCAAAAGACTTGCATCTGTAATTACAGTGAAAGGTGGTTCAACAAAGTATTGACTTAGGGGGACTGAATACAAAAGTACGTCACACTTTTCAGATATTTATATGCAAAATATTTTGAAAAACATTTATCATTTCCTTTCTTTTCACAATTATGTGCCACTTTGTGTTGGTCTATCGCATAAAATCCCAATAAAAAACATTAACATTTTAGGTTGCAAGATGAAAAATTTGGGACATTTCCAGGGGTAGAAATACTTTTTTAAAGCATTGTATGTACATGTTGATCATATACCTCCTTAATCTCCTTTTCCCTAGAAAGAATACATTTTGTTCAGCTAATCTTTCCTTATAGCTGAGCTCGTCCATACCTCTTATTAGTATTTGCTTGCCTGCCGCTGCTGCTGTTAAACTCACAGTGGGAAAGATGGCGGGAGATATGGAAGGTCTGCACTGAGGGCGGGAGCTGCCCAACTCTTCTCCCTAACAAGCAAAAGGTTAGGCAGCTCCCACTCCTCGTGTAGATCTGCTATATATCCAGCCTTCTCTCCTGCTGTGGACTTAACAGTAGTGCCAGTGATAGTCGGTAGACATGTGCATTCATTTTCCATCCGAATGCATTTTCATCCGAATTTCGGGTATTTTCGTTATCATTTTAACAAATGTGCAGAATCTGAAAACTGAAAGATCCGACATAAACAAATGCTTTATTTTCATTACAACAACAGTTCGATATAGATAGGAGATTCGACATGACGCTGACAATAGCAATCTGTGTCCATCAAACCTGTGGTGGAATGTGCCTAACCTTAGCTCTATTAGTCAAAGATTATTCCACATAGAGAGAAAATATTCGATCATATAGAGAAAAGATTCGGCATTATAGAGACAATAGCAAAAAAGGTTCAATGTGCCTAACCTAACTCTACTAGTCCATGATTATTCGTCATAGAGATAAAAGATTCAACATGAAGATTCGACTAAGTAGTCACCGCGAGCGGACATTTATGGTCAAATGATCCACCCATAGGCTATAGAAGCATTCTAATGTTGGTTGACTAGTAATAATAATTAATAAATATAATTATTACTAGTGTCATACAACATTAGAATTCTACTATAGCTTGTAGGTGGAACATTCGACTGTACAGTTTAGCTGCTCCGTCAAATCTTCTTAGAACATTTAACAGATACCATAAGTATTCAATGATAGATTCAACCTTAAATATTTAGGATTTTTGTAAGAAAGTTTTTTTAACACAAATAAATAGATAAAAATGAATTTCAGAAGTAACTAAATAAATACATTTTTCGGAAGAAAACAAAATTGCGAAACAAAATATTTCAGTGTGCACATGTCTAGTAGGCAGGAAAATTCATATACAGAAGAGGAATCCAGCCTGCTGTGACACCCGCCCTCTGCCGTGCCATGAGTTGTAACCGCAAGCAGTGGCAGCAGCAAGGGAGGAGTCCACTCAGGCTACTAAGTGGTGCAGCCACGGTACGGACAGGAATCTCACTCGCTCCGTGTCTGGATAGTGGTCTGATGCAGGCTATGATTTGTATCTTTGATTGCTGTTTTATTTTACAACGGTTTATCATTTTGTGTTTCTTTTTTGGGTACACTTATTTATTTTTCTTCTTTTACCCTCTATTATGGATGAAAAATGGGTATTAGTGGTTGATAATTAAAACATTACCTTGTGTGTAATGTTGTGTGTATTCATTCAGTTGTGATGTAAATTGGAGCTCAATGGATACTTGTTTTTCATATCAAATCTGGTATATTTAACTAGTTAGTAATATTTTGATAGTCAAAAACTTGCTGTGGCTTGAGGTAGGCCATCTGCTCAAAACCGTCACTCTTGTCCTGTATGTCTAAACAACCCATTTACAGATTGCTATCACTAACGATGATTAAAATACATTACCAATTTTCTTTGCAGGCACTATTTTAATTTTTACTAAGTCTAACATTGATATGCAGCACTGCTCTATGCAAGTATAATAATATTGTTTTCCAGGTACGTAGACCACTGATTCACTATCAGATCCACAGTCTGACACATGGATTAACATAATAGCTAGTTTAAATAAATATATAATTTCCCTCCATTGTACTTAAAGTTTAATTATATATGTAACAAAACGCATGTCCTACCATTACCATTCCTCTTTTCATCACGGATCACAAATATGTTTTATATACAGCTGATGATAGTAATTTAAAGAAGCTTATGTGTTCCTAACACTTACAGGGAATCTGATACGAAAAAAAAAAGGTTGCCCAGAGGGTATTACTATTGATTTTGTGACTTTGCCAGGCGAGAAGAATAAAAAATAATTTATGGTTTGTACAACCTGCAGTATTGTCGCTTTTATGTACATATAAAATTGACCAGAATTGATTGTCATACCATTTAAATTAATAGAACACCTTTGCGACAAGAGGCAGGTAATTTAATTTTCACCCAGAAGGTATATTATACGTGTGTATAGCGTGAATCTTCCACTAGATAGATAGATGCCAGAAGAACAAAATATCGAACCTTTTATTCGACTTAATTAACCTTAAAATTAAATAATGACAAGTACCAAATTGTTACAGTGTCATGGTGTAAGATCAACAAAGAGAATCAAAGTAAGGTCATTGAGTCAAATCTTGATTTCGCTATGGGCGAAGCATATCTAAACATACACAGGCTCATTTAATAAAGCAGTGCAAAGAACACTGGTGTGCAATAACCCATTGCAAATAGATTTTATTTGTGAGCAATTCAGTCAGCAAAAGGCCAATTGAGATAGATTTTATGGGTTACTGAGCTTTTCACATTGCTATTTTCCTTGTTAAAGGGGACGCCGATCAAAAATGATTGTTCAATTTTTGGTAGATGCTGGAAAGTTAAAGTGGTTGTAAACCCACACAATAAAAACCTGCAAGACAAAGACATAATGAGCTAGTATGCATATCATACTAGCTCATTTTGAATTACTTACCTTATATCAAAGCCCCTGCGCCGGTCCTTGTATCCCGGCTGGCAACATCATTCCCGGAGTTACTCTGGGTATCCTGGGCTCCGGCGCTGTGATTGGCCGGAGCCGCAACGACGTCACTCCCACGTATGCGTGTGGGAGCCGCCGGTAACAACACACTAACTGAAGCAACAGCACGTGCCATTGCGTCAGTGCGCATGTGCCGATGATGTTGACACATACAGATAGAGAGCATATCATCTAAACCGTGCAGGTTTAGGAGATATCTGGGGAAGTTACAGGTAAGCCTTATTATAGGTGACTTTGAAAGTGGCATGGTTGTTGGGGACAGATGAGCTGATCTGGGTATTTCCAAAACTGTTGATCTACTGCGCGCGGGAGCCGCCGGTAATGGCACACTAACTGAAGCAACAGCATGTGCCATTGCTTCAGTGCGCATGTGCTGATGACGCTGGCACATGCAGATAGAGATGATATCTCCTAAACCGTGCAGGTTTAGGAGATATCCAGGGTAGCTACAGGTATGCCTTATCTGTAGCAAAAAGTGTTTGGAAAGGGTTAACAACCACTTTAAAGCACCCAATGGCTTATTGTCTCACAAGGCTCTGGTGGTTCCAGTGTTTGCTTGTTGAAGTCTTTGTTTTATATTATGGAGAATATTATAAAGAATACATACAGTAAGTGGGAGCACACGATAGTTGGAGGAACCCCCATATCTCAAGATGTGTGGGAAAAGTGCTGGGCATTTTCTTTTCTTTAAATTTTTAGGAGATATACAAATCACTGGCCACTTTTTTAAGTACACCTTGCTAGTACTGGGTTGGACCCCCTTTTGCCTTCAGAACTGCCTTAATTCTTCATGGCATAGATTCAACAAGATGTTGTGAACATTCCTCAGAGATTTTGGTCCATAGTGACATGATAGCATCATGCAGATTTGTCGGCTACACATCCATGATGCAAATATCCCATTACACCACATCCCAAAGGTGCTTTATTGGATTGAGATCTGGTGACTGTGGAGGCCATAGGCATACAGTGAACACATCATCATGTTCAAGAAACCAGTTTGAGATGATTTGAGATTTGTGACATGATGCATTATCCTGCTGGAAGTAGCCATCAGAAGATGGGTACACTGTAATCATAAAGGGATGGACGTGTTCAGCAACAATACTCAGGTACCGTAGGCTGCAGCATTTTAACCAGTCAGTTATGTTAGTGTCCTCAGGGCCCACTAACAGGCCACTAACAGGCCAGGTTTTATGTATTACTTTGGGGAGATGCAGACTAGAATACTGCAATCGCTCAGTAGCAAATTATATCACCTGTGATGTATTTCAGTTATCTTGCAAACCTGGCCTATTAGTGGGCCCCGAGGATAGGGTTGATGACTACTGGTTTAAACAATGCTCAATTGGTTTTAAGGGGCCCAAAGTTTGCTAAGAAAATATTGCCCACACCTTTTTACCACCACCACCAGCCTGAACTGTTGATACAAGGCAGGATGGATCCATGCTTTCATGTTGTTTAAGCCAAATTCTGACCCTACCATCTAAATATCGCAGCTGAAATTGAGACTCATCAGACCAGGCAACGTGGAACCCAGTGTGGTCTTCTGTTTCTCTAGCCTATTTGCTTCGAGGTTCGTTGTGTTGTGCATTCAGTGATGGTATTCTGCATACCTTAGTTGTAACGAATATTTGAGTTACTGTTGCCTTTCTATCATCTCAAACCAGTTTACTCATTCTCTTCTGACCTCTGACATCAACAAAGCATTTTCGTCCACACAACTGCCGCTTCCTGAAAATGTTTAATTTTTTTTGGCCCACTCTTTGTAAACCCCTATGTGAAAATCCCAGTAGATCAGCAGTTTTGGAAATACCCAGATCAGCCCATCTGCCACCAACAACCATGCCACATTCAGAGTCACTTAAATCCCCTTTCTTCCCCATTCTGATGTCCGGTTTGAACTTTAGCAAGTCATCTTCACTACGTGTAGATGCCTTTCTGCCGTGTGATTGGCTGATTAGCAATTCATGTTATCAAGCAATTGAACAAGTGTACATAATAAAGTGGTCGGTGAGTGTGGGTAACATACATTGTAAAATGCTTAAAAATGAAGCAAAAAACAGTTTTTATGAAAAAGTTTACTGCTCCATCGCCTCACCATGTCTACAATAGGGATGTTTTATTACTGATCAAAATAAAGTCCTATAGACCTGTGTTGCAGGAGCGATGTTCCATTCAACTTTTTAGTGCATAGGCATGGCCAGGTAATCCCAAGGTTTTTAACAGCTGGGCTGCAGACAGACCACGTGACTGCAATCTGAGGTGATGGTTGAGAATGATCCATGCCAGGGAAAAGGGGGCAGCTGTGTGTATTGAGGATACTAGGGAGAAGTTCTGGGGGGAATTTTCAAAAAGAAAGATACATTTGTACGTTAAAGAGGCACAGTATAGTGCCATTTAGAATTTTTTTGGGACCTCTCCCTTGTTTTTTTTATGATCAACCTCACTTGAAGTATGAAAACTTTTACAAGTGCCTCTGTCACATACCTGCATGTCACCAATCTCACAGCCTAAGCAGAGAAACAGATGTCACAAATAGGTCAATAAACAGGTCAGGATGCCAGAAATACTGTTAATGGTGTTTCAACACTGCAGTCTGCAGAGCTCTTCTTTAAATTGCCAGCTCCATGCACATGAATCTGGCTATGCAGGCTGGCACTAGTGATTGGCTGAACTGCCCTGGGATTGGTTCAGCGGGAATTTGCTGAACCTCAAAGAAGTGCGGACGCTGAACCAAACCTCCACTGAAATCAATGGGAGATGAGTGTTTCCCATACAAAATGCCTATTTACTGGGCTTTTATGCAAGGGGGTGTCAAAAATAGCATGGATGGTGGATACTATCCTGTGGAACATGTAACAATGTTTTTTTTTTGTTTTTTTTTATAACATGTGGCTGGGAGCAGTGATTTTTTTAGCACTGACATTTGCAAAGGACAACATTTTAAATAAAGGTAAATGACATCTCTCTCTCTTGCTTCTTTTTTGAAAAGAAAAATGTCATAAAAGACACCAAATGTCCCCAAAATACATTGCAGACCGCCAAGGGATTCTTGCATTGTAAGTGAATGGGTCAGGTCATGTCAGTGGTTGGAAAGGACACATGCTGTCTGATTAGCAACCGCTGCCAATTTCATCCATGCCAAACACTCTAATGATTTGGTATTTGGATGAATATCCAAACAGCCAGTGTTCAGACTGAACTAATGCATGGATAAAAACACTAAGCTCATCCCTAGCTGACACGATCTAACTGAAATAATAATAAAAAAAAAAAAAAAAATGAGTGCAATAATACTCGATAATTTTAATAAAAGCTTTTTTTTTTCTAACCTGACTGTCCTTTCATTTTACTAAATGAAAGAGTAACAGTTATCAAATATGTACATATCAATATTGTTCCAATGATGATAAAACGATTAAACAATAATCTGATAATCTGATAATGCAATCACATCCACTCAATTACCAACCTGCTCATGTACATATACGTCGGCAGTTTAAAGATGGATATCTCGGTAACGGCTGCAGCTGCTGCCACAACCGAGGTATCCATCTTTAGAGCCGGTGTTCTGTTTATGATAATGGTGATCTCTGCTGTGGATTCATCGTGAGCTCATCGTTATCGGTGGCGGGAGAGGGCTCCCCACCTCCTGTCGCTTTCCCGCGCCCTCCGCCACTTACTGGAGCCATCGGTAGCGGCGGAGGGGATCGGGTCTTTCAGGCTGCGTACACACGCGGGGACTGTTCGCCCAACTTTGTCCGCTGAACAGTGTTTCGGCAAACAGTCCGCTCGTGTGTGGGCTTTCAGCGGACAGTTTCAGCGAACAGTCCGCTGAACAAGGTTTTTCGGAAATTCCGAAAAACTGTCCGCTGAAACAAAGTTTCAGCGAACAGTCCCCTCGTGTGTAGGCTTGTTCGTCAAACTAAGTTCCGCGCATGCTCAGAAAGGATTTACATGCCGAAAGTTATAATGCAGTGTATAGGACGTCGTATTTTTCGTCCCGTCGTACGTGCCGTTCACGTCATCGCGCACGGTTTCAGCAAACTGTTCGTCCGTCGTGTGTGGCCATGTCCGTCCATGCTAATTTTGAGCGGACTGTTTGCCGAAACTGTTTGACGGACAAAGTTGGGCGAACTGTCCCCGCGTGTGTACGCGGCCTAACATTGCTGGGTATGGAGATGATTGAGGGGAAGATGACCCCAGTGGCGTAACGTGGGTTGTCAGCACCCGGGCAAGGCAAGTAATTTGCGCCCCCTAACTTGCGGACTTTTAGCACTCCCCGAGTCCTGTCCCTTCCCTTCCTTCAATAGTACTAACCAACCTGATATGATGTTCTGTGACCAGTTTTGACAGATTTCACTGCTATCCTTCCTGTTGTATGCATTGCTGTATGCATTGATTGCACGGACATAGTCACTGCTCTTAATTTGACATATGTGCAAGTGTGGTTGTGGGCCTGAATGCAGACAGTGTACACCCACATGGATGTGTGCATGCATTCGTTACATCCCAATTTACATCAGTGGGACTAGCTGCTCTTGGATGCATGGAATGCCTATGCATCCCCTTGCAGATAAACATGGCCCTCACATGGGCATATGCTGTGGTGTAAATAAGGCCTTAAAGTGGATGTAAACCCTCACATATACCCAGTGAAGTGAACAGCCTCAAATGATACACAGGGATGAAACAAATCTCCCTACATAAATTTTGCATGTATATCTTCAGCTTTATATATTCTTTAGAAAGTTCAGATCGTGTTAGGAGATTTTCTCTTCCTGGTTAGCAATGCAGTGAAGCTCAGGCATACAACCAAGACAGCTGATTGGATGAAAGGCACACAGCCCCTCTCCTCAAAGGTAGAGACTTTCAGAGCTGTTCGTTGAATCGTTCAGCACTCTGCTAATCTATTTTTCTAGCATCCTCCCCAACACAAAACTCAGGCTGCTTTTATCTCAGTTGACAGAGAACTTGTCAGAAGTTTTCAGACTGATAACAGAAGAACGGAGCAGGAGAAAGCTATGGGACATAGGGCTTTAAAGAGGGATAAGAAAACAATGCAGATATATGTGCCCAGCTCAAATTTCATGAATTGGGTTTACATCCACTTTAATAGCTAAACTAAATCCAATATGGTGATAGGAACCTTTTGCTAGTGCTTCTTTCCTCTAATACATTTAATGATCTTTATGCTGACATATACTATACAGATATTGATTCAATCACCTAATGCAATAAATAACTTTAATGATCTGATCCAATACAGATGCTATTTTTTTTTAACCGTCTGTTTTTTTTTTACCATAAATTCTTGATATGGAAAGAATTAATCAATGCAGGTAAATTTACTATTTATTTTGCATAACACATCAGCATTATACTGAAGAAGGATAATGGTCTGTATTGTTATTGAAACGTGCACCCTATGCCTCCAGCTCAATGTGAACACATATTGAAAAAACTGTGCCGTGACCTACCATACATATTAAAAAGAGTGAATCGTTATTAACAAAAGAATGGTTAAAGGCCAAAACTCTAAACACCCTTTTACAATTAATTCCTGTAAGGCAGATGCTTTCTCGTAGCTACAAGATATCATTTAAAAACAGAACATGTGCTGCAGAGTAGATTTTTTCTCTTAATAAAACAGATCTACGCCCAAGTCTTGAGATACTTCATTCAAAAGCCTCAGCTTGGCAAAAGCAAGCCATTCAACTTCCATTGTTAAATTATAAAGAGCAAGCAGGTCACCGAGGTGACTTACAAAAAGGAAGAGAAACAGAAAACAAGAATAGCCAAGCTTCTCAAGTGAAATAAAGCAAATCTACCATCTTGCTTGCGGAAGAACGGCAAGACTTGAAAAGGAACTGAAATATAACAGTTTCCCCTACTTTAATTCGTTCAGTACAGAAAGTTTTGAAAGAGATAACAAAGCAAATTATTTTTTAGAAGTAGTATCCCTCCTGTGATTAAAGGGAGACTGTGGTGTATTTTACAGAAGACTCTGTTCATAGCTACCATTGTAACTTTTAGCTGAAAGTCATTTCTCATCTCAGTTTTATATTGTTAACTTCCTGGTACATAGTTTTGTGATTGAATTTGGAAATCATTTTTGGAGAGTGTCCCTCTAGTGCAGCCTTTTTCAACCTTTTTACCCCAGAGGAAACCTTGAAATATGTTTTAGGTACCTGGGAACCCTTTCTAAAATAATTTGTATCTACAGCTCACAGTGCTTTAGCATGGTTAGCAAATTGTAGATATAATCACAAAAAACACACTCTATAGAATCACAAAATTATAATAAAATTAATAAATAATAACCAAAAAAGAAAAGACATTGAAAATTGTAATGTCCTCTTACGTTGAAAGTCACCGGAATAGTACACTGTACAACGCTGGTGAGTGGAAGTTCATTCCTTACAATGCTGAGAAGAACCCCCTTACATTTATGGCCATTAGTACAGGGATACACACACTGACAGACAGTTGGAAGAAGAATGATCTTTACAAAAGTGGTTACATTTTGTTTTTAGCACATAACTATTGGGTAAGTGTGTAGATTTGCAAAGAGAAAAGGACTAGTGCATAGTCGCTGGGGGATTTTATCAAAACTGGAGCAGCCAGAATCTGAAGCAGTTGTGTATGACAACAATCAGCTCCTAACTTCAGCTTGTTCAGTTAAGCTTTGAAAATGAAAGACAGAAGTTGATTGGTTGCTCCATTTTTTCATAAATTCCCCCCACTATACTTCATATAGGTATAAGCAGAAAGCAGTTATGTCACAGGCATTACAAAAGTTATTACATGAGCATTATTACATGCATACACACCTATATGCAACAACTTAAATTAGGACCACACAAAAGTAATACTTTGGAGGTATTTCAATAGGCCAAATCATCTGTCTGTTTTTTTCTCAGGGACTATAGTAGGGGAAAAGCAGTCAGTATCCAGTAGCAACTGGATCTGAGCCCACGTTATGGAGATCTATGGCCTGATCATGAGGTATAGGAAGGAACTCAATTACTGGGATTGAGGTAACAAATGTACACTGGAATGGTGGAGTGGGTGCAGGCACAGTGCAGAGTTACAGTGTTTAGTGACATGGGCCAAGTCATTTTTCAGAGGAATTCGGTACTGGGTCAATGTGAAATCTGGAAATCTGGAAATCACTGTAGTAAGTCAGTCGCTCACTCTGTACTGTTGCAACTTATAGAACACCTTGTATTTATATCCATGTGGATCTTTCCAATAGATTGAGGTGGAGAGGAGGGAAAGTTATGTCATCCAATCAGAGAGCTCATTTTATTTATTAAATAAATACAAGGCATTCTATGAATGGTAAAAAAAAAAAAAAAGAAAAAACTGAATGATATAAACACACACCCTAAAGAGTTACTCTACAAATATTTATTCACTAAGAAAAAAAAACAAAATTACAAAAATATATATATATATATATATATATATATATATATATATATATATACACACACCAACATAAATATCCACACTCCCTGATAAAATACCAGACAAGGATCCCCAAAGGGTAAAACCTCCCATGGAAACAATTCCCCAAAAAATAGATCAATGATTCCAAAATTGTAAAAAGGGTGAATCATGCAGTGAGATCCCTCCCTCCCCCAATATAAACACCCCCAATAGGCACCTAAAAATACCCCAAGTGACCCGGGGCAAGGAACTAAACTGGATAATTCCTGAAAGGAACAGTGTGATTCTGTAACCACAGAACTATTTCACACTGTTTCACTTCTGGAATAATACAATGACAGCGACCTGAAATGGAAAAATGGATAACCTAACACAAAGCAAGAACCTGGAATATTGCAGATATTATTGTAATAATACTGACTAGTATAGTGATTTTCAGCTTCTCCAGTGGCCCATTGGATCTAAGTTATGTCCACTTACAGCATGCCAAGCTGGACCAATGTACATATGCAGAAATATCCATTCTGTCCCATTTTGAAAGCATAAGGTAGCAAACCTAGCATAGGTTGAAGCTGAGAATAATGAAGGAGATACATTTCTTCTACAGTCACCAAGAGGCAAACACTGTTATGTCTATCCAGTAGGGAAATATCAGTTTCGGATAGATTTTCCCTTTACAGTGACTTCATTTATAATGATATTCATATATCTTCTAATCTATAGATTCCCTTTATTGAAAATCCCAGAGTACATTATGATATTTTTGCTAGAAACCATTTCTTTAATATAATCCATGAAACACCTGGATCATGACCATTATTCACCTAGCCCTAATGGACATGAAATGTACAATAACAAATGTTTCAATGGTTTGCTATATTTCTCAGCTTTGGCTCTTATATGAACAGCCCAGGAATGCCATTTATCTAGATGTGTGTGATGAATGTAATTCTCTCTGTGGGTTGTTATTCTGCTTAAATGGACTTCTACACTCTCCTACCTTCCTCACCACTACCCTTGGGTGATAGTTGCTAGTTTGTTCCTGCCTGTATGTTTAAAGGGGCTTTCCATCTTTGGATGACATCAATTTATTGGCCTGCGCAATCTGTCATGCAGCTTTCATACAACACATTGCCTTTTCTTTCTAAATCCTAACTTTACTCTGTAGCTATATATTAATATCCTGAAACACAAACATTTATTTTCAGTGCCCTGGGATACATATGATGCAAGGCTAACCATTGGATTTCCTTAAATAATCCCACAGAGCTGAATTGTATCCTAAAATGATGTAAATAAATAATTCTGCCTGAATATAATAAATGTGTAACTAAAAGATAGAAAGAAGCTAGAGAGTAAGTCAATGCTTTCAGTAAAGGTTAAAGAGCAGCTCCAGGCTCCTTCAGAATAAATTAAAAGTCATCAGCTACAAATACTGTAGCTGCTGACTTTTAGGCTTCATGCACACAGGGCATTAGAAAAAACGAGCTGCAAAGCCACTAACAATGCCAGGTAAACGCGGCTGTAAAAATGTGCTTTTAGTAGCCTTTTGCCTTGGCGTTAATGCATATTTAGCCGCGCTAGCTTTTAGCATTGTTTCTCTGCCTCTATTCAAAATCAATGGCTCCCTATGAGAGCCCATTGATTGAATAGAAGTCACATCCAAGTCATGATCATGATGATCTAACTTGTGGTGCGACTTGTGCTCTGAGAATCTTGAAGGAGAACCCCTTGCCAAAATGAAAGAAAAAAACCTGCGTGAGGTTTCCCTCCCAAGACCACACCAGACCCTCTGGTCTGGTATGGATTTTAAGGGGAACCCCCATGTCCACAAAAACGGTGTGGGGTCCCCCCAAAATCCATACCAGCCGCTTATTCGAGCATGCAGTCTGGCAGGTCAGGAAAGGGGGTGAATGAGCCACCCCCCTCCTGGACCGAACCAGGCCACACTCCATCATCATGGGGGGATGGGTGCTTTGGGTTGGGGGGTCTGTAGCCCCCACTCCACCCCAAAGCACCCTATCCCTATGTTGATGGGGACAAGTGCCTCTTCCTGACCACCCTGGGTGGTGGTTGTCAGGATCTGTGGGCGGGGGGCTTATTGAAATCTAGAAGTTCCCTTTAACAAGGGGAGCCCCCAGATCCCGACCCCCCGCCCTATGTGAATGAGTATGGGGTACATTGTACCCCTACCTTTTCACCCACAAAGTGTCAAAGAAAAAAAACAGCACTCAGTCCAGCTCCAGCCTTTCTTCTCCCTCCAGTTTTCTCCCTGCTCTGGCGAGTTCTTCTGCCCTCCCTGGTTCTTCTCCCTCCTCCGGTGATGTCTTCTTCCTTCTGTGGTTCTTCTCCCTCCACTGTCTTCTTCTGCTGCCTTCTTCCTCTGGATCTTCTGCTGTCTCTGGTTCTTCTTCCTCTGATCTTCTCCCAATGCTAGTACCCACTGTTAAGTTAGGTCCAGTGTGTGCCATTACTTATGTAGCCAAGGGGTGTTGCCATCTGGTTATGTCATCCGGTGACCCCACCCCCTTGTGACATCACTGTCCGGGGCATGATGGGACAATGACATCATAAGGGGGCTGTGTCTCCAGATGATGTCACCATATTGTCATGCACATTTGCTATATAAGTAATGGCACACACCGGACCTAACTTAACAGTGGGAGTTAGCTTTGGGAGAAGATCGCAGGAAGAAGAGCCAGAGGAAGAAGACAGTGGAGGGAGAAGAACTGGAGAGGGGAGAAGACATCACCGGGGGAGGAAAAACAGGAGTGGGGAGAAGACATCACCAGAGGAGGGAGAAGAACCGGAGAGGGGAGAAGACATCGCTGGAGTGGAGAGAAGACCGGAGGGAGAAGAGACACTGGAGCTGGACTTTGACAAAAACCTGTGTACTGGTTTAATTTATTTGACACTTTTTGGGTAAATGAGTAGGGGTACAATGTACCCTATACTCATTCACATAGGGTGGGGAGGTCAGGATCTGGGGGCCCCCTTGTTTCCCCCCTTGAAATTTGGGGCCCCCCAGATTTTTATAAGCCCCCCACCCGCAGACCCCGACAACCACTGCGCAGGGTTGTCGGAAAATGATTTGGGGTGGAGGGGAGCTGCAGAGCCCTCCCTGCCCCAAAGCATCTACCCCCATGAGGAGGGCATGTGGCCTGGTATGGTCCAGGGGGAACTCGCTCAACCCCCCTCTTATGACCTGCTGGGCTTCATGCTCTGATAAAGGTCTGGTATGGATTTTGGGGGACCCCACACAGTTTTTTTGGTGTGGGGGGGTTAAAATCCATACCAGACCAAAGGGTCTGGTATGAACTTGGGGGAGCTCCATGCCGATTGCTTTAATTTCGGCGAGAGGTTCCCCTTCAAGATCCTTAGAGCACAAGTTGCACCACAAGTCCCATGGAAGGGATGGACTGCACCTAAATGAGGAGGGTGCAGATCAGCTGGGAATGAAGATGGCCAAAAAGTTAGAGGGGTTTTTAAACTAGGCGATGGGTGGAGGGTCCAGATGTAGTTATAGTCAGCACAGAACATATTCCAGAGGGTAGTATTGGGGGCATTAGTGGTAGGTTGACCAAAGCACATAAAGCCAAGGTAAGTATAGTAGCAAGTCCTAGTTGCAATCTCGGAACACCCAATAAGAAGATAATATGCGACCGGTCTAAACTACGTGGCATGTTCACCAATGCCAGGAGCCTGGTGGACAAGATGAATGAACTAGAGGTACTGTTGTACAAGGAGGATTTGGATTTTGTGGGAATTTCAGAGACCTGATTCAACAGCTCTCATCATTGGCTGGCAACCATTCAAGGGTATACCCTTTATCGCAAGGATAGAGAGGGTAAAAAAGGGGGAGAGGCATGCCTATATATCAAGAATAATGTTAAAGTGAATGTGAGAGATGACATCATTAAGGGAGCTAGGGAGGAGGTGGAATCCTTATGGGCAGAGCTTCAAAGGGATGAAGCTAAGGTGAACATAGTACTTGGAGTATGCTATAGGCCCCCTAACCTGAGGGAGGATGGGAAGACAGATCGCCTATCACAATTTGGATTAGCAGCAAGGATAGGAAGTGTTATCATAATGGGGGATAATAATTATCCAGACATAGACTGGGTGGAGGGAACCAGGCATTAATCTAATGCCACGTACACACGATCAGAATTCTGGGCAGAAAAAGACAGATGAGAGCTTTTCATCTGAAAATGTGACCGTGTGTATTCTCCATCGGAATTTAGCTGTCTGAATTTCCGCCAGCCAAAAATTGATAGCATGTTCTCAATTTTCCCGACGGAAAAACTTCCGATTGTGTGTATGCAATTCAGACATGCCAAAAATCATGCATGCTCAGATTCAACTACGAGACAGAAGCTATTGGATACTGGCTATTGAATTTCCCTTTTCTAGTCCCGTTGTATGTGTTGTACGTCACCGCGTAATAAACTATCAGAATTTGGTGTGACCGTGTGTAGGCAAGACAGCTTCAGCCAATTTCCGTCGGAAATTCCGTTGGGAAAACCATCAGAGCTTTTTCCAACGACAATTCCGATCGCGTGTGCACAGCATAAGGCTCGCCAGTTCCTAAATGTCTTGCAGGACAATTTTATGGGTCAGATGGTAGACGCACCAACGAGAAATAAAGCATTACTAGATCTACTGATTACCAACAATAGAGACCTGGTCATGGATGTGGAAATACGGGGAAATTTAGGTAACAGTGATCACAGGTCAATTGGCTTCAGTATAAATCACACAAATAGGAAACATAAGGGTACAAAGACACTGAATTTCAAAAGAGCCAACTTTCCTAAACTACAAACCTTGCTAGAAGGCATAAATTGGGATAAAATCTTAGGAACAAAGGACACGGAGGAAAGATGTGTTTGCTTTAAGAACACATTAAATAAGGGCATTGGCCAATGCATCCCATTGGGTAATACATTTAATAGAGCGAAACACAAGTCCTGGAGGGCTTAAAGACAATGTAAAAATTAATATAAAAGGAAAAGGCCTTCAAAAAATTCAAGGTTGAGGAATCATCATCAGCATTCAGACTTTATAAAGAATGCAACAAGAAATGTAAGGGTGCAAATAGGATGGCTAAGATAGAACATGAAAGACACATAGCGAAGGAGAGCTAAAATCCCAAGAAATTCTTTAAGTATGTAAACAGTAAAAAAGGGAGGAAAGACCATATTGGCCCCATAAAGAATGAGGAAGGACATCTGGTTACAAAAGAATGGGGAGATGGTGAAGGTATTGAATTTATTCTTCTCCTCAGTCTTCATGAGGGAATCAGTAACCAAAACTGCAGTGTTTATCCTCATGACACATCACAGGAAGCAACTCCATGGTTAACAGAGGACAGAATTAAAATTAGACTTGGGAAACTTAACATTAATAAATCACCACGACCAGATGGCTTGCACCCGAGGGTACTTAGGGAACTCAGTCAAGTAATTGCCAGACCCTTGTTCCTAATTTATACTTACAGTCTACTGAATGTAATGGTACCAGCTGATTGGAGAAAAGCCAATGTAGCAAAAATATTTAAAAAGGGCCCAAAATACATCCCTGGGAAGTTCAGACCAGTTAGCCTAATATCAATAGTATGTAAACTCTTGGAGGGGATGATAAGGGACTCAGGGCTGATCCCAGGCGGGTGAAGTGCACCCGGGCTCCAGAGA
The DNA here is from genome assembly GCF_037356315.1 of Lithobates pipiens. Classification (NCBI taxonomy): domain Eukaryota; kingdom Metazoa; phylum Chordata; class Amphibia; order Anura; family Ranidae; genus Lithobates; species Lithobates pipiens. The sequence goes on from NW_027507748.1 coordinate 78,871,001, forward strand.
GGTGGGGGCTCCCTCCTCCTCCTCTTGTTCATTTCCAGAGGCGGCTCTCTCTGCCGCTGCCACCTCTGTGTTTTCTGCTCAAGCCCCTCCCTAATGGAGGGTGGTTTGTCCTGGGGGGTCTGTATTAATGGAGGGGGAGGCCTGTCCTGGGGGGGTCTGTACTAGTGGAGGGGGGTGGTTTGTCCTGGCGGGTATGTAATAATGGAGGGGGGTGGTTGGTCCGTGGGGAGTCAGTACTAAAGGAGTGGGGTCTGTCCTTGGGGATTTGTACTAATGGAGGGGGGTCTTTCCTGGGGGGGTCTATACTGATGGAGGGGGTCTGTACTGAGGAAGGTCTGTACTGAGGGAGGGGTTTATACTTAGTACGGATTCTGCACTGACGGAGGGGGGTCTATACTTAGTGGAGGGGGGTCTGTACTGAAGGGCGACTATAGTTGGTGGAAGAGGGGTGACCCCAGCCCTAGTGACGCCAATGCAGCTGTGGGCTCTTCTCCCCCCCTCCTCTCCCTCTCCTCGCACTGCTGTATTAGTGAGCGGCGCTTGCCAGCACAGCTGCCCACTATTTTTCTTCTCCCGCCTTCATATCAGCCAGGGAAGAAATAGAACAGAAAAAGGAGCAGAGAAGAGGATTGTGGGACATATAGTCCCGAGGACTGGCAGCCCCACTGTAACACGAAAACTGCAGCCCACATAGCATGCTCAGATGAATGGGAGAGAGAGAGAGAGAGAGAGAGACAGGAGCCTGGGAAAGCTTTCAGGGAAGTACACCCAGGACTCCAGAGGGAGGGGGCAATTCTGAGAGAACACCATCAGAGAGAGAACCCCACTGCCCTGAGCCACCAGAGGGAAATCCACGCAGCCTAGTGCCATCCCTGGCTGAGAATTGAATGGAGTCATTGCCCATGTGGGGGTTCTAGAAATATTTCTTCATCCAGGCGTCTGTTACCCTAGGATGAAGAATCGCTCTGCCAAACCAATCTATTAACCTTCTATGAGGAGGTGAGTTGCCATCTAGATAAAGGAAGGCCCGTAGATGTGGTGTATGTGGATTTTGCAAAAGCATTTGACACAGTTCCCCATAAACGTTTACTGTACAAAATAAGGTCCGTTGGCATGGACCATAGGGTGAGTACATGGGTTGAAAACTGGCTACAAGGGCGAGTTTAGAGAGTTGTGATAAATAGTTCCCCAGGGGTCTGTTCTGGGACCAATCCTGTTTAATTTGTTCATAAACAACCTGGAGGATGGGATAAACAGTTCAAACTCTGTATTTGTGGATGATACTAAGCTAAGCAGGGCAATAACTTATCCTCAGGATGTGGAAACCTTGCAAGAAGATCTGAACAAATTATTAATTAATAGCCTCCCTAGCGGTAATCCCGAGTCTGGCTCGGGTTGGGAATTTACTAGCAGGAGCAGTAACCCTGAGCCAGACTCGGGATCGCATCGCTGGATGCAGGGAGGACACAGGGAGAGTTACTTGTCCCCTGGATCCAGCGATGTCCCCCGCGCTGTGTGATCGAGCTGTCCTCCGCTCGATTCACAGTGCCGAATGCCGCCGAGCTCCGTTCCCTGCAACGTTTTCGGCGCACGGGAGCGGAGAACGGCAGCAAATTCAAAAAAGTAAAAAGGCACAAAACACACACAGCACTGTAATCTTACAGATTACAGTGCTGTATTACAAAATTACACACCCCCTTTGTCCCTAGTGGTCTGTGCAGTGCCCTGCATGCACTTTTATATTATAAATACTGTTTTTTTCTGCCTGAAATTTGGAGATTGTCCATAGTAACCAAAAAGTGTCCCTTTTTCAGTGTTTTAGGATTTGATTACATTATTGAATATTTTTTTATTATTCTTTATTATATTATAAACTTTATCATACCCGGGATGTCTGCTAGACTCTGGTTTGAAGAGATTTAAGAGCGTTATTCCTAAGAATTACAGGACTACAAAATAAAACGCCAAATTTCCATGCAAAATAATTGTACCGCTTTCAGCACCTAATTCCAGACTGAATCAAAGCGCCAGGGAGGTTAATAACAGATTATTCGTATACGAAAATTTTTAATCAGTAACAGCCCTAGTTTGTTTGCCTTTGCGGTAATATTGTGTGACATAAAAAAAATGGAACTACTACTATTTTATTCTCTATTGTGTCTGCTTTCAGAAAATTTATAATATTTGGGGGTTTGGGTAATCTTCAGGCCTAAAATGTTTTTTTTTTAAACATGTGTGCAAAAAAATGCAAAAACAGCTCTGGGAGCAAAAAGGTTAATTTTTTATGAAGGGGGCATTGTACAAATCACTGAAATAATGTGTTGGATGTCTTTGATCTTCATTTTATGATAAATAGAATTGTCCCAGACTCTAAAACTATTTGGCATAGTGCTATTTTACCTTAATAATACCTGCTTTTTCAGCCACATTGAACACCTGTGGTAGTGATCTGCTCAGTCCTTTTTTTCTTTAAATTCCTTGCAATAAGAACATATATAACATTTTGTTATTAGCATTGTTTACCACTGTTGACTGTTATTACCACTGTTGATTAAAAAACACCTTTGTGTTTCACTGACCACAAATAAAATAAAAGAGCATCTGAGATTTGAAATGTATTACTAACCTGCAATAAACTTGAAAACTATGACCATGAAACCCACGTTGCTTAATATATGTGAAGTTTCTTTTGGATATTCAGCTGGCTGTTCCACTGTTATGAATAGAAGTGATGACTTACCTTCCAGCAAAGACTTTGCTTCAAAAGCACAAGTAATGACTTGGGAAAGTGTAATAGCATTACATAGCACGTAGCAGCAATTCATAATCAGGCTCTAGAGATGTAATTGCCTATGGCACAACCTACTCTAAACGAGGAAAACAGCATGTGATTTAATGTAAAAATTCTAGATAAAATCCTAGTAAAATGCATAAATTAAACATAGGAGTGATAGATGAATAAAACTATCTTTGTAAAATTAATATGTAGAGAGCTTTGAACCTGAGAATGTTCTCTTCTTTTTTGCAATATGTGGACCAAGTCCAGCCAAACAAATGCACAAAAAAAAAAGGCACATTTCAAAGAACTACTGTAAGGTAAAAGACATATACATTCGAGGTTTTACAGGATGAAAGATTTGGAAAGTTATAACACAAGTAAAGGAGGGTTCAACACTTTCCCACAGGGTGACCAGTAAGGATGAGCTCAGGCGTGTTCACATGCGCCACGTGCAGAGCCCGCCAGGAAGTCAGCGCAGCACTGCGCTAATCACAGACAGTGAGACATTGCCCCTATGCACGGCTGCAGAGATTGGGCAATGTCTCACTGCCTGTGATTAGCACAGCACCATCTTCCTGGCGGGCTCTGCACGTGGAGAATGCGAACATGCCTGAGCTCATTCCTAGTGACCAGACAGATAAGTCCAGAATGATGCATTCATTTCCTCACTTTCCAGGTGCACACAGATGCAGCGAATTCACCTTGTCCTTGATGATGCCCTGGGGGAGGGGCGAAACGCATCAACGCATTTCCGGTGTTGAGAACCAGTAACGCTGCTTCTGGTTGCCGTGGAACGCACGCTACACATGCAGACCTGTAAACACGCTGATGCCTGTATTCTATCTACTGTATGTCTCATGAGTGATTTATGATAACAGCGTGACTGTGTTTGTATTAGCGGACTTCATATGGTTATTTCTTTTTCTTTAAATCGGCATATGTATTCCCTTGGAATACTCTGAGAACTCTGTGGATGGAATCTTCTTTATATCACCTCTATTTTTTATCGATTAAAGCTATGTCTGACCCCTGGACTGAAAATTTGAGAGTCCAGCAACTTTGGTGAGTGGGGTTACCAGATGTGACCGTTGACTTAAGGGATCCTGTTTTTTATTGCATCCTGCTCAGAGCGTCCAGCACTATTATATTGAATGCTAATCAATATATATATATGATCACTGTTGTATAAGTTAAGCGCTTTATTTATTAGCACTTTATTCCGCTTGCGCAGTTTTTTACTTTGTTATTCAGTGAATTCACCTGTTTCCTATCAGTTAGGAAAGAATCCCGGCTCAGCACCTAGCAGTAGAACCACCATGCTAATGAAGTAACACTAGATAACCAATTTGATTATGTGGTTACATACGCCATACCCCCACCATTGGCTTCACATCCCACTGGCTCACCTCTGACATAATAGATGGTCTCTAATTCTTGGGCCATCCTATTGCTTTTCTATGGTGGTTAAAAAATGACTTGATAAAAAAATGACATGATCTATTAAGAACTATCAGATCTATTGGAAAAGTAAATCTAAACTCTAAGCGGACAACATTTTGTTTTCTTTTGCTGTTCATCTTCTCTAGCTTCTCTCATAAAATTCCTGAACATGAACTCGCTCTACTGTCAGATGCCCATCAACTTTTGAAAGGAGGAGATCCACCTGAACAACATGAAAAAAGATCAAAGTTCACTGGTGTGCAGCCCTTTTTTTTTTTTTAAGAAATTGACTAACAAGGCCAAACTTTGTAAAAATATTAAAACAAATGTCAAGGTAAAAAAAAATACCTTAAAAGTGGACAGTGTCAGCCAGTAGGACAGAAGTTGGTGTCAGTAATGCAGTAGGACAGTGGACATTGTCAGTAGAGCAGTGGATAGGGATGGCCGAACGGTTCGCTCGGCGGTCGTTTTGCGACGAATTTCGGCTGTTCGCCGTCTGCCTGATCGGCGGACTATTGCCGCCGTTCGCCCTGCGGACTTCCGTGTTTACTGTGTTAAAGAACTTTGACCTATGATGACACATCCATCATGGGGTACAGGACAGCCAATTGAGACATTACAGCACATGGACAGTTGGACATTCCCCCTAACTTATAAATAGACCCGATCCGGAGGCCATTTTACATTCTTTTGTATGTCACTATAGGGAGAGGTTGCTGTGTGGAGCAGGGAGAGACTTCAGTGACCCAAATCGCTAGCTACTAGGTCCACAAAAGTTCTTTTAAGGACTGGTATCATGGTATAGGTGTTAGGTGTAGTTCAGGATATAGGTTTGAGGCCCTGCTGTGCTAGTGATTGTTGCAGCAGCCTGTCTTTTGTCAGTGTAGAGAGAGGGACAGGACGCTGTGTGCAGCAGGGACAGTCAGTTTAATCATTAGCTGTTACTATTAGGTCCACAAAAGTCCTTTTCAGGACTGGTATGGTAAAGTAGTACAGGATATAGTTTTGAGTGCTATTCAAGTTATTGTTCCAGCAGCCTGTGTTTTGTCAGTTTAAATAGGGACAGGCAGGAAGCTGTGTGTGGCAGTGAGGGACAGTCAGTTTAATCAGTAGCTGTTACTATTAGGTCCACAAAGGTTCTTTCAGGACTGGTATGGTAATAGGCTTGTACACGTATAATATTCTTTCTTCCAAATATAGAAAGAATATTATACTTGACTGCTGCCCTTCTGCTGCAGTAGTCCTTTATGAGTATAGGGACTGAGGTACAGTCTGCTAATCATTCACAACCTACTAGTTCCACAAAGGTCCTTATAAGGACTGGTAAGGTATAGGGTACTACAGTACATAGGGTTGAGTTAGGTACAGTCTGCTATTCCTTAAGGACTGGTATAAGTCCACAATATATAGGGTTGAGGTGCACTACTGCTGACTGCTGCCCTTCTGCTGCAGTAGTCCTTTATCAGTATAGGGACTGAGGTACAGTCTGCTAATCATTCACAACCTACTAGTTCCACAAAGGTCTTTATAAGGACTGGTAAGGTATAGGGTACTACAGTACATAGGGTTGAGTGAGGTACAGTCTGCTATTCCTTAAGGACTAGTATAGGTCCACTACTGCTGACTGCTGCCCTTCTGCTGCAGCAGTCCTTTTCAGTATAGGGACTGAGGTACAGTCTGCTAATCATTCACAACCTACTAGTTCCACAAAGGTCCTTATAAGGACTGGTAAGGTATAGGGTACTACAGTACATAGGGTTGAGTGAAGTACAGTCTGCTATTCCTTAAGGACTGGTATAGGTCCACAATATATAGGGTTGAGGTGCACTACTGCTGACTGCTGCCCTATACTGCAGCAGTCCTTTATCAGTATAGGGACTGAGGTACAGTCTGCTAATCATTCACAACCTACTAGTTCCACAAAGGTCCTTATAAGGACTGGTAAGGTATAGGGTACTACAGTACATAGGGTTGAGTGAGGTACAGTCTGCTATTCCTTAAGGACTGGTATAGGTCCACAATATATAGGGTTGAGTTGCACTACTGCTGACTGCTGCCCTTCTGCTGCAGCAGTCCTTTATCAGTATAGGAACTGAGGTACAGTCTGCTAATCATTCACAACCTACTAGTTCCACAAAGGTCCTTATAAGGACTGGTAAGGTATAGGGTACTACAGTACACAGGGTTGAGTGAGGTACAGTCTGCTATTCCTTAAGGACTGGTATAGGTCCACAATATATAGGGTTGAGGTTCACTACTGCTGACTGCTGCCCTATTCTGCAGCAGTCCTTTATCAGTATAGGGACTGAGAGTTTTGTCACAGGGTCATTTAAAAAATGACAGGCAGAGGAAGAGGCAGGCCCTTCTGCAAGGGTGGTAGGGGTAGGGCAGGAGCAACAGGCTTGAGCCAAAGTGGGAAGTTGCAGAAGGTGCATTCAATTACTTTAAAGAACGCACCAGACTTGGTTGAGTGGCTCACTCAGCCTTACTCTTCTGCACCCTCCTCATCCTCTCGATCTGCACCCTCCTCTTCACTCTCTGCTATGTGCACCCCCAAAGACACTACCACCAACAACACCACCACCACCACATACCTTCCGCTTGACAGGAATTATTTTCCGATCCATATCAAGACATTTCTGATGCGCAGCCACTCTTGGCATTGGATCAGGAAGAGGAGGTAGCACGAACCGCCACTCAGCAGTCTGACGACAGTACCCAGATCAGCCCAAGGAGGAGGTTGGTCCCCGGTATTGCTGCCTACTCCGAGATCTCTACTTATAGCGGTGGGGAAGGTGACGTTGATGATGACGTGTCTAGTGATGTCACGTGGGTGCCCACAAGAGAGGAAGAGGAGGGGAGTTCAGAGGGAGATATAGACCAGCAGATAGGGAGGAGAAGCAGGAATAACTTACATTGCACAGGAGGGACAAAGCAGACTGCTAATGTATCAGAAGCGAGTCATCGACCATGTACGGTCACATCTGGCGCTCCCAGGATGCCGACACATGGCTCCGCAGTGTGGGCTTTTTTCAACGTGTCCGCTGCTGACAATAGCGTTGCCATCTGCAATCTTTGCAGTCAACGCATTAGTCGCGGTAAGCCCAACACTCACCTAGGGACGACCACCTTAAGAAGGCACATAAGCAGCCATCACCGAGCCCAGTGGGAGCAACGGAACACACAAAGCCACACTGCAGGCTCTCACCATCCAGCCTCGTCTTCTACTTCTCCTTCTCCTCTCTCCTCACAATTGTCCTCCACTCCACCTTCCATCACGCCAAGCTCACGTTTTTCTGCAAAAAGGCAGGCTTCCGTGGGCCTAATGTTCGAGCGTAAAAAAATGATGACGACGGGTAACCCTCTTGCCCAACGGTTGACGGCTGGCTTGTCAGAACTGATAGCCCGCCAACTACTGCCATATAAACTGGTGGACTCGGAGGCCTTTTGAAAATTTGTGGCCATTGGAACACCACAATGGAAGGTCCCAGGAAGGAAGTATTTCTCAGAGAAGGGCATCCCAGAGCTATATGGCCATGTTCAGCGGCAAGTGAATGTATCTCTGGCACACAGTGTTGGTGCCAAGATACCTCTGACCACAGACACGTGGTCTAGCAAACACGGGCAGGGAGGTATATCACTTTTACTGCCCACTGGGTGCACCTTCTGACGGCCGTCAAGCATGTAACCCGTGGCACCCGTGTAGATTTGGTTTTACCGCCACGGATTGCATGCAGGCCTGGCTCTTCTTCTCCTCCTCCTCCTCCTACTCCATCCTCCTCCCTCTCCTCCTCGGCTGACTCCTCCTTTTCCGCTGCTAGCGTCTCTTCCGCTGCACCACCCAAGCTCCCCAGAACCTATCCGACATGCCAGGTGAGACGTTGCCATGCCGTGCTGCGTCTGTTGTGCATGGAAGCCAAGAGCCACACTGGCCCGGCACTCCTTTCAGCTTTGCGTTCACAGGCAGATCAGTGGCTAACACCGCTCAATTTGACAGTTGGTAAAGTGGTGTGTGACAACGGTGCCAATCTGCTTAGCGCATTGAAACAGGGCAAAATGACGCACCTGCCATGCATGGCACACGTCTTAAACTTGGTCATGCAGCGATTCGTTGTCAAATGCCCTGGGGTCCAGGACATCTTGCGGCAGGCAAGGAAAATCTCGGCCCATTTCAGAAGATCTTACACGGCCATGGCTCGCTTGCTGACATTCAGCGGCGACACAATCTGCCAGTCAGACGTTATATTTGCGATTGCCCGACGTGATGGAACTCAACCTTCTATATGCTTGATAGGCTGCTCCAGCAGAAACGTGCAGTTAACGTCTACCTGTATGAACTCTGCGGCAGAACAGGTTCTGGGGAGCTGGTTTTTTTTTCACCTCGCCAGTGGCTGCTCATGTGCGACGCATGCAGACTTCTGCGGCCATTTGAGGAGATCACCAAACTGGTCAGTCGCAGCCATGGCGCCATCAGTGACATGGTACCTTATGCCTTCTTTGCATTGCGTCGTGTCATTGATCAAGCTGTGGTGGAGCAGGAGCGGGAAGATGAGGAAGTCACAATGCTGGATGAATTTCCAGGGGGGGCTACTCTATCTGAGACAAGTGAACAACAGGAGTCTGAAGAAGAGTCAGAGGAGGATGGTGCCGGGGCGGATGAGGAGGAGCAAGAAGAGCATGCTTTAAACCTTTCTGGGATCTCTGTTGTTGTACATGGATGGGGAGAGGAGAATGAAGAGGACGACATTATCCTGGATGATGAGCAGGAGCCAGGCCACCACACCGCTTCCAGTTTAGTGCAAATGGGGGCCTTCATGCTCCAGTGTTTTAATAGGGACCCCCGTATAAAAAGCATAAGGGTCAAGGACCAGTACTGGGTGGCAACGTACTTAGACCCCCAGTACAAACACAAAATGGCGGAAATGTTACCGCCATCACAGAGGGCTGTCAGAATGGAGCACTTCCAGGCCTTGCTTCAAGAAATGCTGCATTCTGCTTTTGCGTGCGCTGGCAGAGGAGCAATTCCCACTCCCAGAGAAGGAGTTGCGGGTACCAATCCAACAGAGCCCGCAAGATGTGTTGGTGACTTCGGATATGAGGTCATTCTTTCAGCCGACCCATCGACAGGTGTCATCCGGATCCAGCATCAGACAATGCCTAGACCGTCAGGTGTCCGACTACATCAGGTTAACGGCCGATGTGGACGCTCTGAGGAGTGATGAACCCCTGGACTACTGGGTGGGCAGGCTTGACCTCTGGCCAGAGCTTGCCCAATTTGCAATCGAACTGTTGGCTTGCCCCTCGTCCAGTGTCCTGTCCGAAAGGACGTTCAGCGCAGCAGGGGGGGGGGATCGTGACCGATAAGCGTACTCGCCTAGCTCACGACAGTGTTAACTACCTCACATTTCTAAAAATGAATGAGGCATGGATCTCGGAGGAATTCAACACATGTGACCAGTAGACCATGTATATGTCTATAAACGATTTTTGGCCCACTTCCTTGTCCAAATAAAGCACACAGTACTATATGCCTGTACCCTCCTGTTTGAAGAGGTTGAGCGGTGTCATATTTCTGCTGGGGCTGCTTATTATGAGGGGCTCCCACCATCCCTGTGCTGTGCTGACTTCCTCCTGGGGCTGCTTATTATGGGGGGCTCCCACCATCCCTGTGCTGTGCTGACTTCCTCCTGGGGCTGCTTATTATGAGGGGCTCCCACCATCCCTGTGCTCTGCTGACATCCTCCTGGGGCTGCTTATTATGAGGGGCTCCCACCACCCCTGTGCTGTGCTGACTTCCTCCTGGGGCTGTACCTCTGCTGTGCATATTATGAGGGGCTCCCACCATCCCTGTGCTATGCTCATTATGAGGGGCTCCCACCATCCCTGTGCTATGCTGACTTCCTCCTGGGGCTGCTTATTATGAGGGGCTCCCACCATCCCTGTGCTATGCTGACATCCTCCTGGGGCTGCTTATTATGAGGGGCTCCCACCATCCCTGTGCTGTGCTGACTTCCTCCTGGGGCTGTACCTCTGCTGTGCATATTATGAGGGGCTCCCACCATCCCTGTGCTATGCTCATTATGAGGGGCTCCCACCATCCCTGTGCTGTGCTGACTTCCTTCTGGGGCTGCTTATTATGAGGGGCTCCCACCATCCCTGTGCTATGCTGACATCCTCCTGAGGCTGCTTATTATGAGGGGCTCCCACCATCCCTGTGCTGTGCTGACTTCCTCCTGGGGCTGTCCCTCTGCTGTGCATATTATGAGGGGCTCCCACCATCCCTGTGCTATGCTCATTATGAGGGGCTCCCACCATCCCTGTGCTATGCTGACTTACTCCTGTGGCTGCTTGCGGTGCTGGTGTCAGTGCTGTATATCACAGTGCTGGTCTCAGTGCTTTATGTCACGTTGCTGATGTCAGTGCTCTCTATAACGGTGCTGGTGTCAGATCACTCTATCACGGTGCAGGTGTCAGTGCTTTATGTCATGCTGCTGATGTCAGTGCTCTCTATCACGGTGCTGGTGTCAGATCACTCTATCACGGTGCAGGTGTCATTGCTGTATGTCACGCTGCTGATGTCAGTGCTCTCTATCACGGTGCTGGTGTCAGATGACTCTATCACGGTGCAGGTATCATTGCTGTATGTCACGCTGCTGGTGATCATCTCCTGCACCCTCTTCTTTGCCTACCCTGACCTTCCCTCTCCTCCATTGCCTTCATGCGCTCCACAGTCCTGAATTGTCACAATAATTTCACATATAAAAAAAGAATGCTTGTAGTTGTCGATCCCAGATTCACCTCATACATGTGTTATGTCATTGGCCATGTGGTGGGACTATGTTTGCACAGCTAGTAATTATTTTGTGGCTGCAAATTTGACCTGTAGGTTTGCAAAGTTCGCCTCCCATTGAAGTCAATGGGGCCCGCTGCGAACGTTATGGTTCGCAAACTATCGGGCGCGTTCGCGGTCCGCGTTCGCGAAACGTCCCGTCGGAAGTTTGTCCATCACTAGCAGTGGACAGTGTCAGTAGAGTAGTGGACAGTGTCAGTAGAGCGGAGGGACAGTGTTAGTAGGGCAGAGGTTGGATTCAATAGAGCAGTGGGCCGTGTCAATAAGGCAGAGGCTGGTGTAAACGGGCAGTGGATGGTGTAAGTTTTTTTTTTATTATTATTATTTTTGTATTATTATTTATTACAATGTTATTTTTTAATTATTTTTTCCAATTTTATTTTTTAATTATTTTTTAAAAATTTTTACCAGCCCTGTTTTCGTGAAATATCAGGAGTCTAAACAGATTCCTGACATCTCACTTTTGAGAAAAAGAAAGGAGGTTCAGGACTGGGTTCCCAATGTCCATCTCTGCAGCCTTAGCTGCTAGATCTCCTTGTATTCTTTAATTGCAGTAGATTTAAATAGTTTGAAAAAAACGTTTACATTAATTTTGAAATATTAAAGCTGATATTAGATTTACGGTAATACAACAACTTTATTAAGAACCCCGCTAGTAGCGAATACTCATCTTCCATTGAATTATCACTGCTCCATAAATTTGCCACGGCCAAGTTAAATATATATAGTGCTCACCAGTATGGGGCTTCATTCCACAAAACAGTACAAATGCTTAGCGATTGACTGCTCAGGCACCCATTACTGTGGCATTAGGATGGGTAGTCCTCAATCCTGTTCAGGTACCAGGGAGTTTATATACTAAAGGCAAATAGGCTGTTCATGGAAAAGAAGAAAGGTGGCGACACATCCAGGAGATAAAACCAGTAACTTTATTGAAGATTCATAAACAATTTAAACATGATAGACATATGGTCCATGGGTGCTCAGTAGATGCATTTTACACTGTGAAACGCATCTACTGAGAACCCATGGAACATATGTGTGTAATGTTTCATATTTTTATGGATCTTTAACAAAGTTACTGGTTTTATCACCTGGATGTGCCGCCACTAGAGATGAGCTTCGAGTTTGAGTCAAACACAAGTTAGACTCGAACAACGGGTGTTCACCTGTTCCCTGAACAGCAAATTTTATGGGCTTTTTCAGCAAATTTGAGCTCCTCATAATGCACTGCAAGACCGCAGTTCATTGCTGTATGATGATTGGCCAAAGTATACACCTGACCTGCATGCTGTGGAAAATCACAGCACGCTCCTCAGTGAGAGCCATAATTGGCCAAAGGCAGGGTGCCTTTGGCCAATCATGGCTCAGGGGGACTAAGTCCATGCCCCACACTATATAAGGCTGCTTACACAGCGCCCGTATAGTGTGTTATAGTGGGCGGAGATGGAGAGATTGAGCTAGATTAGGCAAGCAGGTTAGTGGCAGTGTTTTTGATATATATATATATATATATATACAGTGCATTTAGCGGTACTGTTTCTAATGCAGTGCAGGTGGTGTACACAGTATATCATACACCCAACAAGAGTAACTGTGAGGGGTTATCATGTTCTGGCACCACAAACACCTGAGGCCCAATGTTTCTGCCCCTGTTTAACAGGGGCATGTAATTACAATTTAAAAAAATAATATTTATAGCAGGGACCGTTCCTGCACCCAACAAGAGTAACTGTGAGGTGTTACAGTGTTCTACTACCACCAACCCCTAAGGCCCAATTTTTAAGCAGAGTGTATAGTGCAGTCCATATAGTATATATACTGCAGTTCAGAGTATATAGTTCACTCAGTGTAGTATATATAATACCGTGCAGAGTATATAATACAGTGTACAATATATAATATAGTGTATTGAAGTGGTTAAGGGAAGCCCTATGACAGAAATAAAGAAAAAACTGCTTGGGTTCCTCCTGTCCATACCAGGCCTTTTGGCGTGGAGTTCACCTTAATATTAATATCCATACCAGACCCAAAGGTTTTTTTAAATGATTTTTTTATGTATATTGCCAGGATCTGGCAATTTTTTCCTTTAGAAATGTCATTTTGCTGCAGTACTTTTCTAAACATAGGAAAAATGTGCTACTTTACAGGCAGAGTAAAGGGGACCCCCCAGGCACAATATTTAAAGGAATATTTCATTTGTATTGTTTCACTTTAAGCATTATTAAAATCACTGCTCCTGAAAAAAACTGAAATTTTTAAAAACTTTTTTTTCATAGATACGTGTCCCCTGGGGCAGTATCCGGGTCCCAAAACTTTTTATGGCAATAACTTGCATATAAGCCTTTAAAATTATTTTTCACATTCACGTCCCGTAGACTTAAACGGTGTTCACATGTTTGCACAATTTTTTTGTCTGTTTGCAAGTTCTGGTGCAAACCGAACTGGGGGGTGTTCGGCTCATCCCTAGCCGCCACCTTTTTTCTTTTCCATGGACTGTTGTGGCTGCGGACCAGGCAGGCACCTGGGTCTTCACAACGGTGCATGAGATCTCACAGGCTGCTTAGAGCAGTGTGAGCCCAGCTCTCTTTTCCAAATTGGCTGTTTAATTTGCAAGGGAATTTGCCTTAGCTTAGTAAATATGGAGCAGTTCTGCTGACTTCTTGCAGCCAATCAAGTGCAAGCAAAAATATTTTTATTTTCCTTGCATGTGATTGGGTAGTCTTTGCAAAGTAAGTTTTCACCACATTTACAGTATTAAGCTAAGAGATACTTATCTTGCATATTAAGCACCCTATTTGCCCTTAGTAAACCATCCCTTGAGTCTCACCCGAGCGTTTACACAGAGATGCCCCCCCTTTACTCTAGGTAAATAAATGCAGTGGTGGTGGAGCAAAGGGAAGGTAGGTATATGCAGTTGGGTGGAGTTGGACATGAAGTGAACCTATTTCTTTATGATGAATGCTTAAAGTACATGTTCCCTTTAATGGTGAAGTTTATTAGAAATCCATCTCACAGGCTTATCTCTTTCTGCTTAGTAGTGACAGCAGGTGGTAACATCTGTACATGCAGTTATCCTCATCACCGCCACTTCAAGACTGATTTCAACCTTAGCTGGCATGTCTAAAGCCCAAATTTATGTAATTATACTGACGCAATTGAAAAAAGTTATTTCATTACTTTTAAAGGAATATATATGTATTAGAGGAGGCTTTACCATCTAAGCATCCTCTTCATCTTTCGTGTAATATTCTAAGAGTAAAAATCACATATACTCTATAGCTCTTTTGTGCCTTCATTTTTGAAGAATAAATGAATTCTAATACATTTCGTCACTTGGTTCATATTTTTCTGGGTTTTAAGTGATTCACAGTTCATTTGACACATCCTTTAGGACAGGGGTATTGAATTAAAATTGAGGAAGGTCTGATCAGTAAAAATTTCTTCCAGCAAAGGTCCAAATCCCATGTTTATTCAGAATGGCACATCTTTGCTAGTGCTAAACTGCACCATGCGGCTTGGTATGGCAATTTAAAAAGGTCAGGGACTTTTCTCTGCAAATAAGGCAGCCCACCAATATGAACAAGCTGCTTACACATAGAATGCCGGGCACAATGATGCCCTCCTTTATATCACAGTCCACCACTTCATATCAGTCCCTTTTCACAGCAGTGTCCTCAACCGCCCTACACATCATCCCCTTTCACACTACAGTCCTTGGCCCCCCTTTATATCATCTGTCTCCTTCACATTGCAGTCCTCAGCCCCCCTTTATATTCCTGTCCTCTCCTCCCTTTTATATTATCCCACCTCCTCCTTCATTGAAGTCTTTGCCCCTCTTCACATCATCCCCCATGGTATCCCCCCCCCCGTCATTCAAAGCAGTGACATAGCCCACTTTCCTGTCCTACCCAGTGCTGGGACAAGGCCATTTTATGCCCAGGGCGAAGATGGCAAATTGTGCACCCCCCCCCCCCCCCGTTCTTAAAAAAGAATCAATGTCGTTAAAACAATACAAATTCAATTATTGTTAATGCGATAGAAACAGAGTTCACTCACACATTTTAATTATACAGTATGTATTTTTATTGGGGGCACTTGAAATAATAATGCAAACATTTTCGCTCTTTTTTTGTTTATAGCGTAAAAAATAAAAACCGCAGAGGTGATCAAATACCACCAAAAGGAAGCTCTATTTGTGGGAAAAAGGGATATAAATTTTATTTGGGTACAACGTCGCACGACCGCGCAATTGTCAGTTAAAGCAGCGTGGTATCACAAAAAATGGCCTGATCATTAAAGGGGTAAAACCTTCTGGAGCTGAAGTGGTTAACACATACAAAGAAAAACCCTCTCTTACTAATAATAACTGGTGTGATTTGGGAAACCCAGCGATTCCTGTGCGGGTTCCTGCATTGCACCTCAATTGCCAGCAGTTCACACTGACAACTGGGAACTGCTGCGGGTGTCAATATGAAGTTAAGGACACCCTCAGATTGGTTTGCATATCACAGTGTGTACTGTGAAATGGTACAGGAATCGGATGGCATGGGTCTGAACACCTATGCCATCTGATTCCATTGCGACCCAAAAAAAAGAGTCCTGCACAATTTTGGTTCAAATGTGATGCAAATTTGCATCACAAAGACATTGCATGTGATCTGCACAGCAATGCAGTGCAAATCACATGTGATGTCTATTATCGCAATAGTGTGAACCCGGCCTAAAACAGGTAGAGAAGAGGCAACATAATGTCTCCTAAGCACCTGCAATAAGGCATATTACACTTTACTTATAGAACCCCCACCCCTTAGAAGAGTCCTGTGAATTTGTGTGTTTGGGAAAAGGGGAACTAAGTCTGATTAGTAAACTATAAGCCCTTTTACTGCCACCCTCTTCCTGAGAATGCTAGTCAGTCTAGTATGTCAGGAAAGTCTGCAAATTCACATGCCCCAATCTGTATACCTCCACTGAATCAGAACAATGCAGTCAGCATAAAAACCAAGCAACTAGCATTTTCAGATAAAAAAATAGCAAAAAGTCCGATAGAGCCCACACACGATCATATTTTCCGACAATATAATCTGATCAGACCTTTTCCATCGGAATTTCCGACGGTGTGTACAGGGCATAACACATAACTGTCAGACCCCCCTCCATGCATTTCAACCCTTCCCCCCTCCTTTCCACAATGCATGCTATCAGTCTTTTTGAAGCAAGTACTCTTCTGCTGCAATATCATCACCCACCTAATATTCAGCTGTAGGACTTTTCTCCCTCCCTTCAGTAACAACAATAGAGGGCAGTGGCTCAGCTCAGGTCCTCCGTGCTGCTATCCATTTCTAGGAATGCTGCCATTTGGTGTCCCTCCATTGGACACACATAGGCTTACTGTAGAGGTGAGCAGGAGCACGCAGAGAGGGGGTGGGGGCAGTGATTGCACACACATAAGTTTTGTTTTTGCCTCTTGTCATTAGCAAAAAGCTTAATTTCTTTGCTCTGTGGAAACAAACTGAAGGGCGCTTTACCCTCACTACAGAGAAGGAGAGGTTCTCCGTGGCTGTCCCCCTCTCTTCCACCCACAGGTTGCTATTGGAGGGAAGAGAGAGCAGCCTCCTCCCTTTAGCAGCTATCGAGATTCCTGCTCTGCATAGTAGTAATGACACCCCCATCACTTCTGTAAGGGAGGGAACTTCAGATCAGCGCAGCTCCAGTGCACCCCTTCCCTCTTAATGTAATACTCCGCCCAGGGAACCATTCCCTTCTGCCCACCCCTTGTACCGGCCCTGGTCCTACCTTACACAGGGTCAAGGGCAGGAGAAACAGAAGTTCTAGAACAGACATCAGGAAACAGAACAGTTCTGAATGGAAGACATTGCACACATTTTCCTGTTACCAGCTTGTGATTGGTTGCTAGGATTGTCCTGAATCCTAGCAATTAGTTAACTGGGGCAGCTTCTGTCCTCTGTGCAGCACTGTGCTGCCTCCTAATGTCAGCTATTCTAAAATAATAGCGCTAACAGTGGCTGAGAGAACAACTGGCTTCTAAATGGCGTGACCGGATTGGGCAGTGAGTTGGTCCGGATCCGGACCGTGGTCCAACATTTAGTGATGCCTGCTTTAGGAGATATGGTGGGATTGCTATTCCAGAGCATGATAAGGCAAAATTCCCCACTGTATGCCCGCTGATTTGTAGTGGTGTGCAGGCGGTGTATGGTAAAAAAAAAAGGTAGTGCAAGCTGTATTTTTTTCAGTGCAGTGTGAGAAAATCCACCAGCTCACACTGCACGACAGTCAATTGAACTTTATGAAAAGTCTGTGTGACGTTGCAATAAAGTTCATAATAAAAAGTGAACAGTGCAATGTGCTGAGATCAGAGCATCAGCACTACAGTGGTCCTGCTTGACCACACCGCACACCAGCTGCTGCATTGCAATTCACTGGCTGTTAGAAGACTATATAATTGATATACCAAAGGGAAATTTTGGAAGGGTGGTTAAAGTAGAACTATAGGCAAAACCTTTTTTTTCATTTCATTTTCACCCCTATGCGATTTTTTTGATATCTCTGTCCCATTGTGGAGATTTCTATTCACTTCCTGTCCCATACTCCAAACAGGAAGTGAGAGGAAATCCCAGCAACTTTATTTTCTTTCTTGGAGTCCCCCAGGTCACCAGAACTAATGTCCCCATTGGAAGATTACTTTTCTGGGGTCAACCCAAAATTTGGTATTTTCTTTACTTCCTCTTTCAATGATAATGGTTAACAGGAAAAATTGAAAGGGTGACTCTTCTTAATGGGGGCACAGACAGCAATTAAAAATGACAAGTGTTCAAATCCTTCTCCACTCTATCCATATAAGTTATACTGTATTTTAACTTTACAAATGAATGTAGGTAAATCAGACTGAAAAAAAACATTAAAAAAAAACAGAATTTTTGCTTGCACATGATTGCACAATGCAAGTAATCAGAGGTTAATATCATTTACTAAACTTTGGGGAAAATCCCCTTGCAAATGCCAATTTCATATGCAAAGTGAACAGTCTATTTACCTTTAGTGAATCAACTCCTTTCACCTCATTGTTTGAAGGACTTGTATGATTTTGGCATCAGATGCAGCCAGAGTTTGGTTATTCTGACAGCTGCCCTGCAGAGGGATTTGTCCATCTGTGCTCTTTATGGATGGGGGAATCTTTTTAAAAGGGAGAAAGGCTGGTGCCATGAAACTCAGCTAAAACATTGTTTTATTATTGCATGTGAACAACAGTCAAAAAAGCCAATGTGTTTCAGCCATCAGGCCTTGATCATAGCTAGCCATGAATAAGGCCTAAAAGCCAAAACGCGTTGGCTTTTTTGACTGTTGTCCACATGCAATAATAACACAAATGTTTTAGCTAACTTTTATGGCACCAGCCTTTCTCCCTTTTTTTGCATGGATTACATGGAGGTTTGCAGAGACTTCCCTGGCTGAGGGATGTGTCCTGGAGGTTCACCAGGCATTACACAGGAGGTAGTAGCTCAGATGCACCTGTTCTAGGGGTGTCTACACAGTACAATACCCCTGTATAGTATGTTTTAAGTCTGTGAGAGTGAGGAAAAAGGTATAGCTGCTTGTTAATTTACCCTTAGACAAATCTAGAATGTAACCCTTGCAGTGCTGAGGGGTCCACTTGCATGGGAATTTTTTTCACTAAACCCGGTTCACCTTTAAACTGATCTGTAGCTAAAAATATGTGTGCTCCAGGGCTGTTGCTGTTTAATATGACTGTATTGCAATAATTTCCCTTTGAGCTTATTAAAGTGTTCTGAATCTGAATTTTATACTAAAATACTACAAGGTATGTCTAAAATGTTTGGTGAATGGTCCGATATTTCAACGACTCATGGTCCAGGTGTGCATGCATGCACATGGCTATCGCGAGATGTGTTGAGAAGCACCACCTAGTGTGGAGTACATGTGACCATCAGGGTAAACCCGCTGCGGGCAGTCAAATGTAGTCAGTGTAAGAAGTAGGGTCACAGTACAATGGAGTAACAAGGGAACATCAAGTTCTACCATAAATTAGGGAAAATGACAGCAGAGACCTATGAAATATTGGTGCAAGTGTATGGGACAGAAGTCGTGAGCAGAAAATGTGTTCCACTGGTTCAAATTCTTTAGTGATGGGAAGGAAACGACTGAAGATGCACCACATTCGTGCCAGCCATCAACAAGCAGAAGCCCAGACATAATCAAGCCAGTGCGACCAAGGCTGGCACAAGATTGGCGACTGACTCTATGATCAATGATGAAGGAATTGGGCATTAGCAAGGACACACTGCACATCATCATCCGCAAAGGTTTGGGTAAGTGGAAGATCTGTTCCTTGTTTGTGCTGCACAAGCCGATAGATGAACAGAAAGCAAAACGGATGGAGACCTCTGGAAATTTGATTACCATGTGTGGCCAGGATCCATTCTTTCTGCAAACCATCATCACATTGGCTTAGACCTGGTGCTACCAGTTCAATCCGGAATCCAAGCGGTATCGATGAAATGGCATTCACCATCTTCCCTGCGACCCAAAAAGAGTCATCTGCAAACGTCCAAGGTCAAAAAAAATTTACAAAGACACTACACTTCACTTCACTTCAATTCAAAACAATTTTAATCGCCTTCTTCAACAATGATGTCATCTTCCATAAAGAAATCCAAGAATGTGTGACAGTGGTTCTGCGATCTATTGCTAAAGAGGCCTTTGTTTCCAGAAGCTTTATGGATGTTGTCAAAAGTGTGTTGCGAGAGATGCCGATTATTTTAAAGGCCAATGAAGGTATTTTGTTTGCATCTTCTGTTTTGTTTGTTTTCTGATACCATTCACTGAACTTTATAGACACACCTTGTATATGCAAAGTCTATGCTCTGCAGATGCTAAAAGGATTACTGCAAGCTATCTTGCAGTCAGCACTTATATCCTGCAAGCACGCTGTGGTCCATATACAGGAGCCAGCTTGGTGGTGGTGACTAGTGTTGGGCAAATGGTTTGGGACAAGCAAAAGTTTGGCCTGAACTTTGCCTGTTTAGGTGTTCTATGAACATCTGAATTTACGTGTCCTTAAGAACAGATAAATCAACTGCTGTCAGCAGGCTTCCCCGCTGACAGCTGAAAGGAAAAAAAGGCTGGGAAAAAAAAAAAAGAAAAAGGCACAGGATCCCCTCGAAATTCATACCAGACCGCTATACAACCATGCAGCTTGGCAGGCCCCCTCTTTAATGATACAAGGCCACATGCTCTAAGCATGGAGGGTGAGTGCTTTTGGGCAAGGGGTGCTCTGAGGACAAGGAGGACACTGCTCCTTTAAAAACAATTGTTTTTAAAGAAAATCTTTGCAGTGATAAATGTTGCCCAGGGCAATACCTGGGCCCCCATTCCCTTTTTATGGCCAATTACTTGCATATAAGCCTTCAAAATAGGCACTTTTGATTTCTCATGTTTGGCTCCAATAGACTTTAATGGAGTCCACAGTTCAGGGATGAACTTTTCCACTGTTCGGGACTCG
This sequence comes from Lithobates pipiens, assembly GCF_037356315.1. Lineage (NCBI taxonomy): Eukaryota > Metazoa > Chordata > Amphibia > Anura > Ranidae > Lithobates > Lithobates pipiens. Next base: position 78,891,611 of record NW_027507748.1, read on the forward strand.
GGAGTTCTGCTGTGAACTGAACAGGAGGGTGTTCGGCCCATCTCTAGTGACAACATTACTACAATTAAAGGAGCCTGTGGATAACATTTTCACCTAAATAGAGGAAGCATTGGGGGCGCTCTGAACCTGGCAGGGCTAATAGGTATTTTAGATACATATACTAGTCATAAAATTTGAGTCAGGCTTTAAAAAACCAAATCCAATCTTTAATGACTCTAGAAATGGAAGAAAGAGTTCATATAGATCTAAGTAGATGATTGCAATCAGTTATTCTTCAGTATATTACATTTCAGTTAGGCAAAAGCAAAACAATTTTGATTGTTTGGCCACATGCATGAGCTATATGGATCCAATAACAGAATGTATAGTACAATAAATTATAAACCAAGACATGTCTGAGCATGTGAAGTCATTATGTACTGACAAGGCCTATTATCATGCAGTTGACAAGTGTAAACATTATTAGCTTTTGCTGTAATGATGTTCTGTTAGTTCTTAAAGCTACTAATAGTTTTAGTTGCTAATGAAGGGAATTTTGCACCATTTTAAACAGTTTTTCATTAATAGGCAGGGTGTTCTAATACCAGTAGCAAATAAACAATTAATACAAGGTGCCAGAAAGCGTTATTCATTTTCTAAAGATAAAGCATAGCAGGAGCTGGATACAACAGCTCTCTATTCCTAGAGACCTTGACTGCTGAGGCGCAATGAGCCCAGGTACAATTAACTGTAACATAGATGTATAGAAAAACCTTCTCCCTTGCCTCCTCAACCCATTAAATAAACACACTTAAAACCATTAAGTTGGAAAGGGCAAGGCCACAGCTTTATTAAATCCAAACATAACATGTGAACACTTTTCAACCAGTGCCAGTCACAGTTTTACTGTGAGCACACAATTCCAAATGAGGGCCTGTCCTTACCATAAGTGCTGGACAGACCGCTTACTTCCAATTTCCATCAAGGGCATAGCCCATTACAGCCATTTTATGCTGGCAAGGTCAAGAAACCAGCACCCGCCTGTCAGTGGCTAGCTGATGGAAACCCCACCGCAGGCAGCACTTGTTCCACACCACGCTCAAGGCCAAGGTTAAAGATATCCAATCCAATGTCATTAAGGTGAACGCCATCCAATCTCAGCAGATCATCATTAGCACCCTCTAAATCCTTGTGTCGGATCACAAACCCCTTGATTTGCTGAACAAACTTGCCGACCTGAGCTTTACCTTTGCGACAGAAGCGTATCTCCCGAGCCCATAGCAAGCGAGGTACGATTTCAGACCAGATGAGAATAAAGTTGGTAAAGACTGCATAACACTGGGGGAAATTAAGTCCACAGAACGTGTATAACCAACGTCATCCTCACCAGCATGAAGAACCAAGATGATGGGGCCAGAAACATGAGCACGAAGGCGTAAGCATTCTGGAAGGACCCGGGACCAGCTTAACCCATAGAGCCCAAGTCAGCAGATCCTAGCGAGATCATACGTGAAACCCAAATTCTTCCCGTAGCTCCGACCGATGAGCAGTCCAGTAGATGAAGGAATCTCCAACTATCCATATTAGAGCCGGGTAACAACCTGAAAATTAAAAAAACAGATGTGAGCGGACGTACAATGAAAAACGAGACAATTCCCACCTGTCCAGACGCTGGAGTTCCATATCGGAGAAACCCATACTAGAAGCAGCAGTGGCAGCAGCGATGCCAAACGAGTGGGTCGCAAAATCGTGTGAAGGGAGGCCCATTATCTCGAGGCAATGACAGAAAACCCGTAAAAATTTGGAACCTGCTCAGTTAGGAGGAATTGGCATGGACGAAGAAGGTGGGGGAAGGGGGGCACGCGGACATGAAAGGGGAGTCTAGTCGCACAGGGAAAAAGGGGCCACCACAAGGGTACAGAACATCCCTTCTTCCCTTGGCAAAGCCGTCAGTCTTCGAGGTACGCAACAACACTGACACGCAGTGCTCAGAGAAGGATACATCCCCTCCCCCAGAATGCCGCCTGCTGAGGACGTGGATTTGGACACCAGTTTGCCAATGTGAAAGGCACAAAAAAACGCCCAGGAGAAGGCCACTCAAAAAGAAGGGCCTCGAATGTAAAGGAGTACATGGATGGCAACAGGGAAAGGAAACCGGAGAGTATCTGGAGGGAAACTGGGCATCGAGAATCGGGAGAATGGGTAGCACATCTCCAACCCTGCAGTACCCGTCGGACAGGAAATGCTTTTGTGATGTCTTCCCACCCAAGGAACTGAAACCAAAAGGACAATGCAGATATGGTCAACGAAACCGTGAAAACCGAAGCACCTGAACCTAAAACAAAGCCATGCATCTGTCATGTGGGGAAGAGATTTAAAATTCACTGCCCGACACTTGGACCCATTCATCCCACACACACGACAATATCGTTAGCAGTCCCAGGAACTTGCCTGGCCCTAAAACAAATGTTAAACTGCAAGCACTTTAAAACCAAAAAACGCAATAGCGACAGGACCAGAGGGGATCTAGTTGACTGTTGGTTAACCACCTGCACCATGCTCATGTTGTCGGACCAGAAACTACTTGGCGGTTGCCAAGTACAACAAATCCATGTAGGCCCATGAGGCTGGCCAACACTCGGCAAACCACTCTCCTTGAAAGAAAGCACCAAAACCATAGGAGCCTGCTGTGTCAGTGTATAGCTCCAGCTGTGAGTTTGGTACCTCCTTTCACAGCCAACAAGACTGGCCATTGTAGAACTGCGCGAAAAAACAAAAAAAACTTCAATTTTGTTATACATTTTACTATAGTAAATATCCCCCAAAATATATTAAAAAAATCATTTTTTTCCTCAGTTTAGATGATACATATTCTTCTACATATTTCTACTTCTACATATTTATGGTACAAAATATCTCAATAAGCGATTATTGATTAGTTTGCGCAAAAGTTATAGCAAAATAGGGGATAGTTTTATGGCATTTTTATTAATATAAATTTTTTTTTTAATGGCGCCGATCATCGATTTTTATCATGACTGCGACGTTATGGCAGACACTTCAGACATTTTTAACACATGCATAGAAATGCACTGATTGCTGTGTAAATGACACTGGCAGTGGAGGGGTTAACCACTAGGTGGCAGTGTAGGGTCTAAGTGTGTCCTGAGGCATGTTTATAACTGTGGGGGGCGTGGCTGTTTGTGACACATCACTGATCTCTGCTCCGATCACAGGGTGCAGAGATCAGTGACACTGTCACTAGGCAGAACGGGGAGATGCTTGTTTACATTAGCATCTCCCCGTTCTTCCTCCCGTGAGACAATCGGGGATATCCCCAAGGTCATCGCGTCTGCGGGACCCGCAACCAGACTCACGGAGCTTGCCGCTGGTGGCACGCCGCTGGCCGCCTCTTAAAGGGCCACTTGCAGGTACATGATTCTGCCTGTACGAGCCCTTCTGCCAACATATATCGTTGTGAGGTGGTCAGCAAGCAGTTAAAAGCATTTTATTTTGCTAGAAAATTACTTAGAACCCCCAAACATTATACATTTTTTTTTTGCTAACATCCTAGAAAATAAAATGGCGGTTATTGCAATACTTTCTGTCACACCATATTTGCGCAGCGGTCTTACAAGCACACTTTTTTTTAAAAATCGACTTTTTTGAGTTAAAAAATAAGACCACAGTAAAGTTATCCCAATTTTTTTTATATTGTGAAAGATAATGTTACGCCGAGTAAATCAATACCCAACATGTCACTCTTCAAAATTGCACCCACTCGTGGAATGGCGCAAACTTTTGCCATTAAAAATCTCCATAGGTGACATTTAAAAAAAAATTCTACCGGTTGCATGTTTTGCATTACAGAGGAGGTCTAGGGCTAGAATTATTGCTCTCTCTACCGATTGTGGCGATACCTCACACATGTGGTTTGAACACAGTTTTCATGCTACTCACATATGTGTTTGCTTCCGTGCGCGAGCTCGGCGGGATGGGGCGCATTTAAAAAAAATGTTTTTCTTTTTTCTTTTACCTTTTACTTTTTATTTTTACACTGTTTAAAAAAAAAAATGTGTCACTTTTATTCCTATTACAAGGAATGTAAACATCCCTTGTAATATAAAAAAGCATGACAGGACCTCTTAAATATGACATCTGGGGTCAAAAAGACCTCAGATCTCATTACACTAAAATGCAATAAAAAAAATGTTTGTCATTAAAAAAAAAAAAAAAAAATTGTCCCTTTAAGAGCTATGGGCGGAGGTGACGTTTTGACGTCGCTTCCACCCTGCAGTGTCATGTGGCTATCTTCCCCTCACTCGCCTCCATGTCAGCCCAGGCGAACTCCTCCGCAGCTGCCTACAACTCCAGTAAGCGATGGAGGGCATCGGATTGCAGCGGGAGGGGGGCCCTCTCCCGCCATCGATAAAAGTGATCGCGCTGCGAAACCGCCGCAGAGACAACTTTTATCTTGTAGCTGACCGCTGGCCAAACACGGGGATACTGGGGTTATAGCAGCTAGCTGCTGCCATAACAACAATATCCGTCCCCAAAGTAGGGACGCAAAACGGCGTACGGTGGTCAGCAAGTGGTTGACCTGCTCAACCTATTCCGGAAGACGGAATTTTTGGGTTGTTTTTCACTATTTCTCAAGTCATGTCCAAAAACATTTTATGTAAGGTTTTGCAAAACAATCTTCATACCATGGCTTATAATCAGTCTTTGACTGTGCATTTCTCTGAAACTTGGACATTAGTCTCTGTGCTGGGAGAACAAGTTGAATCCATGGTAACAGCATACACTATCACTGCTGTACAAATTGCTGCTAATCATATATGATGTATGGGAACTTTTCTGGCTATACTAAAGGCTAATCCACAACTATAGAACTAAATACAAATAGGGAAGTTACACAATTTTTAAGTGGTTCTAAAGCCTTAAGATTTTTCACCTTAATGCATATACCTTCAGTGCTGCAGCTCCACCCCCCCCCCCCCCAGACACCCCCTTTTCCTTGCCTGAGCCTGATCCGATCCAGTGATTTCCACATGCACAATCTTAACCACTTCAACTCCAGAAGATTTACCCCCCTTCATGACCAAGCCATTTTTTGCGATATCGCACTACGTTACTTTGACTGACAATTGCTCCAACGTGCGATGCTGTACTCAAATAAAATTGATGTCCTTTTTTTCCCCACAAATAAAGCTTTCTTTTGGTGATATTTGATCACCTATTTGGTTTTTATTTTTTGCTCTATAAACAAAAATGGCCTTTACTTTCTGCTATAAAACAAATCCAAAAAATCCATAAATTTTTTTTTTTTTCAAAAATCTAATTTCTTCAACAATTTAGGTCAATATATATTCTGCTACATATTTTTGGTAAAAAAATCCCAACAAGCATATATTAAAAGTTATAGCGTGATATATTTATGGAATTATTTTTTATTTTTTTTACTTGTAATGACGGCGGTTAGTGACTTATAGCGGGACTGCAATATTGCAGCAGACAAATCGGACATCTAACTGACACTTTTGACACTTTTTTGGGAGCCAGTGACAAAAATAAAATGACAAAATGATTTGTGCTAAAAATATTTATTGTCACTGTACTAATGACATTGGCAGAAAGGGAGGTTAACACTTGGACAATCAAGGGGTTAAATGTGAGGCCAACGTTTGTTACTGTGTGAGGTGTTTTATGAAGCAATGTACTGTTTTTTACTTCCTCCTTTGCAGGAAGAATAAAACAGCACATTGCTGCTGTCAGAAGAGAACCATGTGTTTGTTTACCTACACCAGGCTCTCTTCAGTAATCTCTGATTGTCTGGTGCCAGCAACCAATCAGTGGTCGGCAGCCACTGATTGGTCGATGCTGCAGCCAATGGCAGCACTGCCAGGACACAGACTAGGTATGTGATCTGGCTGCCCTGCTGCAGTATATCTACAGTGGGTGGTCCATAAGCGATTACTGGCTTCCCTGGGATTGTTCATTTTCAAGCAGCTTCAGGACAGTTAACCCAAACAGTTTATGGTGAGAAAGATTTACAGAAATAAAGAAGTCCTCAAACCAAAACAGTGTACAGATGCTCCTTGTTTAACGACTTACCTGTTTAACAACCAGGCAGACAGTAGTACAGTAGTTAAGAATGCTTGATATATTAATTACTTGTGGCTCTTCATCTAACGACCAATTTGTTTAACGACCTGGTCGCTGGAACGGAACCTGGATGTTAAGTGAGGAGTACATGTATAGCACAGTAAAACCTTGTTAAAACAGAAGATATATACATCTCAGCCCATCACATATCTCAAAAATAAGAAGATTGTTCCTCATCTCAGGATAGTGGGCAAAGTCATGTAAATCATTGTGCATCTGACCAATGGAGTGTAAAGCAATGATTTGGATGGATCCACCCATTGCCTTGAGGTGAGGAATATTCCTTCCGTTTTAACCTGTTCCCACCAGCAGAGTTCATATAAAAAGCTGCAGGGTAGGTGGGCTTTAATGTCAAGCGGTGACATACAGTGAATGCCTCCATAGAGCACCTTATTCTGTGCTGAGAGCACACTCAATTAATGCTCCCAGCACAGTAACTAAAAAATATCATGACTGTACTGTGGGAATATACGGCTGCTGCTGTTCTTATTATGCTTTGTTTTTCTGATTTTTGTTAACCTGCAAAACTTTATTAACAAAATGAAAATTAAAAATTATATGAGAAAACAAATTTCATAGGAATAAATTAGCTTTTCCTGACATACTCTATGGCAGTCTACGCCCTTGTACACACGGTCGGAGAATCCGTCGGAATGTGTCCTATCGGACCGTGTTGTCGGATAATCCGACTGTGTGTGGTATGCATCGGACTGATTCCGTCGGAATATCCGTCGGACCCAATTTTCCAACTTGTTGGAAATATTTCCCGACCAACTGGTTAGATCGGACATACTCCGATCATGTGTAGAGAATTTTGATCGGACCAAGTGCCACGCATGCTCAGATCAAATTCCTACATCAAAGCTATTGGCTACTAGCCTGAACGTAGTCCCATCGTAACGATATTACGTCATCACGTTCTGAATGATCGGATTTTTCGACAACTTAGTCCGACCGTGTGTATGCAACAGTTTCGGACAAGATCCGACGGACAAAATCCGACGGATTTGGTTGTCGAAATCTCCGACCGTGTGTACAGGGGCTACATGTGGGTTAACCCTGCCTCCTCTCCAATGCTATAGGACCCCATTCCCATAAATTTGAGCTCACAGCCAGAGACTGCATTCCTTTTTTGCCCTCCTCTATGGACCTAAATCGCGTGCACTCACGTTTTCTTGTACAGCGTCCAGTCGGGATGACTCCTGAGTCCGACATACCAGCCATGGATGGGCGAGTGCCTTTTAGGCACAGGGTACACCGGTGATGGAGGGGCAGCTGCCTGCATATACCCAGGATGGATGTCTAGCAAGTGCAACCAGCTGACAAGGTCTGGCATCGTTATCCTACATGGCAGTTGTTTATTTTTTTTTTATGTCACTGTTTTGTCTCACTCCCCTGGCTAGCCTTTCACCCTCTCATGGCACCTTGAACGCTCCTGCATTCCAGGATGCTACATACTTGAGTTGCGGCCGGAAACAAGCATCAGCGCATTCACGAGGCCTCTGTGACATCAGGGCTTGGTTCGCCATGTGCAGCTCGGCGGAGCACCCGGCGGATGCACAGGCGCAGTTCGTCTGCTCTCTACAGCGCAGGCGCGAGAAGGGGGAGGTGGTGACATCATTCTGGCAGGGATTTTAAAAAGCCGGTACCCCCCTTCAGTTTGGGAACCCCTACAGGCAGTGAGTGGCAGCTTCCTTGAGCCCAGGGTCACACAGTAAAAAGTAAGCCTCAGCCTGGGACCTCCTTACTGAGTGACCTTCTTAAAGGGGAAGTCAGAAAGTAAAAATAAAATAAAAATTGTTTTGTTGCTTTTCTCCCTGGCTCATCCTAGGTTATCTCAGTGCTGCCCTAAGACTGTATGATTCCTTCTTTTTTGGATTGATGTCCCATCCAAGGTGCAATGGACAGGTCACCGCTTCAGTGCGGCTAGCCCTAATGCACAAGGTACATGCAGACAAGGGGGAGGGGCCAAGATTGCTCACGATTAGAAAAAAATGCGTTAACACCAGACTTAACATTTCCTCTTTTCCTTTTTCTTCCAGCCCTCCCAGGTCAGATCACTGAATCAGGGTCCGAGACGACAGAGACCTTGCCAGGCTGCAACATCACTACTCATCATCCAGGTCCAGATGTGACTCTCCATCCAGAACCCACCTGCAAAGGAGATGTTCCCATTCCTCCTCCAGACACCGCACCCACCGCCATGACAGATCTCTGATCGCAGAGGCTGCTGGGGATGTGGGACACTACTCCTGGAGGGCAAATCTTTGTGTGCTATGCCCAGGCGATTTGGGAAAAAGAGACTGAAAACCAACAGATGAAATCTCTAGTTAAGCGTGTGGTGCAGCAATCCCTAAAGGAATGGGGTACAACCTGCACGTGGAGCCAGTCCACCACTCTATCTGGCTCCCTGGCTGACGAGGCCCAGGAGGATTCAGGCCCATCCCAGACTTATGACGCATCTCCCAGGTCTTTAGACAGTGAGTTGGAAGGAAACAAATTTGTCAGAGGCTTCAACTTTGCTCTTGTTGCTCCACTAATTAAAGCGGTCAAAGAGTATCTGAAGAGGGGAGATCATTCCACTCCCCTGGCTAAGCAAAGGAAATCCTTTAAACATTTGTGGAAGAAACGTTCCAATTTCCCGCTCCTTTCAGAATTGAAAGATATCATTGATGAGGAGTGGAGCAAGGTAGATAAGAAGACTTTTATGTCAAGAAAAACCTCCAGATTATACCCCTTCAAGGCAGAGGAAGTGAAACATCTGGAAAACGCTCCCCTCATAGATGCGACTGGCCAAACATGTCACTCTTCCCCTGGAGGATGCTGTATCCTTCAAGGATGGGCTTGAGAGGAGAATAGACTAAGACTTCAAGAGCTATGGAAGCCTGGACAGAAAATGTGAACTCCATGCTCAAGAGCATTTCATAAGAACTGGCCAGGGGCTTGACAGTCCAGGAATTGAAGCTGGCAGCAGCTTTCCTGGGGCAGGCTTCTATCGATCTGATCCACCTGTTGGCCCGGACTATGCTATCCTTGGTCATGGTTAAGCGGGCCCTATGGTTTCACCCTTGGCTCGCTGTTCCAGCATCTAAGCAGGCCTGGTATAGGATCCCCTTTGAAGGGCCCTCATTGTTTGGTAACAGGCTGGATAGGGCCATAGCCCAGGACTCAGGTTGGAAGTGGGGCTTCTTTCCCCAGGATAGGCATCTGCTCGACCAGAAGAGGTCCCAGTACAGAAGATGCAGTATGGAGCATTCAAGAGAAGCAAACTTTTACAGCCCCAGCTGGGATTTCATAAGGAATTGGAATAGAGGCCAGACATCCTTGCAAAAGCCCACTAAAAGCCAGTCATCCAGTGGACGTGAGCTGGCTAAGTCATTTTGAGATTGGGCCTGCCCAGGCAGGTCAAGTGATGGTGCGTCTGCTTCTCTTTAGGCACATCTGAGTGGCCTCAATCTCAGACTACTGGACCATGAAGACAGTCTCTACATGCCACACATGGTCCTTCAAAAGTACTCCCCCCCCCCAGATTTATTTCTACCCTGCTATCACGGTCAGAAGAAAAGAAGCAGTTGTTACTGTCCTACGTGGATGTGCTGATAGAACAGGGAGACATGGTGCCTGTCCCAAAAGGCGAAAATTTACAGGGGGTATAGTCCCTTCTCTTCTTAGTGCAAAAGAAAAATGGTTCATGGCACCCCGTGATAGACCTAACTTACCTAAACAATTTTGTAAAATACGAAAGATTCAAAATGGAGACTCTGTCTACCATCCAACAAGCCATGCAGCCAAGCGATTGGCTAATCTTAATCAACTTAAAAGATACCAATTTCCACATGCCTGTAGCAGAAGAGTTCCACAAATATTTTGAGGGGACAGCAAATTTACACTGTTATACAAGCCGTACACTCACTACTTTACAATGTAGCAAAGTGTAATTTCTTCAATGTTGTCACATGAAAAGATCTAATAAAATATTTTACAATCATGGGAGGGGTGTACTCACTTTTGTCAGATACTGTATATATATATATATATATATATATATATATATATATATATATATTAGGGATGAGCTGCGCACACCCCCCCTCCTAGTTCGGTTCGCACAAAAACATACGTAAAAAAAAAAAAAAACATAGGCAAAAAGTTTGAGCAAACATGTGAACCCTTTTAAAGTCTATGGGACATGAACATGAAAAAGGCATTTTAAAAGCATATATGCAAGTTATTGTCATAGAAAGTGTATGGGGACCCGAGTACTGCATCAAAGTGTTTAAAACAACAGTTTTTTTAGGAGCAGTGATTTTAATAATGCTTAAAGTGAACAAAAAAAATGAAATATTGCTTTAAATATCATGCCTGGGAGATCCCCTTAGTCTGCCTGTAAAATGGCACATCTATATGATGTATAGAACAGTGCCACAGAAAAATGACATTTCTAAAAGGAAAAAATATGATTTAAACTTGCTCACGGCTGTAATGTATTTCTGGCAATATAGATAAAATATCAATGAAAAAAGAAATCAGTGCAGGGTTCCCCACCCCCCCCCCCCCCAGTCCATACCAGGCCCTTAGGGTCTGGTTGGATTTTAATGGCAACTTTGCACCAAAATAAAAAAAAAATTTATGCCCCCCCCCCCCCAAATCCATACCAGACTTTTATCTGAGGATGCAGTATGGAGGTCAGGATAGGCATGTGGCCTGGTATGGTTCAGGAGGGGGGCACTCGCTTGCCCCCCCTCCTGAACCATACCAGGCCACATGCTCTCAACATGGGGAGGGTGTTTTTGGGTCCCCCCAAAGCACCTTGTCCCCATGTTGATGGGGACAAGGACCTCTTCCTGTCAACCCTGGCCATTGGTTTTCAGGGTCTGCAGATGGAGGACTTATTGGAATCTGGAAGGCCCCTTTAACAAGGGGGACCCCAGATCTCACCCCCCATTTGTGAATGGGTATGGGGTACAGCGTAGCCCTACCCATTCACCCAAAAAAGTGTCAAAAAGTAAAAAACCACAATAGACAGTTTTTGACAATTCCTTTATCAAAAAAGAAAAAAAATGTCCCGCAAAGTACAACCATCTTCAATCATGCCGCCTGATTGACCCGAAGAATAGAAAAGAAAAAAAACTCTGCCTCTGTGGGAGGCTTCCCGGTGACTGCTGTCTTTTGGCTTTGACAGCTGTTATATAGGCAAAGGTGGGGCCACCCAATGATGTAACCGAGTGACCCCGCCCTCCTCTGACATCACATAACATCAGAAGGGGCGGGTTAATTAAGTTAACTCAGTTAAATCACGGGATGGGCCTACCTTTGCCTATATAACAGCTATCACAGCCAAGAGACAGCAGTAGCTGGGAGGCCTTCCATCAAGGTGGAGTTTTTTTTTTCTATTTTTCGGGTCCATTGGGCGGCGTGAGTGAAGTTGAATGGACATCGTGGGAGATTTTTTTTTTGAATAAAGGAATTGTCAAAAACTGTCTATTGAGGTTTTTATTTTTTGACAATTTTTTAGTGAATGGGTAGAGGAACAATGTACCTGATACCCATTCACATGGGGGTCGGGATCTGAGGGCCCCCTTGTTAAAGAGGACTTCCAGATTCCAATAAGCCCCCCATTGCAGACCTCGACAACCAATGGCCAGGGCTGCCAGGAAGGAGGTTCTTGCCCCCATCAACATGGGGACAAGTTGCTTTCGGGGGTGCTTTCACTCATCCCCATCCCATTTCCTGGCCTGCCAGGCTGCTTTCTCAGATAAGGGTCTGGTATGAATTTTGGGGTGGACCCTATGCCAATGGTGTGGAGTTCCACTTAAAAAATCTATACTAGACCCAAAGGGCCTGTTATGGATTTTGGGGGTGACCCCATGCCATTTTTTTATTCTTAATTCTGTCATAGGGTTCCCCTTAACCACTTCAATACACCCTAGTATATACTCTGCACTGACTGAACTGTATATAAAAATATTAATAATAGCGTACACTGATACTATGTGTAATACCTCCAAGTTATTAAATCAAATAGGAAATAAATAAATAAATATCAGATAAGTGAATACATAAAATAAATGCATATGGCATACAATAAAAAATACATTTAAAGTGTCTGGTGCATAACTGTGCTCAAAAGAAATAAGCGTAAACAAATAATACACCAAAAAGTACTGCGCTGATATAAAGTGTCCAAACATGTCATTAATGACCATGTTCAAAAAACAACAACAATACAGGAAAAAATTGGTGGTTCAGGTTATATGACAAAGTGCTCATGTGCATATGATTAACATTCAACTGCATTGCTGATAACGTGATGAAAGTCTGTGTAATGCAAAAACTATTTACTGATCCAAGACGTGCTAGGGTGTCATCACTCAGGTGCCCCCCTTAGGTAATAAACGTTCACCTTGGAGCGTGTGACTTTGCGATTAAACTAAGTCAAAGCATGCGTGTGAACCACTTCTAGGCTCTTTGATAGTATCAGGCTCCTGGTTTCCTCAGCATATCCATGCGGGATATATGAAAGGAAAACTTGATGCAATAGTGCAATAAAGTTGTAAACAATTTATTAATTAAAGCAAAAATCACCTTCTGGGGTACTCACACAGATCTGGTGCATCAGTGCACCATTCTATGTGAACAAAAACAAGGTATACCAAGTTGATATCGGGATGATACGAGCATCCTCCTTAGCTGACAAGCTGCCTCCCGTGCCATCCTGCCATGCCCTTTGGCCTATATATATTAAACTGCCTGCACACCACTAACTAACCTGCCTAATCTAGCTCAAATTCACTCACTCTCTCCACGTTATCACACCACATACGGCCACCATGTAAGCAGCCTTATATAGTGTGGGGCGTGAACTTAGCTGCCTGAGCCATGATTGGCCAAAGGCACCCTGCCTTTGGCTAATCATGGCTCTCACAGCAGAGCGCGCTGTGATTCACCAAAGTATGCAGGTCAGGTGCATGCTTTGGCCAATCAGCAGCTGCCAATGCACTGTGATCTCGCAGTGCATTACGAGGCTCTCAAATTTACTGCAAACACTCCATATGTTCGGTTCGTTTGCAGACAAAGTTGGGAGCATGGAATTGTCTAAAATGTCTTGGTGTGGGGACTCATTAAGAATTCCCTTCACTGGAACTAAGGGGCCAAACCCAACCCCTGAACAACAACCCCACACCATAATCCCCCCTCCACCAAATGATTTGGACTTGCACAAAGCAAGGTCCATGAAGACATGGATAAGCAAGTTTGGGGTGGAGGAACTTGACTGTCCTGACCTCAACCCGATAGAACACCTTTGGGATGCATTAGAGAGAAGACTGCGAGCCAGGCCTTCTCATCCAAACATTGCCATACAAACACTCCAAACCTTGTGGACAGCCTTCCCAGAAGAGTTGAAGCTGTTAGCTTTAACCGCTTAAGGTCCACGCTATAGCCGAATGACGGCTACAGTGCGGACCTGCTTTGCCGAGACTACACGCGCAGCGCACTCTGTGAGTCTATGAGACTCGCCTGATCACAGATCGGAGCAAGGGGTCGATCCCGACCCCTTACCACGTGATCAGCTGTCAGCCAATGACAGCTGATCATGTGATCACAACAGAGCCGGTGATCGGCTATTTTTCCTCCTCGCGCTGACAGAGCGAGGAGAAAAAAAAAAGCCGATCACTGGCGGCCGTGAGAGGGACTTCAATCCCGATCACGGTGAGCTGGGGCCAAGTCATCAGTGCCCACCTGCCCCCTGCCAGTGCCACCTAATTATAGTAAAAGTGCCACCCATCAGTACCACCCCTTAGTGCCCATAGTGCCACCCATCAGTGCCCATAGTGCTACCCATCAGTGTCCATAGTGCCACCTATCAGTGCCCACAGTGCCACCTATCATTGCCCACAATCTGCCTCAACAACAGTGCTGCACCTCATATGCCACATATCCGTGCCCATCAGTGCCCATCAGTGCCACCTATCAGAGCCACCTATCAGTGCCACCTATCAGTGCCCCTCAGTCCCCTCTATCAGTGGTAGTTATCCGTGCCCATCCGTGCCACCCATCCGTGCCATCTTATCTGTGCCCATCTTTGCCCATCAGTGCCGCCTTATCTGTGCCCATCAGTGCTGCCTTATCTGTGCCTATCAGTACTGCCTTATCTGTGCCTATTGGTGCCACCTTAACCGTGCCTATCAGTGCCCACCAGTGCAGCCTATCAGTGCCCACCAGTGCCGCCTCATCAGCGCATTTCAATGAAGGAGAAAAATGACCTGTTTGCAAAATTTTATAACAAACTATTAACCACTTGCCGCCCGCCCTATAGACAATTGACGGTGGCAAAGTGGTTTCATAATCCTGATCGGACGTCATATGACGTGATCAGGATTATGAGCCGCTGCGCGCCCCCGGGGGCGCGCATCACGGCGATCGTTGTTGTGGGGTGTCAGTCTGACACCCGGCAACTACGATCTCGGTAAAGAGTCTCCGACGGAGACTCTTTACCACGTGATCAGCCGTGTCCAATCACAGCTGATCACAGTGTAAATAGGAAGAGCCGGTGATCGGCTTTTCCTCACTCGCGTCTGTCAGGCGCGAGTAGAGGAGAGCCGATCGGCTGCTCCTCTGACAGGGGGGGTCTGTGCTGATCGATTATCAGCACAGCCCCCCGAGGATGCCCACACTGGACCACCAGGGACGCCACCAGACCACCAGGGATGCCCAGCAAAAGGTAATCCTCCCTAGACCACCAGGGATGCCAGTCAGCACAATGGATGCCAATCAGTGCCCATAATGGATGCCAATTAGTGCCCACAATGGGCATCACTGATTGGCATGCATTATTGTTTGGCACTGATTGGCATCCATTAGTACAGTATAACACCAATGCCGCCTATGAGTGCCCACCTGTGCCGCCTATGAGTGCCCACCTGTGCCGCCTATGAGTGCTCACCTGTGCCGCCTATCAGTGCCCACCCATGCCCATCTGTGCCGCCTATCCATGCCCATCTGTGCCGCCTATCTATGCCCATCTGTGCCGCCATCCATGCCAATCCGTGCCAGCTATCAGTGCCAATTTGTGCCACCTATCAGTGTCCATCCGTGTCGCCCATCCGTGTCACCCATCCGTGTCGCCCATCCGTGCCGCCTATCAGTGCCACATATCAGTGTCCATCAATGCCACCTCATCAGTGCCACTTCATTGGTGCCACATCATTGGTGCCCATCAGTGCCGCCTTATCAGTGCCCATCAGTGTAGCCCCATCAGTGCCCATCAGTGAAGGAGAAAACGTACTTATTTACAAAGTTTTGAAACTGAAACAAAAAAAAAACATTTTTTTTTTCAAAATTTTCGGTATTTTTTTATTTGTAGCGCAAAAAATAAAAACCATAGAGGTGATCAAATACCACCAAAAGAAAGCTCTATTTATGGGAAAAAAATGATAAAAATTTCATTTGGGTACAGTGTAGCATGACCGCGCAATTGTCATTCAAAATACGACAGTGCTGAAAGCTCAAAATTGGTCTGGGCAGGAATGTGTTTAAGTGCCCTGTATTGAAGTGGTTAAACATGATTTTCTATTTTTTTTTTATTTTGCATCTTTTTTTGTTTGTTTAGCAAAAAATAAAACTCCCAGCTGTACTTAAATACCACCAAAAGAAAGCTATATTCGTGGGAAAAAAAATGATAAAAATTTCATTTAGGTACAGTGTTCTATGACCGCGCAATTGTCATTCAAAGTGCATCAGCGCTGAAAGCTGAAAATTGGTCTGGGCAGGAGGGGGATTTAAGTGCCCAGTAAGCAAGTGGTTAAAGGGTAGACCAACTCAATATTGAACCCTACTGACTAAGACTGGGATGCCATTAAAGTTCATGTGCATGTAAATGCAGGCGGCCCAATACCTTTGTGTGTGTGTGTGTGTGTGTGTGTGTGTGTGTGTGTGTGTGTGTGTGTGTGTGTGTGTGTGTGTGTGTGTGTGTGTGTGTGTGTGTGTGTGTGTGTGTGTGTGTGTGTGTGTGTGTGAAAAAGTAAAATATACTATTATTAGTAAAATATTATATATACTGTATATAACTATGTTTTCACAAGAAAGATATGAGGCAAAGTGTTGGGAATTACTGTTAGAGTAACTTTAATAGTTTATACTTTGTGTGCATAAAATATCTAGCCATGGTCAATAATCTTTGCAATTATTGTACTATTCCTAGAGATGTGTAATGGCATTTGAGTTTTCAAAGGAAATGGTTTGACCTTTTAAAAAGGCACGTTCTCTAAAGGTTTGAAAGTTATATCTTTCATCAAGCTAAAGAAATGCAAAAACAATTTCCCAACTTCCCAGTGTCTTGAAAAAGTATTCACACCCCTTGAACGTTTTCAACACAAAGTGGCACATAATTGTGAAGTGGAAGGAAATGATAAATAGCCAATACATATGTGAAAAGTGTGGCGTGCATTTGTATTCATTCCCCCGAGTCAATACTTAGTAGAACCACCTTTCGCTGCAATTACAACTGCAAGTCTTTTTTGGGGATGTCTCTACCAGCTTTGCACATCTACAGAGTGACATTTTTGCCCATTTTTCTTTGCAAAATAGCTCAAGCTCTGTCAGATTGGATGGAGAGCATCTGTGAACAGCAATTTTCAAGTCTTGCCACAGATTCCCAAGTGGATTTAGGTCTGGATTTTGACTGGGTCATTCTAACACATGAATTTGCTTTGATTTAAACTATTCCATTGTAGCTCTGGCTGTATGTTTTGAGTTTTTGTCCTGCTGGAAGGTGAACCTCCACCCCAGTCTCAAGTCTTTTGCAGACTCTAAATCTCTATACACACTATCAGATTCTCTGCTGATTTTTTCCTTCAGATTTACCAAAGCCATATAACATGAGGTCAAACCTTAGGAGTTTCAATTTGTATGCAATCAGGCAGGCCCTTGCACTACATGGTTTTGGTAAATCTGAGGACAAAAATAAGCAGAAAATCTGATAGTGTGTATGGGGCTTTACAGGTTTTCTTTTAAGATTGCCCAGTATTTGACACCCTCCATTTTCCCATGAACTCTGACTAGCTTCCCTGTCCCTAATGAAGAAAAGCATCCCCACCACATGATGCTGTGGGGATGGTGTGCTCAGGGTGATGTGCAGTGTTAGTTTTCTGCCCCACATAGTGTTCTGCCTTTAGGCCAAAAAGTTAAACTTTGGTCTTATCTGACCGGAATGCTTTCCTCCACATGTTTGCTGTGTCACCCACATGGCTTCTTGCAAACTGCAAAGGGACTTATTTTGTCTTTGTTTCAACAATGGCTTTCTTTTTGCCACTGTGCCATAAAGAACAGATTTGTGGAGTGTATGACTAATAGTTGTCCTGTGTACAGATTCTCCCACCTGAGCTGTGGATCTCCTCCAGAGTTACTATGGGTCTTTTGGCTGCTTCTCTGATTAATATTCTCATTTCCTGGCCTGTAAGCTAAGGTTGTCAACCATGTCTTGGTAGGTTTGCAGTGACATACTCTTTCCATTTTCGGATGATGGATTGAACAGTGCTCCGTGAGATGTTCAAACATTGGGATTTGTTTTATAACTTAACCCTGCTTCAAACTTCTCCACAACTTTTTTTTTCCAGAATTTTTTTAATTTATGTATAAGAAACACATACAGAAGGATTGGCCAACAGTACAATGAAAGTTTTTAGAACAACAAAATATAGTTACAGTCGAGAATCGGTCACTTCTGCATCAACCTTAACAAGGTAGGTCTGGACCCACAATTTGTTTGAAGATATGCTGCATTTCTTTAGTGAACGTTTCCTAAGGTAGGTATCCAAATTCGTTCCGGATAGCTCGATAGTTCCTTGGTAAAGGATTAGGAAGGGTTGATGTTTTATGTAGAATGTGTGTTTATAGTATAATCCCATATGGGGAGGGGGAGCAAGACTAGTAGTAGGTATGGGCAAGGCTTCATAAGAGGGTCAGATGTGGTGTATGCATGCGAAGTGGATTTGGAGGAAGGTTATGTGGGTATATTAACTGAATACATGAGTGAGATGGGGGGGGGGGGGGGTTGATAAGGGGATGAGAGAAGAAGAAAAGAGACAGAGAGAGAGAAAGAAAAAGAAAAAAAAGGGGGGCGCTTCTGACTTTTAATGTGCCAATTCCAACTGGAACTCGTGTGCGTGTTTGAGGGGGGCGGCACTTAGAGGGTGAGGAATGTCAAGCAGGAGTTTGGGTATCAGAGGAGAGAGATTACAGGTTTCAGAAAACAGGATGTATAGTAAGAATAGCTATGTCCTTATGTGTTGTCTGAAAATGTGACCAACATGCCAATTTTTTACCGAATTTTGTTGGGGTGTCACATGAGACGTGAATTAGTTCTTCCATTTCAGCGACTTTACGGATTCTATTAAACCATTCTTTGAGTGAGGGTATCTGAGGAGAGCCCCAGGGTAGGGGGATGCACTGTTTTGCTGCAATTAATAATGTGCATTGCTAAGGATTTGTGATAGGATTTGTGTGGTAGGGGCGAGTGGTGAAGCAGGAATTGGGCTGGGGACAATTTTAGATCATAAGAGGTTACCTGGGAGATGATGTGGCTTACCTCTTTCCAAAAAGTTTGTAGGGGGGAGCAGGACCACCAGATATGTAATAGAGTGCCTCTGTCTTTATGGCATCTCCAGCATGTTTCTGGTGTAGTAGGGCTGAATTTGTTTAGAAGGGCTGGCGTGCGATACCATCTAGATGGGATTTTATATCCGTTTTCCTGTGTGGTGACATTTGTTGATCTTTTATGAACACATTTGTCCCTGACCTCTCTGGTGTGTTCCTTGGCCTTCATGATGCTGTTTGTTCACTAATGTTATCTAACAAACATCTGAGGGCTTCACAGAACACCTGTATTTATACTGAAATTAAATACCAATTACCAATTTATCAATTACAGTAGGTGACTTCTGAAGGCAATTGGTTCCACTCAATTTTAGTTAGGGGTATCAGAGTAAAGGGGCTCAATACAAATACTAAATACAAATGCACGCCACACTTTTCAGATATTTATTTGTAAAAAAATGTGAAAACCATTTATCATTTTCCTTCAACTTCACAATTATGTGCCACTTTGTATTGGTCTAGAAATGAAATCTGAAGAAAATACATTAAACCTTTTTTTGTTGTAACATGACAAAATGTGAAAAATGTCAAGGGGTGTGAATACTGTTTCAAGGCACTGTAGTCACAAAATCATTTATCAATTATTCCATATTTACTAAACATTCAGAAAGTGTTCATAGGAAGGCTTCAGTTTTAATAAATATTAATAACATGTACCAGCAAAATTGTGTTGTTTGAATATGGTAAACTCTGCAGTTCTTAAAAATTCCTAATGCCACAAATAATTTCTATATATTAAATGATAATAGTATGATAATTTACTGTTATAAGTAGTGTGGAGTATTGAACAGGCTGTAGAGTATACAGGGTGTCATGGGTGAATTATATATTTTACACAAAGAGAGGATCAGTATGGAGCATATAATATACAGCAAAGTATATTGATTGGATGGTATGAAATATATACTTACAGCACAGTGCAAAACAGTATGTTGGAGTATGTAGTGCACAACACAGTCTAGATTATATGATTATATGAGATAAAGCATAGTATATACAGTTGAGCAGTTTTCTTTGTGAACATATAACATAATGCATACTCTTCATTAGTGTAAAACCTATCACATGTCTTGTACAGTTGTGCTCATAAGTTTACATACCCTGGCAGAATTTATGATTTCTTGGCCATTTTTCAGATAACACAAAACTTTTCTTTCACTCATGGTTAGTGTTGGGCTGAAGCCATTTATTATCAATCAACTGTGTTTACTCTTTTTAAATCATAATCACAACAGAACCTACACAAATGATCACAGTGAAACACGGAGGTGGATCGCTGATGTTTTGGGGATGTGTGAGCTACAAAGGCACAGGAAATAGGGTCAAAATCAATGGCAAGATGAATGCAGTATGTTATCAAATACTGAAGGAACATTTGCATTCATCAGCCAGGAAGCTGCACATGGGACGTACTTGGACATTCCAACATGACAATGATCCAAAACCAGGGGCGTAACTATAGGGGGTGCAGCAGTCGCGACCGCAACCGGGCCCTGTGATGCAGGGGGCCCATGCAGCCCCCTCTACATATGGCCGGCAGCAGCATAGGCAGCTAGGGGTACCAGTGCACCATGCACACGGGTGGCTGGAGGTGGAGGGTGACTAGCAGAGCTCCATACTCGACTATCCCCCCCCCCCCCCCCCGGGTCCGGCCCACTCTGCACTGCATACTTCTCCCGGGTAAACAAACTTTAAGCACACAGATGCAGTGCAGCCCTGTGAGAGCCGGCTCGACGGAGGACACTGCAGGCTTGTCTGCCAGCCCCCCTCCTCCCCGTCATACACAGATGATGAAAGGTCTTTCTGGGAGATATGCTGATCACCCATCCAGCACACTGGATGGAGCCCAGGCCAACATGGATGAGTGCGCGGCCTACAGCTTGGTCATGGTGAGTGAGAGGACCCCATCCCACACACAATTACATACCCCCTCCATCTCCCCCTGGGGACAGGGACCCCTTCTCCCCTGGGGACAGGGACCCCCACCTCCCCTGGGGACAGGGACCCCTTCTCACCTGGGCGCAGTAACTTCATTTGCCCTGGAGAAAAGGACCTCATCTCTTCTGGGGACGGGGACCCCATCATGCCTAGGGACAGTCCCCCAATGGGGCACCTAAAAAAATTAAATAATAAAAAAAAACTTCTGATACCAGTGGTGGAACTACAGGGCTCACAAAGGTCATACCTGTGACCACACCCTGGAGTTCCACCACAGGACTCGGAGGGAAGGGCACTGGCTGGGGTTCAGGGGGGCCCTTCATGGTTTCTTGCATCGGGGCCCTGAAGGTTCTAGTTACGCCACTGTCCAAAACACAAGGCCAAGTCCACCTGTTATTGGCTACAGCAGAATAAAGTGAAGGTTCTGGAGTGTCCATCTCAGTCTCCTGACCTCAATATCATTGAGCCACTCTGGGGAGATCTCAAACTTGCAGTTTTTGCAAGACAGCTCCAAAATTTACAGGAACTGGAGGCTTTTTGCCAAGATAAATGGGCAGTTTTACCATCTGAGACGATAAAAAGCCTCATCCACAAATACCACAAAAGACTTCAAGCTGTCATTGATGTTAAAGGGGGCTATATACGGTATTAAGAACTGGGGTATGTAAACTTTTGACCAGGGCCATTTGGGTAGTTTATGTTGTGATTATGATTTAATCACCTCAATACAGGGCACTTACACCCCCTGCCCAAGCCATT
The DNA here is from genome assembly GCF_037356315.1 of Lithobates pipiens. Taxonomy (NCBI): domain Eukaryota; kingdom Metazoa; phylum Chordata; class Amphibia; order Anura; family Ranidae; genus Lithobates; species Lithobates pipiens. Next base: position 78,913,106 of record NW_027507748.1, read on the forward strand.
TTTCAGCTTCCAGCGCTGTCACACTTTGAATGACAATTGTGCGGTCATGCTACACTGTAACCATGTGAAATTTTTATAATTTCTTCACACAAATAGAGCTTTCTTTTGGTGGTAAAAATATGTATAAAGTGATTTCGCACAGTGTGAGAAAAATCACTTACCGTATATACTCGAGTATAGGCCGACCCGAATATAAGCCGAGGCCCCCAATTTACCCCCAAAAAAACTGGCAAACTTATTGACTCGTGTATAAGCCGAGGGTGAGACATGCCTGTCCATCCCTGTGTGTGTGTCCGTCCATCCCTGTGTGTCCGTCCATCCCTGTGTGTCCGTCCATCCATCCCTGTGTGTGTGTGTGTCCATCCATCCATCCATCCCTGTGTGTGTGTGTCTCCATCCATCCATCCATCCATCCCTGTGTGTGTGTGTCTCCATCCATCCATCCATCCCTGTGTGTGTGTATCCATCCGTGTGTGTGTGTGTGTGTGTGTGTGTGTGTGTGTGTGTGTGTGTGTGTGTGTGTGTGTGTGTGTGTGTGTGTCCAGCCTACCTGTGTCCCGAGCCTTTGTCCCGAGCCTCCGTCCCATGCCTTGCCTCCTTGCCTCCGTCCCGTGCCGTGCCTTGCCGCCGTGCCTTGCCTCCGTCCCGTCCCGTGCCGTGCCTTGCCTTGCCTCCGTCCCGTGCCCTCTTCGTCGGCGCCTCGGCGGCCATTGTAAAATTCAAAAGCTGCGCCGCCGCCTTCGCCTGTGATAGGCGGAACACTGAATTTCCCAGCAGCCTGTGTTCCGCCTATCACGGACATCGTATCATCCTCGTCCGTAGTACGAGGATGATACGATGTCCGTGATAGGCGGAACACAGGCTGCTGGGAAATTCAGTGTTCCGCCTATCACAGGCGAAGGCGGAGCCGGAGGCGCGGCTTTTGAATTATAGAATGGCCGCTGTCTGGCTGATCGAGCGGGCAGACAGCGATGACTCGAGTATAAGCCGAGGGGGGCACTTTCAGCCTCAAAAAAGAGGCTGAAAATCTCGGCTTATACTCGAGTATATACGGTAAATAAGAAAAATTGAGTCTCTATAACTGTATAATAGGGCAGTAATATCTTAAACTTAGATAATAAAGTGCAATAATAATCAAGTGAATAAAGTGTCACGGTGCAAATAAATGGCAATATCTAAAGTGACAAATGTATACAGTGATAAAAATATCTATAGTATCAAATATAAATAGTGATATAAAAATATATCATAAAAATGGCACAAAATACATAAAACAATTAATTAACCACTTCAATACAGGGCACTTAAACACCTTCCTGCCCAGACCAATTTTGAGCTTTCAGCGCTGTCGCACTTTGAATGACAATTGCGCGGTCATGCTACACTGTACCCAAATGAAATTTTTATCATTTTTTTCCCACAAATAGAGCTTTCTTTTGGTGGTATTTGATCACCTCTACGGTTTTTATTTTTTGCGCTACAAATAAAAAAATACCGAAAATTTTGAAAAAAAAAATGTTTTTTTTTGTTTCAGTTTCAAAACTTTGTAAATAAGTACGTTTTCTCCTTCACTGATGGGGCTACACTGATGGGCACTGATAAGGTGGCACTGATGGGCACCAATGTGGCACCAATGAAGTGGCACTGATAGGCGGCACTGATGGGCGACACGGATGGGCGACACGGATGGGCAACACGGATGGACACTGATAGGTGGCACAAATTGGCACTGATAGCTGGCACGGATGGGCGGCATGGATGGGCATGGGTAGGCGGCACAGGTGGGCATGGATAGGCGGCACAGGTGGGCATGGATAGGCGGCACAGGTGGGCATAGATAGGTGGCACAGGTGGGCATGGATAGGCGGCACAGGTGGGCACTCATAGGCGGCACAGGTGGGCACTCATAGGCGGCACAGGTGGGCACTCATAGGCGGCATCGGTGTTATAGTAATGGATGCCAATCAGTGCCAAACAATAATGCATGCCAATCAGTGATGCCCATTGTGGGCACTGATTGGCATCCATTATGGGCACTGATTGGCATCCATTGTGCTGACTGGCATCCCTGGTGGTCTAGGGAGGATTATGGATTTTATTACCTTTTCCCTGGTGGTCTAGTGGTGTCCCTGGTGGTCCAGTGTGGGCATCCTCGGGGGGGCTGTGCTGATAATCGATCAGCACAGACCCCCCCTGTCAGAGGAGCAGCCGATCGGCTCTCCTCTACTCGCGTCTGACAGACGCGAGTGAGGGAAAGCCGATCACCGGCTCTTCCCATTTACACTGTGATCAGCCGTGATTGGACACGGCTGATCACATGGTAAAGAGTCTCCGTCGGAGACTCTTTACCGAGATCGTAGTTGCCGGGTGTCAGACTGACACCCCGCAACAACGATCGCCGCGATGCGCGCCCCCGGGGGCGCGCAGCGGCTCATAATCCTAATCACGTCATATGACGTCCGGTTAGGATTATGAAACCACTTTGCCGCTGTCAATTCCCTATAGGGCGGGCGGCAAGTGGTTAAAAATGTAATAGCATAAAGAGCACAGATAAAAAATAAATAATAAATAAATAAAAAGTAAAGATGGAGATGAGCATAAAAATCAGTTGCTTAAATAGTCCAAATATTAAAATGTGATGGATTAATAGTCTATGAGAAGTAAAATTGGAAGCATCCTCCAAATCATAATAATGTGTTTCAACGATATTTCAAATATGGGACTGAGTGTTGCTATTGTAATTGATAGATGGTATTATTCATATAGAATTCTATATATTTTCTCCTTAGTTGTCTCACATAACTCTCACCTTATAGCTATGTAGTGTCTCACATCAAAAAACAATTGGTGTTATCCAGATACTTCTATCAGGGTCCTATTGGACTGGTATATACTGCAGGTGAAGCCAAGGATATTTCTCCCTTCCAAATTCCTCCACAAGTAGGTCTTGGATCGCTCCGGTATTACCACAGCCATGCTCCGCTTGCCAAGGGGTGCAAACTTTAAACTTTAGAAAACTTACATAAACTGTCGCCTTCCCACAAGGTACCGCTGGTTTTTCTGTGTTTCAAGTCTACAGGGACATCTCTATGGCTTTCCCGTAGCGTCAGAGGGAGTCAGGGTCACCCGGTTATGTAACCGGGGCCTACTAAAAAACATGTATAGTACAACACAGTTTACAATGCTTATCAACAAGACAGTAGAACCACTGGAGCAAGCAAAAACCACAGTATGTGAAGGAGGCCACTGACAGATCTTAGGTCTGTAGTAGCGGATATAGATGGAGATGTTTAAGAGCCCCATCTATGACTGAAATCACTAAAATCGATAGATGTGATGCAGGAAGCTGTAAAGTCTAAAGTTGTTAAAGTGGACTTTGCATTAAAATGCAAGATCTGCTTTTCTTGCAGCCCAACCTTCGCCCTCTGGCCTGCCCGCCCCCCTGAGCCAATGCAAATGCCAGTGTCCATGATCACCGTCAGGCTCCCGCGATCGCAGCTGACACACGGAGAATTGGGATCTTTGTGTGTAAAAACACAGTTTCCGGTTCTCTGAGTGTAGAAGGAACAGATCATCGGTTCATACATAGTATGAACAGAGATCGGTCATCTCCCTATACAGTACCCTCCCCCTTCAGTTAGAATCACCTCCCAGGGAACACATTAACCCCTTGATCGCCCCCTAGTGCTAACCCCTTCCCTGCCAGTGACATTTTTACAGTAATCAATGCATTTTTAATCACACTGATCACTGTATAAATGCCAGTGGTCCCAAAAATGTGTCAAAATTGTCCAATGTGTCTGCCATAATGTCGCAGTCCCAATAAAAATCGCAGGTCGCCACCATTACTAGTAAAAAAAACATCAATAATAAAAATGCCATAAAACTATCCCCTATTTTGTAGACGCTATAACTTTTGCGTAAACCAATCAATATACGCTCATTGTGACTTTTTTTACCAAAAATATGTAGAAAAATACATATCGGCCTAAACTGAGGAAAAGGAATAAAAAATGTTTTATATATATTTTTGGGGGATATTTATTATAGCAAAAAGTAAAAAATATTGCTTTTTTTTTAAATTGTCGCTCTTTTTTGTTTATAGCGCAAAAAAATAAAAACTGCAGAGGTGATCAAATACAACAAAAAGAAAGCTCTATTTGTGGGGAAAAAAAGGACGTAAATTTTGTTTGGGTGCAACATCCCACGTCCGCGCAATTGTCAGTTAAAGTGGTTGTATGGTCAATTTTTTAACTTTTACCTACAGGAAAGCCTATAATAAGGCTTACCTGTAGGTAAAAAAATATCTCCTAAACCTGTACGGTTTAGGAGATATTCCCCTCGGTATGCGCCGCTGACTGCAGCGGCGCATGCGCACAAGGGGGTTCTCGCCGTGAAAATCCGGCAGCGCTCGTCCGGCCGGACTGAAATCTCCCGCACGCATGCGCGGGAGTGACGATATCGCGGCTCCGGCCGCTCACAGCGCCGGAGCCGCGATACCCGGAAGAGACCGGGATCGGGCCAGATGTCGGGGCCTCGTTCTAAGGTAAGTATTTCATAATGAGCTAGTATGCGGTGCATACTAGCTCATTATGCCTTTTGCTTTGCAGGTTTAAAAAAAAAAATAATAATTTGCGGGTTTACTACCGCTTTAAAGCAAAGCAGTGCCGAATTGAAAAAAGCGCTCTGGTCAGGAAGGGGGTAAAATCTTCCAGGGCTGAAGTGGTTAACCACTTCACCCCCGGAAGATTTGGCTGCTCAATGACCAGGCAATTTTTTGTGATTTAACTGACAATTGCGCGGTCGGGCGACGCTGTACACAAACAAAATTGATCTCCTTTTTTTTCCCACAAATGGTATTTGAAGATGGAAGATTTTACCCCCTTCCTGATCAGATCACTTTTTGCGATTCGGCACTGCTTCACTTTAACTGACAACTGCACGGTTGTGGGACGTTGCACCCAAACAAAACGGACATCCTTTTTTTCCCACAAAAAGAGCTTTCTTTTTGTGGTATTTGATCACCTGTGCGGTTTTTATTTTTTGCGCTATAAACAAAAAAAGAGCGTCCATTTTGAAAAAAAACACAATATTTTGTACTTTAAGAAATAGCTCCAATTTAAAAAAAAATAATAATAATTTTTTCCTCAGTTTAGGCCTATATGTATTCTTCTACATATTGGTAATAAAAATCACAATAAGTGTATATTGATTGGTTTGCACAACAGTTATAGTGTCTACAAAATAGGGGATAGTTTTGTGGCATTTTTATTATTTTTTTTATTAGTAATGGTCGACGATCTGTGATTTTTATCATGACTGAGACATTATGGCTGACACATTGGACACTTTTGACACCAATTTGGGACCATTGTCATTTATACAGAGATCAGTGCTATAAAAATGCACTGATTACTGTGTAAATGACACTGGCAGTGAAGGGGTTAACCACTAGGGGGCAATAAGGGGTTAAGTGTGCCCTAGGGAGTGATTCTAACTGTGGGGGGATGGGCTTCCACAAACATAACAGCAATCACTGCTCTCAATGACAGGGAGCAGTGATCTCTGTCATGACACTAAGCAGAATGGGGAAATGCTTTGTTTACAAAGGCTTGTTCTCCTTGTTCTACCTCTCTGTGACACAATTGCGGGCACCCAGTGGACAATGAGTCCACAGGACCCGCGGTCATGGCCAACGCGGCGGGTGCACGCGCCGCAGTGCTGCATCTTAAGGGGGACCTACCTGTACGCCCTTTTGCCCACCCGTGCCATTCTGCCAACGTATCTCATTGTGCAGCGTTTAGGAAACAGTTAAAGCGGTAGTAAACCCGCACATTTTTTTTTTTTTTTTTTAAACCTGCAAAGCAAAAGGCATAATGAGCTAGTATGCACCGCATACTAGCTCATTATGAAATACTTACCTTAAAACGAGGCCCCGACATCTGGCCCGATCCACGCCGAGGGAGCTGACATGCTCCCTCTGCGTTTCTTCTGGGTATCGCGGCTCCGGCGCTGTGAGTGGCCGGAGCCGCGATATCGTCACTCCCGCGCACGCGCGCGGGAGATTTCAGTCCGGCTGCTCGGCTGCTGCCGGATTTTGACGGCGAGAAACACCTTGTGCGCAACCACTTTAAACTAGGCAAGAGTGACATCAGTGCCGAGACAAGGTCATATAGAGCCCAGGGTGAACATACCAAGATGTATGAGCATTATGTGTCAGCAAAAATTCCCTCCCCCCCCAAAAAAAACTGACCGCTAATCTGCATGCTTAGCTCAAATCCTCTCATTCCACATATGCTCCCAGCATAATTCGCCCTCCCCCCAAAAAAATTACCCCTTCCTAACACAAATCCTCCAGCCCTGAATTTTCCCCTTTCCCTCCCTTACTCCAAATCCCACCTTCCAGCACAAATTTCCCTCTTCCAATCCTCCCTACTAGCACAAATACCCCTCTTCCCCCTACCATATTACCTTTTCTAACACACACCCCCTAAATCCCCCACCCTAGTACACATCCTTTTCCCCTCATCTCCCCTCTGAGCACAAATCCCCCAAAACAGCAATCCTAGCAACCCCCCAAACATTACCTTCTAGAACAATTCTTACTTCCCAAATGCCCCTTCCCAACACAAATCCCCTCCCTCCAATCTCCTTATGGTGCCCCAAAGCTCACATGATGCCACAGCTGTCCCTCCTGCCAACCCATTGTCCCGGCCTTGAATGACATCACTGAGCATCCCTACAGTATCCAGTGAAAGCCCCCAGGATTTCAAAGCTCATATGCTCCAGCGCTTTCTAGGAGTGCATTTTCACAGGGTATGGATTCTCATCTTCTCCTTATCCAGGCCCAGTGTTGTCATCCACTTTGTGGTGAGCACATTGAAAGCTAGAGCATACAGTAATTAATTGTTATATTATTTTTTCAAAGTTCTGCTTTAACCTACCTAGGAAATTTTTTCTTTTTTGTCCTTATCCAGCTCTGGCTGTGGAGAATAAAGGATGGAGGGGGTACACATGCCCCAAATGATTTAAACTATTGTAACATTTTGGATCACTCCATTTTAGTGTACCTATTATGTTTTTCAAAGTAAGTGCTAACTGTGCATTACTGTAATATGAAACAATGCACAGGGCATATCGTTTTTTTTTTTTTTTCATAACCAAACAGGCATTTTGATTTAAGACTCTCTAAATACTGTATCTGTACAGGAATAGTTCAACCTAGTGTCCATAATCTTCATAATTATTGCACTCTTCCTAGAAATGTTTCAAGCCTTTCTGAGCTTTTAAAGAGAACTGCGTGACCTTTTAGAAAGGCACGTTCTTTTAAAGATGAGAAAGTTCCATAGCTTTCCTTTTCTGGACTATAAATGCAATTGTATAAAAATCAATAAGAAAAGAGCATCCCCAGAATTCCATAGGAATTAGAGTGCCTGCTCTGACTGCTGAGCTATCTCAAATTTTGCCTACGCTGAATGACTTCCTTTAATGAATCACAAAAGAATTTCTGGAGTTTTTTTTCACGATATGTTGTTACATCTAGGCTTAAGAGGTTTCTGTTTATTTTTGTCTGGTCTCCAAGAGAACAGAAACACTAAGCAACAGTTAGGGGGCCACGTAAATCAATAAATCCCAATAGTGTACCCATAATTCATAGAGAAATTGGAATATAAATCAATACAGTGGCGTTGCATACGTTTTCCACGTTAACAGTTTATAAAAACCATCTCTTCATACAGTCAAACTTAAAATTGATTTTGCACTAATTACCTTTTATGCTGCTGGTATTTTAATACTTTTCATGTTTTAAAGCCTTGAAGCTTTCCATCCCTACTTGACATCAAAAGTCTTTAGTATCAATACCTTTTTAGAACTAAAGCTTGCCGAGAATATAATCTCTCCAAACAGTTGCAATAGGCTAATTGCTGCTGGGAATTTTATATATTTAAAAGAAGCACATTGTAAAGAGATAATTTTAAGCTTTGCTATGAATGAACATTTAGAATAGCAATTTGGCAAAAAGTTCCTTGCATATCATTTAACATGTAGAAAATATTATTCAGGTTTTAAAAATGTGATTAAAATGCACCTTTGTATTCGCAATTTTAATAGCCGATAATTTGCTTGTCTTGTGAACAAAAAACTAAATTTAAAGGAAACCTGTCAATAATAAAAATGCATGTGTTGCCATTGCTGACTTTCATCTGGGAACAAACGGGGGTGTCAGCCTAGGTGAAGCAGATTAAAACAAATGTAGTGGATGACATTTTGGACAAAATGTCATACGCATGCAAATTTAGTTTTTGCCTCAGAACAGTAGGGGTTCTGAGGGTTAATTACGTAGGTTGGCCTTGGCATCAGTCTGGCCGGGCTGTGTTGGAAGTTCTGCCTGGTCATGTGAGCAGTGAGGTGCACATGACAGGCCAGAACCAGGCCTGGTTGGACGTTTTAAGTATCAACCTTCTTGTAACCAATCAGTGGGAGTGCTGGGCCCCGCTGAGGAGTCTGGGGAGGGGTACTTAAGATGTGTGGGTCACGTGTTTAGGGAGAGAAGTTTGTGAGCCCTGTGAGGCGCTCCGGTCATGGGGTGTTCGACATCACGCAACATATTCCTGTTAGAGGCCCCTAATAGACCTGCCTGGTCTGGGGTAGGGATCCGTCTGTTCCCGAGTCTCGGAACCTACTGGTCCGAGGCACAGTAACTGAGGGAGGATTTAAGGTGTCCGGGTGTGCCCTTGGCTTGGAGAGGCACCGAAGCTTGTGGAAGTGACCGGGGGAGGACTCTTCGGAGGAAGGCCGGCAAGTGGCATCCTGGGAAGTGCCTGGTTACTGAGTTGGGAAGGACATTGACAAATTCACACTTTTCCAGTACCATTGAGGAGACGGGAAACGTTCCAGGTACTGAGGAAAAGGTTCCTGTTCACCCTTAGTTACAACTTGTACACGTTCTTAGGATTGTTTCAAGTTTTGAGTCAACATGCTGATTGCCATGATCTCTGGCTAGAGATCTGTTCAGCCTTGAAGTACCCAGCTGCGAGTGGCTACTCTCTGGGTGGAATTAGAGACTTTGCTAGACCTGCAGTTCCAGGTGCCTGAGTTCTTCACCCGTGCCCTCTGTTCCCATGAGAGACTGTGTTATTGGATGTTACTAATGCACAATAAAACCTTATACAAATGACTTTATTCGTGTCAGCGTTCAAGTAGTTGGGTATCAACCCTGGGAACCCCTAGACGTGGAAGAGCAGGCCAAGAGGAGGTAACCGGTAAGCCCAATAAGTCAAGGCCACCCTGCAAGGGTTATGGCCGCTACACAAAGATTATTCAAGTTTAATGGCTATTCACAAAGGTAGTATATAAATGGGCATAACTTAAAAGATTAAAATAGAAAATAATACAGTGCTAAAAATGTATATACTTAACACAAGCAGCAGCTCTACTGTGGGATACACACAGCCATACACCAATAATTGGAAACAAAAAGCCGCGCTTAACATATATTCAGATAGAAACAAGTATTAAAACACACAGTATGAAAATATTTAGTCCATATTGGGCACCAACATCTTTCATAAAGAGAGAGGGGAAGAAGTGAGTGTATCACTTTAAAAATCCTCCTTATGACATTGATGGTATTAGTGACACTACGACAAAAAAATTTGCCTTCACCACATAAAAAAACATACTTACCAGATGGCAAGCTTTTGAAGCTTGCTGCTTAATACCCAGTCAGGACCTCATCAGAAGCGAAATCAGATGGCAGCTCCCATAGTAACATATTCCACCATGTAATAAAGCAAAGCGGTTGGGCTCAGCCTTTATCAGGATCCAAAGGGGCCTGTGAGTGACCCAGAAAGAAAAAAACTCATCATAGTATAAAACCAGCTTTGCCTTTATTCTAATAAATGGTAATGCACTTACAAAAAGAAGCAAGTATATGAGCATGTGTAAAAAATCCGGCCGGCTTGCATAAGAGCCGGTTCACACAGGGGCGACTCAGATCCGACTTCAGGTCGCCCCTTAAGTCGCGCTACATGTAAAAATCAATGTAAGTGAATGAGAGCCGTCTTGCACACTACTGAAGTCGCTCCAACTTCAGAAAAGGTTCCTGTACTACTTGTATCCGAGTTGTAGTACCCATTGATTTCAATGGAAGTCGCTTCCAAGTCGGATCTCTGTCTATATGGAGGCGGCTCTCACAGAATTATCAGCTCTCAAGGGGGAACTCCACACCAAATTTATTAAAAAAAATTGGCGTGGGTTCCCCCTCCGAGAGCATACCAGGCCCTTAGGTCTGGTATGGATTTTAAGGGAAACCCCTAAGCCGAAAAAACTGCGTGGGGGTCCCCCCCGATCCATACCAGACCATTATCCGAGCACGCTACCCGGCTGGCCAGGAAAGGGGGTGGGGACGAGTGAGCGCCCCCCCCCCCTCCTGAGCCGTACCAGGCCGCGTGCCCTCAACATGGGGGGAGCCTTGGGGAAGGGGGGCCGTGCGGCCCCCCCACCCCAAAGCACCTTGTCCCCATGTTGATGGGACAAGGGCCTCTTCCTGACAACCCTGGCCGTTGGTTGTCGGGGTCTGTGGGCGGGGGGGCTTATCGGAATCCGTAACCCCCCTTTAATAAGAAGAACAGAAGAAGATAAGAACAGAAGACAGCGGCAGTGGCGACAGATGACCGGGCCACCGCTTGTAAAAGAGCTAGAAGAAGGCGCGGTGGCCCGGCAAGAAGAACCAAAGAGGGGGACAAGACCCCCCAAAGTCGGAAGAAGAGGGCGGCGCCGAAGAAGAAAGCCGGGCTCCTCCACTAGTAAAAGAGCTAGCAAAAGAGCAGAAGATAGTGGAGGAGTCAGGCGAGAAGACCCCTGGAGCTGTGCAATAAACTATTTTAACCCTTGTGTGTTGTGTTTTTTTTTGTACATTTTTTTCACAGGTGAATGGATAGGGGTACATTGTACCCCATACTCATTCACATAGGGTGGGGGTCCGGGGTCCGGGGGCCCCCTTATTAAAGGGGGCTCACGGATTCCGATAAGCTCCCCGCCCGCAGACCCCGACAACCAACGGCCAGAGTTGTCGGGAAGAGGCCCTTGTCCTCATCAACATGGTGACAAGGTGCTTTGGGGTGGGGGGGGCCGCATGGCCCCCCCTTCCCCAAGGCACCCCCCATTCCCCAAGGTACCCCCCATGTTGAGGGCATGCGGCCTGGTACGGCTCAGGAAGGGGGGGCCCGCTCGCTCGTCCCCACCCCCTTTCCTGGCCGGCCGGGTAGCGTGCTCGGATAAGGGTCTGGTATGGATCTGGGGGGGACCTGCACGCCGTTTCTTTGGCATGGAGTTGTAGTTGGCACTTGGCATGGAGTTCTCCCTTGAGAGCTCATTCTCTATTTGGCCACAGCAAAAGTCGCCTGGCCTGGGCTACTTAAAGTCATGTTGTAAGTCGCCCCAAGTCGTGTTTAAATCGTTTCCAAGTTGCCTCCAAAAGTCGTGTTGAAAGTCGTGTTGCCCCTGTGTGAACCGGTGTCCTATCATATACTGTCCCCCATCGGATAGTGTCCGCTGTGTACTGCGCATCCAGCTTTAGTAAATAAACCCCATTGTGTACTTAAAAGTGGGGTATGCCTGTATCTAGACAGTAAATTAATAACATTTGGAGAATCTCTAATATAGGAAAGCATCTTTTGAACCAAAGGCTGTAAACAGAAATCAATATACCTGCCCACCCGGGATATAACCGAGCCAATACCACTGACTATTGGATGACCCGGGGTGGGATTCTTATGTATTTTTGACAGATAATATATAATTGGGGTGCGTAGTGCTTTGGGTACCAAAAAAAGTTTTTCTTTCTTATATAAGATACCCTGCCTAAAACCACTAGCAATGATCCTATCAAGCTGTTTTATGTGGTTAGCTTTAGGTTTAGATGCCAAAGGAGTGTAGCTGTCACAATCCCCCACAATCCTGTGCATAGCTGTCATATAGTCACTCCTATACAACACCACAATTCCCCCTCCCTTATCAGCTTGTCTTATAACCAGATCCTTATTATTATACAAGAAATCAAGGCCAGCTTCCAAATTCTTTGTAGTTCTAACATTCCGAATTTTCATCCAGTCAAAATCCCTAGAATGTCTCTGAAATGTCTGTGATAATTAGGAGAAAAATCCCCATCTTGGTGAAAAATGGAGTAAAGATGGGGTCCTGAAGTCAATGAGGTAGATGAAATTAAAAGGATATTAAAGTCTTGTTTTTTTTTTCTTTAAAATAACAAACATGTTATACTTACCTGCTCTGTGCAATGGTTGTGCACAGAACAGCCTGGATCCTCCTGTTTTAGTGTACACCAGTGCTCTTGGCCCCTCCCTAATTCTGGGTGCCCCCCACAGCAAACAGCTTGCTCTGGGGCACCCAAGCAGAAGCGCTCCTGACCCACTGCTCTGTGTGTCCATTTTCACATGGAGCTGCTAATTGGCCCTGCCCTCCTGATTGGCTCACTGGCTGTGATTGGCTTACTGACTCTCGCTGCTGCCACAAGCCAATCAGGAGTATGAGTCCCCGGAGAAACAAAGCTCTCGTGGACATCGCTGGATCAAGAGGGGGCTCAGGTAAGGATTAGGGGGGCCTGCTGCACACAGAAGTTTTTTTTTTTTTATCTTCATGCATAGCATTAGAGAGACCAGAGTGATGGAATTCAGTAGAAACCAATCTGTTCTCTTTAACCTCTTGCATATTTTTAGCACTGATCATTGTAATGATGTCACTTGTTCCCAAAAAAATTAAAAAAATGTCAGCTAGGGTTCCAATCTGTCTGCCACAATGTCACAGTCCCATTAAAAATCACTGATCACCGCCATTACTAGTAAAATAAAAAAATAATAAAAAAAATGCCATAAATCTTTTCCCTATTTTGTAGACACTATAACTTTTGCGCAAACCAATCAATATACACTTATTGTTTTTTTGTTTTGCTTTTTACCAAAAATATGTAGCAGAATACATATTGGCCTAAATTTATGAAGAAATTTGTTTTTTTATTGTTTTTATGGGGTATATTTTATAGCAGAAAGTAAAAAATAATATATATTTTTTTCAAAATTGTAATTTTTTTTTGTTTAGCCACTTCAATACCAGGCACTTTCGCCCCTTCCCGCCCATGACAATTTTCAACTTTCAGCGCTGTCTCACTTTTAATGACAATTGCACGGTTATGCTACCCTGTACCCTAAATACATAATTTATCATTTTGTTCCCACAAATAGAGCTATTGTTTGGTGGTGTTTGATCGCCTCTGCGTTTTTTTATTTTTTGCTAAACAAACTAAAATAGACAGAAAAATGTTTTGGTTATAAAATTTTGTTTTCTCCTTCACTGATGGGCACTGATGAAGTGGCACTGATACATACAATTGATGGGTACTGATTAGGGATGAGCCGAACACCCCCCGGTTCGGTTCGCACCAGAACTTTCGAACGGACCCCAAATTCGTACGAACTTTAGAACCCCATTGAAGTCTATGGGATTCGAACGTTCGAAATTAAAAGTGCTAATTTTAATGGCTAATATGCAAGATACTGTCCTAAAAAGGGTTTGGGGACCTGGCTCCTGCCCCAGGGAACATGGGTCAATGCCTAAAATGTTTTTAAAAACGGCCGTTTTAGCGGGAGCACTGATTTTAATGACGATTAAAGTGAAAAAAAAAAGTGAAATATTCCATTAAATATGGTGCCTGGGGGGTGTCTGTAGTATGCCTGTGAAGTGCTACGTGTTTCCCGTGTTTAGAACAGTCCCTGCACAAAATGACATTAACCACTTGACCACTGGGCACTTAAACACCCTTAATAACCAGACCAATTTTCAGCTTTTGGTGCTCTCACATTTTGAATGACAATTACTCAATCATGCAACACTGGACCTATATGAAATTTTTGTCCTTTTTTTCACACAAATAGAGCTTTCTTTTGGTGGTATTTAATCACCTCTCAGTTTTTTATTTTTTGTGCTATAAAAGAAAAAAGACCGAAAATTCTGCGAAAAAATGAATTTTTCTTCGTTTCTGTTATAAAATTTAGCAGATTAGTAATTTTTTCTTCATAAATTTTGGCCAAAATGTATACTACTACATATCTTTGGTAAAAATAAGTACAAATTGGTGGATATTATTTGGTCTTTGTGAAAGTTATAGAGTCCACAAGCTATGGTGCCAATATCTGAAAATTGATCACACCTGAAGGACTGAAGGCCTATTTCAATTCTTGAGACCCTAACATGCCAGAAAAGTACAAATACCCCCCAAATGACCCCTTTTTGGAAAGAAGACATTCCAATGTATTTAGTAAGAGGCATGATGAGTTTTTGAAGTTGTAATTTTTTCCGACAATTCTTTGCAAAATCAAGATTTTTTTTCCTTTTTTTTTTTTCACAAAGTTGTCATATTATCAGGTTATTTCTCACACACAGCATATGCATACCACAAATTACACCCCAAAACACATTCTGCTATTACTCCCGAGTACGGCGATACCACATGTGTGAGACTTTTACACAGTGTGGCCACATACAGAGGCCTAACATGCAGGGAGCGCCATCAGGCGTTCTGGAGTACCCAGGACAATTCTTACATTTCTCTCCTACATGTAAAAATCATCATTTATTTGCTAGAAAATTACAGAGAACCCCAAAACATTATATATTTTTTTTTAGCAAAGACCATGGAGAATACAATGGTGGTCGCTGCAAATTTTTATCTCACACGGTATTTGCGCAGCAATTTTTCAAACGCGTTTTTTTGGGGGAAAAAAATGTTTTGTGCTTAAAAAAAACAAAAAAAACAGTAAAGTTAGCCCAATTTTTGCATAAAGTGAAAGATGAAGTTATGCTGAGTAAATAGATATCAAACATGTCACTCTTAAGAATTGCACATGCCCGTGGAATGGCGCCAAACGTCGCTACTTAAAAAATCCCCATAGGCGACGCTTTACATTTTTTTTACTGGTTACCTGTTTTGAGTTGCAGAGAAGGTCTAGGGCTAGAATTATTGCTCTCGTTCTAACGTTCGCGGCGATACCTCACATGTGTGGTTTGAACACCGTTTTCATATATGCGCGGGGCTTACGTATGCGTTCGCTTCTGCATGCGAGCACATGGGGACAGGGGCGCTTTAATTTTTTTTTTTTTTTATTGTTCATTTTACTTTATTTATTTTAGTTTGACATTTTTTTCCCCAAAAATTAATTTTTGATCACTTTTATTCCTATTACAAGGAATGTAAACATCCCTTGTAATAGGAATATGGGGTGACAGGTCCTCTTTACAGTGAAATCTGGAGGTCAATATGACCCCACATCTCACCTCTAGGCTGGGAAGCCTGAAATAAAAAAATAAAAAAAAAGATTCTGGCTTTGATCGTACTGGCGAGTTGGTAGAAGCACCGGAGGGCAGTGAGGGGTGGGGGGGACGTCTATGGATGGGTATTGCAGGGTATCACCGAGTATGGCTGGGTATCTCCGAGTATGGCTGGGTATGGCAATTTATGGCAGGGTATTGCAGAGTATTGGTGGGGTATTGGCGGGGTATTGGCGGGTATTGCAGAGTATTGGGAGGTATTGCAGAGTATTGGGGGGTACTGCAGAGTAATGGCAGGGTACTGCAGAGTAATGGCAGGGTACTGCAGATTATTGGGGGTACTGCAGAGTAATGGCAGGGTACTGCAGAGTATTGGGGGTACTGCAGAGTAATGGCAGGGTACTGCAGAGCAATGGGGGGGTACTGAAGAGTAATGGCGGGTACTTCAGAGTAATGGCGGGTACTGCAGAGTATGGGGGGGTACTGCAGAGTAATGGCAGGGTACTGCAGAGTATTGAGAGGTACTGCAGAGTAATGGCAGGGTACTGCAGAGTAATGGGGGGGTACTGAAGAGTAATGGCGGGTACTGCAGAGTATTTAGCGGGTACTGCAGAGTAATGGCGGGTACTGCAGAGTAATGGGGGGTACTGCAGAGTAATGGGGGGTACTGCAGAGTAATGGCTGGGTACTGCAGAGTAATGGGGGGTACTGCAGAGTAATGGCAGGGTACTGCAGAGTATTGCAGGGTATTGCAGAGTATTGGCAGGGAATTGAGGGGTTAAATTCGGTGAGCAGCGATGTGGGCACTGCAGATGCAGCCCACATCGCTGCTGACACCGATCTCTTTCCCCTCCGCTGTACCGATCGGTACAGAGAGGGGGAGGGAGGTCATTTGACGGAGCGATCACGTGGTAAACGGCCGTGACGAGCGGCCGTTTCCCGTGATCCGTGATGCACCGGGTCCACTGGACCCGGCGGTCACGGATGATCTCGTGTGCGCGCCCCAGGGGGCGCGCGAGAGCAGAATTCTGGGAGGCCGTTAATTAACGGCCTCTCAGAGTTAACAACCGCCCTGAAGCCGTTAATCGGCAATGGGCGGTTGTTAAGTGGTTAAACTGAAATAACATCATTGAAAACTGCTTGCGGTTTTAATGTTATATCTGGTTCCTGCAATATGGTTGAAAATCATTGAGAAAAATTGCATGGGTAGCCCTCCCTGCCCATTACCAGCCCCTTTGGGTCTTGTACGCATATTAAGGGGAACCCCGTACCCATATTAAAAAAAGGAAATGCGTGTGGCCCCCAGGCCCTATATACTCAGAACAGCAGTATACAGGCGGTGCAAACAAGACAGGGACTGTGTAGGTTTGTTGTGTTAAGTTGAATCTGTTTGTAATTTTCAACTGGTACATTTTTAAAGTGTAGCTCCAGTCAAAAAACAATTTTTAAGCTTTTTGGAAAACATAGGGAAGGGTTATCACCCCTGTATAATTTGTTTTGTCGTCCATCTTTTTTCATCTCACTTGCTGTTGTCTCCTTCCGTTTGCAAGTAGGAGATGTTTGTAAGTTGGATGTTTGAAAGTAGGGGCCTGCCCTATATGCTCTGCAGAAATGACGGAACAAGGTGTTGGTTTTGCCACAACATTGTAAGCCCTCAAAGTGACTCTTGGTGGGCGCTGGAGCACCCTGCTGTGAGCGATTATATCAAGAATTGTAATTACATGCCATTGTTGAACAGTGGTAGAAAAATTGGGCCTTTGGTGGTTGTGGTGCTGGTGCCACAACACTATAAGTCCTCACAGTTACTCTGGGTGGGCACAGGAACGGGCCCTCCTGTGAAATATTATATCAAGAATTGTAATTACATGTCCCTGTTAAACAGGGGCAGAAAAATTGGGCCTTAGGCACTGGTGCTGGTGCCACGACACTGCAAACTCTCCCATATACTCTAGTTTTATTGCAGGAATTAGCCCTGCTGCAAAGCATTGCATCAAAAATTGTAATTAAACGCCCCTGTTAAACAGGGGCAGAACAATTGGGCCTTAGGCACTGGTGCCACCACACTGCAACCTCTCCCATATACTCTAGTTTTATTGCAGGAATTAGCCCTGCTGCAAAGCATTGCATCAAAAATTGTACTTAAATGCCCCTGTTAAACAGGGGCAGAAAAATTGGGCCTTAGGCACTGGTGCTGGTGCCACCACACTGCAACCTCTCCCATATACTCTAGTTTTATTGCAGGAATTAGCCCTGCTGCAAAGCATTGCATCAAAAATTTTACTTAAACACCATTGTTAAACAGGGGCAGAAAAAATGGGCCTTAGGCACTAGTGCTGGTGCCACCACACTGCAACCTCTCCCATATACTCTAGTTTTATTGCAGGAATTAGCCCTGCTGCAAAGCATTGTATCAAAAATTGTACTTAAACGCCCCTGTTAAACAGGGGCAGAAAAATTGGGCCTTAGGCACTGGTGCCACCACACTGCAACCTCTCCCATATACTCTAGTTTTATTGCAGGAATTAGCCCTGCTGCAAAGCATTGCATCAAAAATTGTAATTAAACGCCCCTGTTAAACAGGGGCAGAAAAATTGGGCCTTAGGCACTGGTGCCACCACACTGCAACCTCTCCCATATACTCTAGTTTTATTGCAGGAATTAGCCCCGCTGCAAAGCATTGCATCAAAAATTGTAATTAAACGCCCCTGTTAAACAGGGGCAGAAAAATTGGGCTGATGGAATCACCCAGAACCAGAAATGTTCTTTCAACATATCAGCGGAGGAGGAAGAGGATAGACAATCAACATAACAGGACAGACACTCAGCATCAGCATAGGCAGTCTTGAAGGGATGTGATATTTAAAAAAAAATTATTCGGTTACATCAGCTTCAGGTGCTTGGTAGCTGTGGGTGATCCAAGACTGATTCATCTTGATGAAGGTCAGTCGATCAACTGATTCGGTGGACAGGCGCACCCTGTGATCGGTAACAAAGCCACCAGCAGCACTGAAGGTGCGTTCCGAAAGAACGCTGGATGCAGGACAGGCCAGTAGCTCAATTGCATACTGTGCAAGCTCTGGCCAGTGATCCATCCTCAAGACCCAGTAAGCCAGAGGATTTTCGGTGGGAAAGGTGTCCAAGTCTGACCTTGCCCCTAGGTATTCCTGCACCATGTAAATCAGACGCTGGCGATGGTTGCTGGAACCGATCATACCTTGGGGCTGCGGACTAAAAAATTGTCTGAAAGCATCAGTCAGACGGCCACCTTCTCCACCGCTCCTTCTGACCGATGCCTCAGCAACACGTTGTCCAGCACCAGGAGTTTGTAACCTCCCAGTCTCTGGGAACGCCTGGCACAGACCTTTCTGCAAGGCCTCCCGGAGATGTCTCATCCTCTGCTCCCTCTGCGATGGAAAGATAAGGTCGGCAACCTTACTCTTGTACCGTGGATCAAGGAGAGTGGCCAGCCAGTAATGGTCCCTCTCCTTGATCCAAAGAATACGAAGATCCTTCCGCAGGCTTTGCAGGATCAGGGAGGCCATGCATCGTAGGTTAGCTGAGGCATTCGGTCCGGAGTCCTCTGGGTCACTAAGGGCAACATGATCCGCAGCTACCTCCTCCCAGCCACGTACAAGTCCACGTGTTTCTTGGGACTGTAAATCATCCCTACAAGACTGCTGCTGCTGATGCTGAGTGCCAGCCTCCACCTCCATGCTGACACAATCATCCTCCTCCTCCTCTTCCTCCTCCTCATCCTCTTCCTGTGTGATGGGTGGGACAGCAGGAACACTGTCTGTATAAAGGGGGCCTTGAGAGGCAAGGAAGTCCTCCTCTTCCTGCCTCTGTTCTGCCTCAAGTGCCCTGTCCATTATTCCACGCAGCGTATGCTCCAAGAGGTGGACAAGAGGTACAGTGTCACTGATGCATGCACTGTCACTGCTCACCATCCTTGTGGCCTCCTCAAACGGTGACAGGACAGTGCATGCATCCCTGATCATGCCCCACTGGCGTGGTGAGAAAAAACCGAGCTCCCCTGACCCTGTCCTGGTGCCGTAGTCGCACAGGTACTCATTGATGGCCCTCTGCTGTGTGTGCAGCTGCTGCAGCATGGCCAACGTTGAGTTCCACCTGGTGGGCATGTCACATATAAGGCGGTTCTTGGGCATGTTCAACTCATTTTGGAGCTCAGCCAGCCGAGCACAGGCATTAAATGATGGGCGGAAATGCACACAGACTTTCCTGGCCTGCTTCAGGACATCCTGTAAGCCGGGGTACCTGCCCAAGAACCGCTGCACCACCAGGTTAAGGACGTGAGCTATACAGGGCACATGGGTCAGTTGTCCCTGTTGGAGGGCGGAGAGGAGGTTGGTGCCATTGTCACAAACCACCATTCCTGGCTTAAGCTGGCGTGGCGTCAACCACCTCTCGGCCTGCCCCTGCAGAGCTGACAAAACATCCACCCCAGTGTGGCTCCTGTCCCCCAAACAAACCAGCGCAAGCACGGCATGGCATCGTTTTGCCTGCGCACTTGCATAGCCCCTGGAACGCCTACGGAGCACCGCTGGTTCTGAGGACAGAGCACTGGAAGAGGCCATGGAGGAAGAAGAAGAAGAGGGGGTGCATCCTTCCCAGCTGCCAGAAGAGTGACCCAATGGGCCGTGAAAGACAGGTAACGTCCCTGTCCATGCCTGCTGGACCATGAGTCAGCGGTAATATGCACCTTACCGCTGACCGCCCTGTCCAGCGAGGCAAGGACATTGCCTTCCACATGCCGGTAGAGAGCCGGAATCGCCTTCCTTGAGAAAAAGTGGCGTTTGGGGACCTGCCACTGAGGAACCGCACATTGTACAAACTCACGGAAGGGGGCAGAGTCTACCAACTGAAAAGGCAGCAGTTGAAGTGCTAGCAATTTAGCCAAGCTAGCATTCAACCGCTGGGCATGTGGATGGCTGGGAGTGAACTTCTTTCGCCGGTCCAGCAGCTGGGGCAGGGATATTTGCTTGCTATAATCGGACGTGGGTGTACTGCTAGCAGAGTGCCCGGAAGCACTTGGCTGTGACACACCTAATTCTACACCTTCATTCCTCTCAGAGCAGGTTTCAGAGAGGACTGAAGGTCTAGTGGGGTTGGAGATGCCAGCTGATGAGGAGCAAGGAGAGGTCCGCTTTGTTCTTTGGTGTGGGTCTTTGAGGTACGCTTGCCAACGAGCTGCATGGCAGGTCAACATATGTCTGGTCAAGCATGTGGTGCCCAAGCGGCTGATGTTTTGGCCATGCGAGATACGCTTGAGACATATGTTGCAAATAGCAGCGGTGCGATCTGATGCACTCGTCTCAAAAAAGGCCCACACCAAAGAACTTTTAGAATAACGCGCAGAGGCAGCGCCCTGCATAGGCGGAGCTCTGCGGTGTGATTCAGCCGGTGTGCTGCCCCTAAGCTGGCCCCCGGAGGGCATCCTGCCTCGTTGGACATGTGCCTCCTCCTCCTCCTCTCTCCTACCAGGCACCCACGTGGAGTCAGTGCCCTCATCATCCCCTCCCTCTTCATCGCTGTAGCAAACCTGGCAATATGCTGCAGCTTGTGGAACATGACTGCCAGATTGCTGTCCTTCTTGAGCATCCCCTGTCTCTGCATTCACGCTACTGCCTTCCTCTAGCTGAGTGTCATCATCAGAGCCTACAAAACACTGGGCATCCTCCTGGAGCATGTACCCAACACTATGCTCAAAGAGTTCCGGAGACTCCTCAGGAGGACGTGGTGGGTCTAGGGAAGGAGTCACTGATGATGACATTGAGAGGAGGGACGACGATGTGTTGGCAGCTGCTTTTCTACTACCCTGAGACTGGGTGAGAGAGGATGAGGAGGATGAAGAGGGCTTGGTCATCCACTCTACCAAGTCGTTGGCATGTTGCGGTTCAACATGTCCAGCTGCCGAAAAGAAGGACAAGCGTGTCCCATGGCCACGTGCTGATAACAATGCACCGCGTCCACGACCAGCACTGTTGTCTCTAGACACAGAGCCTGCTTGCCCTCTTTTATTGGCTCGCGCCTGTCTGCCTCTCCTTGCTGGCCTTCCAGACATGGTAATGGCCTGAAGGGAGTTGGGTAAAACAGCAGTTGGGTAGTGTATATTGTGCTGGAGGCACACAACACCCACTAACTCCTGCAGATGCCTTTATTATAGAACACCATAGATAAAGGGGTATACTGTAATGGAGTCACACAACACCCACTAAGCCCCGCAGATGGCTCTATTAGAGAACAGCAATAAAGGGTAGATACAGGCGTATATTGTGCTGGAGGCACAAAACACCCACTAACTCCTGCAGATGCCTTTATTATAGAACACCAGAGATAAAGGGGTATATACAGATGTATACTGTGCTGTGCTGGAGGCACACACAACTTCCAATAACTCCTGCAGATGGCAAGTGGGCTCAAATAGAGAAGAGCTATGTAGGTGAATATAGCGGTGTGTACTGGGTACAGAGCACGCAGACAGCACGCACAAGCTCCTAACACTACTGACTGCAAGCTCTATTATAAAAGATAGATCACTAGCTATATAGGTGAGGTGAATATAGCGGTGTATACTGCCTTCAGGGCACGCAGACAACAACCACTACAGAAGAGCAAGATCGAAAATCGCCCGATAACGATCGGTGTGTACTGTGTTGAAGGTACACACAACACCCACTAACTGCTTCAGACGCCAACACACTACACAAGGCCGCCGCGCTGGCGGCCTTATATAGTGTGGGGCGTGTACTACACAGCCTGAGCTATGATTGGCCACAGGCATCCTGCCTGTGGCCAATCATGGCTCTCCTCGCTGCTGGCACTGTGATTGGCCAAGCATGTGGGGTCACAGTGCATGCTTGGCCAATCATGAGCCAGCAATGCACTGCGATGACGCAGTGCATTGTGGGCCATGAGCGCCACACGAATTTGGTGCGAACGGCCTATAATGTTCGGAATTCGCCGAACGGGCGAACAGCCGATGTTCGAGTCGAACACGAAGCTCATCCCTAGTACTGATATGCAATACTGATGGGCACCAATAGGCAGCACTGATATGCAGCCCTGATGGGCGGCACTGAGGGGCACTGACAGGCAGATCTGATGGGCACTGACTGGTGGCTGTGATGGGCACTAACAGGCAGAACTGATAGGCAGTACTGACAGGTAACACTGATGGGCAGCACTGACGATGAGGTACTGACATGTTTTATTGCTAGGCACTGATTAGCACTGTGATGGGCACTGACTGGCAGCTTATGGAAACTTTTTTCCAGCTGTGGTGACACATTTGATGGGGCTGTGCTGATAATCAATGTGCTGATTATCAGCACAGACCCCCCTCTGACAGGGAAATCTGCCGATCGGCTCTCCCTGTCAGCACGAACTGAGGAATGCCCTTAATAGGCACTTCCTGGTTCACGCGATGATCAGCTGTTATTTGTCACAGCTGATCAAATAGTAAGAAGCCTCTGCCAGAAATGGGAGCAAGTCAGGTTGCACATTCCCAAGCCTATGCTTCTTCCTCAGACCTGTGGAAGAAGTGGACGCTTCCTCAGACCTCTAAGAAAGAAGAGAAAACTTGGAAATGTATCACCTTGTCTGAGGCCTCCCATTGGACCTCACCTCTGGTCGACCCTCCTTTTATTCCATGCTGGTTGTGGCTCACCTGGCTGACAGCTCCCAGTCCGGTACATGCATACCCAGTTCTGATCTGCATACCATCTGTGACTCACACTAGGACATCTCTATCTGGCCCAGACAATATCTTCTGAGATATATCCATTTATATACTACCTTTGTGAGTAGCCTCTTGACTTTTACGAATACATCTTTGTTTTAATCTGCTGCACATAGGCTGGCGTCCCTAGTTGTTCCCTTTGGTTTCTACAGAGATTTGCTTCACTCCATGGGGAGCTGCCGCTAGCATGGTATACCTCCACATATGGATTTTACTGATTTTATAACCATGGACTCCTCCTAAGGACTTTATAAATGTAGCCATCCAGTGTTTTTATTTTTATTTTCCTGTGCCATTCTCCTTTCTTTGTGTTTTTTTTTTGTGACTTTTATCTGGGAATACTGTGTTACTAGACAGCACTGACCTCCTACTAATACACATCACTACTTCTAGTGCATCCCTATAGTCCACCCCAGCAAGATGAACACACATATCTATGCCCCCTCCTCACTTTCTCACGCCAATGGTCATTTCCCTCTTTTGGTCTAATGGAGTAACAGGTATGGGGGGGGGGCAGTGGGGGGCATCATTCAGCTGGGTAAGCTCTGGCACTATCCAACAATGGCGTTTACCCAAGATGAATTCCATCAGCTGGCAGGTGGGGATGGAGAGTGACGGTTTTGAATATATCTTGTTGGGGCTATCAGAAGGCATCTGATTTTTTGTTTTAAATATTTTCACAGTGAAGGTTTTGTTGTGTGACTATGTATAGGGCACAGAGGGAAAAGAAGTATAGAGAAGTGTAGAGAATCTAGTATTGTTTAAATGTGAAGCTTCTTGGTCTCGACAGCTGCTTCTGCTCTTCCAACATGGCTCAAGCATGTTCCTCATCTATTCATAAACATTTACTGTCACTCTACCTTGAATGGGTATCTAGTCCTTTACCCAACTAAAGGACCACAAAGTAATAGTAGACCCACACGCAGGATAAAGCAGCTTGTTTTTTTTTTCCCTCAAAATTGTATTTCAATCCATCAAATGACTGGAAGCCTTTCTATCAGCTCTTAAATAATCCTACTTGCTGTTACATCATCAAGTTACTGCTTCCACCTTCCACCCAACAGCTATCCTTTCACACACCAGAAGGTGAAAGATGTATTTTTGCAGATGAACAGAAAATAGTGTAGCACGAAAGAAATCAGATGATGATCTCAAACTGTGTTTTAGAAAAGTGGTAATGAAACCAATCCTATAAAACACACATATACAATAGCGTGTATGTGAAATACAAAATTATAACAATAAAAATAATAAAATTGAACTATAAAACAACAAATGAGTGAAATCAACAATTCACTGAATATATGGATGCAATGTGAGAGTGCACAGGAGTCCCAAAAAGTATCAACAACTAGAATGTGTGTCCCAATATATAGTCCACATTCATTGGGAGATAGAGCGTATCAGTGTTGATCTTACCAGCAGCAAAGTGGGCACCACACAGATCAACTACGGTAAACGGCTTATCTGGAGTTATATCAATTATACAGAATTAAATACTCTTACCAGAGGAATTGGACCCATCTGTCATGACAGTGAGTCACAAGCACTTGAAATTATGGCTGGTCTCAATCTGGTGTTGTGCGTTTTCAACAGGTCCTGAAGATGAGTAGCCACTCTATCATCTCTGCAGTCGGCGGTTGACTGGAACTCCTGATGTAGATGGATGTGTCACACGCCTCCAGGTTCCAGAGTCACAAACACTCGCGTTTGAATGGCATCTAAAATGTGATGGATCACGAAAAAAGGGTTCAGAAAAAGAGAAAACACTCCAAATGGTGCAGGTCAGGAGGTAACCGTTAGGTTTATTGAAAAAAAATTATCAAAAGAATGACATAAAAGCAACAAGTGATCACAAATAAAATCAATGTAAAATAACGTTAGAGCAATGTGGGGTACAAAAATGCAGGCTCGACGCGTTTCGACAACAATAGGTCTTCAACAGGGGCATAAGGTATTTTTGCAGCCTGCATAACCTCGTCAGTGCTCCTGTCAGCACAGTATTACCAGCTATTTAATGCTGATATTTCTGGCTTAGAGGTCTATAACGACTGCAATGGTCTTGTTTACCTGCTGTGCTGAAAGGTGCATTGCTTGTGGAATAAATCACCACCTACCTACTCACCAATAATTTATCCACAAGATCTTTTCACCTGAGTTTTTAGGCAACTGCTGAGATTGCTACAATGAGTTTCTTGCCTACAACTTGGATTTTTATTATTAATTATTTTTTTATTATAAGAGATAATGCAGCGAGGGGCCAGAAAGATTCATAACCTCCAGTTTGGAGATTTTATTACTGGAGCCACTGAAAGTTTTAAGGAATGATTGGGTAATTCATATAATCTTTTAGTATTATATATATACTGTGTGTAAATATATATATATATATAAAAACACTCATCGGACACTTTATTAGGCACACCGTACTAGTGCCGGTTTGGACCCCTTTTTGCCTACATAACTGCCTTACTTTTTAATGACATAGATTCAACAAGGTTTGGGAAATATTCCTCAGAGATTTTGGTCCATATTGACATGATAGCATCATGCATTTGCTGCAGATTTGTCGTCTGCACATCCATGATGTGAATCTCCTGTTCCACCACATCCCACAGGTGCTGTATTGGACTGAGATCTGGTGACTGTGGAGGCCATTTGGGTACAGAAAACTCATTGTCAATTTCAAGAAACCAGTAATGAGATGATTTGAGCTTTGTGACATGGTTCATTATCCTGCTGGAAGTATCGATTAGAAGATGGGTACACTGTAGTCATAAAGGGATGGACATGGTCAGCAACAATACTCAGGTAGGGCGTGGTGTTTAAACAATGCTTAATTGGTACTAATGGGCCCAAAGTTTGCCAAGAAAATATCCCTCACACCATTACACCACTACCCTGCCTGAACCATTGATACAAGGCTAGATCCATGCTTTCATGTTATTTACACCAAATTCTGACCCTACTATCTGAATATCACAGCTGAAATCGAGACTCCTCAGACCAGGCAATGTTTTTCCAGTTTTCTATTGTCCAATTTTGGTGAGCCTGTGTGAATTGTAGCCTCAGCTTCCTGTTCTTAGCTGACAGGATTGGCACCCGGTGTGGTCTTCTGCTGCTATAGCCCGTCTGCTTCAAGGTCCAATGTGTTGTGCATTCAGAAATAGTATTCTGCATACCTTGGTTGTAACAGATGATTATTTGAGTTTCCGTTGCCTTTCTATCACCTGGATCCAGTTGCCCTCTGACATCAACAGGGCATTTTCGTCCAAACAACTGCCACTCACTGAATATTTTCTCTTTTTCAGACCAGTCTCTGTAAACCCGAGAGATGGTTGTGCATGAAAATCCCAGAAATTGGCTGTTTTTGAAATACTCAGACCAGCCTGTCTGGCCACATTTAAAGTCCATTAAATCTCCTTTCTTCCCCATTCTGTTGCTCCATTGGAACTTCAGTAAGTCGTCTTCACAACGTCTAGATGCCTAAATGCTGCCATGTAATTGGCTGATTAGCAATTTTTGTTACCAAGCAATTGAACAGGTGTACCTAATAAAGTTGCCAGTGAGTGTATATGTATATATATATATATTTATTTATTTATGTATTTATTTATTTATTTATTTATTTTTTAAATAAATATTTCTAAAATATATGTATATAATTATAGGGCTACACTCATTATTTTTTTTATAGAACAATATATAGGATACAGTGGTAGCAGCTACACGTATAAAGTTGTTATTCCCAAGCGCAGATTCTTTTTATCACATGTTATACAAATAATATACCATAAAAGTTTATAGATATTCATTTATATTATATTTAAAAAGTTTTTTTTTTCCCTAAAACATATGACTGGCATATACATCCATATCCTTTAACAATAATATCCTCACTACAATTGCCCAATCCTGTAGTATATAACATAACATGGACTCTGAAATTCACATAAATCCTGTAACCTTCAAGATAAACAGTAAGGCTGCTTTCACACTGAAAGCACTGGCCGTTATCGCTAAAGCGCCCATTTACCACTGTTTAATCAGTGCATTTGCCCCCCTTTTTGCCACTAGAGGGATGCTTTTAACCCACAAAAAAGTGGTTAAAAGCTTCCATGTTGTGGTGCTTTCAAAGCACTTTTCAAGCACTTAGGAAATGCTGTCCATTCATTGCAATGGGCCGTGGCGTTTTGGGAGCACTCCCGAACTGCCCCAAAGATGCTGTTTGCAGGACTTTTTCTAATGTCCTGCAAGCGCCCCACCCGGGTATGAAAGCAACCATTGTAATGAATAGGAGGTCGTTTTCAGGCGCTATTTCTAGAATCTCGCCATGCTTTGTAGGCTTATACAGCCTCTTCATTTGGGAAATGAGAGGATATACTTCCACTGTATAAGTAAACACATGTGATTACAAATATGTACAGTACATACTGTTATGACCAATAATGTCACAAAGGGATACATATCACATACAGCTCTTGATTTAATAAAGGGTTTAAGTTGTCAACATTAAAATCTTCTTGTGTACAAAATCAACAGAGGTTTGGTTTTAGACAGGATTGCTAGTGATGAGCCAAACTGGCATGGGTCTGGTTCAAGTAGGGTTTGGCAAACATCAAAGACATTCAGATGAAGAACCTGAACCCTATTGAAATCAGTGGCAGCCTAATTTGTCAAATTAAAAATGACAATTTTCTGGGCAAATAGGCAGGGGGCACCAAAAATAGCATTGGGAGTGGGCACTTTCAAAATCCTAAAGTGAAACATCAAAGCAGAGCTCCACCCAAAAGAGGAGGTTCCACTTTAAGGCACCGCCCCCTTTTCAACAAATGTGACTCTATTTGGAGGGGGGAGAGCAGGTACCTGGTTTTGACAGGTACCGGCTTCTACTTTGATTCTAGGCGATCCAAGTGGACGTTCTCTCCCTCCCAGCAGTTTTCTGGGACATGGGAAGCCACAAACTCTCACAGCCAGGTGCTGGCTAGAGTTTTGCCAAACACCTGAGCAGACAAAGTTTGGCTTGAACCTACATTTGGCTCTTCCTAAAAGACTGTTTAGCCTTGTCTATAAATCTTCCATGGTTTCTGGAATCGCAGACAACTAATATACAAGGTTTGTGTGCTCTTAATAACAGAAGAATCTTTCTAGCAGTAGATATAGTCAACTGACTACGATCCTAAGATGTTATCAAATCAGTATTTTTGCTTTCATTTGTTAGAATAAATAATAATGATCAACCATTTACTGTAAAATAGTCACCTGAACCTTGGCTTAGATAAAAATGACTTCTTCTGATGTCTGTGGGCAATAGACCAAAAACAAAATAAAATGAAATGATTCAGAGGGCATATAAACCATACAGAGTAAGGAATATATTTCAGAATACTATCAGATGGAATAAAGTAGTGGATAGGCATGCACAAAAGATGAGATTTTGAAATCACTAAGGTAATAGAGATGGCTTAACCACTTTAGATGGTCATTCTGAGCCTATAAAAAGTCACGACCTGGCAGTATCATCTCTTCTATTGTTATTTCATTATATTGAGGATCTAAACAGCTCTGAAAACACACATATAAAATGAATTCTTAAAAAAGTTGATTTGTTAAAATGAAATGAATAACCTTTTACATTAACGGTATAAGATTGTTTTGCCTTTGAAACCAATATGTAAAGGAGTTTTGTATCTAGCTGTATTAGTTTGAAAGGAAAGCTTGGAGCAGATATGTTAATGTTATGCATGGAAGCCTCTCTACACTTTCATTATACTTTCATTATGAGTACAAAGAAATCTTATGTTGTCTTGCTTTACATTTTCTCTACTTGAAATGTACATAATGAATTTTAAGTGTCAGTAAATCAACATTGTTTGCCAATTATTGCACAGAAAATGAAATTGTAGATTTTGGCTTGTTGCTCAGTACACTCCTATTCAGGATATGAAAGATCGTTCCCCAGTGCCTTCTGTCCTGAATATCATTTTGATTTCATTAAAGCAAGCACAACATTCTACAGAGATGTGTAAGACTTTTGTGCGGTGCACTTTCCATTACAGACTTTTTTTTTTTATTCATGAATGCAGCGTGGCCCAGTGCGAATTTAAGCAAAGATATAAACATTGGCCACCTTAGATAAACAAGGGACAATAAAGTGTGAATGCCATGTCGATGCGAATGCAAATCATGAAAAAGAAAAGCTACTGCACAATATTATTAACATATAGCTCCCCTTACATTTAAATAAAATATATTTTTTTGTCTTTACTTTGCTGGGATCAGGGCCGCTGATAGGGGGGTCCTCCTGTAGGGGGACCCAGTCACACAGGGGGCCCAAACAGCAGGAGGAATTGGTGTGGACGGGCAGAGGGCCAATTACAGAAAGATGCCCTGTGTGGCTCTCTGCAGCAGCTGAAAGACAGTTTCTCTCTCTCTCCTACCGGCTTTCAGCTGCTGCAGGGAGAGACACAAACCCAGGGCATCGTCCCTGTAATTGCTTCCCCTGCACCAATCCCCCTCCCTATTCTGCTTACTCCTGACCCCCCCCCCCCCCATGTGCCCCTCTGTCCAGTAAAAAACTAAATTGTGAAATAAAACAATTTTAAAAATGTAAAAAAAAAACAATGAAAAAAGGGCTTATTCACACAGGCTCTCTGTTATGTGTGTATCTATTGATAATGATTTTAGTGTATTTTTTGTGACAATATTGTTTTGAAATATTGGGGGGCCCTGTCAGGTAGGCCGTACGGAGACCCATGATTTGTAACAGCAGCCCTGGCTGTAGGGTTGCCACCTCATCCCTTTAAACCTGAACACATATGAATTACACAGGTTCTGAGGCTAATCCAAGCCAAGTGAGTTTAATTAACACTTTAAAGAGGAATTAAACCCTGATGGGAGCCGCCACTAATGGCATATCGCCATCAGCAGCGGCATGCTGATAACTGCGATAGTCCGCCTGCGCGCCGCTGTCTACGGCGCATGCGCCATAGACAGCTGTGACTGTCTTTTAGTAAATATCTCCTAAACCGTGCTCAGATCAAATTCCTAGACTAAAGCTATTGGCTACTATCCTGAACGTAGTCCCGTTGTAACTAAATAACATCATCACGTTCCGAACGTTCGGGTTTTCCAACAACTTTGTCCAACCGTGTGTATGCAATACCAGTTTCGGACAAAATCCGTCGGACAAAATCCGACGGATTTTGTTGTCGGAATGTTCGACCGTGTGTTCAAGGGCTAAGAGTGTGCACAATTTTTAACAATTTTCTTCAAGGAGCAGGATGGGATGTCCCTATCCTGCTGCCAGAACACAGCACTGTATACTGCTTGTATCTGATACCACATTCAGTATATACAGTGTACACAGCCACTGCATGTGTTAGTGAAGGAAACAGTTTGTTCGGACTATTTAAAGTTCACAAAAACACAAACTTAGATTTTAACATCGCCACCACATTTTAACTGGATCGTTACACACCCCTCCCCCCTTTTATTTTTTTACCCCATGTTTATCTTGAGGTGGTTCTGCACATTTTTAAATACCTACCCACCCAGCAGATCTAGCAGTGTCCCCTGAGATCCTTGCACTACTCGATCCTGCACCACCATGTTGTTTTTGACATCATTGAGAGGCTCGTCAGCTCTTCCAGGTTTGGAAGGTGGGCCTCCAACGGGCACGACACTAGGCCCACCCCCTCTGCCTTTGTGAATTAAACACTATGATTCTTAGGACCTGTAATGTGTATATCCCAGAAGGCAAAGCAGGCACTGTGTACATCATTTGCCATGGAGAATAATGTGAATGGGGGGGCTGGGATGCAAACTTTTCTTAAAAAATAAAAGTAAACTAGCAAAAAACAAAAACAAAAAAAACAAACAGCACTATCCCCAAATAGGATGGGAGGAGAGATGGTGTGGAGGGAACTTCATTAGGAGAGTAAAGATCCACTTTAAGGTTGGGTAAGCTGCAATATATTACTTTTGTGTTCTTGGTTTTAGATATATTTTAGTTTATCTAAAGCAATATTTTTTTTTATTTAGTTTTGGATAAGGTAGGGAAGGTTTAGAACTTCTGTTAGGCTTTTAATGCAGTTTGTGCCCCTTTTTGGAAAATCCTTTGCTTGTCACATGGCAGGTCTTATCGGGATTGTTTTTTGAGTTATCAGCAGAACAGAAAGAGGACACTTGTTAAGGTGAAAAAAAACTGATGGGTTTTAACCCTTACCTACTTTATTTAAAAAATGGTACTAGTTACACTTTAATTGCATCCAAAAATATAAGATGGTCAATGCCACCCCATATATGATAGGACTGGAGAGCAATAAAGAGCTCTGTATAGTGAGAAGAATAAGCTCTGCTTATCTCTAACAAACCTCTAGACAGAAGCCACATTTCATGTTTAGTGAACACTGAAGAAAGAAACAGATTCTATTTCACATCCCTTGAACAGAGAATGCGGTACATTCAGGACACAAGGGAAGGCGCTGATGGAAAGAAGTCACACACAAGCTGGAGGAGACACTTCACTTGAAATGTATTTCCATTCATTTAGTGTGGTGCTCATTTATTTACATTGTCATGCTATGGCAGGGAAAATGCGAAACACAAGACAGTTTCATTATATCTGTGTCTCAGGCCCGCTAATCTCTTTCTTCTTATCCTGAGTTATATCAAAATCAATCTTTAAACTGCTTGCCAGATAGGGCTTCATTCAAGCAATAGGCCATTTTGCTATGTAAAGGTAAGCTTTCCAGTTCCTCAACTTTGTTCATTTTGCAGATAATGACATTTCTCCTTCAGCTCTGATTTCTGTTGCAGGAAATTGCATCTTCGCTGAAGAATGAATCTAGATAGAGTATTGCCTGTCTGTAGTTGAAGACAAGCTTAACTCAATTCATCGTGGGACTGTTCTAGGAGAGTAATACCTTAAGGAGTACCTGACTCATGCACATAGTTGAAGTTGCCATTCTGCACACCAAAGAACATGTTTAAAGCATAACTCCAGGCCAACAGCTAAATGCACAGTTAAAACACATATATGTTTACTGTTTTACCTACCGAATGATTTGTAAATTAGTACAGCCAGTCTTGCAATGTATACATGACAGCTGCCACATGTAGTTCTTGATCATAGACCAACTGAATTTTCAGTTTAAATTAGCATCAAACAAAATACGTGTTAAATCTTACATCGCATTTTTGTTTTTTAAAGCAGCCACAGCTTGAATAGATAAGACTTTCATGCATACTGAAAAAAAGTACCTTTGTTCTCTCCGTGGAAGAGGTGCAGAGGTCCAACACAACTTATGTTGAATCAGAACTAGTGAGGGGCTAAGGTTCAGGTGAACCCAGTTTGGCGCAAACCCACAGGAAGCTTTAACATAAGAGTGAGCATCTGGCCCAATCAGTTTGGAATTCCCAAACCCATAGTCTCATTGATGTTGTCAAGTGTGGCCATATTTGGATAATGACATCAGCCAACATATCCAACCATTTATTATGTGAATTGCCTGGCCAATGCTGATTGGCTTGCTATCAAGTGACAGCTTTCTTTTCAATAATTTTTATTAATTTTCAAAAGAAATAGTGAAAATGGATTTTGGTCACCTGTGTGAGATTGAGAATTATGTTGTCTGCAAATAAGCTAAAATACGTGTTCATGGGAGTCCACCATAGGCCACATTCACACCAGGCAGATCCGCCGCCAGAGTCCACCAGGTCAGCGGGAAATCTCTCAGTTGACCTCCGCTGAATGAGCAGATGACAGGTCCCTCTCTGCTCACCGAGGCTTGTCGAATGCCGCTGCTTGCTATGGAGAGATCGGACGAAAACAGACAGCATGTCCGTTTTCATCAGATCTCACCTGATCCGATCCGCCAGGGACGGATGTGAACATAGGGTCATCCGTCTGATTTTAGCAGATCGGGCCAGGTCGGATGTCAGCGGACATGTCACCAGATGTGGCCAGTGAAACCGAATTTAGATAACACTCTAGTGAGATAACCCCAATGTACAGTATCTTATCCAGTGCAAGGAGCAAAGAAGGTGTTCCATTTTGCTTTGTTAAGTGTATGATTTTGACATGTCTCCTTGTGGCATCCAATGTTTGTCTCCCCTTTGTAAAGCCAGATTGTTCTGGGTGAAAAATGAAGGTATAATATCCTTCAAGCATAATGTTATAAGTTTGGCATAGATTTTTAGGTCATTGTTAAGCAGGTAGATGGAGTTAAAATGTTGGGGTTTATCAGGTAGCTTTCCTTGTTTTGGCAGTGTAACAATCATTGCTTCTAACATCTCGGGAGGGAAAGATGCAGAGGCCACAGCAGCAGCATAGACCTTACTAACCTAGGGGCCCAAAATAAGTTTGAAATATTTATAATATTCCCCTGTAAGTCCATCTGGACGTGGTGATTTATTATTAGGAAGTAGGGAAGAGCTTTATGTTCGAGTCGAACATGAGTTTGACTTGAACATTGGCTGTTCACCAGTTCGCCGAACAGCAAACAATTTTGGGTGTTCGCGGCAAATTCGAAAGCCGCGGAACACCCTTTAAAAGTCTATGGGAGAAATCAAAAGTGCTAATTTTAGAGGCTTATATGCATGGTATTGTCATAAAAAGTGTTTGGGGACCCGAGTCCTACCCCAGGGGACATCTATCAATGCAAAAAAAGTTTTAAAAACTGCCATTTTTACGGGAGCAGTGATTTTAAAAATCCTTAAAGTGAAACAATAAAAGTGTAATATTCCTATATCATACCTGTAATGGTGGTGTGTGTTTCCAGTGTATAGAACAGTCTGACAGCAAAATGACACTTCTAAAGGAAAAAAGTAATTTAAAACTACTCGAGGCTATAATGATTTGTTGGTCCGACAATGCACATAACAGTTCATTGATAAAAACGGTGTGGAATTTCCACACAGGGGAACCCCAAACCAAAATTGAAAAAAGAAAATGCATGCGGGTCCCCCTAAATTCCATACCAGGCCCTTCAGGTCTGGTATGGATATTAAGGGGACCCCCACTCCAATTTTTTTTTTTAAATGGCATGGGGGCCCCCTAAAAATCCATACCAGACCCTTCAGGTTTGGTATGGATTTTAAGGGGAACCCCGTGCCAAAAAAAAATGGTGTGGGGCCCCCTCAAAAATCCATACCAGACCCTTATCCGAGCACTCAACCTGGCAGGCCGCCCCCCTCTGACAATACGCGGAATGCCATAAGAAAGTCCCCGTGCATCAGAGGGGGCGGGGTCACTGGTTGGCCCCACCCTCTGTTATATAACAAGTGTCAGAAGAACAGAAGCGTCACACGGCAGAAGACTCCCACAGAGGCGGATCGTGCTGATGTAGTGGAAAAGAAGCTGGAGCAAGATGCGGGACGAGAAGAGCAGAGGAAGAAGATGAAAAAGAAGATGAAAAAGAAGATGAAGAAGAAGATGGAGAAGAAGATGGAGAAGAAGAAGAACATTGAAGGAAGACCATAAGAAAGAAGATGGAAGAAGAAGTGGAAAGAAGAAGAAATTAATAAAGACTTGTCAAAAAACCTCTCTTGTGTTTTCGAACCCTTTTGACACTTTTTTTGTGAAATATTTGTGTACCCCATTACCAATTCACACGGGGGCAGGATCTGGGGGTCCCCTTGTTAAAGGGGGCTTCCAGATTCTGATAAGCCTCCCGCCTGCAGACCCCCACAACCTCGTCGCCCCTCATTTCCTGTGGCCTGCCAGGTTGTGTGCTCGGATAAGGGTCTGGTATGGATTTTTGGGGGGACCCCACAAATTTTTTTTATTTTGGTGTGGGGTTCCCCTTAAAATCCATACCAAACCTGAAGGGCCTGGTATGGAATTTAGGGGGACCCCCTACGCATTTTTTTATTTTTTTAATATTGGTTTGGGGTTCCCCTGTGGGGAAATTCCATGTCGTTTTTATCAATGAACTGTTATGTGTATTGTCGAACCGACAATAACATGCCCAATTGCCCAATTTCTTTTAGCCCCTGTACACACAGTCGGAGATTTCGACAACCAAATCCGTCGGATTTTGTCCGTCGGATCTTGTCCGAAACAGTTGCATACACACGGTCGGACAAAGTTGTCGAAAAATCCGATCTTTCAGAACGTGATGACGTTATTTCGTTACGATGGGACTACATTCAGGCTAGTAGCCAATAGCTTTGATGTAGGGATTTGATCTGAGCATGCGTGGCACTTGGTCCGATCAAAATTCTCTACACATGATCGGAGTATGTCCGATCGGACCAGTTTGTCGGAAAATATTTCCAACAAGTTGGAAATTGGGTCCGACGGATATTCCGACGGAATCAGTCCGATGCATACCACACACAGTCGGATTATCTGACAAAACGGTCCGATAGGACACATTCCGACGGATTCTCCGAACGTGTGTACAAGGGCTTAGAATTGTCATTTTGCTGTCAGACCGTTCTAAACACGGGAAACATGTGCCCCTTTACAGGCATACTATAGACACCCCCCAGGTATGAAATTTAAAGGAATATTACAATTTTATTGTTTCACTTTAAGCATTGTTAAAATCACTGCTCCCGGGAAAAACAGCCATTTTTAAAACTTTTTTTTGCATTGATACACCCAGGTCCTCAAATACTTTTTTATGACAATACCATGCATATAAGCCTTTAAAATTAGCACTTTTTATTATTCATGTCCATGTCCCATAGACTTTAACAGTGTTTGCGTGTTCAAACAAATTTTTGGCCTGTTCGCATGTTCTGGATGCGAACTGAACAGGGGGGTGTTCGGCTCATCCTTATTAGGAAGAGTATCAATAACTCAGTTGATTTCAGGTAAAGTGAATGGGGTGTTAAGCAATTGAAGCTGCTCCTTAGATACAGTTGAGAGGTTAATGCTGCGAATAAATTTGTCAATATATTAGGAAATAAGTTGAGGAATTTGATCATCGTCCTTCAAGTTATACAACACACCTAACATAGATATTTTGAAGATAGGCAACTCCTATCCTCATATTGATTACTGATTAGTGGTTCCAAATTAATAATAACTACTGCAGTAGGGAACAGACACAAAAGATACGCTCAGCATCTTTCCAAATAACTGTTCTCCTTTATTATGACACATTTTAAGGTTTTTATACACATGATTACGTAGGTATCACATTAATATTGCAATTGTACGTTTATTGTAACAAGGGGCGTTACATAGGCAGGCTAATTCTAATCAGGACTTGAAATAATGCAAAACATGTACTGACAACATTATTAGTGCCGTGTGCACAGTGAGGGTAGAGTGCAATACATATAAAATAGAATACAATTATATACACAACTTACATATTTCCATTACACACTGTAGTATGAGGTAAAAGCATTTGCGATTCCCTGGGGGTCAAATATCTGTTCATGAGAAAATGGATGGTGAATGAAAGGAAATTTAGCTTCAGAACGATGGCCCTGTAGTTTTCTTGCTAATAACCTCCCTGCTTTATTCCAGGGTTATAATAAAGCACCTTTAACCTCTGAGTGGTCTGTTCAAAATCATGCAAGAGTCTCTCTAAGATTCTGCCTTAGTTTAGACAATTTAGAGCTTACCTAGGGAGAGGGGTTTTCTTTGTTTTGAGATTTGAGAGAGGAAATTTCAGATATAATTGTGTCAAGCTGCTTTTGTTTCCTATCCCATCCCCCTATCAAGAGTTATCAATGAACGCATATAGGTCCATGTCCACATTTAACCCAAAGGGGATGTAACTCTTAATGCTATATATCCAAGACACCTCTAATATAGATATACCATGCACCGAAGAACTCCTTCTCCACTGTGTGCAATACTTGTCTATTCACAAAAACATTGGCTTGGAGGGATTTTTCATGGGCTACCAGATAATGTTTGGAGTCTGAATGTTTAGGAAAACCATTTTTAATATTTGTAATGTGTTCATTTCATCTCACCGAGAGGGGACGCTTAGTCCTGCCCACATATTGAAGTCCACAGGGACACTGGAGCTGGTAGACAACCCCCTGAGTGGAACATGTGATAAAAGGTTTTATCTCATATTCCAAAGAGGTGCTGGATGAGGTGAACTTTTGTAATCTTCTATGTGTGGATCCATTTAGGGAGCACACCCTACATCTCCTGCACTGATAAAAACCAGTGAAGTTCTGGAAGAAATCTCTCTTGATGGACAAGGATAAGGGAAGTGTCTCCCTTGTAGATAACCTGATGTTTGCCAGGCAAGACTGCATTTAAAATCTGATCATTACCCAAAATGTGCCAATGTTTCTTTAACATTTTTTTTTACATTCATATGTTGCCCAGAGTAGGTAGAGATAAAGGGAACTGAGGATACTCTATCTTCATAAGAGGGAATTTCCTTGAGCAAATCCCCTCTTTCCATGACTATGATTTCATCAGGAGTATTTTTTATGAAATCTCTTGAATACCCTTTTTCCACCAAACATTTCGTTAGAGTCTCTGCCTGCACCAAGAACTCTTCCTTAATCGTGCAATTGTGCTTCAACCGTATATACTGGCTTTTTGGAACAGATTTAAGCACATGGTGGCAGCTATCAACAGGAATATATGAATTCCTGTCGGTACTTTTAAAAAACGTAAAGGTGTTAAACTGGTCATCTTTTACCGTAATTCTGAGGTCTAAAAAATGAATTTCTGACTGGCTGGCCTCATAGTTAAAGCGGGGTTCCACCCTAAAGTGGAACTTCCGCTGATCTGAACCCTCCCCCACTCCGGTGTCACAATTGGCACCTTACAGGGGGGGGGGGTGGAGATACCTGTCAAAGACAGGTATTTACACCCACTTCCGGGCATAGACTCCCGTGGGAGTCTATGTCATTTCCTGTCCTGCCGCGCTGTCTGCTGGGACACACACGGGTCCCAGTGACAGCGCGGACAATTCCTATTGCACTGCGCGACTCGCGCATGAGCAGTAGGGAACCGGGAAGTGAAGCCAATTCACTTCACTTCCTGATTCCCTCACCTAGAATGGTGACGGCAGCAGCCGAGAGCCGAGCGATCGATCGGCCTCGGCTGCCGGCATCGCTGGAGCCCGGGACAGGTGAGTGTCCATTTATTAAAAGTCAGCAGCTTTAGTATTTATAGCTGCTGGCTTTTAATATTTTTTTTTTAGGTGGAATCCCTCTTTAAGAATGATACCCCTAGTGTTGTTATTTAGCTCCTCAATGAAAAGGTCCAGATCTGTTCGACTACCATCCCAAAGGAGGAGGATGTCATCATAGATCATAGGGCCATGAAAAGTATAGAATAAGAATATTTAGCCCCCATGGTAACCCCTCTATCCTGATGAAAGAACTGACTAAAATAATAATAGTGTGTCTCTTCTAAGTTTTTAGTGCGCTTTATATTTTTTAATGCCCAATAAGTGTTTTTTTTTAGCCTCTGAATTTGGAGGATTGGGTTCCGCTTCCTAAGACTCATTTGATTGAGGCATGGTTTATTGTGTACATTATATAACATGATGAGTCAGTGAACTGCCCGTGTCCCAAGATGACATCAGATTGTGATGAAACATGCGTTGGGAGGACTGGCATGCTAATGTTATCGCGTTTGTAACGTAGTATACAGGTGTTCGCAAGCCGTCTGGCTTTTTACCTTGATGATTTTAGCCTGAATTTGTGTAAGTGCTACCTTTAAGTTCTAAATAAACTCTGCATGATAGATTCACACTATGGTGAGTTATTTTCATTTTGGGTAATGGTCGACCTGTATCCTTGATTATCTGATGATCGAGTCTCCCTGGTCATCTACTGTGCAGTTAATGCCCCATCATATCCAGCATCATACACAATCACTGTTGAATACGGACTAAGACAATATTTTCTTACTTTTGTTTATTCACTTATTTTGTTTTTAGCGGAGCTTCGTCCAATTTTTCTTTTACCTTACACATAAGAGGGGCCTGGGGAGCTGAACCAGGAGTTTTCTGACCCCTCTAAGGTAAACTGGGTTCTGTTGGCACCCCACCCAAAGTGGCCCCCATCACAGTCTCCATTGTGCGGGACTTTTTCAAAATGTGCTTGTTTACGTGGAAAAAGGACATTCTGAGGAACACATCCCTGTAAACCTGATCTGGAATATGAGAGGGCTTTGGTAGGTTATGAATACTATTAATTATGAACTCAGCTAGGGTAAGAGAAGGTAGTATAGACAAGAACAAAAATTTGGCATAATACCTCAACTCCCCTGTTTTAGGTATTCCCCATAACTTGATATTGTTTGACATGGATCAGTACTTCAGATCAGTGAATTTAGCTTTAAACCACTGGTGGTCGTTCTCATGGATATTGTGTGCGTCCACCAGGTCATTGATCATATTTGCATACTCCTCCATCTTGGTCTCTAAATGTGCCGCTCTTCCTTCTACAGCTGTAAGCTCAGTATTAAACTTCTGCATGCATGCCAGCATGTCAGAATATAGTGTGCTTTTTAAAGAAATTAGCATGTCTTTTAGTGTGGTGTCTAATACTGACAACTCTCTGGTATCATCCTAGGATTCATGACTAGAGCTCATCTCTGAATATTCCTGGGAACCATCGCTCATGCAGAATCTGTCTATCTCTGGACTTCTCTGGACTGTCCCAATAATGGGCTTATAGGATAGGAATCAGAAATCTGTGGTAGATGTGGTAGGCCACTGCTGCTGTGTTTGCCGACTTGTGGAGGAGATCGCATAGTCAAGGGGAAAGAAAGAGCTGGCTCCATCTTGCCCACGCCAACACTGAGCCAGAGAGAAGAAAGGCATCAGCTTACTCCTCTTTTCTCTTCTGGGTCACCCTGGCAGTGATGGCAGGGAGTAGTTTACCACTGTGGGGTGTGATTATAACACCCTGGGAAGCCTCTAGGAGCTGCTTGATTCCCGCTGTGCCCCAGAGCTCTGGGCTCATCATCTTAGCCATCGGCAAGCCGCACCCCTATGTGACAGCTTTCTTGGGGCATTTTCTTTCCAAAGTGTGGTCGTTTTGGAGGTGTTTCCACTCTCCTGGTGCTTAGGGGCCTCCAAAAATGTGATAGGTAGTCAGAAAATGACATACTTGATTTATGCCACTAGAAAGCCTGAACTAGCTCTTTGGATACTGGGCCTCTTTATGTGGCTAGCCTGTGAAAAAGTCTAACACATGTTATCCCCATACTTGGGAGGATTATCAGCATGTGTATTGGGGTGTAGTTCTAAGTATGCCTATGCTGTGTATTCAAAATTTCTCACTAATTGACAACTTTGTGAAAAAAAAAAATTCATAGTCAATCCATATTTTCCAAAAGCTTATAGCAAAAAAAAAAAAGACAGATCTTCATAAAACGTATGATACCTCTTAGGAAATACCTTGGGGTGTTTACTTTCCAGAATGTGGTTATTTTGTAGGTGTATCTCCTGTCCTGGCACTTCAGGGAATATGATAAGTAGTCAAGAATTGTATTAATTGACAACTTTATGTAAAATAAAATATATATATTTTCTTCCCTGCATTTTACAAAAACTTGTGGCAAAAAATAAAATTTCCACTTTCAAATTTAAAAAACATACATTGGGTTGTTTTCTTTCCACTGTCCTGGTGCTCCAGAGCCTCCAAAAGTGTGATAGGTAGTCAGGAAATTAGATGTGTAATTTATGAACACCTGAAAGTGCTACTTGGATTTTGGGCCTCTCAATGTGACTAAGCTTTGAAAAAGTCTCACACGTGTGGCATCCCCATACTTGGGAGGAGTACCAGAATGTGTTTTGGAGTGTGACTGTAAGTATGCCTATGCTGTGTTTGAGAAATAATTAGTTAAAATGACAAATATGACAGGTGTTGCAGGGGAGAAGAAGGAAGGAGAGGTTCATGTATGCAAATATGGGTAAAATGGGTAAAATTGCCTTTAAAGTGGAGTGAACACAGTTCCACCTAATTCATTAAAGGATAACTAAATCCAAGAATAGAAAAAAAAAACAATTTAATGCAACTTACAGCCTATAGATGTGGTGGCTGCAATATTTTTTTTCCCAATCATTTTTTTTTCAGCAAATATTCAAAATAAAATTGAACAAAATTGAAATGCACATCTTCTGTAAACTAGAAATAGTTATGCCCCCTTTAATGGAGATAAAGAGATACAAATATTTTTGTAGTCTATTCCTCCGTAGATAAAGTTGAGGGGGGACATAGCCACCAGGGGCAAGAAGTTTGTCAGGTAATAAATAAGGCAAAATACTGTGTATTCTAGTGCATAAGCCAAGTTTTTCAGCACATTTTTTATGCTGAAAAAGCCCCCCGGCTTATACTGGAGCGAGGCAGAAGGGCCCGGCTGTCTCACAGGCATAGGAGAAGGCAGGGGCGGGTTGCAGGAGAGCTCCGTGGCTGCGCTGGCTTTTGGAATGTGTGTGAGTTTTTATTGAGCTGACATTGGGCTCTTTGTTGCCCCCTCTGGTAAATTCATGCATGTCCACCCCTTGTGTGTCCTGCACAAGAGCTGGGAGTGGGACAAGGAACACCACCTAACAAGTAAGGGCTGTTCTACAAGTAAGGGGGCTTGTGTGTGTGTCTGTGTAAATGTGTGTGCCTGTGTACATGTATGTGTCTGTGTGTGCCTGTGAACATGTGTGTTGGTGTGTCTGTCTGTTTACATGTGTGTGTCTGTGTACATGTGTGTGTGTGTGTGCCTGTGTACATGTGTGTGTGTCTGTGTACATATATGTGCCTGTGTCATTTACCGGTAGCTGCTGCATTTCCAACCGTAGGCGTTTACTCCAGTCAATAAGTTTTCCCAGTTTTTCTGAGTAAAATTAGGTGCATCTGCTTATATTCGGGTCAGCTTATACTTGAGTACATACGGTACATAGGAAAACAATTATTGCCACCTAATCAAGGACTATTAAGCTGTGATGTATAACATTTTTGGTTCTGAATTTTAATACACTTTAATTTTAATGTTGAAAAGTCAATACACACTTTTCTAGGTGAACATACTTTACTCTTTTAGTAAATGAGCCCCTTTATC
Organism: Lithobates pipiens; assembly: GCF_037356315.1. Lineage (NCBI taxonomy): Eukaryota > Metazoa > Chordata > Amphibia > Anura > Ranidae > Lithobates > Lithobates pipiens. The sequence goes on from NW_027507748.1 coordinate 78,955,213, forward strand.
TTTGTCCAATTTCTAGGTAAGAATCTTTGCTTTATGTCCCATTTGATGCATTAGGTCAATTCTGTATTCAAGCCAGTTCTGTAAGCTAATAGAAACTGCAAAATTTTTGCACAGTTATAGGTGGAATACCTTTTTGCTATTACATTTGTATGTATTCATTTGTTTCAAGCTTGATTTCAAGTGTTTTACATCTATCTGTACAATTTACTTTTAAATTGCTTGTTGGATGCTATTGTCTTTTTACATTTTTAATTAAAAGAAAATAATATACTATGGATAAAAGCAATAGACCTTCATTATTGCTCACTTCACAAACATGAAAGTGTTTAAAACATATGCTATTTTGTTCATTTATACATTTTTTACTTAGTCACAGTCATAACACTTCAAAATCACCACATCCTCAAACTTTAGAAACAGCAGCAGCTTAATTTAGCTGTGTGCTTTGTTCTCTGCCTATTATTTCATGCCGTTCTGAACATAAACGACAATGAAATGTCATTTTCTCTTGTTAAACCTTTTTTTTTATTCTGATTTCAGTTTATAGGTATCTTACACATGGGCAGGAAGGAATTGAATATTCAGAGCCTCGTGTTTCCAGAATCATAACAGTGAACATGTACAGAGCTTAATATTGAGGATACCACTACTGACCTCTTGCTCTTTTCTTGCTTTAGGAAGGAAAGGGCAAGCTCCATAAACTGGGAAGTAGAAGAGTTTTGTTCAGAGTGAGAATATAGAAGTACATCAGCGCCCCTCTCATAAGACAGGAATTTTTGCCCTCCTACATTTACCTACCAGTTGTGTCCTGAAGAGAAGCCTGAAGAGGATCTGTAGCCTACCAGATGCTGCCCCTTTGGCTATAAAATAAGTAAAGGGCCATCTCAAGGTAACATTTGGCTGAAAATGCCACAAAAAGTCCCCCCCCCCCCCTTATCATTTATCATGGCCAGTTACTATCTGGATCTGTCGTTTTTGACTTAAAGTGGTATTAAAAGTTTGGCTTTAAAATAAAATAAAACAACACACATGTTATACTTACCTGCTCTGTGCAGTGGTTTTGCACAGAGCAGCCCCAGCCCCTCACCTCTTCTTCTTGGGTCCTGGCTCCTCCCCCTTGACCAGTGCCCCAATAACAAATCACTTGCTATAGGGGCATTGGTGCATGCTCACTCCCGAGCCCTGCTCTGTGCGTCCATAAGACGCATAGAGCCTTGGCTCAACCCCCTGTAAAGGCTGAATTCATAGGTAAACAGGTGCAGTTAGCCTCCCCATCTGTAGATGGCTCTGTGCCATTATTGCATGGGAAGAGAAGTCCCATAAGGGAATTGGTCCCTTAGAGATTTTATACATTGTCAAAGGTGTGGAAAGCAGCCTGATTGGACACTGAACTCTCATGAGACTTTAGAAGCCATCTTGGGTGAGGGAACCTTTTAAATAAGGGACCCCATGTCATTTTGTCATGCTTCTGGCAAGTGTGTGGTAGGAAAAGGAACTGGTTTGTGAGGGATGATGTTTAGCACAAGCTCAGGCTCTGAATGAAGAGGCATAGTTCAGGGAAGGATCTTTTTCACCGTTTTTACTCCAGGAAGCAGTGCAGAGGCAAGGAGTTGGTATAGTTGCCAATACATGAATGGACACTACCCCTGTAAGGGAAGCCATCCTCTAGTAATATTGCCTGTAAACACTGAGACTGTACATTCTTTGGATTGCATATGATGGTGCGAAAGAACAGTTAAATGTGCTGTTAAAAAAAATGGTGCCAAATTTATATAAATACATCACTTTCCAATTTATTGCCTGTGAGTATTCCCTCCCAATATAAGGTACCTTACCTAGGTCCCCCCTACACATATGTGTGGCAGTAGGGTGGGTGTATCTTAATTACTGAGTACTGATACTTTGCAGTGCTATTTGCATCAATACAAAAAAATGTATGCAAATTGCACTGCAAAGAATCACATGCAATTTGAACAGGAATGTAGTACGATTCTAGTCTACTCAGAATCTAGTCAGTTTAAACAATGTTAGAACTCACAGCAGAGGCGTAGCATGAAGATCATGGGTCCCAATACAAAATTTTACCTGGGGCCCTCCACTACCACCCACTGCTTCCACGGTGCATCAAGAAACTCCCACCACTCACCAAATTATGGTACCTGTATGGTGGTTGTCTCTCATCTCTCTCTCTGCTGCTTCTGGCTGCATGTCAGATGATCCCCTTCCCCACCAGGTAGTGGCAGATGACCTTCCCTCCACCAGTTAATGAGAGATGACCTCCCCACCTCCATCCACAAAATAATTACAGGTCAGATTCCCCACCATGCCCCCGTCTGATCATTCTGCCTACACTAACACAGTAAAATCTGGTGTGTGTCTTTGTGCACAATCTGACCATTGATTTACCTCATTCTGGCTCCCGGACGGTGCTCTCCTCCTGGTTCACTCAGCCCTGTGACAGGTCATGCCTATCCCTGCCCAGTTGTCAGCACTGAAATTTTCCCACCCCATGCTGGCCGCTTTGTCCTCTCTACGCTATCTATGCTCCAGCTCTTCACTCAGGACTCACTTTTTAAACTGCCCTATAGTGGGCACTCATCCCTTTCAATATTCACACGCAGGAGCAGCATCGGCAGCATTTGGGCAAGTACTGATACTCGCTCAAATGCCTGGTATTGGTGCATCCCTAGTCATAATACCTACATGCCACACATATGCAGCCATGATGCAGCACTGTTTTGGGTTGAGAGTGCTTCTATTGCTGAGAAACTGAAGGATTCTGCAGATATGTGCACCTCTAGGTGGCAGTACTTTATTTCTATCTGCAGATTCTTTGTGTTAAAGCTGTGTAGGCAGGTGGTAGGCTGTTGTATATATGAATGATGTAAACCTGAAGATGGCATGGTGCCATTTCTTAAAGCTGCAAGAGACTACTGATGACTAAGTTGTCCCCTGTTTTGGGTTCCAAAGACTATAGTAAAAGCTTCTGGGAGTTTTACCTAATTCGGATTAAAGCCTCATTCACACAGGCATACTTAAAGTGATTGTAAAGAACCTGGGTCTATAATAGCACTATGGAGTATGAGTAACACCACTACAAGAGATTAACTTGCAAGGCTAAGAAGAAGAGGTAGTTGCCATGGGTAACTAAAAGGAAGAACAGCTACAGCAACTAGTCATTAGCGCGGTACCTGGTTAGGTGACAGGCCCTTTGGTAGTGAGGGGTCGGTGCTCTGACTCCCTCCCTAGCTGTCTCTTTTGATCACTGGGAGCAGACTGGCAGAGGTAAAAGACCTGATCTCTAGGTATGGGGAATGAAAGAGTTAACTTAGCAATTTATTTTCTTGGGAGTGAAGTCATTTCTGTTTCATTCTGAATTATTCATTATTTGAAAATGTGGATGTATCATAATTTCTGAATTACAACAGTACTGACTTTACACAAATCCAAAATGATGAAACAACATTTCGGAAGAAATTTGAATTCAAATTGAATTTAAATCAAATTTGAAACGGTTTTGAATTCAATTCAATTTTTTTTTCTAATTCTATTCCATTTTGAATTTGCGAATATAATAAAAATAGAACAGAAAAGAATATAATATAATAGAAAATCCTAAAAAATAATAGCATAGAAAATAAAAAGAAAGGCATAGAAAATAATAACATATAGTATAAAAAAACAATAGAATAGAATAGAGTAGAAAGAATAGAAATCTTTCCCAAAACTCTAATTGAATACATTTGAATTCAAATAGAATAGAAAAGAATATAATAGAATAGAGTAGAAAAGAATAGTATAGAATAGAATATAAAGAAACAATGACCATCTTCCAAAATTCAAATTCCGAATAGAAAAGTATAGAACAGAATAACATAATAGAAAAAAAACAATAAAATAGAATAAAACATAAAGAATATAACCTCCTTCTGAAATTAGAATTTCACATAGAATTAATTTGAAAAGAATAGAATAGAGGAAAAAATTATAGAAAATAAATTAATAAAATAGAAAGCAATAGAATAGAATAAAAACAGAGTAGAATAGAATAAATATAACCATCTTCCGAAATTCAAATAGAATATAATATAATATAATAAAAAATAATATAATAAAAGAGAAATAAAAATCTTCCAAAATTAAATTTTGAATAGAATTCATTTTATTTTGAATGGAATTCGATTTGAAAATGAAATTGAACTCAATGTTTCCACATTTGTAAAATTATAATCAAATTTGAATAAACTAAGCAAATTCCAAAAACAAATTAAATTAATTAAATTAATTTAACTAAACAAATTTATGTAAATAACAAATCAAAACTAAACAAAACAAAACAAATCGTTTTGTTCTGCAAATATCTAGTGGGAAATGGCTATGCATGTGGTTCCGAATGCAACACATACATCAGTACAAGTGTGAAGTTACTTGGGCAAAAAACATCTTATGGAGGAACTCTGTACACTATTGCTACACACAAGTGACTCATCTCAATGTTTGATTCCTCACATAATCGCATCCTCCGTCTGGTCCCGGGCATTGGAGAGCACGTCTCCCGGTGAGGTGTTACCCCATGTGCTAGGGCTAGTAACGAACGTTCTTCGCCTGGCATAGCCCAAAAACCCCTGGGAGCATACAATTTGGAGAAGTCAGAAAGTATACACTGCCGAACCATTGTCCTGTATATGTATTTCATCAGTGTATTTACTGTTAGCTTATGTCTGCTTTAGCCCTAGTTCACATTGGTGCGATTTGACATGTCAAATTGCATGTCAAATCGTCAGAAATTGCCGGCAATAGCACTGTCCTAAACGGTTCAATGCCACATTTGTGGCACCGCGCCAATTTAAAAAAGTAATTTCTGTACTACTTTTTGTGATTTTGGGGTGTGATTTCCATTGACATCTGTGCAGAAACCCACACAGATGTCTCTGAAATTGCCTGCAAAATCCGAACTGTCATGCGGGAATGAAATCATTTCATTCCCGCATTCAGTGTGAACCTGGGCCTACTATATGATAGGCAGACAGAGGTTTTTTTTTATAATTTTTTTTTTTTTTAAGGTTTTTGAAGCAAGAATGTATACATGGAGAAATAAATCAAATATTTAAATTCAGCCTAATATGCGTAGATCAGATTTTTTGCTTCTCTTCCCTTTTCTTTCTTCAACTTCTTGCCAATTTCCTATACTGGCTCCAGAGGGCCCACGTCAGGAGGCACCTCTCGTGTGTATCTAATTCCTGTGCTAAAAATGTCTCCATTCTCCATTCTCCATTCTTCAGATTTTTTGCTTCTGTTAAAAAAAAAAAAAAAACAATGTTCAAACATTGACCAAATATTTTATGAGACTTGAACTTTGCCATTTTATTTTATGATGGCCATAAATCATAGATAAGCCCACAGATCACTCTCCTAATAAAGGAGCCCTATCACATAAACAGACTGATTAATGTGGAATAATGATGTTTAAATGTATCTATCACCTTTTACTTAGCTATGTTTTGAAGGTAAATATTTTAATGTATTATTGATGACTGCACTTAAATACTAATTAATATTTTACAGAGCTTAAGATGAAGTTTGGAGCCATCAGGACATTTCTTGGCTGGCAGCATGCCAGACACGTGAGGGAGAATAGACAAAAAATTTACAAGCCATTGAGACACAAGGCAGGAGGCACAATGGATGGAGGAAGGAATCTATTCTTAAAGACTGATGTTGTTTTAATATTTTAAGCTTATAATAAATATAATATTTGAATTTATAATAACTAAGGCCACAGAGGGGTCATTTACTCATCCTTTTCAACAAATATTTCAGTGAGGACATTCATAGTCACAAAATATTGGCTATTATCTAGGTCAGGGTCTCCAATTTATTTTATTTTATTTAATTTTTTTTACAATGGGTCAGTTTGCTGTCCTTTATGCCCTGTACACATGGTCAGACTTTCCGATGCAAAAATGTGCGATCGGGTCATGTTGTCGGAAAATCCGATTGTGTGTGGGCTCCATCTGACTTTTTCCGACACAAAAAATTTGAGAGCTGGATCTAAAATTTTCCAACAACAAAATCCAATCGTTTAAATTCCGATTGTGTGTAGACAATTCCGACGGACAAAGTGCCACACATGCTCAGAATAAAAAGCTATTGGCTACTGCCCTCTTTATAGTCCTATCGTATGTGATTTACGTCACCTCGTTCTCAACAACTTTGTGTGACCGTGTTTATGCAAGACAAGTTTGGGCCAAAGTCGGAAAAAATTCAACGGATTTTGTCGTCGGAATGTCCGACCATGTGTAAAGGGCATAAGTCTTTAAGGGGGCCAAACTGTGGTTAGTGGGATTAGAAAAATTTTTGGTGTCAGTGTGGGTAAACAATGCCTCATTTTTGGTATTGGGGGAGGAATGATGCTCTATTGCTTGTGTCAGTGGGAGGAAAAGTACACCGTAGTTGGCATCAGTGGTAGGAAAAGTACACCGTAGTTGGTGTCAGGGGGAGGAAAAGTACACCGTAGTTGGTGTCAGTGGGAGCATTGGGTGCTCTATCATTAGTGTGGTGATAATTTCACTTGTTGTAATGTTAGCTGTGAAAAAAAATGACCTATAAATTGCTAGCCTAAAAGCAAAAAAAGTTTAGTAACCCACCTCAACTTATCAGCAACTAACTTGACTGCTCAGGCGCAATGGGCCTAGGTCCCAATTAATGTAACACAATGGGATCAAATCCCCCACCACCCTTGCCCTTTACCCCATTAAATAAGACACTTACAACCATTAGGTCAAGGCCACAGCTTTATTAAATTCCAACACATAACATGTAAACATATTTAACCAGTGCCAGTCACAGTTGTACTGCGAGCACTCAACCAAAAGAAGGAAATGGGGCCTGTCCTTGCCATAAGTGCTGGACAGATACCCTACTTCCAATTTTCCATCAAGGGCATAGCCCATTACAGCAACTTTAACTGCTGGCAAGGTCAAGAAACCACAGCAAGCTGTGACATACTTTAACAGAAGGAAAAAGGGGTGAGAGGGTGGGCAGCTCTTCCAAATGACTCTTCTGTAAGACCCCAGAATTCCCTGGGGCACACGTTCCCTGAGCTTAGGCCCATCCCCATGTTACAACCAATCTTTCCCCTTGACCGGCACCTGGCCATGCCCCCATCAGTCAAGGCTCTCTTTCCCTAGGGAGGGGGCTCAAGAAGCCTTTGTTTAGGCTGGGTTCACACCGCAGCACCGATGGGCTCACAGCAGGAGTCCTGTGCGTTCCGTTCACCATTTCAGGTCCTATTTCAGCCTGAATTTTTGGTTGAATTTAGACCTAAAATGGACAAGAAGATGCACAGGGCTCCTGTGCAATTTGAAGCAGATCCACTCCGAAGATGTGTGAACCGGCACCCTAGATGGCCAGTCACAATCTCCTGACACCAAATTCACACTAGTATGAACCATACTACAACAGTTTCAATATTTTTCATTGTATTGCTGTGCACTTACTAAAAGTCAAACCCGATTATTTTCTGTGTGCCCTGGATTAATAAATCATTGATGATGCAAGGTATTATTCTGCAATATATATATATATATATATATATATATATATATATATATATATATACGCTGTAGTCAGTAGGGAACATTAACACTAAACTCCTTTGTATGTCAAAGCCAGGAGCAGAATTACCATATGACACATGCTGACTGCCATGACTTGGACTGTTATTTCTCTGAATGTGTTGTCAGCTTTAATAATCTCTCCCAAAGGTTAAAGCTCAGCATGAACTTGTGTTTGACAACACAGTCTGAAATAACGCTGGCTAATATTAAGCTGTCGTCAGATTAAACTGTAGGGCACTATCTACTCTATCACCCCATGTAAAGAATGCAGAGCTCCAAATCCTAAAGTAATCTGAGAATTGAGTGATTTGTGGTAATTCCCGAGTCCACTGTGAGGAATAATATACTACCATACACACTACAGGAAATGTCTAACACAGACAGAAGAAGGAGCCACTGGATAATTACAGCCAGCAATGAGCTATGGTTAGTAGATTTTAGCTTGCTATTTAAAACCCAACTGCATTTCTTTTTGCTTTGAATAAAATGCAGAAACTTTCAACAATCTCCGAATTTTTATTGCAGTCTTTGCACCATAGGAGGACTCTTACAGGGAGTCACATGTCCATGCTTTAAAGGGTCAGTTCACCTTTTCCTAAAATATGGTGAACTAGGTGAACTAACTCACCACCCCCCTTCCACAGCCCCGGGCCCTGCTGCACTTATCTTCTTGAATGAATATCTTTCATTACCCACACTAGCTGATGTTGTTTTCTCTGGGTCCTCTGGTTTCCTCCCACACTCCAAAGACATGCTGGTAGGTTAATTGGATGGATCCTATCTATATTGTCTCTTGTATGTATGAATCTGAATTAGGGGCCTTAGATTGTAAGCTACTTGAGGACAGGGACTGATGTGAATGTACAATATACAGTATACATATAGCACTGTGTAAATTGACAGCGCTAAAAAAGTACCTGTAATAAATAAATAAATTAATACATCAGTCTGTGCATTTAAATATTGTGCTCCTCTGCACCCCATGTTCTTCTGGGGTGGCATCATGGAACAAAGAGGACACACTTGGTCAGTGTGGTCAGATATCAGTGAACAATGCTTACTCACGTATGCAGTACCAGCATTTTTTTTTAAATGTCCAGACCCCAACAACAGCTGGGATGGGCAGCAGAAAAAAAAATCCAAGGAGATAAGCACAGTGGGGACCAGGGTTATGGGGAGGTGTAGTTATTTCACCTATTTTTTTTTTGTGAAAAGGTGAACTAACCCTTTAATGTCCTGGCAATCCCTATTCCCCTCATATCCTGTTCTGATTTCACATAAGACCCATGAGAGCGAAATCTCCCTAATGGAGTCCCAAACTGCAATAAAAAACCTGATAGAAAATGTAACCCTTTCCTAATAGACTCTGGAGTTGGCCATTAAAGTGTTACTAAACCCGGTAACATGAAAATAGTTCATCCACCCCCCCACAGTGCTCACAGCTTATAAATCTTCTTTTTACATTAAAATATTTCCACTACCGTATATACTCGAGTATAGGCCGACCCGAGTATAAGCCGAGGCCCCCAATTTACCCCCAAAAAACTGGGAAACCTATTGACTCGTGTATAAGCCGAGGGTGAGATATGCCTGTCCATCCCTGTGTGTGTCCGTCCATCCCTGTGTGTCCGTCCATCCCTGTGTGTCCGTCCATCCCTGTGTGTGTGTCCATCCATCCATCCCTGTGTGTGTGTCCATCCATCCATCCCTGTGTGTGTGTCCATCCATCCATCCCTGTGTGTGTGTCCATCCATCCATCCCTGTGTGTGCGTCCATCCATCCATCCATCCCTGTGTGTGTGTGTGTGTGTCCATCCATCCATCCATCCCTGTGTGTGTGTGTGTGTGTGTCCATCCATCCATCCATCCCTGTGTGTGTGTGTGTGTCCATCCATCCATCCCTCCCTGTGTGTGTGTGTGTGTGTGTCCATCCATCCGTGTGTGTGTGTGTGTGTGTGTGTGTGTGTGTGTGTGTGTGTGTGTGTGTGTGTGTGTGTGTCCGTGCAGCCTTGTGTGTCCAGCCTACCTGTGTCCCGAGCCTCCGTCCGGTCCCGTCCCGAGCCTCCGTGTCGTCCCGTCCCGAGCCTCCGTGTCGTCCCGTCCCGAGCCTCCGTGTCGCCCCGTCCCGAGCCTCCGTGTCGTCCCATGCCAGGATCGCCGCTCTTCGTCGGCGCCCTGGCGGCCATTCCCCTGTTCAAAAGCCGCGCCTCCGCCTCCGCCTGTGATAGGCGGAACACTCAATTTCCCAGCAGTCTGTGTTCCGCCTATCACGGACATCGTCTCATCCTCGTCCGTAGTACGAGGATGAGCCGATGTCCGTGATAGGCGGAACACTGACTGCTGGGAAATTGAGTGTTCCGCCTATCACAGGCGGAGGCGGAGGCGCGGCTTTTGAAAGGTAGAATGGCCGCTGTCTGTCTGCTCGACACGCTGTTCGGGCAGTCAGACAGCGGTGACTCGAGTATAAGCCGAGGGGGGCACTTTCAGCCTCAAAAAAGAGGCTGAAAATCTCGGCTTATACTCGAGTATATACGGTATATACCTTTTTGAATGATCTGTATACCACGGTTACATCATAAACTGCACAGTTTCTTCAGTGCTCAGGGTTCAGGAAGGTGGAGATTTTCGGTCTGTATACACGCCCACATGTGTGATGTCAATATCATGTCACCTGGCTATCTCTGAGAACAAGAAACTGTTCTCTCAAGCATAAAAGACACAACTGAGCATGTGCAGGTTGAGGTTGGCTACCTTGCCTGTTCTTTCCAAGGTAGACATTGCGGGGGGGTCTATGCATACCACTTCAGCCCCGGACAAGAAATTGTCCCCCCTAATTACCAGAGCATTTTTTGCAATACGACACTGTGTCACTTTAACTGACAATTGCGCGGCCGTGCGACATTGCACCCAAACAACATTAACATCCTTTTTTCCCCACAAATAAAGCTTTCTTATTGTGATATTTCTTATTTTTTGTGCTATAAACAAAAAAAGAGCAACAATTTTGAAAAACGTTTTGCTATAATCAATATCCCCTAAAAATATATAAATAAAACTAATATCTTCCTCAGTATATGTATTCTTCTACATATTTTTGGTAAAAGAAAATCACAATAATCGTATATTGATTGGTTTGCGCAAGTTATAGCATCTACAAAATAGGGGATATATTTATGGTATTTTTATTATTCATTTTTTTTATTAGTAATGGTGGTGATCAGCGATTTTTTCAGGACTGCGACATTGCAGCAGACAGATTGGACACTTTTGATACTATTTTGGGACCACTGACATTTATACAGCGATCCGAGCTAAAAATAGCCACTGATTACTGTATACATGTCACTGGTGGGGAACAAAAACACTAGGGGGCGATCAAGGGGTTAAGTGTTCCCCTCAGTGTGTTCTAACTGTAAGGGGGATGGGCTCACAAGAACATAACAGAGATCACTGCTCCCGATGACAGGGAGCAGTAGATCCCTGTCATGTCACTAGGCAGAACAGGGAAATGCCTTGTTTACATAGACATTTCCCTGTTCTGCTTTTCCTTGCCATGATTGTGGGGCACCAGCGGACATCGAGCCTAAGGGACCTGCGGCATGTGGCGCCGGCTGCATGCGCACGTCTGCCAGCCTGTGAAGACAGAGGGACATACAGGTACGCCCATTTGCCATTCTGCCAACGTACATGATCGTGCAGCGGTCAGCAAATGGTTAAAGGGAGTTTCTCGACTATATGCAGCTTTTGTAAATGCTCTCATGGGGCTTCTCCACACAACTAGCACTGCAATGTGACTAAAGCTGTCCACATATGGATCAAAATTCAGCCATTTCAGCAGGAACCAGCCAGATTTGTATACATCTATTTTCTCAGTGATTGCAGCAAATTAGCTGCAGCGTTGATCAGCGTATTCTGATGGTGGGGGAATTCCGCTGTCAGAATACAAAGACACAGTGAGGTGGATTCCTGCATCCGTTTTGAATGTGTGGATGGGAAAATTAGGTCAATTCTTTTTTGTTTCATAAAAGTTTTATTGAAAAAGAGCAATTGTACAGAAACCATAGTAAAATGCTGAAAATGAGTTCAATAGTGATGCACACAAATTCAAGCATTAATCTTCTAAAGAAATCCAAAAATGTTTATCTGTAACAAGTTGGATGTTACAATAGGCTTGCCACTAAAAAAAAAAAAAAAAAAAAAAAAAAAAAAAAAGGCCTAGGGGTAAGTGCATGAAGGACTGTAGGTTGATGATGAATATATAAACTAACCTCTACATGTTTGCCCCACTCAATACAGGGAGGACACCAGTGTAAGTATGTACATCCAAGGATATAAAGTAGGAGAAACCCCAAAGGGGAAAGAGCGGAAGTGAGGGGAGAGGGTAGAGGGGGGTGGAGAAGAGAGAGAGAATAAGAAGAGAAGACGAGGAGGAGAAAAAAGTGGGGGAGGGAAGAAAAGGGAGGACTAGTAAGTGTCACCCACTAGTAGAAAACAACAGAAGAAGGACCACAAGTGAGTTAAAAGGAGTAAAAGGAGGGTGTGGCCTGCGGCTGAGGTGAATGGGTGCAGACTAGCTGAGCTCCAGAACAATGGGTCTCCCTATAACAGTTAATGGCAACCCAAAGCATATCTGAGGAAAACAAAAGTAGCTGGAAGGTAGAGGGAACAATACCCCACAAATGCAAAAGCGTAAGCCATGGGATAAACCCTGCAAATTAGGTGAATTCTGTAGCCCGGCCGAGTCTCTCAGGCATGATAATGGCGCCTGTCCCTCCTCTAACACACACACAAGCAGGCAAGCAGCCCACTCTGAGGAGAAAGGGAGAGGACAGACGCAGCCACAGCAGCAGCACCAGGATACAGACTCCTCTCAGTCTGATGTCTCCAGTCCTGTGAGACAGAAAAGAAGGCTGTCTGTGTCAGAGGCACAAGTAAATGAAACTCCCATTGATTGTGACCCTGTACTTCCTACTAACACTTATGAGGAAAAACTAGCAGCCTTTCCAACCACAGACACAGCGGTTTTAGACACAAACATCCAGAAAAGAAATAGACAGTTTAGGAAAAAGGGATGTGATCACCAAAATTCACTTCTTTCGTTTCAATATATTTTTATTGGCATCAATAAAATGTAACAGAGATATTGTAGAAAATACTAAAACACAGCAAAAGGTAATACAGATGTGTAACCATTCATCGTCCTGAATCGCCTAGAGGGTGTACAGGCAATCAATATAATTGGAGAAGAACCATGAGCCCATATAAAGTAAGGGTTATAGGGAGTACAAACTTAAACATCTGGAAAAGTCAATAGCCTCCAACAGACCAGAACTAACTAATACATTTGTGCAGAATCCTAGTAAGAAGAAATGTCCAGGAAGAAGGTAGAGTCCTCCACCACCCCATAATGGCTCTTGCTGTGGCCGAGAACCCCCCACCCCCCGCCGTAACTCTGATCAGAGAAGACCAGGAACATGCACATCAGAGGTATTGATCTATTCAATGAAACCAAAATAGGAAACCCAAACAAATTGCATCTGGGGGTCCAACATAACTAGTTAGGTGTAAAGGAGCCCAGGTTCCCGGAAACCGAAAACAACAAACTGAGGTCTACATGGTAGCGCAAGGACAGGTATTGAGTTCAATTGACTTGACCTCGCTCTACAATGAAGCGCCTATTGCAGATTGTACCCCTCTAGGCGTCATAGAAAAAGGCTAAAAGTGGGGGAAAAGAAAGGGAACGGAGAAGAGGGAATAAGAAAGAAAAGAAAAGGAAAATAAAGATAAAAAGATGAAGGACAACTACCAGCAGGAGTCGACCGTGGGGGGATAAAATCATATCCAGGGTCCAAATCCTAGCGCAATTATGGGGATAGGGCTACTCCCACGAAACTCGCCCAGGGCTCCCAAATGGCCCTGAATTTGTCCGAGCGGTCCAGGAGTACGCTTGCCGACTTTTCTTGGAGCATGATCCAGGACACTTTTCTCTTGGCCAATACAGTGGAAATAGTGGGTTGTTTCCAGGCCTTGGCAAGAGTAAGCTTAGCTCCTAGTAAAATAAAAGTGATGAGGCGTTGCGTATTCCTGGAGGCTCCCTCTACAGGGAAATTGAGGAGCGCCACCAGAGGAGACATCTGAACCGGTATGGTAGAGATTTTGGAGATCCAGGTAAAAATCCTGTACCAGAACTGCCGTATTCTAGGGCAAGTCCACCAGGTATGTATCATGTCACCCCGTAGGCCGCAACCCCGGAAACACAGAGGGGAAGTGGATGGAAACATTTTAGCTAATTTCGAAGGAACCAGGTACCATCTTGTTAGCACCTTGACACCGGCTTCTATCATACTCGAGTTAAGAATGCCTTTGAAGGATTTGAGAAAAAGCCCTTGCCATAAGTCAATGCTCCAGGATTGGTTAAGATCCTCTTCCCATGCTAGCATGTAAGTTGTTTTGGAGCGTGTGGAAGAGAGTGCCTTGTAAACAACTGAAATCCCCCCCCTCTGCTCGCTGGACTGACCGCACCATGTTTCATATGGAGTCACTTGGGGACCACTAGGAAGATGTCTAAATTTTTTGTGCAGGAAATTCGTAATCTGAGTGAAACGAAAGAGTTCAGTAGAGGGCATGTCAAGTTTGCTGATACAATAGGCTTTAGAAACAGGGCCCAAAGGTCTAAGGAAGTGACCTATTCTATACATCCCCTTGTCCAGCCACCATTGAAAGGCTTTAATGTCCCGTCCCGGAGGAAATTCTGGGTTATGAAAGAGGTGGGACAAAGGTTTTAACGGGGAAATAAGGCAACAATTATTTTTTAGACCATCCCAAACTGAAAAGGAGTGGGAAAGAGTTGGGGACAGTATCGGGGGCCTCATTTTTTTGGGGCACCACATAAGAAAGTCCAGCGTGTGCCTGGGAACCGCCTGTCTCTCGATCTGTATCCAGTCAGGCTTCTCCCATCTAGAATAGATAGCTGATAACTGTGCCAGCTGGGCTGCTTGGTAGTATAGACGTAAATTTGGGAGACCCAAACCTCCTTCCGATTTGGATCTGAACAAAATGGATTTAGAGAATCTATGTCCTCCCTTTCCCCAAACAAATTTAACAACTTTAGCTTGAAAACGTTCTAAGCGCACCCTGTCTACTGGGATGGGAAGAGCTCTGAAATGATACAGAATACGAGGGAGCAGCGTCATCTTAATGGTGTTGATTCTACCTAGCCAGCCCAGGGACAGCCCAGACCACCTGTTTAGATCCTCCTCCAGTTTATGGAATAACGGTGGGTAATTAGCTTGATGGAGGAGATCAATCCTGGAGGTTAATTTGATCCCCAGGTATGATATCGTAGTATCACTCCAGGTGAATTTAAAGCTGTCCCTGAGCCTTTCCATAAGTGGGCCAGGGATATTAACATTGAGAGCCTGAGATTTATGATAATTGACCCTGAGACCTGATACTAAACCAAATTCCGTAAGGAGACTGCAAATGTTGGGCAACGAGGTCAGGGGAGACGAGACGAACATCAGAATGTCGTCTGCAAATAAGGCACATTTGTGCTGTTGAGAACCACAATGAATACCTTGAATATTTGGATTATGCCTAATGGCTA
The DNA here is from genome assembly GCF_037356315.1 of Lithobates pipiens. Taxonomy (NCBI): domain Eukaryota; kingdom Metazoa; phylum Chordata; class Amphibia; order Anura; family Ranidae; genus Lithobates; species Lithobates pipiens. The sequence continues at coordinate 78,970,437 of NW_027507748.1, forward strand.
TAGCCAAAGATTCGATTGCTATTGCAAAAACCAAAGGGGATAGTGGACAACCTTGTCTGGTACCTCTTGATATGGGGAAAGATTCTGAGTAAAATCCCTGCATACGAACCTGGGCTGTAGGAGACGAGTATAGGGCACGCAAAACGTTGAGGAAGGAATCGCCAAAACCCCAACGTTGTAATGTTGTAAAAATATATGACCAGTGCACGGAGCCGAACGCTTTTTGGAGATCTAAAGATAAGAGGCAACCCTGCCTGGCAGAATTCCCGTCCCAATTGGAATTAAGAAGCGACACAATGTCTATGGCCCTACGCGTTTGATCAGGGCCCTGTCGTCCCGGAATGAATCCTACTTGATCTTTGTGTATGTATAAACTAATGAAGGAAGCCAGACGGTCCGCAAGGATTTTGGTCAGAATCTTCAAATCATTGTTGATGAGGGAAATCGGTCTATAATTACTGACTGAACTAGCATCTTTATTTGGTTTAGGGAGGACCGTAATATAAGCCTCATTGAGACAGGAATCAAGACTTCCCCCCCTACGGAGGTTGTTGAAGAAACGGGCCATGTATGGTGCAAGAGTAGGGGCGAACGCTTTATAGTATGGTATCGAAAAGCCATCCGGTCCAGGGGCTGAATGCATTTTCAAATGTTTAATCACTGCACACACCTCCTCTGCTGAGATGGGCGAATCCAACCTTGCTTTGTGTCTATCCTCTAATGAGGGGATCGGGAGGGTGTCAAGGAATTTGTTGATGTCCTCAGGGGATGGGCTGTGGGTACCACTGTATAATGATGTGTAGAAGTCACGGAATTCGTGCATGATGCGCTGGGGGTTTTGGGACATGGAGCCGCCTTGGATTCTAATTTTAGGTAAGGCCGGGGCTCGGAATTTAGGTGTTAGTCTCTGGGCCAGCATAGAACCAATATTATCTCCCTGATAGTAAAATCTGGCTCTGTTCCAGCGCAACCATTTTTCGGCTTTGGTGGTCAGGGCCAGGTTCAAAGCCAATTTAGCAGCATCCAGTTTGGAGACTGGAACAGAACTTGGGTTCTTTTTATGTTGTTTGGCTAGCTTTGTGTATTCCCTGTCTAAATTATCAATATTAGTTTTGTTGGTTTTGCTAATTTGGGAAGAAATTTGAATAAGATGACCCCTAATTACTGCCTTATGGGCTGCCCACAGACAGGTATCATCTATGTCGGGAGTGTCATTAGTAGCAAAGTATTGTAGGATACTTTGTTCAATTTCCTGAGCTCTAGCGGGATCACTCAAAATAGACTCGTTGAGTCTCCAACGTCTACTTGGTCTGTGGCATGCAGGACGAGAGAGAGTCAAGACAACCATTGAGTGATCCGACCAGACCACTTCCTTAATACTAGCCCTTTGAGCAAGAGAAATGGAAGCAGATTCAACAAGAATGTGGTCTATCCGGGAGAAGGAACCGTGAGGGTTAGAATAGTGTGTAAAGTCTCTTAAAGTCGGGTTAACCTCTCTCCAGACTTCAACCAGACCTTGCTGGAAAAGCAGCTTGGCTATACGTAAGCTTTGATTAGTGGGTCTAGTCAGGCGTTTGCCCAAGGGGCGTGATGTGTCCAAACCCTGGTCAAACGCGGTGTTGGAGTCCCCTCCAAAAAGAACTGTACCCTCAAGTAACGGTGTTAAGGTGGAGAGCATACGGTGGAAAAAGGCTAACTGGTCCTTGTTGGGGGCATAGTAAGATACAAAGGAGTATAGTTTACCATCAAGCTCACCCACTAATAACAAAAATCTACCCTCCGCATCCTGGAATTCAGATTTCAGTGTGAATTTGCATCTATTAGAGATAAAGATGCCCACTCCCCTAGTTTTATCCTCTGCGTTGGCCAGAAAAAATAGGGGAAATTTGGAGTGTATAAAGGAGGGGTTAAATCTTTTAGGGAAGTGTGTTTCCTGAAGCAGAGCTACATCCACCCCATGTTTGTGTAGATACTGAAATACTTTACGCCGTTTAAGGGGAGAGTTTAGACCTTGGGAATTGTGGGAAATTATTTTGAGTGGAGTTAGTGGAGGTAAGGTCGCATCAGCCATTGAGCAGAGAGGGAGGACCGCCAGCAAAAACAAAAGCACTTACTCTGCAAAATCCACTATTTCCAAACCAACTTACATTCCATAGAGGAGGACCCTGATGAGGATAAGCGCTGCTCCGAAAGGTCCCCCCGGCTACTCCTGCAATGATAAGAGAATAATTAGTACAGATAGAAGGAAGAAAGGGAATAGGAATGAAGAGAAAGACGGGTGACAAGAGAGTCATCCGTAGAGTGGAGGGGACAGAGTCCTCCACCTGTGAGGACAAATCAATCAAACAACCCAACCCTACTAAAAGTAGGGATAAGGTTTGTCCAGTTACCAGGACCAAAAAGTCCCAGTGAGCCAGACAAATGGGGGGTACATGAGCACCGCCCCAGCAGGAAGGCCTCAACAATTATGGAAAACCATAATACATAGTAAAATAATCTTGAACTTAAACACGGCACCCATAGAACGATGGCCCTCGTGTCTCCTCCATTGGCAATAAATTGGGATAAACTAAAAATGACATAAGGAAGGAGGACCGTGAGCCCATTATGTAGCAATAATTGTAATACATATGAACAGAACTATATATAACACCTGAAACTTAGGGGAAGCGAAAGTCTCGGATATTTGGCAGGGGAAATGGTGAAAAACAGCAATAAGGGGAGGCAGGGAGAGGGGCCTCCGGGACCACCCCCAGAGCCATCACAGGAGAAAAAGAAAAGAACCAATCTTCTTCACCCTCCCCACCCCCTGAAAAAAATTATTAGGATTAGATTGGGGCATTGTAAGCAACAATGGAAAGTCCCATGAGGGTAGCACGGCCTAGATACCCTCCAATGCCCGCCGCACCACCTCTGTAGATGGGTGCTAAAATAGAGGACAGAGGAAAGGTCTAGGGTCCAAGGCACAAGTAAGGTGGTAATTGCTCCCAGGGAGCATCTGAGAGGTTGCAAAATACTCGAAGGTCCTGTGGTTGATACACTCAGGGGGGTCCAGTTTCCTTAGATTTCTTGGATCGTACAGTCTCCCACACTGGAGGCAGGGGGCTGGTGGGCAGTTGTCGTTTAGCTGACTGGAACGTGTTTCCTTGAGGAGTAGGATTTGGAATTTGGCTGATAAGGCCTAGCTGCAGCAGGAGTTTTTCCCCTTCATGTAGGGAACCAAAAGTGTAGGCTTTGCCACGCAACATGAATTTGAGCTGGAAAGGAAAAAGCCACCAGTATTTAATTTCTTTGTCCAGCAAAACTTGAAGCAGGGGTTTCAGGGCTCTTCTTTTTTGGATAGTGGACGGGGATAAGTCTGCAAAGATCTGTAAATGATGCCCTTGGAAAATGATCTTTGGTAGGGATCTTGATTTGCGCATTATTTCCTCTTTGACTGAAAAAAAGTGGGGCTTAACCACAATATCTCGGGGGAGCCCATCCAATCTGGGGGGCCTGAGAGCCCTGTGAGCTCTGTCTAGTTCCAGTCGGTGGTGCGGGATATCCGGAATAAGTGTTTTGATGAGAGATGAGACCGTTTCAGGGACATCCTTGTAGGATTCAGGGAGCCCCCTGATCCTAAAATTATACCTTCGATTTCTATTTTCGAGATCGTCAATTTTAGCTTGTGCAGTCTCCAATTGCTCCTGTAGATTCTGTATGCAAGCCGTATTTTGATTGGTCCTAGAAATTGTGGTTTCCAAATTAGATTCCACTATTTCTATGCGGGAGCCAATATTGTGAAGGTCAGCCTTAATATCGCTTGTAATTTTATTCGCTGTTATGTTCAGGAGATCTGCAAATTTTGCAAAGAGATCAGCCACATTCAGATTTTGCGGTAGGCCTGAAGCCTCAGGCTGTAGTGTGTGAGGAGACTGAGGTGGGCCAGCCTCCATTGGTGAGAGTCCCAGGTCTGCTAGGGTATGCTCCAGGAGGGATGCTGTAGAAGCAGGAGAAGTGGCTCCCAGGGGGGGGAAGTCAGGCAAGGGGTCTGATGCCAAAATGGATGGGGATGCAGCATTGTTTGAGTTAGGCAGGCAAGCTGGGCCCGGGCAGCGCGAGGCCGCCGCCATCTTGGCTGAATCTGACAGGGACACTGCGGCTTCAAAAGCGGGCTTTAAATTTCTTCTCACCGCTCCCGCGTACATCGGAGGTGTCCCCGAGGCTTCCGCTCATTTAGAGGCTTCGTTTCAGGCGAAGATTGCGTCCGAGGGTGCCGGTATAGAGGCCGGAGCTGCTGCGGCGGGACGGAGCTCTCAGACTAAGCGTCCATCTTCGGAGCCTCCGCGCATGCGCCCCTAAATTCACTTCTTTCATGTGAAAGATGTGCTGGTGCATTTTGCGAGATTGCGCCCAATGCTTCCAGACCTTTATGCAGGGATAATCTTGTACTCATCCCAAGCAACCATCCAAGCTCACAAAAACCTAAAGCCCATCACTAAAATATTACGCAACCACAAAATAATATACAAATGGGGGTTTCCCACTAAACTGATGATAGAGCAAAACAATACATCCCACTCAATCCACACGATTTAACAAGGCCTGAAAATGCTGCAAGCATGGAATCTACTTCAACAGGATGAAGTTGTCGCCGCTTACAAAGACCCTCCGTGGAAAATTGATACCCAATGGAATACAAGTTGAGGACAAATGTAATTATTTAAGAAAGTTCAATATTTCCCTTAATCTTTCATCGTAAGAATCTACGGCTCACCTCAAGATTGCCTAAATCAGGGTTGATCTTTGTTCTTCAGCTTTCAGCTAACCCTACCCCCCACATCGATAGTGCAAGTTGTGAGGCAACTCTTCAGTTCTTATGAGTTTACTTCTGTTCTAGACCCCGAGTCTAATCTTTTCAAAGAGATCTTATTGTCATTCTCCCTCTTTGGAAGTTACACCATTCTAGAAGCTGCCACAATCACAATGGCTCTACTATGTACAAAATCTGGACTGTATCGCAAATTCTACTCTCAACATGGCGAGTCTTAATATTTTGTCATTTAATGTAAAAGGCCTCAATAACCCATCCAAAAGGAAAACTATATGGAATTGCGCTTTAAAATATGGCAGTGATATTATTTGCCTACAGGAGTCGCACTTTGCAAACGACAATCCCCCTAAATTCTCTGATCATAAATTTTCACACATATTCTTTTTGAACAATCAGAAGAAGAAAAAAGGTGTTGTCACAATCATTAGAGACATTGAAAAGACATTCTTTTCAACTCCTCAATTCTAAAACAGATTCCCAAGGATGTTATATTATATTGGTAGCAAAGGTTGAGAATTCAATATTGACAATTGTCAATGTATATGCCCCCATTAAAAATCCTCAGCAATACCTCCAATAGATCGAGAAATAGGGAAAAAGGGAGAAGCACCCACAATGCCACATCCGTATATATGTTTTAAGGGAAACAAAAAAGATACCAAATAGGTACCAACAGGTCAGACTTTTAAGGCATGGAAACAAATGAGAAAGTAGTGAAACATTGTTTATTAATGAAAAATACATAGTATCATAACAGTGTTCAAAATAGATAAAAATCATATAAAATGATAAATTTTGTACATTGAGACCTTGGGCGTCGTGTCTATGTGTTTCTCCGTAAAGGCTTCCTCAGGAAATGGAAAAAGGTTCAAAGACGTAACAAGAAAGAGCAGAATAAATCTCACTATCTGAAATGAGATATATTAAAATTAAAATTCAAAACCACATATATATACAAAAACTTTGTATTGTATGTTATATTTAAAAAGCATGTTCTTAACTATCCAGAAAACAGGGGGACAAACAAAACCAAAAAAATGTGGAAGATACCTTCAAATGGGCTACACCTCAAGTACAAATTTCATGGCAATTGGGACAAGTCCGAATATATGGGGAGAGTCTGCCAAGCTGTGATAAGATAAACAGCACGTGGCACGTTCTGATGAATAATATAGAGAGAGTAAAACATCATTGGTAAACATAGTCTAACATGTATTTTTTATGTGTAAATTTTTATACATATACAGGACAATGTCATAAACCAGTTCAAAATACCTACCAAGAAAATAGTTAATAGTTGCTTAGAGCACGCCGCTCGGATTGCGCGTGCATGCCAGAACCAAAGAATAAACTGCCTCTATGATAAATTTATGAGGGAGGGTATGATGTGACACTGACACATCCTGGCACCACACAGAACAAAGTACACAGTGAAAACTCCAAACATTGCAATAAGCGAACGCTCAACTAGCGGATGTGCCCCATGAACTGATAAAAACCCCAAACATGCAGACGCAATGCACAAGGGCTCAATGTACAAAATGTATCATTTTATATGATTTTTATCTATTTTGAACACTGTTATGATACTTTCTCATTTGTTTCCATGCCTTAAATGTCCGATCTGTTGGTACCTATTTGGTATCTTTTTTATTCCCCTTAAAACCTCCAAAAGATCCTAAGAACTGTCAAGAAAATTCAAAAAGGTAATGTTATAATATGTGGTGACTTTCATGCTCGATGGACTCACTCATGGATACCTCTAAGGGATCTCATTCCAAAAGAAAGAGTTTGAAATATATATTTCTACAAGAAGACCTTCATGACCAATGGAGGTGCCTCCATTCAACAGAAAATGACGATACCTTTTACTCTAATGTGCACAAGACTTTTTTTGGTCACTGATAGATTTCTCTTAAAAAATTGAATTGCCCCAAATGCACAACATAACATGGTCTGACCATACTCCTATTTTGATGAGCATTATTCTAGAGCAAAAATCTCCCAAGTGCTCACTATGGAGAAATAATACGTATATCCTATCACAAGGGGGGACTCTATCAGTGATGAAGAAAAGATTCGAAGAATTTGTTTATATTAATGATAATGAATGTGTCTCTACTACTAGTTTAGGGTGTGGTCATAGAGCATATACCAGAGGTTTTCTAATCCAGATGGCCTCAAGGGATAAAACAAGAAGAATGCAGGCAGTGAACAACCTATTAGCTAATATATCTAAATATGAAAAAGAACACAAGGCTTCCCCTAATCATACTCCCCTTCTAAAAAAACGTAATGTAAGAAATTAACTCAGAGCAATATTAATCTCTTACCATGAGAAAAACTTAAGTTAAGCCAATATTCACAAGGGAACAAGGCGGGTAAATATCTAGCTCTGCAAATACTCCATAAACAGAATAAACAGAAAATTTTTTAATTAGTCCACGATAAATCAGGGAAAACCATATACAACCCACAAAAGATAACTGACACATTTGCTGAATACTATAGAGATTTATATAACATACAAAATGACAGTACCATTCACCATCTGCAACCTGTGGTCATAGCTACGTTTTTAGGAAAGTGAACTTACCAACTATAGATCAATGTACCCTTGATAACCCTTGAGAAACTTGATAACAGGCCAATATCTATAGATGAAATCAATAAAGTAATTCAGTTTCTCCTAACAAACAAAGCCCCGGTTTATCTAGTGAATATTTCAAAGCAATTAACAAAATATTGTCTCCTTACCTGGATAAATTGTTCAACTACACTGCAAATAAACAAGTGTTCTCTAAAGAGATGCTTGAAGCCGTTATAATTACAATTCCTAAGCCAGGAAAAGATCTGACGTCACCTTCTATTTACAGACCCATTTCATTATTGAATATGGACCTAAAAATACACTCTAAAGTCTTAGCCAACCGTTTAATAGAAATAACACCCTACCTTATTGGTCCAGATCCAGTGGGATTTGTCAAAGGTCGTCAAAGTCCCAATAGCACTAGAAGAATGCTTAACTTGATCAGTCACATAGAACACAAACGAATGCCTTCTCTGCTACTTGGTTTGGATGCATACCTTTACACGGTACCATACACTAAAGTATTCACATCAGGAAGTATTTCAAGCAGTTTTAAACTATCTAACGAAACCAGACAAGGTTGCCCCTTATCGCCTATCATTTTTTCATTAATAATAGAACCCCTTGCAGAAACTATCACAACCAATTCTAAAATTAGTGGTATTAAAATTGGACAAATAGAACATAAACTGTGACTATTCGTGGATGACATCATATTGACACTTTCGTCTCCTGTTACTTCTCTGAGCGAAGTCAAGAATACTTTAGAGGCCTTTGGAATAGTGTCCTATTATAAAATAAATCCTAACAAATGTTATGCCTTGTCAATGAATATTCCACCAGATCAAGTTAACGAATTGTGTTAAAACTATATGTATATCTGGGATAAGCCATCTATCTCATATTAAGGGATCCACCTCCCTTATCCCACTAAGAAGCTGTATGAGGTCAATTACACTATTTTGCTAGAACAAATGACTCAAGACCTCCAATTCATCCAAAAAAATAATTTAGCCTGGATCGGTAGAGTATCAGCATTCAAGATGCAAACACTATCAAAAATGTTATATTACTTCTGATCCTTTCCAATTCCATTACCGGTAAAGTTTTCAACTCGAAAGTAAATAACTTGATCTAGGAAGATAAAAAACCTAGGGTTGCAGTGTTGATTATGACCTTGACGAAAGTGAAAGATGGCATCAATCTTCCTGATGTTCGCTTATACTACTATGCATCATTACTTGATCAGATGAAGCATTGGTTGACTTATTCAAATGATAAGTTATGGTTAAATATTGAACATGAATTAGTTAAAGGTAATGATCTATTTTCTTTAGCTTTCGCTTATTATCTACTCCCTAAAGTGAATATACCTAATTACCTAACACTTAAAGCTACCTTAACAGCCTGGAAGTTTATTTTAACCAAATTGCAACCTATAAATTATTCAGTCCAGGTTCCATTACCTATGCAAACTATTGAATATTGCAAAGCAAGGCTTAATGTGACTCCCTGGATTAAACAAGGAATACATTATTTTCATCACCTACCAGATACTCAAAAGATCAATTTCTCAGGTAATCTTAATTCCAAACCACACCTTAAGAATTGTAATTCTAATAGGACCATGGAGATTCCAAAGGTGATCTGGAATTTCTTCACCTCTAGCAAAATCAATAATAAAAGAGGCATATCACTATATGATAAACTCATCTCCTCTTTTCCCCCAAACACCAAGACATCTAATATTTTTAAACAGGAGAGTGAGCTTTCCCAATCATTTTCATGGGAAACATGGTACAAAGCCATAATAATTAATAACTCAGCATCCTCCTGCATGGAACACTGGGAAACCTCCCAAAAAATACTGAATGTTAAAAATGTCCCCATCTTCATCCTCCCTATGTTGGAGATGTAACACCCAAATAGATAATGTATAACATACATTATGGGGATGTAAAGCTTTGTCCAGTTTTTGGAAGTCAATGTCCACATTTATAGCGTTGCTTACAAGCAATCTATCTTATTAGATCTAAACTTATATATTTACTCAATCAACTATAGAACTATAGAGACTCACCATAACCAGATTATGGAAATCTACTAGCTCAGATGCCATACTAAAACTCAATTCTATAACTGATGCTATAGCTAAATTTACAAAAGTTTAGCTTGCATGGACTTTACAACCTAGAGCTTCAAATTTCATGAAAAATAACGAGAACTACTAATAGTAATATTGTGTTTCAGGCAGATCATATAACTGAGAGATTGAACTGATACGGTAACTTGCTCACATTTTTCCTTCCTTTCCTCCTTTCCTAATGTTTAGCAACCTACCCTTGTTTACAGAATGTTCCCATTTGGGATAAACAAGAATTCATTTATTATTCAAGTGTTATTAAAGTAATACACTATTAGTTGTATTGTATTGTACTGCAAACAAATAATAATAGATACTAGTAAGATAGTTTGGTCACTTATTTAAATCTTATATACAGGCATACCCCAATTTTAAGTACACAAATGGGTTTATTTACTAAGGCTGGAAAGTGCAAAATCAGGCTCATCTTCTGCATAGAAACCAATGAGCTTCTAACCCCAGATTGTTCAATTAAGATTTGGTATTAAAACCTAAAAGCTCATTGGTTTCTATGCAGAAGTGAGTCGGATTTTGCACTTTCCAGCTTTAGTAAATAAACCCCATTGTGTACTTAAAAGTGGGATATGCCTGTATGTATAAGATGAAATTATTGAACCAAAATGTTGATGTATTACTTTGTTATATATCTAAAAAACCCAATAAAAATATATGAACTACTGAATATTTGAAAAAGGAGTAAAAGGGTAATACACTTCCATGCATTAACTCCATAAACTCACCCATGCATTCCTAAATAGGACCCATATTCAGTGGTCTCCTTTAAGTCCAGCCAACAGTACCAAGTATTTGTAAATTAGGACATCCTATATTGTTAAATATGAATCAGCTCTTCAATCTCCTCCATGTTATTTATCCTGTAAAAGCGTTGGTAATCAATTGGATCAAAAACCCTAATTTATTGTAATAGGCCACCCTTACAGTTACCAATGTTACATATGAACATAAATCCTCTCAATGTATATGTATGGGGTCCTCGTACGTCTCTCCTTTTTGGTGTTTCATGAGATAGACCCACTTCTTCAGTAGGACTTCAAGGGATATGTAATCTAAATAGTCATAGAAAGCAAAAAAAATAAAAAAATTTTTTTTTTTCTTCATACACATGTAAATCTTATATAAACATATACATACATAATGCTTACTGTGCAATATCTTTTGGTTTGTTCATTCAGTTCAGGCTCATGTATATGTCTATATAAGATCTATATGCGTATATAAAGTGTTTTTTTTTGTTTTCCTTTTTATGACTATTCCGATTACATATGTGTAACTATATTAGAATTAGGTGCTTGACATACTGTTTGTTCTGTGTTTCCCGGATAACCGTTCAGCCCACTGACTGAACAAGAAAAACTGACCCATGTATGGGCACATTTATGGTTCCTACATGACACAGTGGTACAGTTTAGATATGTGAGGCTATGTGAGGTGCGCTACAATAAAGCACATCCAAGTTGCTGCATGCAGAAGTCTTGTACTTTATATAAAGTGCAGTGATACAGTAGGCATCCTATCTAGATTGCATATTGAAATGGTGGGTCTTTTTGACTGAGGTTTTTTGCACATGTGTCTAAAAAGAGCCTTAAAGCGGTGTGCCCCTCCCCACTCCAAAAGTTAAAAGTCAGCAGATACACATATTGTAACTGCTGACTTTTAATACTAGGAATCTTACATCTCCTGGAATCCAGCCGATGCTTCCATTGGCTGTCGTGTGCTGCCGCCACCATTGCCGGTAAGGAGACCTGGTATTGCTTCTCTAACCGGTATTGCAGCTCCATAGCCGGGTCCCTACTGCACTCTCCGACAGAAGTGGGGACAAGGTACCTAGGGTACCTGTCAAAAACAGGTACCCACCCCCCCAAAAGATGCCAAATGGGGCACAAGAGGGGGGGTCAGATAAGGGGAATTTCCACTTTTGGGTGTAACTCAGCTTTAAGCATAGCACACATCCATGTATTTTGGTGTTATTTTTTATCTTTTTAAAATTTTCCTTGCGTAATTTTAGACACAATTTCCATCAGATACATCTACATGGAGATGAAAAAGCACAATATATTAAAACAAAGTATATATAATGCATAAATTCAATGCAACAAACAAAAAGATGTGAAGGACCATTAGTCGATTCAACAACTACAAATAATGGTTTCAGGTCTGAAGGGCACTTACTGAAGCTTGACAAGGTGGCACGCACCAATGTCCTCCGATAACTTTACTGATATAAATACTTCAAAGCAATCATGCCACGCTTTCTGTACTTGTAGTTGTACTTGATCTTGGACGTAGATATAAGGTCAAATGCACTCTTTACTGCTGTTGCCACAGTAAGTGCTTGCTGAAGCTCTCATTATATAAACTGAAGTTTCTAATTTTTTTTTTAAGAAAGAAAACATAAGCTATATACTGTACTGTATATGCAGGAATTACGCAAACTATTGTATATAGCAGGGCCATACCTGTTTCTGCCATGAAGTTATTGAATTATTTGCCTGACATAACAGCCTGTTAAATTAATGTGATCCTGAGTTACAGATGTAGCAATTTTAAAGATTAGCAGATTTGCTCAGATTTGTATTACAGGCATATCCAACTTTTAAGTACGCAATGGGGTTTATTTACTAAAACTAGAAAGTGCGAAATCAGGTTCACTTCTGCAAAGAGACCAATGAGCTTCCAGGCTTTATTACCAAAGTGTAACTGAACAAGCTGGGGTTACAAGCTCATTGGTTTCTATGCAGCAGTGAGCCTCGATTTTGCACTTTCCAGCTTTAGTAAATAAACGTCATTATGTACTTAAAAGAGGGGTATGCCTGTATTGATACAGTGCCTTGAAAAAGTATTCATACCCCTTGATATTTTCTACATTTTGTCATGTTACAACCAAAAACTTAAATTTATATTATCAGGATTATATGTGATAGACCAAAGCAAAGTAGCACATCATTTTGAAGTGGAAGGAAAATGATAAATGGTTTTCAATTTTTTTTTTACAAATAAAAGTATATTTATTACTACAGCAGGACTTTTTGATGGCAGGTGACATGGTGGTTTTATAGCGGTTGTGAGAGGGTCAGGAGGGATTTTTAGGGAATTTGACCAGTGGTCCCTAGCTCAGTCTGGTTTCTACAAGAAGAGCATTATTAATTGTTTGCATATACTTTCTAATACATTTGTAGCAGGTAGTCTTAATTTGTGTCTTATTTCCATTCTTTCTTGTCTTGTAGTGCCACATTCTGATCAATTTTGGTGACACCCACCTACATTATAGGGATGGGCACCTGTAGTAACTGGTGGATTCCTCCTACCATTTATGTTTATATCACCTTGTCTCTACTCCTTACTCGCATAGCAATAACTTTTTTTTTTTGCAACTTCCTTGTTGCATTGTGCTAGTGGCCATCAGACAGTATTATATGAGGCTTCCCAGCCACTGCCAAGAACATGATGACAAGGTGGCATTGAGGTCTGGAAGGGGAGCGCAGAAAGCCTTCAATACTAATACTTATGTCAGACATGGTTTAAAATAATGTTTGAGAATTAATTATTTCAGTGCCTACAGCTAGAGATGATAGTGAGGAATAATTGTTTTAAAGATTGTTTGCTAACTGTTAAAAATACGAGAATACCTTAAAGTCTAAAATCAGGGCACATGAGCACTTTAAGCTCAAGTTCAAAGAACTTTTGCATAAATGAAACCCAATAGTTACCTTCTGTTATATTTTTAGAAATATTACATGCACTTAGGAAGCACTGCCAATAAACATATCAATTTTGTTAAGCGCTGTATAAAAAAAGAATTTGAACAGCACCATGGAGCGTATTTATAAAAAAAAAATGCAAAGTGATTTGCTCTTTGCATCTGCATGTACATGTGTGCTATGCGATTGTGGCAAAATTGGATGTCATTTAGGCTAAATGTTATTCAGTTAAAAATAAGAGTGAATTAGGAAATGTCCACATTATGACCACTAGATGGAGGTGATTAAGAAATAAATACTTATTTAGTATGATCACCTCCATCAAGTAGCAACAATGAAATATTTTTGTGATTCACTCTATTCTTTATGAATAAATAGCATTTGACTTGGAGAGAAAAAAGCATAATAAGATTAGATAGTGCCTCTATTCACACAAAGTGAATGTGCATACAGTTTTGCAGGATTAGTAGCTTTGCAAATACATCCCCAAGTGCCCCTTTGTACAGAGGGGACAATTCTTTCCAAGGAACATGTATTCTTTTCTGTCACCTCCTCTCAACTTTAATACAAAAAAAAGTATAGATAAAAATAATGTTCTGTAGCTTATACAGGAAATGTAATTTAGCTAAACTGTGAATATCAATGCAAAATATAGTGATACTGTATATTCATGGAGAGAGTATGCATTATTTTTAAATGCATTTAAGTATAATTTTTTTTAACAACAAAATTACACTTAAACAAAGCTGAAAGCATTATTAAGAAAGACGACCATTAATGTGTCACTTTTGAATTAAATAATCGAATATATAAATATCTAGCAGGGGAAATCTGCATTCATTTGCAGATACTTTTCAAGACAGTTAGTATAAACTCCATAAACTTATCATAAAAAGTTAGACATAAAAAATATGAGTTTGTTGTAAAATGTTTTATTAAAGGGCTAGTAGAAAACAAACAAACACAAAAAAAATCTTTAATACAGTTTATGTAAGAATCCAGTAACAGCATTTATGCATACATACAGTATAGTATTTAAACATCTCAGGGGCATGTAGTAGTGAATTGTTGATGGAAGGGGTATTTTTCTAATTGCACCCTTGCTGCATCCTTGATCTGCTGAGCAAGGAAGATTACTGCCTGTTATGATTGGCTGTGACTGACTTGGCAAAATAATAGCCTTAACAATCATGTTCTGTATCCAGTTTTCTGCTACAGAGCTCTCCTTTGCGGTTGGGTTCACACCTATGCGATATGAAGCATCCAATTTGCATGACAGGAGATTGTGACCGGCTCTCTATGGAGCCAGTTCACTTATCTCCATTGCGGCTTTGGAGTGGCTTTGGCTCCGTTTCAGGGCTGCCATCAGGAAAAAATTTGGCCCTGATTCATCCCTAAAACGGAGAACAAGGACGCTCATGAGCCCTGTTTCGAACCACATCTGTGTGAACCCAAACTGAATGTAAAATGTACTGTATATCCTAGCATTATCCAAATCTACATAAATAAAGCTACAGCAATCACATGGTAGAAGAGAGAAGGGCCGGCAACTCCATGTCTATATCAAATATAAATACTTTTATTGGCACATGTTAAAAATACAAGGGGGCGTGGCTTGGCGCGCGGAAGGAATGGCTGCCTGATAGAGGAGCTCCTGGAGACCCGCGGCCTTTTTTCGCTGTTTCCCTGGCCATACACAAGCCGCAAGATGCATAGACCGGCTCGCCTTCACTCCGGCTCCCGTTCTCGTCGTCAGTCCACCTCGTCTCAGCCCCGCAGCATACAAGATATCTTTCAGTCTCAGGCCCGCTCCGGACGAGACACGCCGCGCAAGATGGCGCAGGCACGAGGCGATGAGGAGGAACTGAGTGACGGCTCACAGTGTGCGACGAAGGATCTGGTAAGCGGGATGGGGAACTCCGACCACCCTCTCACGCTGGGGGACATGACCTCTATTGCCTCGGACATTAAGAATACCCTATTCTCAGCGATCACGGACTTGAAAGCTGACCTCCTGTCCCTAACTGAAAAGATGTCCTCCCTGGAAAGAGCCGAGCACAAGAGGGATAAGGCAGTGCATAGGCTGGAAGCCACGGCAGCTGCACATACTGCTCACTTGATCTCGATCAATCGTCATTTAGAAGACCTTGATAACAGGGGGAGATGGTGCAATATCAGGGTGCGGGGTGTCCCTGAGTCGGTGGGCCCCGATCAACTTCCATCTGCCTTGCGCTCCATATTCAACAATCTGCTAGAAAACCCGGCTGACACCCCTATTGACTTTGTTAGAGCGCACAGGGCCCTGAGAGCGAAACCCTCAGACGCTGCACCACCCAGGGATATAATATGCTGCCTTCAGAGTTTCCCTTTAAAGGAAGAAATCCTGAATCAAGACAGAAAGAATGACAGGATTATGTTTAACGACAGCGAGCTCACACTTTACCAGGACTTATCCCCAATTACTTTACAAAATCGAAGGGCCCTGCGCCCTTTGCTGGAGGTGCTACGTGAAAGGGGGGTGGTTTACAAGTGGCGCTTCCCTTTTGCATTACAGGCGACTTTGCATGGGAAGCAACTGATGCTACGTCTACCTGCGGAGCTCCCGGATTTCTGTGCTAGCTTGAACATCCCCTGCATGGATCTACCTGACTGGTATGCCGAGTTTAATCCCCCTCCAGTGGATGACAGTCCCAGTTGCTCCCCTCACTCCTCCCCAGCGAAACCTCCGCAGAAGAAGAGCAGGAGCGGGAAACAGGGCCCGGCCATGGGGGGTCACCCATTGCATTCCGACCGTCAAGCCAGGCTTCGTGACAACGCTTGAAGACTGTTGAGCTCCTCCTGGATGACAGATGCCTTGGCTTTGTTTTTTTGGTTTTTCCCTTTTTAGTCCCATAGCGAGGCACTGCGGACTATGTTTTAGGGTTTTGTTCTTTCCTTTTTTTTTTACTTGTGTGTTCTGGGACTCTCTGGGTTGGGGGTCTTCCAACCAATTTGAACCAATTTGAACAAATTAGAACCAATTTGGTTCTAATGTTTACGCTACTCCAGTTATTGGGTTTACACCCGGGGGTATATTGGGACTGTGTGCTGCCTCCTCTCCCCTCCCCCCTAACCTGAGTTGGACTTTACTCCGGTCATTAATCCCTGGCCAGGGAATATATTTGTGCTTTGATTTCATTTTCTTTTTAGGTCTGCGGGTCTCCTTTATGGCGACTCTTGTTTTTGATACGTTGGTTTTTCCTTTTTTTTTTCTCTTTTTTGGTGTGATAGTTTTTTTTCATATAACTGTTTTCTCTATTGCTTTTGGAACACCTTCCCCTTCGGCGAAGGTCCTCCCACGGTGCCCACAAAAAGGGCGGAGCTGTTCTGACGGTGGTGGCACGAGCGCCACCTTTTGCTCTCCCAACAGCTTGCAGTACAGGATACTGTAGGCAGATACTGTTTTTTTTGTTACACCCTATAAGCTGTGCATCCCTCATATCCTCTTATATTCTCACCCACGTATATTTTCTTATTTCTAGTCTATTATTTTCCTTATCTTGTCTCTCCCCTCCTCTCCCCCCCTTCCCCACCTCTTTCCTTCTCTTCTTTGTTTTGCAGAGTGGGCCTTCTGAAGAGAGTTCTGGCACCTTCGACATGGCATACTCCTCGCTGGGCCGCAGCCCTACCCTGATCTCCCACAATGTTCACGGTCTCAACCTGCCGGAAAAACGCACCTCCGTACTCAGAGAGCTGAACAGGGAGAGGCCCATGTTTGTATATTTGCAGGAGACACATTTCCGGAGTGACCAAATCCCTAAATTGTCCAACAAAAACTTCCCACAGGTTTTTCACTCCACGAACCCTATAGCCAAGACAAAAAGAGTGTCGATCCTCCTACATAGGAGTGCAGGTTTTGCAGTTACTCAACAGTTGTCTGACCCGGAGGGCAGGTTTTTATTTTTGAGAGGCTCCTGGGGTAATACCCCTTTAACTTTGGCGAATGTTTATTTCCCTAACAGAGGGCATGTTGCGTTCTGCAAGCGAGTTATTGAGGAGCTAAAAAGTTTTGCCTCGGTGGGCTCACGCCTCGCAGTAAAACTGACCCCCAAGCCACGATCTCAGTCTTTCCCTAAAATCAGGGTTCACTCAGGGGACCTCTCTCAGAATCCTGTTAAAGTCATGGACACCTTTTTGCAGTTCTACTCGGACTTATACAAGCAGGGGACTAGTCCCTCCAAGGGTGCTCGGGAGTGGCTCCTGGGTGATCTCCCACTGCCCAAGCTCTCGGAGGATCATAGGGATCTTATGGAGGATCCGTTCACTCAGGCAGAAGTACTTGACACTATTAAGACGCTTTCAGTGGGTTCTGCCCCGGGTCCGGACGGATTCTCCAACGGTTATTATAAGAAGTTTGGCCCTTCTCTGGCTCCTTATCTGGTGAAAATGTTTAACTCTCTCAGGGATGGTACCGCCATGCCTCTGGACATGAACTCGGCATTTATATCGGTGATTCCAAAACCTGGTAAAGATGCCAGCGTGGTAGGCAATTTTAGGCCTATATCCCTTATCAATAATGATATTAAGATAATGACGAAAATACTGGCGAATAGGCTTTCAAGCTTTATCTCCCGGTATATCCACAAAGATCAGGTGGGGTTCATCCCTGGGAGACAAGGACCAGACCAGATTAGACGCGCAGTAGATATTATTTCACTCCTAAAGGCACAATGGGGTGGGGGATCCCCGCAACAGGGGTTCCTGCTGTCCATTGACCTTCATAAGGCCTTTGACTCTATTGATTGGCGGTACCTTACGGATATTCTGGAGAGGTGGGGGTGCGGGAAATACTTTCTTAACCTCATATCGGCTCTTTATTCTAATCCTTCGGCACAGGTGCGTCTGTTGGGCAGATATTCTAACAAGTTTGGCATTGGCAGGGGGACAAGACAGGGGTGCCCATTATCTCCACTTCTTTTTGCCATAGCCATAGAAACTTTAGCCATTGCCTTACGTTCCAACCCCGACATTAGGGGGGTCAGGTGCGGGTCCTGCGAACATAAATGCGCCCTCTATGCGGATGACCTTCTTCTTTTTGTTACTTCGCCCCTGACCTCTATGCCCGTCATTACCCGGACTTTATTAGATTTTAGTAAGATTTCGGGACTCCGGGTCAATATGGAGAAATCTTTAGCTCTGAATGTTACGCTACCTACAGATGTGCTATCACAACTTTCGAATAACTTTTCCTTCTCCTGGGCACAATCCCAGCTTCCATACTTAGGAATAAAACTCACTTCAGATATACACACATTATTCAAAGCTAACTATCCCTACATGGCGCAAAAATGCAGAGAGGATTTAGTACGTTGGTCTGGTTGTGGCATCTCCTGGCTGGGTAGGATTAATGCGGTGAAAATGACACTTCTGCCACGTCTATTGTACTTGTTCCGTTCGCTCCCAATTCCAGTCCCCAAAACATTCCTTGACAAAATACAAACGGACATTGTGAGGTTTGTCTGGGGGAAGAAAGGTTATAGGTGCTCCTCAGCCACACTCTACCGATTGAAATCTCAAGGGGGGTTGGGTCTTCCCAATTTATGGGGTTATTATCAAGCGGCACAACTGGCCCAGATATCAATGGCTTTCTCGGGTTCTGTAAAACCGGACTGGTTATTGATGGAACGGCAATCTATTCCCCACCACACAATAGATTTCCTGATGGGGTGTTGCCCCAAACGCAGACCAGCGATTCTGGCTCCCACTCTTTCGCATTCATTGGCGCTTAGCTCCAACCTATTTAAACGGGGCTCGTTGATCTCTCCACTGAAACCTCTAACACACATTTTTCATAATGGGGATTTTCCTCCGGGGGAAAATATAGAAGCTTTTAAATGGTGGACGGATAAGGGGTTATACAGAATCGGACACTTCTTTTCTCCTTCCAGCCCTCTTTCTTTATCACTTTGCAAAAAGAAACTAGATATGCCTGATTCGGAAATGTTCAGGTTCACACAAATCTCACACTATTTGAATTCCATTTGGACTTGCAAACCTCTTCCTCCTTTTATAACGCAATATGAGCAATGGTGTGCGCAGGCCACGGACCAGAGGGGGGGCATTTCCCTGATTTACGCGGCTCTCATGGGGAAGGACAACAAACCCCCCTATGCTCTCGCTTGGGAAGCTGATTTGGACAGCTCATGGGATTTGAAACAGTGGTTTGGGGCCTCGATGAGAGCTCACAAAGGTATACATAATATCTCGCTAATAGAGGCAGGTATCAAAGTCCTGTTTAGATGGTACTATGTTCCTTCCAGGCTGGCAAGAATTTTTCCGGGTTCCTCTCCAGGGTGCTTCAGAGGATGTGATCTGGGAGGAGATATGTTTCATATCTGGTGGTCCTGCCCACGCATCCGTTCCTTCTGGCGGAAAGTGTTTCGTACGGTTAGTTCAATTACGGGGACCACTGTATTACCACACCCCAGTTTAGCCTTACTAAATCTTTCCATCCCGGCTTTGTCCAAACATTTACAGCAATTAGCGTTTTTTGTTTTCCTTGGGGCTAAGATTACGATAGCTAAGGCCTGGAAGAAACATATGGTTTCGTACAAGATGTTCAGATCCAAGGTAACATGGATTATGGTGCAAGAACAAGTAGTGGCCAAGTGGCACGACAAAACGGAGAGATTCCGGTTGATCTGGGAACCTTGGGCGACATTGTGTAATATCTCTCTTATTCCAGGAGTGCAGCCGGGTGCTTTGTCTTCTAGGACATGTAACACTTGATTCAGCTTTATACACCACCTTTCTTTTTC
This sequence comes from Lithobates pipiens, assembly GCF_037356315.1. Taxonomy (NCBI): domain Eukaryota; kingdom Metazoa; phylum Chordata; class Amphibia; order Anura; family Ranidae; genus Lithobates; species Lithobates pipiens. Next base: position 78,990,499 of record NW_027507748.1, read on the forward strand.
CTCTCCCCCTTTTCCCCCCCCCTTTTTTTTCTCTTTTTTTCTCACGTTTTCTCTCTTATCTTCTTCTTCACCTCCCTTGGTGTTTTGGGTTGGGCCCCACATGGGGCTCTACTGGAGATGGCAGCGATGTTATGGGCTGGTTCTTGACCTGAAATTTCTTTGGGCATCCCAGGCAACTGAAATTTGTAGAGATGGATAGGGGGGTGTCCTGGTCTTGGCGGGCGGGCCTAGCCCTTGGTTTGCAGCTTGATCCCGTTTGGGGCGCCAGGGGATCCGAGGCTCGTGTGCTTTGACTAGACATATCACCCCACGGGGGCTGAATTGGTTGGTATGGGTACAAGATAATACCAATGTTTTTTCAATGCACTTCATGTTGGCTTTATAGTTTGGTTTGTTAATATTCTGATCTAGTCCCATATATGTCTAGCTCGGCTTAGCCTATGTATGTGTGGATTTTGCTTGTATTGTATTGAGGAGTGTTTCCCATTTTTGTTCTGATGCAAAGCTTCAATAAACATTATTAAATTAAAAAAAAAAAAAAAAAAAAAAGTTTTGCCTCGGGATGCATTATCCTGGGAGGGGATTTTAATGTTCCGCTCAATCCCCTGCAGGACACGTCCGATGGCAAATCTTGCCTGACATACCGCATATTGAAACGGATCAAACGTCTTTTACAATCCTTGACCTTGACCGACGCGTGGCGAACGCTTCGCCCGTCGGACAGGGACTACACGTGCTATTCGGCACCCCATGACAAATACACTTGCATTGATTACACCTTCATCACACAGAGGGACTTGTTAGACTTACAAGAAGCCCATATAGGCCTCCAGACCATTTCAGATCATGCACCTATTTCGCTTACAATGGCACACCCCGACCTGAGACCTAAGTCTTGCACGTGGAGGCTGAACCCCTCCTTGCTGACTGATACCGACCTACTCCCTTCTTTGACAGAAGCCTTGCACAATTACTTTCTAGATAATGAGACAGAGGAACTGTCCCCCCTAACCATCTGGGAAGCGCACAAGTGTGTGATGAGGGGGGTGTTCATTAGAGCTGGGGCGGCCCGGAAGAGAGCGGCGGAACTACAGATTCAAACACTGACCTCCAGGGTGGCGCGGCTAGAAACCCAACACAAACAGACCCTGGACGCCTTGAAGGCCCAGGAGTTGATTCAGGCTAGACTAGAGCTGCGCAGCGTCCTGGAGATCAGGAGTAAACGCGCCCTTTTTCTCAGAAAGAAAATTTATTATGAGCATGGAGACAAGGGAGGGAAATTTTTGGCCAGGGCTCTGAAAGAGGCCTCTTTGATCAATAACATTCTGGCAGTTAAAATGGGAGATGGCACCCTGACCAACCGCACGGATAAAATCGCCGAAAGCTTCCGCCAATACTACACTAAGCTTTACAACACTCCCCCACAACACAAACCGGGTACGCTGAGAGGTGACCGGAACCAAATTATACTAGATTATCTAGAGCAGAGCGGTATGCCCACGCTGTCCTCTGAGGATGCAGAATCCCTGGAGGGTCCCATCACATCTGCGGAGCTGTTGGCCACTATCAAAGGCCTTAAACCGGGGAAGAGCCCCGGGCCTGATGGGCTTACTGCACATTACTACAAAGTGTTTTCGGCTTTGCTAGAAAAACCATTTCCTTAGAAATCCGCATCCCCTCCCTGCTTCGTTCCTAAGCGCACATATAACAGTCATTCCGAAATTAGGTAAGGACCCCTCTGAATGCTCTAGCTATCGCCCGATCTCGTTATTGAATTTGGACTTAAAAATCATGTCAAAGATAATTGCAAACCGGTTACGTCTTTTTCTTCCCCAATTAATTGGTCCCGAACAGGCCGGCTTCATGCCGGGGAGGGAATCCAGAGACAATGTGACCAAAGCACTGAACTTGATCCACCACTGTAATAAGGTCAATTTAGAGGGCTTTCTCCTATCTACGGATGCGGAGAAAGCCTTCGATAGGGTGGCCTGGGACTATCTGCTTGCAACTTGTAGGCATATAGGTCTACGTCCGGGCATGCTCTCTTGGATTTTCTCCCTATAACAGAACCCGACAGCACGCTTAAAAATTAATGGAACCTTGTCTGAACCGGTGGTAATTCATAATGGGACGAGACAAGGATGTCCATTATCCCCCCTACTGTTTATCCTCACTCTGGAGCCTTTATTTCCACAGTAAACAATTCCCCCTCAATTACTGGATTCCACATTAGACACAAAATCAACAAAATTGCAGCATACGCGGATGATTTATTATTTTTTTTAACTCGCCCACACACTACCATTCCCAACCTACTGCAGGCTTTTACCATATATGGATATATCTCCCATCTTAAGATTAACTACAGCAAGTCTGAGGCGATGAGCTTGACGCTCACACCAGAGGCGTTGGAGCAAGCACAAGCGAATAATTCTTTTCAGTGGGTTACAGGTGCTTTAAAATACCTAGGCATCAGACTTACCCCCCAGTTACACCTTATATACGCTCACAACTTTAGGCCTATGCTGCGACAGATAGACATTGACTTGAGTAAATGGTCCCTAGGCTTTTTCTCTTGGTTTGGCAGGGCAGCCATAATCAAGATGATCACGTTACCACGTCTGCTTTATCTCTTCCATACTTTACCCATTTCAATCCCAGCTTCTTTTTTTAAACAGCTGCAAACCATCCTCTGGAAATTTTTATGGGCCCACAAACGCCCACGCATCAGTCATCGTTTACTGATGAAACCCAAATCGGAGGGTGGGGTTCCCGAACTTTAAGCTTTATTACTATGCTACGCACCTAGCCAGAATTATAGATTGGAACTGTCACGCAGCGCGCAAGGACTGGGTAAGGGTGGAAGAGAGTGTGTCTAGGACACCCCTGCGCTTCTCCCCTTGGATACTGTGGGACAAATGCCCTGCGGAACTGACCCAACACCCACTCATTGGAGCCACTTTGCGGGTTTTACATAGGCTTGTCACCGGACACAAGTTCACATCCGCTCCAAGACCTCTTACGCCCCTTTTTCATAACCCGAATTTCCCTCCTGGGATGGACACGAATAGATTTATGTTAGACGCAAACACTCCTCTCCTGGCTACACACTTGACTCAGCAGGGGCGGGCTCTCTCATTTGAGGAACTTGGGGGTGTTTTGCCCTCAGGGACATTGTCGTTCTGGAACTACCGACAGGCGTGCCATTATATACTGACGCCCGAAAGAAGACAGGCTGTCCTAAGAGAGCCCCTACCTTTTGAGTCAGTTTGCCTCCAGGGTTGAGAAAACGACCTCGTTCATGTATACATGTCTCCAGCAGCTTGACCACACTGAGGCCTCCAGGTTCAGGGAGAGCTGGGAGGGGTTACTTCAAACCTCTTTCACTGATACACAATGGCGGAACGCATGTATTTTAGCCCACAAATGTACAGTCAGTACTAGGCTACAAGAAAATTCGTACAAACTGCTCTCTCAATGGTACGCTACACCGGTTAAGGTGAAACGCTGGAATCCGGCTTCGTCTGACTTGTGCTGGAGGTGTGGGGAAGCAAAAGGAGACATGCTGCATATTTGGTGGAGCTGTCCCCGAATAGTAGATTACTGGAGTCGGGTCCGTGGTTTAATACTTCACATAACAGAAACCCAAATAAAACTCACCCCGGGTTGTTGTCTCCTGCATATATCTAACGTCTCTCTGGGCAAATATAACAGATCTCTGACAAAATACTTGCTGATTGCAGCTAAATCCCTGATTCCTAAATATTGGAAACTCTCCACTACTCCCACTATCCGAGAATGGGTGCACTCAGTTAACCATATTTTTGCCATGGAAGAAATGTTGGCTACCGCTAAGGACTCGGCTGACAAATTCCACATCACCTGGTCCCCCTGGGTTCAGTTCAAATACTCCGTGGCCTTCGAGAGTTTGACTAGTGGTTGAGCTCCCCTCTCCCCCAGACACTTAGCCGATTGGTGTGGTGGGGTCTCGGTTTGGGCCGGCCTGGCGGGGAGGTGTTACATGATCTCTGAAGCTCTGCAAACTCACTCTGTTTTCCTTTCTATCTCTGTAGGTTTTCTATTTCCTTGGTTGTCATCTTTTTAGTTTATTTTACACTTTCTAACTTTAGTCTGCTTCCTTCCCTTTCCCTTGATATGAGGATGTGATGTCTGTTTTACTCATTAAAGGGTTCATAGGGCCCTATTTGGGCTCATCACTCTATTCTTTGTGTCACTTTTAGTGTGCATTATTGGTTGTGGCAGATAAGTGTCCTGCATATTGTAGCTTGTGACATCTATATTGGTCTGTTCTCCTGCTAGCACAGGCTTCCTTTACGTGTATATGTTGACTCTGTAACTACAATGTGACATTTGCTTAATAAAAATTAATTGTAAAAAAAAAAAAAAAAATACAAAAGCAGACACATTTCGGCACACCGCCTTGATCACTGCCCGGCGATCACATGGTACTGGCAGCGGGCCATGTCCGGTGGACACAGCAAGTGACAGATTGCACCAGAGTGTGGCCCAGGAGTGATCCAGGGAGGATGGCAAATGCCATCCTCCCAGGATAATGGTGCTTTACTCTCTGACCATCAAGGCTGTTTGGGCAATAAATACTTCAAAACGGTGTACTATTGGGAGGGTGGGCCCACTTTTTTTCAGTGTGGAGCAAAACATTTAAAGGGTTAAAGGGTCCAAAGTAGCACTTTTAATTCCCTGTGTGGATTAGTAAATCGAAAAATCAGGCTACATGAACATGTTTTCTATGCTTGCACATCATTTTATTGGAGGCTCTAAAAATTTAGTTTTTAGCCTTGATGGTCCCTTGTAGAGAAGTTCCATAAGAATCATAAATCGGCTGTTTTTTAGGCTCATCTGCTTAGCATTTGATGTAGATTTGAGATTTGATGTAGATTGCCCCTCTGCACATCCAGAGTTTTCTCTGCAACAGCTCGTTTCCCTCATACTGCCAGGTATCAAGCAGCAGCCTTTCCCATAGGAATCATTACAATTTTATAGTCAGAAGTCAGCCTAGTAAGCAATTAAAACAGCTTCAGGGTGGAGGTCTCTCCAATTTCTAGACTAACGGATGAGAAGCAAGGACTTCTCCACATTACTTCATAGAAATGTTCCAATCGACCAAGAATTACCATGTTATCTTTGAAGCCCCATTTTATTTAAGTTATTAAATTAGTGTGACGTCCAAGGTTACAATAAAGGAATATCAAAAGTGAGCAGTGTAAAAAAGGTTACAGTGTATATTATAACATGAAAAAGGCTTTGAGCAGTTAGCACTAAATGACAGAGGTCATTTTTACTACCCGCCACGCAAGCAGAGCAAAACAGATCCAGAATTCCGGCAATGAGCATAAGCATATCAGGGACATTTGATTAATTTGTTCTTAATTTGTCAACTGTGAAAGAGGTACCATGGCACAGTGACCAAGAATTCAAAGTGCAACATTGTTACCACATGTGAAGATTGCATGCAACTTAAACATTTCCAGGTAGAAAATAAGATCTGAATTTATATTGTGCTATTCCACTGCATTTTAGAGACTGCATTTAGCCATTGAGATCCTGAAAGAGCTCACAATAAAATCTACCTACTACCTTATTCATACAGGTACATACTTAGGTAGAAATCAGTAAGTTAGCAGTGCAATTTTCAGTTGTGGTAAAAAAAAACAAAGCAGTCAAAAGAACATATGCAAAACCAGTGCATATTTTCCCATTTCATTTTTATTTATTCTTTCTTTATTAAAGTTTTCAAAAATTCACTAAGGGTGAGATTTACTAAAACTGGTCCACACAGAATCTGCATAGTAACCAATCAGCTTCTAACTTCAGCTTCTTCAATTAGGCTTCGACAATGCAATTTGACATGTTGGCAAATGTTGGCATGCGATTAAGGCACAAATTAAGGCACCTGCCTACAAGTTTGTTTTGTGAAATAAAAAAGTCCATGTGTCAGTAGGGAGATTAGCTGTGCTAATATGTGCAATAAGATCTAGTAGCATGGCCAAATAACTTTGCATGCGTAAGTAAAACTACCATAAATGAAAGATAAAGCCACACATTTCCTCCTACAAAGCAGTGAACATTGTACCATCTGGCAAAAAGTTAAAAATTCATCACTACTGTATTGGCATCCAGAGAGGAGATATGCAAGTTGCAAAATTTTATGAATCTGATTTTGTGGTAAGCATGAGAAAAGTTCTTGTTCCTATTTCTCAATATATGGGGAAGATATGGTACCTATTTATAGGGACCTAATGTTTAACAGAGATAATATTTGTTTGTCAGGTAGAATCCCAATAACTAATTCAAAAAGAGACTTAGATCCCTTTATAAGCTTACCCAGACCTTTTGCAAAGAACTCTCTAGTTCCTAGCTCCAGTCAGACATTTGCATGAGAGTGAGCTCTTCTGTCCATTTTATCCTATCTAGTGTTCCATGTGGGATTCTAAGCCTGCTTTGATTCCAGACATATTTTGTAACATTAACATCTTAAATGATCCCATTATTTAATCATCTCTTTTATATACAGCATGTCTCCAGTGGTTTTCTGTAAGACCCCATTCATAGTAGAGTGATTTCTCTTGCACCTGCCGCTGTGCTGCAAAGTATGACAATGGAAATCACATTATTCTCTATAGTGCCTATTCACATCAATGTAACATGGAGAAGTGCAAGTTTTGAAAAAGCGAGGTGCTTCTTTTTCTTGCAGTGTAGTGTATTTTTGACTGCATAAACTTTAATGAGAGCGCCATTAAACGCACATGAATAAAGCATGAAAAACACATGTACATGCATTTGATTTTTGTTATGTGTATAAAAAGTCTCCTAGAAAAAAAATATGAAGCATGAACATGCATCAAAAATGCATGTAAAAATGCACAAACATTTGCTAAAAATATGCACAGAAACATGCATACATGCTTTGGGAAGAGAATTATCAGAAAAGTAAACAATGAAATTGTCTAATATTTATTACTTAATTTCATACATATTTTTTTTGGTAGGCTGGGTAGGAAGTTACTGATGGAAACAGAAGCATTGTCAAATATTGTGACATGATCAATTTGTCTTTCTCCTGGATTTAAAATACTCCAGGCATCTATGACCTAAATCTTATAAAGAGTGTATTTAAAGTATTAATACGAGAGGCTGGGTTCCCAACAGATCTTGAAGAGGAAACCATGGATGGATCATAACAAAACGGCCTCTACCACAAGATGTCCCTCTTTAAACCCCATTTATTTTTTCAGTGTATGAGAGAGAAATAGCATAGGATGTTGACTTTGGGCAGTATATATTTGCAAACATGCAGTCAACGTTGTGCAAGGTGCCTTTCAGGAATAGGTATATTTAATCTGGGTCAGTAAGAGTGCATGCTGGACCATTGAAGTCACAGGGGGGCAGTGCCACAAGGTAATGTAACCAGGTGACCCCACCCTTACCTATTTAAGAACTGTCAGATGGTGGAGCAGGCAGTCATCGGTTAGCCTTTGTCGTGGGTGGAGATTTTTTCTTTTCTTAATTCTGGTCCTGCGGTGCAGCAGGCAGCATGATACATGATGGATCTACATCAGGGGACATTGTTTTTTTAAGGAATTGTCAAAAACTGTGTATGTATTTTTATTTAACGTTGACACTTTGTTGGGTGAATGCGCATTCACATGGGGGAGCAGGATCTGAGGTTCCTCCTTATTAAAGGGGGCTTCCAGATTCTGCCCACAGACCACCACAACCCCCGCACAGGGTCCCCATCAACATAAAAAAGGTGCTTTTGGGTGAGGAACAGAGCCCCCGCCCCAAAGCACCCCCCTATGTTGAAGCCATGGTATGGTTCATGGGGGGGTGCTCACTCGTCCCTTCCCTTTCCTGACCTGCTGGGCTGCATGCTCAGAAAGGGTCTGGTATGGATCATGGGGGGGACCCAACACCATTATTTAAAGATATTTCTGGCTGAGGTTTCCCTCCAAATCCATACCAGACCTGAAGGGCCTTGTATAGATGGGGTGGACCCTCACACCATTTTTTCCCCTGATTTTTCTTTCCTGGCAATTCTTGTTACATTCAGCTGTCAGCGGGGAACCCTGCTGACAGCTGATGACACATCGGTGGCCGGCTTCCCGGGCCCACTCCTTAGCAACCAGCTATACACAGTGGGGTTGATTTGCTAACGGCAAATAGACTGTGCACTTTGCAAAGTGCAGTGGCTCCAGAGCTTAGTAAATGAGCAGAAGCTCTGCTGATTTCTATCTTCCAATCATATGCAAGCAAAAATGTTTTTTTTTTTATCTTCCTTGCACGTGGTTGGGTATTCTTTGCAAAGTGAAACTTTACCTCATTTACTAAGCTCTGGAGCAACTGCACTTGCAGAGTGACTTTTGTAAATAAACCCCATTTTCTTAGGGCTGGAGTTAGGTTTTTGTTTTTTTTGTAACAGATATTCCAGTAACTATTACAAATATACTTTTTAGGTCAGATTGCTTTTATGTGAAGAATACACTTTAAGCAGATGATGATATAGTGGCTTTCAGTTGTTGGTAATTAATGGTGACTAGATTTGTTGTAACATGCCCTAGGGCAGTGTCCTTCTGGCTGGTATAATGTATAAAGTATGGGTCACCAGATACATTTTTATCATCTTACAAGAAGAAAAGCCTTTTGTATTTTAAAAATGTCTTATAAAGCACTGTATTTAGAATTCTTCTTTTTATCGGGTAGCTGTCAGTGCGGTACCATTATTTACACACTGAAGGCCAAACAGCTAGTGTCCTGTGAGAGCTTTACACACATTGCACAACTCAAGTCACATAATAGATCATAACAGTGTAAATTTATGGCTCTCCTCGAATGGTGTCAAAAATACACAAATTCTCTTCCTGGCAAAATCAGATAATCAGGAACCATCAAATAGCACAGATGGCCAAGAAGGAAAGATAATGAAGAACATGGAACTGGGTGGGTGGTTGTCATTTGTATCTCATTGACTAAAAATAGCAAGAAAAGTGTTTTACTAGGTTTAAATCAGAGCCATCTTTAGCCAACAACATATTGCTCAAGGTAAACTTTACAATAACCATGTTGAGTTAAAGAATTCCAGATCAAAGGTCCTTTCAACAGATTAACTTTTATATTCCACTCTCTGGGGGCATGTGTCTCCTACTTTACCCCCATCCCAGTGCTGCAGCCATTGTAAGACATTTCAGCATTCTACATGTCTAGGAGTTTCACATACCTGTTACTTCCAATGCCTAACCTGCTTCCTACTGTTATCACATTGGTGTTTATATTGGTCCAACAATGCACCAACACCTTTGCAGCCATTGTGCTAAATGCAGGGAGTTTGGTGTGCTCCTCTACCATTAAGAAGGGGTGAGCTCCCCTTCAGTCCACCAGCCCTCATATATCCATCAGAAAGCATGTGCCCCACTGTAGGGACACTCATAGTTTAGTGTTAGGACCACAGATACCAGGGTGCCTTGACAAGGCTCTGTGGTTTACGCATGCGCTTGAAAATGCATGCGGAATAAACCCCTGTTTTTAACGTATACTGTTAGACAGGTTAATTTGATTGTCTGCGAGCTGGTTGGTAAGTAGGCTTGGGTTTTTCCTGGGCATTTCCCAGGCTTTATTGTTTCCTACTTTTATCTTACTGCTTAGTCTTGCTGTAATGAAGGGTCAAAGGATGGAACCACAGTGTGCAGCAGGGTACACAGATATCTGATACTCCCAGAAGTGGTGAATACCAAAGAGATTAATAGAGACTGCAGTACTGCAACAGAGGGAAGGTAGGAGACACGGGCCATGGGTTAGGTAAGTAGAAATTATTTTTAAAGTTTCCACCTGTGCATCAACAATTGTCTGCCTCTCTGGTTTACACGTTTTCTGTAATTCCAGTTGCATTACAATAATGCCCCCTGCTGCATGTGCAAAAAGGACAACCCAGTTACAAATGCATATTATTAGAAAATGTTCTAGAAATGGCCAATAAAGAAGTAGGGTGGTAATGAGAATACTTTCACTTACCCTCACACTTAATACTGTTTAAAAGGAACTGCTTAACTTTAGCCTGAAAAGGCAACACAAACAGTTCTCAGCTGCAATTTGTCTAATTTTTCATCCTTAATGAAGGCCCCCCTAGCCCCAGAAATGCATTGGCACATCTTAACAAATACAAATACAGTTCTTACGGGCCTTTACCTGTGGAGTGGCATTTTTGTCTTCTACAGCAGGGGTCATCAACCCTCGGGCCATGGCCCACTGCCAGGCCATTGCCTGCTTGCAGCCGGGCCGCGAAGGCTGCACTGTCTCTGATGAGCGGCGGCGGAGCAGTCAGAGAGGTAATATCATCTCTCACTGCCCGCCCGCATCACCGCTGTTCCGTGCTCACAGCGCGGCCGCTATACGGAGGCGAGCGAGCAGAGAGATGAGGTCATCTCCAACCTCCTGCCTGCATCGCCGCTCTTCAGCGCTCACAGCAGGGCTGCTATAATGCTGGAGGTGAGGCGGGGAACAGAGAGATGAGATCATTCTCACTGCCCGCCCGCTTTACTGCTCCTCTGCCGACACAGCACGGCAGAAGACTGATAAACTGTTGGAGGTGAGGCAGGTGAGATCATCACTCACTACTGCCCCCCCCCCCCATTACCGCTGTTCTCCCTTACTTCCCACTAGTCCAGGCTTGCCTCTGAACTAATGTGCACACCTGTGCTGCCACCACTGCAGTGACAACCGTCATGTGGTAGCAGGTGACAATCTACATTTGGTGGCAGTCGACGTGGCAAATGACAAGATGCATCTGATGGCAGAGGACTTGGCAAGTGACAATCCAAATCTGGTGGCAGGTGACGTGGCAAGGGACAAAATGCATCTCGTGGCAGATGACGTGGCAAGTGACAAGCTGCATATGAAGGCAGGCGACATGGCAAGTGACAATCCGCATCTGGTGGTAGGTGACGTGGCAAGGGACAAATTGCATCTGGTGACAAGTGACGTGGCAAGTGACAAGCTGCATCTGGTGGCAGGTGACATGGCAAGGGACAAAAAAACATCGGGTGCCAAGCGACGTGGTAAGGGACAAAATGATTCTGGTGACATACAAACGTGGCAAGTGACAAGCTGCATCTGAAGGCAGGCGACGTGGAAAGTAACAATCTGCATCTGGTGACAGGCGACATGGCAGGTGACACTCTGGCACATTCTGCGTTATGGTGAGTTGAACTATTTCATTATATATTACAATGTAATAATAGAAATAATGCGCTTCAATCATCCTAACATCATATCAATGATGGTGCCGGGATGATTGAAGCGCCAACGCCAGCCATCACCCCGATAAATTGCCTGCAAAACCCCTGGGCCTTGGCACAATTTTCTTCAACTACGCCAGTCCCCGGTGCCAAAAAGGTTGGGGACCACTGTTCTACAGTTTAAAATTATTTTGCCACAAAGCAAAACATCTGTGTGAGATGGATGGGGTTAAAGTATTTCCTCAACTAGATTTTAATTATTGACCTGGTTACTGGTATGCGACATATGAGTTGTAGTTATAATATCCCTATAAAATCACACATCTTATCTGTGCATTATTTGATAATACAGTTCTGCTGTGCAACAGTTATTACAAGATTGAGTACAGCTTCCAAAAACCATAGGATACATATGACTGTCAGTAGAATCCATATTTTTTCCAAAATATTGCAGTTATGGAATAGGCCCTTTATGCATGGTGGAATAATTGTATAATGGTAAAGTAGGTGGCACGGTGACCTTGGAATGATAAAGTGTTGGGAGCATTTGGTGCTGGGGTGCTGGTATTTTTTCCACCTCAAAACATTATCTGCCTGAAATTTATATATACTGGGGTGTAAGGATGAGCCGAAAACACCCCCCAGTTCGGTTCGTACCAGAACCTGCGAACAGACCTAAACTTTGTGTGATCTTTAGAACCCTATTAAAGTCTATGGGACTCGAACGTTCAAAATCTAAAGTGCTCATTTTAAAGGCTAATATGCAAGTTATTGTCCTAAAAAGTGCTTGGGGACCTGGGTCCTGCCCCAGGGGACATGTATCAATGCAAAAAAAAGTTTTAAAAACTGACATTTTTTCAAGAGCACTGATTTTAATAATGCTTAAAGTGAAACAATAAAAGTGTAATATTCCTTTAAATTTCGTACCTGGGGGGTGTCTATAGTATGCCTGTAAAGGGGCGCATGTTTCCTGTGCTTAGAACTGTCCCTGCACAAAGTGTAATTTCTGTAGGAAAAAAAGTCATTAAAATCACTCACTGAAATGGTTTAGAGAAGCAGGATCTCCCAGTGTGTGGATAATGTAAGACTCACTAATCATGGGGTACTTTGTCGCAGTAAGTGGTCTTAAACACCATACAGTAATACGGTGTGACCAAATCCCCATATTTTTTAGTAATGTTTTTTGAAAAGTTTTGCCCACACATGGCTTCTCACAAATTGGAAACAGGACTTCTTATGACTTTCTTTCAACAATGGTTTTCTTCTTGCCACTCTTCCATAACAGCCAGATTTGTGGAGTGCACGTCTAATAGTTGTCCTGGGGAAAGATTCTCCCACCTGAGCTGTGGATCTCTGCAGCTCCTCCAGAGATACCATGGGCCTCTTGGCTGCTTCTCTGATTAATGCTCTCCTTGCCTGGCCTATCTGTTTAGGTGTTTTGGTAGGTTTGCGGTTGTGCCATACTCTTTCCATTTTTGGACGGTGTATTGAACAGTGTTCAGAGAGATGTTCAAAGCCTGGGATATTTTTTTAAAACCTAATCCTGCTTTAAACGTTTCTGCAACTTTATCCCTGAGATTCTCTAACAAAGGGCTTCACAGAACAACTGTATTTATGCTGATATTAAATTGCACACAGATGGACTCTATTTAAAGTGGATGTAAACCCAATGTCATCTTTTTTAAACTACTGCCATAGGGGTTATCTATAAGGATATACATGCCTCCTGCATGTATCTTTACCTGTCAAATGTCTCCCCTCTGTCTGCTATGAGACCCGAAAAACTGCATATTCTGTGGGTGGGTCTGTTGTCCGGAGCTCGGTGGGTGGAGTCTTGATGTCTGTAGACTCCCCGCCCACCTTTACACTCCCCTTGTCAATATGCATATTCTCCAGTCCAGTGAATTTCTTACACTGAATTTCTGCTATGATCTCTAACATCCAGTGAAAAGACATGAAAGTAACCACATGACTTCAGCATGCCCAATTATGCTGAGGTGGGGAACATCCAATTCTGGCAGAGCAGCAGAAGAAAGGAGTGGAAGGGAATTAAAAAATAATGCATGTTTTAGGCTAGTGCACGAGATATGTAAATCATCTGTCACTCACAGCAAGGGGGAGGATTTGACAAAGATTTTCTCTGTCAAGAATTATCTGACTGAACAATAAAAGAGGATTGCTCAGAGATGGATTAACTCTTTGTTTCAAGACTGGGCTTAAATTACATAAAAAAAAAAAAAAATGGGGTTTACATCCACTTTAATAATTTGGTGACTTCACAAGGTAATTCAGTCCACTAGATTTTAGTTAGGGGTATCATAGTAAAGGGGGCAAGATATCTAATGGACACCACACTTTTCACATATTTATTTGTAACAAAATTGGAAAACCATTTATAATTTTCACTCCCCTTCACAATTATGTGCCACTTTGTGTTGGTCTATCACATAAAATCCCAATAAAATACATTTACATTTTTGGTTGTAACATGACAAAATGTGGAAAATGTCAAGGGGTATGAATACTTTTTCAAGACACTGTAAGTCTAAGGCTAGGTTCATATCTATGCGGCTGCAGTTGATGTAGTTTTTTAGGCACGTTTTTGCTTGTGCTTTGCATTTTTAAACCCACATTTTTGATGCATTTTTGCAGGCAGTTTTCATGTATTTTGTGTTTTTTTTATTTTCTCCTTAAAAGCATTGGGGTTGGTTTACTAAAGGCAAATAGACTGCTTACTTTGTAAAGTGCAATTGCACTCTGCAAAAGCAGTTGCTCTAGAGCTTAGTAAATGAGCAAAAGCTCTGCTGACTTCCATCATCCAATTATGTGCAATCAAAAATGCTATTTTTTGATTTTCTTTGCATGTGAATGGGTATTCTTTGTAAAGTGAAGCCTTACCTCATTTACTAAGCTTTGGAGCAACTGCACTTGCAGAGAGCAACTGATCTTTCCAAAGATCACAGTCTATTTGTCTTATTAAGTCAACCCCACAGTTTCTGTTTTTTATATCTATCTGTGAAGCGATGGGGGAGATTTTATCCTCACCCGCTGTCCCAGTGTCATTTGTATAAGGAACAGAGGGAGAACTTGACACTAGGACAAAAAGGCACAATCATGAATACAAAAAACATATTGTAATCCTCCCCCTATTTACAATTTAATCTTCCTTTGATGGATTAATGTAGACTTTACTTTTTTTAAAGTTGGGTTTACACTAGTAGAATTTTGTTCAGAATGTAAGAATTAATGGGGTTATATCAACATTCACTTTCGACTGCAGTTATGTGAAAATTCAAAGGAACAAGATTTTTGCTTAAATGTATGAATTTCTAACAGTGTATGTGGTTTTCATTTGGTAAACTCCATTTATTCTAAAATGTAATGTTAAAAGAAAATGAAATCTTGAACTTCTTGTGAACAACATTCAAATGTTCTGTGAAATTTAGAATGAATTTTCCCAAGAATTTTCATACAATTTTTTTTCTAAATTCTACAATTCTACAGTATACTCAGCTTTGGTTTATCCCAAAAGAGCAGTCAAGCTGGGTGTTTTAACCACTTCAGCCCCAGAGGGTTTTACCCCTTTCTTGACCAGAGCACTTTTTGCAATTTGGCACTGTGCTGCTTTAACTGATAATTGCGCAGTCATGCAATGCTGTACACAAACAAAACTTGCATAATTTTTCCCACAAATAGAGCTTTCTTTTGGTGGTATTTGATCTACTCTGGGAATTTAATTTTTTTTGCAGTATAAACGAAAAAAGACCAAAAATTTGGAAAAAAATTATATTTTGTTATAAAAAAATTCCAATAAACTCAATTTTAGTCATACTTTTAGGCCAAAGTGTATTCAGCCACATATCTTGGGTAAAAAGACATGTGGTAGGGAGAAAAAAGAGGGGGGTGTATCTTACCAGGTCTCATGGCCAGTGTTTCTCAACCCTTTTCAGTCGCAGCATCCTTTAAAAGTATGAAGGGGGTAAAAAAGTGGTTAATATGATGGGCGGACTCTGACTTGAAGAGGGGACTTTGATGGGAAGAGGCTCTGATGTCATGGAGAAATCACTGGTGTGAAGTTAATTTCATCCCATTGATAATTCAATACGTGTATATTTATTGGTTTACACAAAAGTTATAGCAAACTATGGTACATTTACTGGAATTTAGGCAGCTTTTATTTTATGACTGCCTATCTAATGTTGAGGTGCTAAAATGGCAGGGCAGTACAAACACCTCCAAATTACCCCTTTTTGTAAAGTAGACACCCCAAGGAATTTGCCGAGAGGCATGTTAAGCCCATTGAATATTTTATATTTTTGTCACAAGTGATTAAACATTTACAAAAAAAAATGTTTTACACAAAGCTGTAATTGAAATGATATATTGCTCGCACATGTCATAGGTATATGTGGAATTACACCCCAAAATACATTCTGCTGCTTCTTCGGGGAGTACGGGGATACAACATGTGTGAGACTTTTTGGCAATATGGCTGCGTACAGGTCCCTGAAATCCAATCATAGCCTTCAGGCTTTCTAAGGGCATAAATTGTTGATTTCACACCTCACTACCTATTACAGTTTCAGAGGCCATGAAATGCCAAGATAGCACGAACCCCCCTCCCCCAAATTACCACTTTTTGGAAAATAAACACCCCAAGAAATTTGTTAGGAGGCATGTTGAGTATGTTGTAGATCTTGCTTTTTTTCACAAAGTTTTTAAAATTTAAAAAAGAAATAAAAATAATTTTCTTTCTTAATTTTCCTAAACAAATGAGAGCTGCAAAATACCATGCCTCTTAGCAAATAGCTAATAATACAATGCTTTTTTTTTTTCCACACAGTATTTGTGCAGAGATTTTCCAAATGGAATTTTTTGAAAAAAGAAAATGCTTTTTGGAATGTTAATGCAAGAAAACACACGATATTGTCCAAATGTTTGGTAAAAGTCTAAAGTTTTTAAGGATTTTTATACTCTAGTGAGCTTTTTGTATTTTGGGGATCCCCTGTGATATCATCACCTAGATGGTGGGTCCACATGTCCTATGAGGTTCCTCAGACGGTAAAAGCCCTGACTAGGCTTAGAACAACAAGTGTCACTGACCTTCTGTGATAGGAGGTCTGTACAAGCTGGTAAGCGAGCACTTTGTCTATGATGGAGGTGAAATTCAAAGGATCACTTAATAAAAGGTGGAGGATGGTGCGGATGCTTTCAAAGAACCTTTTTTCACCACATTGGGACTTATCGTTATCAATGGTGTTTGACTCAATATTATTTTTAGCGCAACTCTGTATATGAATGTATGATATTGGACTGTGTTATATCTCACAGTAGAGTTGGTAGCTATTTTTATTTATTTTAGATTCATTGCACAGTTTTTTCACTTTATTTGACATTCCATACTTTACTGCAACATATGGTAAGGTGTAGTGCATTGTGGTGTCATGTGCAAACACCTTACCGAAGGCATGTGTGCTGCAGCACACAGCAACACACATATGAGAACCGTCTGTGTGTTGTGGTGCAATGTTTAACAAAAAAAGTCCATAGGCAGTTGTGGGTGCATTGCGGTGAGTTAAATGGCTGCCTTAATTCAACAGGTGTGAATATGCAGCATACAGTACATGTGGTGACTCAATGCAATACACCACACTGCAATGATGTAGTACAAGAAAATGCTTCACATTGTTTATCTGTGAATAATAGGGAAGCTGATGTATGGTAAATGATAGATGCAACTGTTTTTGAATAGTAGAACCTTTAAAAATAGATTAGTTGTGCTATTTAATTTTAAAAATATTTTACGTTGAATTTGTATTATGTCCTGCTTCGTCTAAATAGCAGTAACAGCCATCAGGTATATATATACCAACAGAAAATTAGAAATATGGTCCACTAGGATAAAAAAATATATACATTTTCTTTTCTTTATAGCTGTACCATATACATGGCTAAAATGATGTTACCTTTAGAATGTCAATTATAGAAAAATGTACAATATTCCATTTTTTTTTTATTATGTGGAAAACATATATTTTTTTTTTTTTTTTATCAATTCCATCATTACATATTAGACTGAATAATATGGAAAGATAAATATTGTCTAAAGAAAATAAAAAACGCAATACATCAACATTAAATAAAAAAACGAAAAAAAAAAAAACAATACGAATACAGCAAATTTCTCATCTGGAAATGCTCTTCACATGATAAATGATATCTTTTGTTCCCATTTCTGTAGTGTGCTCCATTCCATTTGTCACAATTCATCAGAGGAAGCAGATTTCTTCACACCCAGAATAAATAGCCTTATCAGCAAAAGTGACTGTTTCCAAAAGGCTTTTAATACCAATTATTCAGTATTAATTCACATTTGTGCCTCAAATGTATTTAGTCAAAAGTTAGCATTTTTAGAGGTCAACTTATAAAGGTAGACACAAAAGATTTTGCTATTGTACAATTGGCCAGATTTTGAAAACATTTTGCCTACTTATGCAATAATTAATGAGACATAATCTAAATAACACAGGAAAAAATACAATGAAAAAAAGGTTTGGGTATTTGTAGAAGAGGAATTGAGAGATTTCATTTCTCTAAAACGTGTGCGAAAATAGGGAGATTTTGACATAATGTTAATGTATAGAATTCGGTAGGAAAGACAAAATCCTCGACCTGCTCTTGCACCAAAAATGTACCCCTCATTAGATTTCTCACTGTATATTTACTTACTCACAGAAAAAAATGTAAAACATAATAAAAGTAAAATGTAAAACATTACAGCAACAGTACACAAGTAATGATCAAACACATAAAAATATAAATAAAAACATAATAATAAAAATAAAGTATAAAATATTAGAGCAATAGTACACATATAATGATCTAGTATATAAAAAAGGGGAAAAATAAATAAAGCTAAACTACTGTTAATACACCAAAAATAAATCACCTCTAAATAAAATAAAAAATTTTACTTTTTTTTTTTTTTTTTTTTAGCAAATTCAACCTAAGTAGAAAAATTAGTATACTTGATATTGGCAGCACTGATCTCTAGGACCGTGTGCATCATGGGACCATCTTTATAATATCTGGAAGTGGCAAAGACATGTATAAAAAGCAGAAAATATAGCCTGTGGAGGACTACAGGGGTGAGGGTGGGAGTAAGTGAGGAAGGCTAAGATAACAGAACTGGGGCGATTGAGTTGTAGGGTAAAAGAACTAGAGTTTAGCTCTAACTTTCTCTGAAATAAGTAATTTCACTTTTGTTGAAAACAATATACTCTGGGTGATCAATGTACCTTGCAAAGATTTTCATAAATATAGGTTGTAGACTCCTACCTGTTTCTGCACTGAAAGAAAATCTGTTTGTTCCTCTATGTAGTTTGGATGCTGATTCTAAATGGGATTGCTTCATTAAATTCAGCTGGTGCACTCTTCATGTTTTAATGAGGAGAAAGGTTGCAGTTTCTGCATTCTTCTAGATTTATTAATGTCTATAGAGTATCTCACCAAAATTTAAATGCCTGTGCCTAAAATTTGACTTGTACTGTATCTGAGAGCAGATTTCTGGCAAAATCAGTGAGCCAATCACACAAGCAGGAAATTACATTTCTGGGAGTTTTCTGTACACTAATTGTGTACAGAACACTTCCAGGTAGCCATATTGCCTTGCATTTTACAGAATGGCTGCAGACTGAAAAGGAAAGGACATTTTTAATAATATTACATGAAACATGGCTTATGTAGCAATTGCAAATGCTATATTATTTTTTAGTTGCTATTTTTTTTAATAAAAGTGGAATTACCTACTAAGGTGGTTTTGCAATTATTGTAGGGAAACAAATACTGTCCATGTTCTTTTATTGTATATACATTTCTTCCAACACAAAGCAGATTTTTTTTTATTATTTTTTTTTTTTTACAATTCTTTAGATGTCTGTCAATATACAGCTTTACTAAAGGAGAATAGAATGTTCACTTTGCAAAATGTATTTTGACTTTGCAAGAAAATTTTCACTTAACCGAATTTTAAGTGATTGTGGTAAAAAAATCACTTTGCAAAGAATATACAATTACAAGAAAGAAAAAAAATGCGTGCACATGATTGGCTAATGGAAGACAGTAGGGCTTCACTAAACTAAGGGAAAATTCCTTTGCAATGTGAAAATTCACTTTACTAAATGAAAACACTATTTGCCTTTTGGTAAATTACCCTTGCCGTCTCTGTCATTTCTTTGGATTAGCAAATTCCTTGTAGATGGTGATGCTTGAACTTTCCAAGGTGCTTAAAAAGGATGTAAACCAATTAAAAAAAAAAGTAAGGCTTGTGCCTTGTACAGTATAGGATTTCATGTCATCTGTGCCCAGTCTTGCCACAAAGAGTTAATCCAACGCTGAGCAGTCCTCTTATCTTTTTTCAGTGAGATAAAAATGTTCAGACAGGGAAATAGATGTCTGTTTCTCCCTCTTTCTATGAATGACATGCGATTTACATATCTCATGCACGAGTGTGAGAAAGGCTTTCTGTGTTCTTCCCATCCCCCCTCCTTTTATCTGGATGTTAGTGATCAATGGGGCATAATCTACAAGACCAGCAGACATTCAGTGTAAGAAAAACACAGGAGAAAATGCATGTTCACAAGGGGAGTGTAGAGGTGAGTGGGGAGTCTACTGACATCACGATTCCACCCCCCGAACTACGGACAACAGACCCACCCACAGAATCAGCAGTTTTTCGGGTCTCATAACAGACAGAGGGGAGACATTTGACAGATAAAGATACATGCAGGAGGCATGTATATCCTTATTGATAACCACTATGGTAGTAGTTTAGAGAGGATGAGAATGGTTTTATATCCACTTTCCACATCAATAGGCTTTACTGTTATCAGCAACACTGAATTTTATAGCAATACAGTGCCTTGCAAAAGTATTCACCCCTTTGGCTTTTTACCTATGTTGTTACAGTACGGCGAGACTAGAAAAAGGAAGTTCAGCAAGCCGTCCGGCACCCTTTGGGCTCCTTCTGCTGATCTCCTGTTTTAATAGAAGTTTGGTGAAAGACGATTTGCGCTTTTCATATTAGTGATTCAGATCACTACTGCTCTTCAGTTTGTGCTTGTCTTTGCGTATCTGATAATCAGTGCGTGCAGTCATTAAGTATTTGCTTCTCATTGTGGACTCTATCTTGGTATAGTATGCTTTGAAAGGCATTTTGTATTGTCTGCTTGCTTCTGCTATTCAGGTCGTCCTTTCAGGCCTTGCTGTTTAGCGTTGCTTTCTGGTGTCCATTCTGACCAGCCGACTGTTTTCCAAACATGTTTCATCTACGTACTCATTGTACAGTTTGTGCTGTGCAGGGGTTCTTACTTTGACTTTGACACAAGCCAAAGCCAAGAATTGGTTGCGCCAGCGTCACCAGTTCTCCCACATGCCTTTGCTCCGTGAGATCCGCGAGAATAATCCTGATAATTTCTGGATTATTCTCAGGATGACGGACCCCGTTTTTCACTGTCTGCTGGCTTTGCTGTCCCCTTATATCACCAGGCAGGATACCTGCATGCAGCAAGCCATCACTCCGGAGCAGAGGCTCATCGCCACGTTGCGCTACTTGGCGACAGGGAGAAGCCTTCCGGACCTCAAGTTCTCTACAGGCATCTCCCCCCAGGCTCTGGGGATCATTATTCCAGAGACCTGTTCTGCCATCATTCAGCTCCTGCAGAAGGACTATATTATGCTAAGTTTTATCCTTAAACATCACATTCTATGTATTTCATGATTGCTAATGTCTTGCATTTCTTTCCTCAATCTTCTATCTGATGACTTGACCCAACCCAATACACACTCTAAATACCTTTTTCATGATAACATTTATGGAACAATTCATCAAAGCATGTAGTGTAAGGGCCTGCCTCAATACTTTCAAATGCTTTTTTGATTTTTTTTAACACATTAATTTTCTTGCTATGTAATAGCAGAATGTCAAAATGTGCTTCCATTTTGTTATTCTGACACTTCTTACCTGTCCGGTGGGCTGGCAATAGTGTAACTAAGGAGGGGCTTCACAAAGTATCACACATTATTTAGGCATTCAGCTCTCAATCAAGTGGAGAGGGTTACCTCTCCTAAACATCCCCCCTAATTTTTTATCAAAGGCCCATCAGATGGGGGGGGGTGGGGGGGTTAGGACTCTCATAAGGGGACCTTATACTTTAGGCTTTAAATACCCAGTTAAAAAATGTTATACTAATTTTGACAAAAAATGTGGGTGTCTAATCTGCATGCAATGTTGATTTGTAAAATTACTAGTTTTTTTTCTTGTGTCACTACAGTGTCCTTCAACGCAACAGGAATGGCAGACTGTGGCCTCCCACTTTGCCATTTTTTTTAAAGTTGTGTCTTTTTCACCAACAGTGCAAACCCAAGTTCAGAGCGAGATGAGGGGACAGTCTCTTCTTCAGATAATCTTATTATGTTGTGGGTCTGCTACACACACACACCTTCTTTTTGTTAACTAATGTGTAGTGCATTACTGATTGTCCAAATTTACTCCTCACTGTGGGTGCTTTTTAGTAAAGGCACATCCACTATGCACTACAAGTGCACTGCAAAAGTACACCTGAAACTGCACTTGGAGTGCAAAGTGGAGTTGCCTTTAGTAAATCACACTCCTTCTCAGCACAAACTCAAATTTCACTACAAATACATTTTAAGCCCAATGAAAAAGGAAGCCACACATTGTTGAGAATTCAACTTTTTAATACAAGCACATTCATATGTGCGTTTATTAAAGATTTTTACAACAAACCAAGATATTTTGGGTATCCAAAACCGAGTTTAATCATATTTATTTTTTACTTGTTTTTTTGTGTAAACAGGCAGGTATCAAACCGTAAAATACAGAACACAGGAACTTACAAAGTTCAACTTGGAAAAGTGAAGACAATATCAGACATGAGTATGTACAAACTGGGCTGATATTGCCTTCATCACATGGGGTGTGAGCCCTGAAAAATACAAATTTGGAAGATGCACACAGTGTGTCAACATGTGCTATCTCCCATCATGGGGGATCAATGTACATGCTTTGGGGCTGCAACCCCTTCATCTCAGACACTTTCCACAAAACATGTACATTGATCCCCCACGATGGGAGATAGCGCATGTTTAAACACTCTGTGCATCTTCCAAATTTGGAATTATGCAAAATACAAAATTTTCTTTTAAAAAGCAAAAATAAAACCCTATCTAGTTTTTTCGTTTTCACACTCTCCCCAAAACATCAATGATGTTCATGTCTTCATTTTATTTTTAACATCATTAATGTTTTGTTGTACAATTTCCAAATCCCTATTGCACCCCATTATCTCCCCGATCAAGATCTGGGCACATTCACAGGTAAAATGGGAATCTTCCTCCACATCACCTAGAAAAAAAACAAACACACCATGTAATCCAAATATGGTGATATACATTGATGAGCTTACCGGAAGCTGTGCTCTCCGACACTCACCTGTTGTGGTGACAATTTGGCCAACCTCCATAATCTCTCCTTCTTCCTCCTCCCCCTCCTGCTCCTGCTCCTGCTCCTCTGTTTCTTCTTTTTGAAGTTGCCCTTCTTTGGGAGGGGTGTGGTCCCTGGTGTCCTCATGATCCTTGGTGTCCTCATACTTGCCGAGTCTTCTCTCCCCTATGAGAATGTAAACAAAGATTAATTAGCACACAGAGGGCATAAATAGGAATCTGAAACATTGCTTGGAAGTGTTGTACAATTGTGTTTTTGGGCCGAGTTACAAGGTGAGAACATTATTGGGGACACTTTGTTAAGCTGGAATACTTCCCTGCAGAACGATGTTTCATACGAACGAAAGAAACCATGACCTTGAAAGTGGCCATTTTAAAATGCACAACATGAAATCAAAGCACATGGAGCAGTATGCAAGCAACAATAATCATATGAACACACGACAACTACTTACTTTTTTTAAGAACACGCCAGTTCCTTAGGTACTGCTTGTGCTCCCTCAGTTTCAGGTCTAACCAGCGTTTTCTCAGTTGATCCTTGGATCGGCGTACCCCAAAATTCTTCAGAAGACTCTTCACAACTTTATTCATGATCTTGGCCTTTCTGATATTTGGGTTTGGGTAAGGTCCATACTTCCCATCATAGTAGGTCCTGTTCAATATGTCGACCATCTCCAACATCTCTCCAAAAGACATATTTGAGTCCTTAAATCTTGTCTTTCTGGATCGGGACGTTTCAGGCTCCGGGCTTTCCTCACCCTCCTCCTCGTTAGTGGAACTATTATTGCACACCTGCGTTCTCTCCGCCATGTGCTCTCCCCACTGCGCGGGAAGCGAAGGGGCGGGGAATAGTCTGGAAAGAACGTCAGGGGCGGGCGGAGTTTAACGCATGTGCACTGTATATAAAACGCCACACATGTGTATCGTCCATACGATCTGGGAGGAGAGTGTGAGTCACGGACGCGGCGAACGTGGAAAAGAAGGTAACATTTTTAACTTTGTGCTTCACTAGACTAGACTGCTTGTATCTAGGCTGCTGTTGGGACAAGATTATGAGGGATTTTAATTGCATTATTAGTATTTGAGGGTTTGTCTTGTGTTGTGTCTTGCAGACAAAATGGACCCATTCAACAATGCCAAATTTATGGGGCTATTCCTCGAGCTCTACATGGAGATGCCCTGCCTGTGGCAGTTCCATAACAAGTTTTATTATGACAGATCAAAGAGGAACGCAGCACTGGAGAAACTGCTTGCGTTGGTGCAGATCAGGGTCCCCACGGCAGACATGACATATCTGAATCGCAAAATTGTGGCCATGAAGCTTACATATTTCAGGGAGAGAAAGAAGCACCTGGAGTCCTTGAGAGCAGGAGATCCAGATGCTGATTATTACCCCAGGATGGTGCACTTTGACAGGCTGCATTTTCTGGTAGACCAGGGGGTACCCAGGCCACCACTCAGGCCACCACTCAGGCCACCACTCTCCAGGCTTCCTCCAAGGCATCCTTCACCCCCAGCTGAGGCTTCTGATGTCCAACCTGGGCCTTCCAGGCAGCACCATGTGGTGGGGCCCAGCTTGAGACAGGTATTGCATTGTTGAACATATTTCTTGTGTTACATTTAATGATGTTAACTAGATGTTCTTATTGATCAGTAAGTTGAGATTTCTCAAAGTGGTTTACATCTCAATAGACAGTAGTGACCAAAAATTATTGGGACGGGAAAGAAAAATAATGGTGTCAGAATGATAGTCTGTTCTATTTGGTAACAGTCAAATAGCAAAAGCCAGGAGCACAAAATGTTGTGATTGATGATCAAAAAACGAAAACTATGTCCCCTTTTCATACACAGGAAGACCTCAGTCGGGGGGAGGCTGTGGCAAGTGGCAGCCAGGAGGTCCACCAACGCCCTCCTTCTCCTGCCCCAGCTACAGGAGCCCAGCCACAGCCTGGAAGCATGCCTGGTGGGAAGTCACAAAGGAAGACCAGAGAGTGATGGCCTTGGTTGAGTCTGGTGTGCCAGAAGATGCAGCCTCTTCAAGATCACCATCCTGGGGACAGAAATGTCATCTGAATTTCCTGCTCTCTAGGACTTCAGGAGCAGACTTCTCTCCCTGAGATATGTACTCCTCAGGCCACCAAATTTTCTAAATCTCATTTAGTCATGTCTGCCCTGGGGGCCAAAGGCTGCACCAAAGTTAAGAAGTTTCTCCAGTGCTGCGTTCCTAGTTTTATTTTCAAGCAAACAAAATAAATTTTATTTTTGTTTGATGAAATACTTGTGTAATGTGTTTTCCTTCAAAAAGTAGAGTTTATTTGTGAGCAGGCAGGTACATTTCCAAAATACAAAGTGAACTAAAGAACAAGGGGTGCCAACACTAAACAACCTCCTGTAGATTAAAGAAAAAGAAAATCTAAAAAATACAATAATGTTGTTGTTGTAAGTTTACACCCAAAAATAAAAAGTAGAAAAAAAGGAGAAATGAGCAGTGTCTTTAAAGGAGATTTTTAGGGAATCCCCCCCCCCCCCCAAAAAAAATAAACATTGTGTAGATGTGACTTAAACTAAAATTGTATTGCTGAAATGGTTAAAAAAGAGTAATGAAATCAGTTCGGGAGAAGTGTGTGTGACTATGAGCATCAAAAGAAGTTGGTTCTTGCAGCATTGTAATGAACAAGAGAATGCGCTTGATGAATGATTTTTTAACATTGCAGAGTGACGAATGTGCTATATCGCTTACGAGCAGTAGTTTTACCTGAACGAGCGCTTCCGTGTCAGAATTTGAATGTGAACATGCGTGGCACTTGGTACGATGAAAATGCTCTACACATGATCGGATTAGGTCCAGTTGGTCGGGAAATATTTCCAACATGTTGGAAAATTGGGTCGGACGGAGATTCGGACGGAATCAGTCTGATGCATACCACACACAGTCGGATTATCTGACGACACAGTCCGATAAGACGCATTCCGACAGATTCTCCGACCGTGTGTCCAAGGCTTAAGTTGGTGAAGTAAAATTAAAAAAATATATGCATAAACCTATTTTTCAGAAAAAAAAAATGATAATTGGCATGTATGTATGTAGTAATCCCCTTTGTTATATAGCCCATAAAAAGCTCTGGTGCAACCAATGACCTTCAGAAGTCACATAATTAGTGAAATGTTGTCCACCTGTGTGCAATCTGAAGCCACGTACACACGGGCGGATTGTATGGCCTACTTAGTCCGTCATACAATCCGACGGACAGTCCGTCATACTTTCGAATGAAGGGACTTGACCACACACGGATGCACAAACAGTCCGTCGAAAGCTTGCGCGATGACGTGTACAGCATGTACGACGGGACTAGAAATAGGAAGTCCAATACACAGCAATGCAACCTTTCACCGTGTAAATCCTTTCTGAGCATGCGCCATTCTTAGTCCGAACTAGCCTACTGACGAGCGGATTGTCCGCTGAAACCAAAGTATGACGGACAGTATTACGGAAATTCCGAAATACTTAGTACGCCAGACTGCACGCTGAAAAAGTCCGCTGAAGCCCACACACGAGCGGACTGTCCACTGAAATGTGTTTCGACGGACTAAGTTGGCCATACAGTCCGCCCGTGTGTACGCGGCTTAAGTGTCACATGATCTGTCATTACATATACACACTTTTTTGAAAGGCCTCAGAGGCTGCAACACCTAAGCAAGAGGCACCACTAACCAAACACTGCCATGAAGACCAAGGAACTCTCCAAACATGTAAGGCACAATGTTGTTGAGAAGTACAAGTCAGGGTTAGGCTATAAAAAAATATCCAAATCTTTAAAGATCCCTAGGAGCACCATCAAATCTATCATAACCAAATGGAAAGAACATGGCACAACAGCAAACCTGCCAAGAGACGGCTGCACACCAAAACTCACATACTGGGCAAAGAGGAGATTAATCAGAGGCAGTACAGAGACCTAAGGTAAACCTTGAGGAGCTGCAGAGTTCCACAGCAGAGACTGGAGTATCTGTACATAAGATGAAAATAAGCCGTATGCTCCATAGAGTTGGGTTTTAAGGCAGAGTGGTCAGAATAAAGCCATTACTTTCGGCAAAAAAACAAAATGGCACATTTTGAGTTTGCGAAAAGGTATATGGGAGACTCCCAAAATGTATGGAGGAAGGTGCTCTGGTCTGATGAGACTAATATTGAACTTTTTTGCCATTAAGGAAAACACTATGTCTGGCGCAAACCCAACATATCTCATCACCCAAAGAACACCATACCCACATTGAAACATGGTGGTGGCAGCATCATGCTGTGGGGATGATTTTCAGCAGTCAGAACTGGGAAACTGGTCAGAGTTGAGGAAAAGATGGATGGTGCTAAATACAAGGATATTCTTGAGCAAAAGGTTCACCTTCCAGCAGGACAATGACCCTAAACACACTGCTAAAGCAACACTTGAGTGGTTTAAGGGAAAACATGTAAATGTGCTGGAATTGCCTAGTCAAAACCCAGACCTGAATCCAATAGAAAATCTGTGGCCAGACTTAAAGATTGCTGTTCACAAGCGTAAACCATCCAACTTGAAGGAGTTGGAGCAGTTTTGCAAGGAGGTATGGGCAAAAATCCCAGTGGTAAGATGTGGGAAGCTCATAGAGACTTATCCAAAGTGGCTTGGAGCTGTGATAGCCACAGAAGGTGGCTCTACAAAGTATTGACTTTAGGGGGTGAATATTTATGCACAGTGACTTTTTCTGTTATTTTGTCCTATTTGTTGCTTGCTTCACAATAAAATAAAATAAATAAAAAATAAAAAAGCATCTTCAAAGTTGTGGGCATGTTCTGTAAATTAAATGATGCAAATCCTCAAACAATCCACTTTAATTCCAGGTTGTGAGGCAACATAACACGAAAAATGCCAAGGGGGTGAATACTTTTTGCAAGGCACTGTATATACGAGGTGTGTCTATTAAATAACGAGACTGATTAAATAGCTCACCTTTATTTATAGGTATTGCAAATTTACTTTCAAAATTGTTATTGAATTTCCATTTAGAAAGAAAAAAACAATGTATAATCATCAGCCAGCAAGCTTTGAAGTATTACTACAACAGAGTGCTAGCTGGAACTTATAATGTAAGAGACAATGGGGTTTATTTACTAAAGAAAAATCCACTTTGTACTGCAAGTGCACTTGGAAGTAAAACCGCTGTAGATTAGAGGGGGACATGCAAGGAAAATAAAAAACTGCATTATAGCTTGCACATGATTGGATGATAAAATCAGCACAGCTTCCACTCATTTCAGATCTACACCTTAGATTTAGAGCCACTGCACTTCCAAGTGCACTTGCAGTGCACTTTTAAGTGCACTTGCAGTGCAAAGTGGATTTGCCTTCCGTAAATAATCCCCAATATGTTGACATCTGATTTCAAGAAATAGATTAGGTATAACTTATATAAGGAAGACGAACATTGGCGGTATTCATATAGTATATATAGTGGCTTATCAAATTACCGTGAATTGAGTGGGTGACATTTCCTAATCCCTTTGCTCTAGAAGGCAACCACACATTACCCCCATGGGATCACACTGTGGGTACGAGATCGCCTCTCCATGGCTCAGAGATTGGGGCCCCCCAACCATTCCCTTACATTTATATAGGGCCTGCTCTGGGAGATAATAGCTCCTTTTTAAGTGTAAACTATAGAAGTCCATGTGTTTGAAAAATGGGAAAGAAGTAGAAGAGTGAGGCATCAAAATGCCTCTGAGCAAGCAGAAAAGAGAAAAGGAGAAGAGAGAGGAGAATGAAGTCAGGGAGGTCCTAAGAGTCAGGTGAAATGGCTGGACATAGAGAAATGCCAGGATAGGTTGCCCAGGGTTCCCAAATGGCCTCAAACTTAGGTACTTTGTCCTGAAGCTTAGATACTATTTCCTCTTTGCTGCCATAAATGACATAATAGGCTTTTTCTAAGCCCCCGCAAGGGTAAGTTTGGCTCCCAAGAGGATGAAATAAACTAAAATTTGCACATGCTTGTGTAATGTTTATCACTTTACGATTCAGGAGAGCAATCGTGAGATCTAGAGGTATTGCTGCTAAAGAAATTGTTCTTAGGAGATAGAATACTTTGTTCCAGTAAGCTCTGAAACAAGGACAGGACCACCAGACATGAAACATGGATCCCACTAGATTGCAGTTTCTAAAGCATAGGGGAGAGGCATCTGGGTGCATTACTGCCAATCTAGCAGGAACATAGTACCTTCTGGTAAGGAGTTTAACATTGGCTTAAATTAGTGATACAATGAGGATACCTTTTCACGAGGATTGTAAAGCCTGAAATCATGTATGGCTGTCCCATGAAATCTCCATGTCATGTGCCCATGCCCGGACATATGAAGGCTTGTCATCTCTGGATGCTAACAAGGTGTATATGATCAAGATACCCCCATCTGTAATGTTGGCGCACCATTGCTCATAGAGAGTAGATTTGGGGGTTCCAATTTATCTGACCAAATTGAGTTTAAATAGTGCCTAATTTGGAAGAGCCTAAACTTCTCAGAGGCAGGCCTTTCCAGTTGGATAGTGCAGTAGTTCAGGGAGAGTGGGACTGTAGAATTGAAGAAATGTCCTATTCAGAATAAGCCTTTGTTCAGCTACCAACGAAAGGCTTGAATGTTCATGCCGGGGGAAAGGCAGGGTTATTGAATAAATGAGCCAATGGGATTTGATGTTTATGTATGGTGTCACATAGAGCTATTGAGTGCAAAAGAGTGGGCGATAAGATAGGGGGCCGCGCTTTCGGACTACATCACAGCAGGTAGTCAATTGTGTGTCGGGGGACTGCTCCCCTTTCCATAGCGACCCAGTCAGATTTGGGTCCTCTGGAGTATACCGCTGATATTTGTGCTAACTCAGCTGCCTGAGAGTAACACCAAATATTAATGAGACCCAGGCCCCCCTCCGTTTTCAAATGGAAAGGAGTATCTTTGGAGAATCTGTCACCTTTTTCACCCCATATAAAATGTGTAATTCGAGATTGGACCTCAAGGAGGGCTTTTTTTTAAATAGATATCGGGAGGGACCTAACAAGGTAAAGTAAACGTGGCAATAATGTAATTTTGAGCACACTTATTCTCCCCAGACAGGATGGACCAACCCTTGACCAAATCTTCAGGTTCTCCCCACACTTGTGGAATATGTGAGGGTAGTTAGGTCCATACAGTATGCCTATATTCTGTGTTAGTTTAATTGCCAGGTATGGTATGGAGTCGGATGCCCAAGTGAATGAGAAATGCCGTTTCAATTGCTCTACCGATTGGGGTGGGACAGACACATTTAGGGCAATAGATTTGGATACATTGACTTTAAGGCCTGAAATGTCACCAAACTCTTGTAGCAGTTTGTAAACATTTGGTGTGGATGGTAAATGGGATCTGAGGAATATAAGAAAATCGTCCACAAACAAGGCACATTTATGTTCTTGACCCATTTAATGTTGGGGTGAGATCTGATTGCTATGGCTAGGGTCTCTATAGCAATGGCAAATATTAAAGAAGAAAGGGGGCACCCTTGTCTTGTCCCTTTTCTAATCTTGAGGGATTCAGAGTATTTGCCCATCAAGCGAACCTGTGTACTGGGTGTTGAGTAGAGAGAGGTAACTATGCCTCTGAATTTGGGACCAAAGCCCTATCTTTCCATGACCTCAAAAAGGTATGGCCAGGAGACCGATTCTGCAGGTCTATAGAGAGCAGGAATCCTTTTTGAGTGGAGCCACCAACCCATCGTGAGTTAAGTATGGAGATTTTTTCTATGGCTCTCCTGATTTGGTCCAGGCCCTGTCTCCCAGGGAGGAAGCCTTCCTGGTCTTTATGGATGTAACAAGAGATAAGACTAGCCATCCTAAAAACCGGGCCATATAGGGGGCTAAGGAGAGGCCACATTTTTTATAGTAGCCAACCAAAAATCTGCCTGGGCCTGGGGAAGTGCCAGTTTTAAGGGATTTGATCATCTCCAGTACCCCTGCCATGGATATAGGGTCATCTAGCAGGTCTCTATGACTCTTTGAGATTATGGTAATGGAGATGTAGGTCTTTAAGGAAGGAATCAATAGCAGTAGGTGAATGAGGAGAGTCCGCTTTATAAAATTGCGAGTAAAACTGTTGAAACGATTTTTTAATTCAAATGCAAATTTTGGGAAAGGTTAGGGTATGGGGTTTGGGAGTTAATTTGGCTACTTATTTGGAGCCAAGTCTATCTTTTTGAAAGTAGAATCGAGCTCCTGTATATCGAAGATGCTTCTCAGCTTTGGTTATTAAAGCTAAATTAAGATTAATTCAGGCTGTGTCTAAGTGGGACAGGGTATTGTGTGTGGGGTTTCATTTGTGGATCTTGCTCAGTAAAAGGAAGTCCTCTGTACATTTTTGGATATCTACTTCATGTTAGCATTTCAGTTTGGATGCTAACTGTATGAGTTTCCCTCTAATCACTGATTCATGGACTGCCTATAGGGTTTCAGGTTTAACTGTGTTACTATCATTCTCATTGAAGTAGTCTTTCAATGCCTTTTCTAGTATCGCGCACCATACCGGATCACTTAATAAGGCTTCATTAAGTCGCTATTTAAAAGGGTCCGAAATTCCTAAAGGGTGCTGAGTACCAAGTATCACTAATGGGATAGAGTTTGATTGCATAAAGATGTGGTCAATCCTGGCATGGGTGTTATGTGGTGTGAAAAAGTGTGTACAACATCTTATAGGGGCCTTCCACTAGCACTTAGCACCCTTCAGGGTCCTTAAGAACCTTGGTTGGTGAGAAATGTAGGTATTTTGAAAAGTATATTGGTTTTGGTCCTTTGGTTTTTCTGTCCGTGTTGGTGAGAAAGAATTGGGGTATCGTTGGTGTAAAAAGGTGGGTTTGGTAGGAGATGGGGAAGTGGGTTTCTTGTAGACATGGGCGCCGTCAATAAATTTGTTTCATTCTGTTCCGTTTTGATTCGTAATAAAATTAATTCGTACTTCGTATTTCGTGTCCGAAATTCCGTTCTGTTTCATACGAAATACGAATTGTCGTTAACGTGTACGAACGTTCTTTACGATTCATTATGCTTATTATGACTTGCAGAAGACTTCTGTGATAGAAGTCAATGTAAGTTGCCTGAAGACATCAGTGAAGGACTTTCATCCTCTCTGGGCAGGCTGCCAAGAAAAGAACAAAATGATACAATGTTTCTTCTTCAATGGGCTGAACTCCCTGTGTAGAAGTTCTCAGTTTAATCATTTAAAGACTAAATCTTTTTTGACACTTGTTGCTTACAAGTAAAAATTCTGTATTTTCTGCTAGAAAATCACTCAGAAGCCCCAAAAATGATATATTTTTTTTTAGCAGAGACCCTAGGGAATAAAATAGCGGTTGTTGCAATATTTTATGTGACGCGGTATTTGTGCAGCGGTCTTTCAAACGCAAGTTAGCCCTTTTTTTTCGGTGGACCTCTAGGGAGCACTGACATTAGCAGCGTGACATACAGCAATGACACCTGCACCGTGATAGAGTGATCTGACAACAGCACCGTGATAGAGAGCACTGACATCAGCAGCGTGACATACAGCAATGACACCAGCACCGTGATAAAGGGCTAACTTGCATTTGAAAGACCGCTGCGAAAATACCGCATCACATAAAATATTGCAACAACCGCTATTTTATTCCCTAGGGTCTCTGCTAAAAATATATATATAATTTTTGGGGCTTCTGAGTGATTTTCTAGCAGAAAATACTGGATTTTTACTTGTAAGCAACAAGTGTCAGAAAAGATTTAGTCTTTAAATGGTTAAACTGAAAACTTCTACACAGGAGTTCAGCCCATTGAAGAAGAAACATTGTATAATTTTGTTCTTTTCTTGGCAGCCTGCCCAGAGAGGATGAAAGTCCTTCACTGATGTCTTCAGGCATTTTACATTGACTTCTATCACAGAAGTCTTCTGCAAGTCATAATAAGCATAATGACTGAGATCCGGAATTCGTAAACAAAAGTTCGTATTCCGTACAGAATTCGGACGCACAGCAATTCGTATTTCGGATCCTCCCGAACTTATGAATTTTGAGAAATTCGTACGAATTTGAGATTTGTACGAAATGAATCGCACATGTCTAGTTTCTTGCAAGAGTAATATATCTGATTACATAGAGTGGTACAGTTGGAACAGTTTCCACCTGTTGACCGGCAAGTTCAGCCCTTGTGTATTATGAGAGATTATGCGCAAGGTCCAGTTGGGATCAGAGTGTGGGGTAGCTTTACTAAATACTGTACCTTACCCAACGTAGACGGGTCAACTGGCTGCAGTGAGTACTGTTGATGGATGCTGCAGTCTGGGCTGGGGAGCAGATGACATGGGACCTCCAAGGACTCCTACAAGAAAAGACAGGCGACCATAACTCGCTACTGTAACTAAAGTAGAAAGTTAGTGCATCAGATAACAGAGAGGGACCATTCAGTGTGTCCCTTCTTCCTTTCCCCCCTCAGATTGTTCCCAAAGGATCTACCTCTCCATAACGCAAGATGTGTAAAGTTCAATTTGGATGGGGTCAACAACAATAGGGGGAACAAAATAGGGAGTTCAGATCAATTTGATTGTAACTGCATTAATCCGACAGTCCTCAGGGTGGTAGAGAGTCCTTGGATCTTTCGGAGTGGTGCTTTTGCCATACCAGCTTGAAAGGGCTTGCAGGGGGAGGATGTTTTGCAGAGGGTGTTGTGCCTTTGCAGGCCGATGAGGGCTGTGGATCTTGGGATAATAAATCCAGATATAGTAGTATACGCTTGTCTTTGGCAAACAATGAGAAACTATTAATTTTGTTGCGAAATGAGAAATTTAGGAATGGAAAGGACCACCTGTAGGTTACTTCATTTTGCTTCAAGACTTGGAGCAGAGGTTTTAAAGCTCTCTATTTCTGTACAGTGTAGGGTGAGAGGTCCACAAAGATTTTTGTAGACTGACCTTGGAACATTAGGTTTTCTTCTGCTTGTGACCTTTTCATTACCTCTTCTTTTATTGTGAAGAAATGCAGCTTTACAATGATGTCCCTTGGGAGGCCGCCTGAGCGTGGAGGTTGTAAGGCTCTGTGTGCCCTGTCTATTTCCAGGCGATGTTCTGGGATGTCAGGGATTAAGTCCATGATGAGTGCCCCGATTGCCGGTTGGACTTTCCCTGTTTCAGGGAGTCCCTGAAACCTAAAGTTGTAACGCCTGGATCTGTTTTCCAAGTCATCCGTTTTTGATAATGTAGTCTCTAATTGCCCTGTACATCCTAGACTCTTGTAGAGCTTTGATTAATTCTAGCTACTGATTGATTTTTGATTTTGGAGAATGCTCACATCATGGAAGGAAAGTCAGTAGGTGTGAGTGGAAAGCCCTGTAGTGCACCCTCCCAGGCCCCTAATGGTGTCATGGGGTCAGACATTGAAGCCAGGAGAGGGCCATCAAGCATTCTCCCTATTAGGGATTCAGTGGATGCAGGGGAGGGTGTCATGCTGTAGGCTGCACTCCCTGTGTTCGGTTGTGGTATGCAAGCCATGGTTCCAGGGGTGTCTTGGTCCATGATGGAGTCTTCCTCCTCTGTCCCTCAGCCTTGTGTGATTGCAGTCGCCATCTTGGAATGGCTGTGAGACTCAGGGGCAGAGTTCAGAGATTGGAATAAGTCCAGTCTGGTAGAGCTTGCTGACATCAGAGTGATCCTGGGATGTTCCCTTCTCTGTCGCTCGAGGAGCGGGCCTGGAATGAGTGCTCAGTCTGCTGTGGCGGGTGATAGTAGACTGGAGAGCCATGGAGCTTCAGGTAGTTACAGTCATCTTGGCAGCCTCTGTGCCTGTGCCTATGTATTACACATTTAATGCTTGTCCCCTTTAATATATTCCCCATTTGCACTAATACATTCCTGCAGTCTTGTTTTTCACTGGTCGAAGGCAAGGAGAAAATCAATTTCTGTCAGCTGTTTCAGCACATCCGCCATTTTCTTCTTTACAGCATCAACTGGCTCAAAATGTGTCCCTTTACCGGGGGCACATGCGTGGAGCTGAGCAAAATGGAAGCTTGAGGCTGTAGCTCTGTTCCACCCGGGACTTTATGAGCGCCCTGAGGGCTATCACGTCCATTTTCCACAGTGATTCTAACACCCCTTAGGTCCCCTAAACCCAGTGCATACTGGCAAAGAAAAAGAAACCCTGAAGCGTGGCACAAAATACGCTCACGCACTATCTCCTCCACACACAGGAAAGATACAGCATGGCACAAGATGGCACAGAGAGGAGCTGCAACACTCCTGCCCCTGCTTTGCAGGCATTGCCAGTTCCCTCACTCGCAAAGACTCCTAATGGTGAGTGCACCACTCTCTCTAAAGCAGACTTGGATGCAAGCCTGGAGGCCAAGTATGCAAAGTTAGCTACCAAATTTCGAACTGAGCTACATAAAACCTCACACACCCTATCTCAGGAGATTGCGTCCTTGGGCTCTAGGACGGAGAGGCTAGAAACAAAACATGATGAACTGGCGATTGCATATAATGAGCTTAGCAGGGAACATGAAGCTCTAGCGTCAGCGTTCAAGGCAATTCAAATGCAAGTCGAGGATCTCGACAACAGGAATAGATGCAATAACTCGCACCTCCGTGGTATTCCTGAGTTGGAGACCAAATTAATTACCACTGTTATCCGCCTATTCAAATCTCTCCTCCTGGAGTATGACTCCACAGCTTTCAAATGCGACCGAATACACAGGGCATTGAGCCCGAAACCACCAGAAGACAAGCCCCCACGGGATGTGGTATTATGTATGAAAGACTTTCTCATTAAAGAGGAGATTCTAAGAACAACGGATCACTCTGGATGATAACCGTATTCAAATTTACCCCGATATCTCTCCTGCAACCCTGGAAAGAAGAAGGGGATTGAAAGAAATCACTTTGGCGCTTCAGGCAGCCCATATTTATTATAGGTGAGGTTTCCCCTTTAAATTGCTGGTTCAGCATAATGGCAGCACCTACTCAGCTTCATCTCTGCAAGAGGGCCAGGAGATCCTGGTGAAGTTGGGCCTCCTCTATGCAGTATAAGTTCGTAGGCTCCCTTCCACTCCCAGACCAGCTCCGATTTGGCAAACCCCACCACCCAGGAGACATAGAAGGAGGATGCCAGTATTTATGCCAGTATTTATGCCCCAAATGATAGCCCTGCAACTTTCTTCAGAATCTTTTTTGAAAAGCTAGCAATATATCAGCAATATATCACTCCCCCATATGATTGTGGGGGGAGATTTTAACATGGTTGCTAACGCTACACTGGATCGTTCTTCCCAAACCACCATGTCTAGAGCCTTTCTCAAGTCCCTAACCCAAGGGTTATTGGAACATCAACTCCTTGATACTTGGAGGGCACACAAGATAGGGATTAAAGAATTTACCTTTTTCTCCCACCCACATAACAGCTATGCGAGATTGGATTACATCTACACCTCACCCATAATTTTAGATAATTCTATCAAGGCAACAATCCACCCTTGTGTCTGGTCTGATCTCCAGGCTACTTCTTTTATTACCACTTTTATTAAACTTGCCCCCACCCCCCATTCCTGGAGGCTAAATGAGTCAATCCTGTCCGATGTAGCGTTGGAATCCAAAATAGCAGTAGCAATAGAGGAATACTTCACAATAAACGCCCAACCTGATATCCAGCCCCCGACACTCTGGGTAGCTCACAAGGCTGCCCTAAGGGGCAAATTGATTAGTGAGTCCTCAGCCCGTAATAAACTAAATAATAAAAAAATCCTCACCCTCACACAGAAGCGCCTAGAGCTAGACTCCCTTTTAACCAAAAGGGTAGAAAAGGCCCTCAGATGGGCTAAAGCCAAATACTTGCTACATAATAACACATCCTCGACTCTTTTTGCGAGAAAGTTAAATCAGTCTTCTCGCCAACCACACGTTTAAAAAAAACACAGGAACGGGTTCATTAACCTCTCACCCAAAGGAAGTCCTTAAGGTTTTTGAACACTTTTATCCCACCCTTTTGGCACCAGGCCTGAACGCAGCCACCCCAGAAATAAACTCCTGGCTGAAAGACATTCCTTTACCTGCACTATCCCCAGCACAAATTGAAGCACTTAACGCTCCCATCACCGCCTCAGAAGTACTAAATGTAATTAAATCCCTTAAACGGGGCTCTGCCCCTGACCCAGACAGTTTTTCTTTGTTATATTATAAAAAAAGTCTGCTACTGGCCCATAGACTTGCCCAGGGCCGGGACAAGGGGTGGGCAGGAGGGGCAGCTGCCCCTGGCGCAATGGTTTATTGCAGGGGTAGGGGCACCCTGACCTAACCCTAAGGAAAATGGGGGCACAGTTTGGCATCTTTGCCCTGGGCGCTTGATGACCTTGTCCGGCACTGGACTTGCCTATCTCTTCAATTGGGCGATGCAAGGTGGTTGATTCCCAGATGAGATGTTACTGGCAAATATGTCCCTGATTAAAAAAAACTAGCAAAAATCATACACTCCCCCACAACTACAGACCCATCCCTGTCATTAATAATGACTTAAAAATATTTGTTAGAATCCTTGCAGATAGATTAGCCAAAATTATTTCCTCCCTTATATCCCCTTTCCAATACAGTTTTATACCACATAGACAAATAATAGACAATATACGATTGGTGGCGGACATTATCCAAGATGCAAATTTATACTCCTGAAAACTCCTTTTGCTCAGTTTAGACATACAAATGGTGTTTGATAGCATCTTGTGGACCTATATAACGTCTCTCTTACAACACATGAGATTTCAGGGTGAGTTCCTACATGCATTTCAGACCCTTTATCCAAACCCTATGACAAGAATCAAGATTCCAGGATGCAGCTCGGAATTTTTACAAATAGGAAGAGGTACTAGACAAGGGTGCCCTCTCTTCCCTTTAATTTTTGCCCTAGATTAGAGCCCTAGCCATACTGAACAATCCAGATATGTCCGGGTATAGATTTGCTAAGGAAGTCTTATATCGGTCCTCAAGAAGGGGGGGCCTGGGGGTCCCTCAGGTTTGGCTTTACGACTTAGCCAGTAGATATACACAACAAGCCCAGTGGAATATTAGAAATTCCAAAGTCCCCTGGGTTTAAATTAAAAGTGATTCTATAAATCCCTTATACCTCCCTGGCCTTATGTGGACCTCCAACCAGACTATCCAAATTCAAGCCCAAAAAAATCAAATTGTGGCTGTGGGGTTACGACTCTGGAACCAATACAAATCCAAATATAGCCTCACCTCACAATCCCCCTTGGGTGCCTCATATTTGGGTGACCATAGATTTTCTCTGGCCTACGAACACGCAGATTCCTTCCAAATCTGGACAGATTGTAGACTCATCTCACTGGGGGACTTCCTCTCTGGAACGAAATTTGTCACTTTTCATGACCTACAGTCTCAATATCCGATCCCAGACAGTGAATATCTCCATTATTTACAAATCTGTAATTTTTTTCAACAGCATTACTCTAGTCCAGGGATATGCAATTAGCGGACCTCCAGCTGTTGCAGAACTACAAGTCCCATGAGGTATAGCAAGACTCTGACAGCCACAAGCATGACACCCAGGGGCAGAGGCATGATGGGACTACTCTAATTCCTCTACACTTTTTGAAGATATTTGTCACACCTCGCCTCGCCAGAGAGGACTCATATCAGGAGTCTATAAAATGTTAGAATCAGCAGAAGAAAGGGGTAAATTAAAATACAGATCCCAAAGGGAACAAGAATTTGAATTAGACGAGGACTCTTTCGATTGGGATAAGGGCTGGAGAAACATGTGTAAATGCTCAAATTCGTTTACAATTAGGGAGACGGCCATCAAACTAACCACTAGATGGTATTACACACCTGTACACATACATACAATTTTCCCTTGGGCTCCTCCCAGATGTTTCAGAGGCTGCAACTGCCTAGGTTCTTTTAGACATGTATTTTGGGATTGCAAAAAATCCAATCAACTTGGAAAGAGATATTTGGGTTGAATGATAAATTAGCGGGAAATGCTATAACTCTAAACCGTAATCACTGTCTGTTATTCCAGTCCCTTCCAGACACCCCTAAACCTCTAATGAGGTTGATTCACTCAATCTGCATTGCTATGCACTGGTCTATCACATTATATTGGAAGATGCCTTTGGTCCAATTTGCCCAGGTTATGTCATGTATAGACCATATAATGCTTACTGAAAAAATTCACCACACTCTACACGATACTACTCCTGCCTTTGATTGGTTTTGTTCCTTCTTATGGTTTTTCCCTTGCCATCAACGTACTATCCATTAGGTTTGTCATGTAATAATTGACTGCATAATCTATATCGGTTATTGTAATACATGTTAATATCTATCTACCTACAGGAAATATGAAAGCTATCTATTGTTTGCAGTTTGTTGTACTCTTTATATGGATGGACTTTAGCATTCTTATTGTATATTGTCTTTTTTTTCCCAATAAAAACATTTGAAAAAAAAAAAAGTGTCCCTTTATTCAGGAATCCACCTCAAAAGGTATTTCACTTATCTACTCCACACTGCAGGGCAAAAATATCTTCTACAAATTCAAACCTTTTAAAGATTGGGAAACAGACACTCAACTACATTACTCAGATGAACAATGGCAACAGGCACTAAAAACAATCTATAAAGCCACGCGTTGCACCTCCTTATGGGAGCTAACAAACAAAATTACACTTAGGTGGTACTTAACTCCGTACAGACTAGCTAAGTTCCAACCCAATGCCACTTCACTCTGCTGGAGAAACTGTAATCACACGGGTACTCTACTTCACAATCTATGGCATTGACCAAAGGTAGCAACCCTATTATCAGCAGTAACACACCTACTACAAGAAATACAGTAGGCCACATCACTATAACCCTTACACCACAGCTAGCTATTCTCAATATAATCCCAGAAACTGCCCCACACACATTTACAACAATCCTCACCATGTCCTCCTAGCAACCAGATTACTTGTAACCAGAAACTGGAAAACACCAAACATCCCAACTGTTTTAGATGTAATCACTCTAGTTCACTTGCACTACACCTACGAACTCATAGGATCAAGAGGCTTCGCCTCACACTCCACTATCCAGACTAAGTGGTCTCAATGGCAAAACTGGTACAAAAATAAGATTGTATAATCTTCCTTTTGAAATATGTATATATCTGTCCTGACATCACAATACAACCACAATCAGCATATGTTCTCGAGTTACCCCCACCCCTCTTCCCCCTCCCCCTCCCCCTATACCCTTACTCACCATCTTCTTTATTAATACTTAGAGGTACACACTACTGCTATACATATTTAGTATTTTCTATAGGATATATCTGTACTACTGTTATCAGTTGATTACGTCATGATATAATGTACCTAGATTTACTGGAAATTTAATTTATACTATTGTTAAAATGTAAAACTCAATAAAAATCGATTTAAAAAAAAATATGTCCCTTTAAGCACTGATTTAACTTTTTGGAATTCATTTTCATGTTCCTTGCTGAATCTTTTGTGTCACTCAAACACACATGCACGGGGCAGGCTGTGATTCCCATGAGCTGTAGTAAGCATTTTTTGGTGTTTTGTGCAATTGTACAAAAAACTTTCGATTGACAAGCTGTTCAGCTTTTAAACTTAGCATTTTTTTTTTCGGCAAACTAGAGAAAACACAACCAAACTAAATGATGACTCACAATCAACTGAACATCATAGAGTGTTGCTGCTTGTTATGCAGGTTCAAACATGTTCAAGGTCACCATGCACGCAGTTATAACCAGTTCTGACTGCTTTGTTTACTAGGTGGGATCACAGTCATTTAGCCACTTAAGGACAGGAATAATTTGCCTCCTTAATTACC
The DNA here is from genome assembly GCF_037356315.1 of Lithobates pipiens. Taxonomy (NCBI): domain Eukaryota; kingdom Metazoa; phylum Chordata; class Amphibia; order Anura; family Ranidae; genus Lithobates; species Lithobates pipiens. The sequence goes on from NW_027507748.1 coordinate 79,031,203, forward strand.
AGGCCATTTCTTGCAATATAACACTGCGACGCTTTAACTGGCAATTTTGCAGTCGTGCGACATTGTACCCAAACAAAATGCATGTCATTTTTTTGCCACAAATAGAGCTTTCTTTTGGTGGTATTTGATCACCTCTGTGGTTTTTATTTTTTGCACTATAAACAACAAAAAGAGCGACAATATTGAAAAAAAATAATAAATATCCCCAAATTTAAAAAAATACACATTTCTTCATCAGTTTAGGCCAATATGTATTCTTCTACATATTTTTGGTAAACATATTGCAATAAGTGTATAATGATTGGTTTGTGCAAAAGTTATAGCGTCCACAAAATAGGGGACAGAGTTAGGGCATTTTTATTTTTTTATTTATTTTTACTAGTATTGGCGATGATCTGCAATTTTTTGCGGTTCTGCGACATTGTGACGGACAGAGCAGACACTTTTGACACATTCTTGTGACCAATGACATTCATACAGCGATCAGTGCTATAAAAATGCACTGATTACTGTGTAAATGTCACTGGCAGGGAAGGGGCTAACACTAGGGGTGATCAAGGGGTTAAATGTGTTCCCTGTGAGGTTTTTATAACTGGGGAGAGATGGGACTGACTGGAATGAGGAGAGATATCACTGTTCCTAATCACTAGGAACAGCAGATCTGTATCTCCTCCCTTGTCAGAATGGGGATCCATCTTTTTACATTGACAGATCCCAGTTCTGGCTCTCTGTGGAGTGATAGCAGGTGGCTGGCAGACATTGCGACCGCCGGTCACGTGCATCAGCCCTGGCTTTGTGCCACAGGCACACATGCGTCCCTATTGCTCTTTCAAGCGATCGACGTACGCCTATGGCGATTCGCCCAGGAGAGTCAACCTGCCACAGTATAATGATGGTGGCTGGTCCTTAAGTGGTTAATAGACACACCTTGTATGTTCATGAATAACTCCAGCGCCACAAACTCAAGACTATTAATTCACAAAATGTGACAAATAAACACTGTGATCAATTAAACAAATAATAATTTTGCATGCACAAAATTGTGTTTGCACAATTCATAAGGGTTGAGCAAGTGCTGCGCTACCAGTCTTTACAAATATTTAAATTAAACATACCTGCTACGAATTTGATATTTACACACAAATCAACTTATATACCAATGTGTTAAAAATAATAATTAAAAAAAATAGAGAATACAATATTGTCCTTAATGATCATCAAGTAGTAATCTATTCCAGTTCATATAATAATATAGATGAAAGTACATCAAAAGTGTATAATGTGGAATTCTTATCAGAAGGATCTTCATGCGCTTCCTGTGCACCGCTGTACTCTCAGTGCACCGACCTTAGTGATATGATATACAATGCATGTGTACTGTAGTACAAATCTGAACAAATCTGCTAATCTTTAAAACTGCTACATCTGTAACTCAGGATCACATTAATTTAACAGGCTGTTATGTCAGGCAAATAATTCAATCTCTTCATGGCAGAAACAGGTATGGCCCTACTATATACAGTAGTTTGCTTAATTCCTGCATATACAGTACAGTATATAGCTTATGTTTTCTTTCTCTGTAATCATTTTCAGCTTGGTTCTCTCCAGTTTATATCCTGTGAAGGGATCCTCTGTGTATTGGTAGTATGGCTTCCTACTCATTAGGGTACTTGTAAGCCCACGTACACACGGTCTGAGATTTTGCCAACCAAATCCGTCGGATTTTGCCCGTCGGATTTAGTCCGACGGATTGTGTCCGAAACTGTTGCATACACACGGTCGGGCCAAGTTGGCGAAAAATCTGATCTTTCAGAACGTGATGACGTAATTTCGTTACGATGGGACTACATTCAGGCTAGTAGTCAATAGCTTTGATGTAAGAATTTGATCTGAGCATGCGTGGCACTTGGTCCGATGAAAATGCTCTACACATGATCGGATTAGGTCCGTCTGGCCCAGTTGGTCGGGAAATATTTCCAACATGTTGGAAAATTGGGTCGGACGGAGATTCGGAGAGAATCAGTCCGATGCATACCACACACAGTCGGATTATCTGACGACACGGTCCGATAAGACTCATTCCGACAGATTCTCCGACCGTGTGTACAAGGGCTTAGACATGTGCATTTGTTTTCGCCCGAATGCATTTTCGTCCAAATTTCAGGTATTTTCGTTATCGTTTGTCAAAACGAAAATCGAAAGTGCAGAAGCCGAAAACGAAAGATCCGACATAAATAAATGCTTTATTTTCATTTTCGTTGTTACAACAGTTCGATATAGAATAGGAGATTCAACGTGACTCTGACAACAACAATCTGTGTCTATAGAACCTGTGGTCAAATGTGCCTAACCTTACCTCTATTAGTCCAAGATTATATAGAGAAAATATTCGACAGAAAGAAAAGATTTGACAGAGAGAAAAGATTCTAAAGTGCTAATTTTAAAGGCTAATATGCAAGTTACTGTCCTAAAAAGTGTTTTGGGACCTGGGTCCTGCCCCAGGGGACATGGATCAATGCAAAAAAAAGTTTTAAAAACTGAAGTTTTTTCTGGAGCAGTGATTTTAATAATGATTAAAGTGAAACAATAAAAGTGTAATATTCCTTTAAATTTCGTACCTGGGGGTGTCTATAGTATGCCTGTGAAGGGGCGCATGTTTCTGGTGCTTAGAACTGTCCCTGCACAAAGTGTAATTTCTGCAGGAAAAAAAGTCATTTAAAATCACTCACCGCTATAATGAATTGTCAGCTCCCGTAATACAGAGAACACTCATTGAAAGTCATTGATAAAAATTTTTTTTTTTTTTTAAGCGTGGGGTTCCCCCAAATTCAATTACCAGCCCCTTCAGGTCTGGTATGGATATTAAGGGGAACCCCGCGTCAAATAAAAAAAAATGACGTGGGGTCCCCTAAAAATCCATACCCTTTATCCGAGCACGCAACCTGGCAGGCCGCAGGAAAAGAGGGGGGATGAGAGAGCGCCCCCCTCCTGAACCGTACCAGGCCACATGCCCTCAACATTGGGAGGATGCTTTGGGGGTCTGTGACCCCTCAAAGCACCATGTCCCCATGTTGATGGGGACAAGGGCCTCATCCCCACAACCTTGGCCGGTGGTTGTGGGGGTCTGCGGGTGGGGGGCTTATCAGAATCTGGAAGCCCCCTTTAACAAGGGGACCCCCAGATCCCCTACCATTTCACAAAGTGTAAAAAATTGTTAAATAAGACAAACACTTTTGAAAAAGTCCTTTATAAAAAATAAATAAAAAAAGATTCCAGTGGTGGTAATCCACTCTTGCTATCCAGCGACGGATGATCATCCCTCCGGGGTCCAGCGATGGCTGATCTGATCCAGCAATGGGTGATTTCTCAGTCCAGCGCAGTCCATCCAAGCATCCAAGCGTATGGGTGACCCCGCCCCCTCTGATGTAACGCAGGCCACCCGCACATCACTGAGGAAGCCTGGGTTTCCCCTTGCATCAGAGGGGGCGTGGTCAGGTGACGGGTGGCCCCGCCCTCCGCATATAAGAAACGTCAGGCTGCCGGGAACCCACAGTGTCTCCTCCATGGAAACAGAAGATGGATGGATTTGCTGCGCTGGATCAGATCAGCCATCGCTGGAGAGATGATCATCCGTCGCTGGATAGCAAGAGTGGATTACCACCGCTGGAATCTTTTTTTATTTTTTTTATTTTTAATAAAGGACTTTTTCAAAAGTGTGTTTGTCTTATTTAACTATTTTTTACACTTTCTTTGTGAAATGGTAGGGGTACTTATGTACCCCCTTACCATTTCAAACAGGGGGGCCGGGATCTGGGGGTCCCCTTGTTAAAGGGGGCTTCCAGATTCTGATAAGCCCCCCGACCACAGACCCCCACAACCACCGCCCAGGGTTGTGGGCATGAGGCCCTTGTCCCCATCAACATGAGGGCATGGTGCTTTGAGGGGTCACAGACCCCCAAAGCATCCTCCCAATGTTGAGGGCATATGGCCTGGTATGGTTCAGGAGGGGGGGCTCTCTCGTCCCCCCTCTTTTCCTGCGGCCTGCCAGGTTGCGTGCTCAGATAAAGGGTCTGGTATGGCTATTTATGGGGAACCCCACGTCAATTTTTTTTTATTTGATGCAGGGTTCCCCTTAATATCCATACCAAAACTGAAGGGCCTGGTAATTGAATTTGGGGGAACCCCACACTTTTTTTTAAATTTCAATGAGTGTTCTCTGTATTACGGGAGCTGACAATTCATTATAGCCGCGAGTGATTTTAAAGGACTTTTTTCCTGCACACTTTGTGCAGGGACAGTTCTAAGCACGGGAAACATGCGCCCCTTCACAGGCATACTATAGACACCCCCCAGGTACGACATTTAAAGGAATATTACACTTTTATTGTTTCACTTTAATCATTATTAAAATTACTGCTCCCGAAAAAACTTTTTAGGACAGTAACTTGCATATTAGCCTTTAAAATTAGCACTTTAGATTTTGAACGTTGGAGTCCCATAGACTTTAATAGGGTTCTAAAGTTCACACGAAGTATGCTATATACTAGCTCCGTCAAATCTTCTTTCGACAGACACCATAAGCCTTCAAAAACAGATTCGACCGTAATTCATGTGGATTTTCGGACTAATGCAATGTTTGAACGAAAAACTAAATGAATAAAAACGAATTTCGGGAGTAACTAAATAAATTTATTTTTCGGACTAAAACGAAATTCCGAAACAAAATATTTTACTCTGCACATGTCTAGTACTCATATTCTGATGTTCCTCCTGGGGGATTTGGGTGAAGGTTCCTTTAAGAGTGCCTTACCCACCCAATATCAAATTACTCCTGTGCATAGTCAAGATAATGAGTATGCCCCCAATAGTGTAATATTGTATTGGAACACTTTATTTTAATTAAAAATGTGCTTACATAAAGATAAAACACTAATGGCAGTTTTTCTCCTGATGAAGTCATGTGGTGCATGAGGTAACACATCACGTGCCACAGGAGTCAATGGGAGTGACGTTTTCAATATTAATCAGCTGAAGCACTTTCAGTGTTCCAAGTAGAAAAATTCTGGCTCTGTATCCCTGTAGAAGTGATGAACCCTTTTGGAGAATCTCACCAAACATGACATTTTGTTGCAGAATATGCCTAAAATCTGACTTGTATCTTAGTGTGAACTGGGAAAATCAGTGAGCCAATCACACAAGTAGGAAATTACATTTGTGGGGGTGATATGTACACCAAAGGTGTACAGAACACCTTCAGTTTTCTGTATTGTATTGCATTTTAGAGACAATTACAGTATTATTGATTGAAAAAAGAAAAGTATTTTTTAATAACATTAAACTATGATAGGGCATGTTACAATTGTATAATTGCAATACCAAGCTGCTGCTAACAAAGCAAACAGAATATTGGCATGCATTAAAAAGGGGATCAGAAATAAAATAATAATTCTCCCACTCTCTAAGCCCTTGTACATACGGTCGGACATATCGATCACCAAATCCGTCAGATAATTTCAAGCGGATTTAGTCCGGAACTGGTGTTGCATACACACGGTCGTTGTCGGAATTTCCAGTCGTCAAGAACGTGGTGACGTAAACCGCATATGACGGGACTAGAAAAGGGAAGTTCAGCATCACGTGTGGCACCCTTTGGGCTCCTTCTGCTGATCTCGTGTTTATCGCATGTTAGTAGAAGTTTGGTTAGAGACGATTCGCGCTTTTCAGATTTGTGCTTCAGATCGTTACTGCTCTTCAGTTTGTGCTTGTGGGTGTGTATCTGCTTATCAGTGCGTGTGGTCAGTTCACATTTGTTGCTCATTGTGGACTATATCTTGGTATAGTACGCTTTGATTTTCAGTGCTTATTGTCCTCTCGTTTCTGGTTTTCAGTTCATTCTTTCAGGCCTTGCTGTTTATTGGTGCTTTCTGTTGTCCGTTTTGACCAGCCGACCATTTTGAAGCCATGTTTCATGTACGTACCCATCATAGAGTTTGTGCTGTGCAGGGACTTGGTGTGGACTTTTAGCTTTGACACAAGAATTGGTTTCTCCAGCGTGACCAATTCTCGCACATGCCTTTGCTTCATGAGATCCGGGAGAATAATCCTGATGATTTCAGGAATTATCTCCAGATGACTGACCCATTTTTCACCGTCTGCTGGCTTTGCTGTCCCCTAAACACCTCCTAAAATGTGTACAAATGTTATGTGTGTGCTTAAATTCATGCAGAGTGCCAGAGTTTTTTTTTTGGTGGGCCAAACTCATTAGGAACCCCCCTCCCCCCAACTGCTAGGTCAGCTGATAGCAATCCTCTATCTGCTGACTTTGCCAACCCCAATACACACTATACCTACCTCTTATGTGGTCTGATTTATGGATGAATTCACCAAAACATGTAGTGCAAGGGCCTGCCTCAATACTTTCAAATGCTACTGTTTAAAGTTTTTTTTTCTCCTATCATTATCTTGATAGGTAATAGCAGAATGTAAAAATGTGCTTCCATTTGTTCATTTTTTTTTGTATTATGACACTTACCTGTCCAGAGGGCTGGCCAAAGTATCACACACTATTTATGCATTTAGCTCTCAATGAAGTGGAGAGGGTTACCTGTCCAAAATATCCCCTCCCCTATTTTTTTGCAATGGGCCATCGAATGGGGGGGTGAGGAATCTGATAAGGGAACCTTATACTTTTGGCTTTAAATACTCATTTCCAAAAATGTTATACTGATTTTGGGCAAAAATGTTTGTGTCTAATCTGCTTGCAATGTTGATGTGCAAAATGATTAATTATTTTTTATTGTTTGACTCCACAGTTTCCTTAAACGCCCCAGGAATGGCAGACTGTGGCCTCCCACTTTGCCACCCGTTGGGACTTTCCCAATTGTGGAGGTGCAATTGATGGGAAACACGTCCGCATCGTCCCACCCCCCAACTCGGGGTCATACTATTTTAATTACAAGGGGTATAATAGTATCATTATGTTGGCGGTGGTGTCAGCGACATATGACTTCCCGGATGTCAGATGGTGGAGTGTTCGCACAGACGGAGTTCTACTGGCATCTCCAGTGTCTGGGCTTGCCACCTCCAGAGGAGAATGTGGAAGGACTCCCCTTTGTTTTCATCACGGATGAGGCATTTGCTCTGGCAAACCATCTGATGCTGCCTTTCCCGATGAGGACTCTCACCCCGGACCAGAGGATGTTTAATTTCCTGCTGGCCAGAGCCAGAAGAGTAGTGGAGAACACTTTTGGGATAATGGCCAGCCGGTTCTGCCTATTTTTGACTCCTATCCACAATAGCGGAATATAAACTCAATCATATTGTGCTTTCGTGCTGCATTCTGCACAATTTTTTGAAGAAACACTCAGCAAACTATGTGGCCTCAGTTGGGCCTGATGCAGACTTGCCTGAAAATACCAACCTAACGGCCCTTGAAGCTGGCCGTCCTGGCTCGCCCCCCCAAAGTGCCCGCAAGTTCCGAACAAGATATATTGAGTTCTTTGTGGGTAGGGGGGCCATTGATATGCCAGACAATGTCTGAGAGGCTTTTTTTTAATACATTTTTCTTTCAAACTGCAATAATCTTTGTTTTCATTTACTACTTGGCTTTGTTTTAGGTGTCTCCTAGTTTTTTTTTTGTGTTTTTATGGCCCTTTTCTACAACAATGCAAACCCAATTTCTGTGCGAGATAAGGTGACAGTCTCTTCTTCAGATAATGTTATTATGTTGTGGGTCTGCTACACACACACCTTGTTTTTGTTGTTAATGTATGTAGTGCATTACTGACAAAAATATTGCTTATTTTCAGCACCATGGCAAAAATATGTGGGGTCATGAAAATGGCGTGATTGGGGAAATTTAAAAAGCATTGTGGGTGTTATTTACTAAAGGCAAATCCACTATGCACTACAAGTACACTGCAAAAGTGCACCTGAAACTGCACTTGGAGTGCAAAGTGGATTTGCCTTTAGTAAATAACATTGTTGATAATTACACATTTTACTCAAAGCACATTCACATGTGTGTTTAGAAAAGGGTTTTACAACAAACCAAGATATTTGGTGTATATAAAACATTATTTTTTGTAACATTTATCTAACTTGGCGTTTTTGTGTAAACAGGCATGTATCAAATCATAAAATACAGAACACAGGAACTTACAAATTTCAACTTTGAAAAGTGAAGACAATATCAGACATGAGTATGTACAAACTGTGTTGATATTGCCTTCATCACATGCGGTGTCACCCCTGTAAAAGCCAAATTTGGAAGATGCACACAAATTGTGAATCAAAAAGTGGCCATTTTCCTCCTGATCCCATGCCTAATGTCAACATGTGGGGTATCAATGTAGGTGTTTTGGGGGTGCAACCCCTTCATCTCAGCCACTTTAGTAGCAAGGAAGGGGTTGCACTCACAAAACGCATACATTGATCCCCCATGATGGGAGATAGCACATGTTGGCACACTGTGTGCATCTTCCAAATTCGGCTTTTCTAAAAATATAAAAGTGTTTTGGAAAAATTTAAATGGATGCTAGCTAGTTTTGGGTGTTTCAGATTCTCCCTAAAACATCAATGATGTTCTTCATTTTTTTTTGAACATCATTGATGTTTTTCTTGATATTATCTAAATCACGATTGCACCCCATTATCTCCCCAATGAGGATCCGGGCACTTTCACTGGTAAAATGCGATTCTTCTTCCACATCACCTAAAAATAAACCAAAAAAAAAAACACTGTGTATTATAAATATGCAGGCATACATTGATTGGCTTACCTGAAGCTGTGGTCTCAGACACTCACCTGTTGTGGTGGCAATTTTACCAATCTCTACAATCTCTCCTTCCTCCTCCTCCTCTGCTTCTGGTGTTGGTATTTCCCCTTCTTTGGGAGGTGTGGGGTCCCTGGTGTCCTCAGACATCCCGAGTCTTCTCTTCCCTATGAGAATGCAAAAAAGGAATACTTAGCACACAGATATTTGGGGGCAGAAATAGGAATATGAAATATTGCTTGGAAGTGTTGTACAATTGTGTTTTTTGGCAGAGTTCAAAGGTGAAAACATTATTTTTGACACTTTCTAAAGCTGGAATACTTACCTGTTGTGTGAACAAATGTAGTCAAGGGCACCTTGCCAAAACATCGTCTTTGGAGTGGGCTAACGAATGATGTTTATTATGAACGATTGAACCCATGAACATGAAAGTGGCCATTTTAAATTGTACAACATTAAATCAAAGCACATGGAGCAGTATGCAAGCAATAATAATATGAACACATGACAACTACTTACTTTTTTGAAGAACTCGCTTGATCTTTCTGTACTGATCGTGCTCCCTCAGTTTCAGGTCTGACCAGCGTTTCCTCAGTTGATCCTTGGATCGTCGTACCCCAAAATTCTTCTGAGACTCTTCACAACTTTAGTCATGATCTTGGCCTTTCTGACATTTGGGTTTGGGTAAGGTCCATACTACCCATCATAGTCGGTCCTCTTCAATATGTCCACCATCTCCAACATCTCTCCAAAAGACATATTTGAGGCCTTAAATCTTCTCCTCCGGGATCGGGACGTTTCTGGCTCCAGGCTTTCCTCATCCTCCTCCTCCTCGTTAGTGGAATTATCATGCCCCTGCTGTGTCTCCACCATGTGCTCTCCCCACTGCGCTGAAAGAGAAGGGGCGGAGAATAGACTAGAAAGAACGTCAGAGGCGGGTTTCACGCATGCGCACTGTATATAAAACGCAACACGCGTGTGTCATATGTACGATCTGTGAGCAGAGGGAGGAGCCGGCGCGCCGATTGTTCAAACAAAGGTACAATTTTAACTTGGTATATCACTAGCCTATACTGCTTCTAGATTGAGGCCTATATTGGGACAAGATTAGGAGAGTTTAGCCTGACATTAGAGTTTGTCTTGTGTTGTGTCTTGCAGATAATAATATGGATGGGTTTAATGACCACAGCTTTCTCCCCCTGTTCATCGAGAAGTACAGTGAGCTGCCCTGTCTGTGGCAAGCTAAACATCCCCACTACAGCAACATATTAAAGATGCAGGCAGCGATGGAGAAACTGCTGGAGTTTGTGAAGCCGGTGGTCCCCAGGGCAAACATCACCTATTTAAGAATGAAAATTGGTGGCCTGAGGAGTATAACAAGAAGGTGCTGGAGTCCATGAAAACTGGAGCAGCAACAGATGAAGTTTATGTCCCCAGGCTGTGGTACTGTGAGAGGATTCATTTACTGTCAGACCAGATTGAGTTCAGGTAATCTCTCTCTATTCTTCCTTCCACACTTCCTTCTATGCTTCATTCCACCCCTGCTTAGGCTTCCGACGCCCAACCTGGGCCTTCCAGTTAGGAAGGTGTGGAGGAGCCCAGCTTGAGCCAGGTATAGTATTGTTCTACATATTTTTGGAGTAAAAATGAATGATGTTAACTTGATTTTTGCTCACTAATTGCTGATTTTAGAAAGTGTTTCACATATCAATAGACAGTAGTGGCCAAAATATTTGGGCCCAGAATGAAAAATGCTGGGCTCCGAATGATAGTCTTTTCTATTTGTTAACAATTTGCAAACTGAAAATTGTGTATTTGATGAACCAAAAACTAAAACTTGTCCCTTTTTCATACACAGGAATACCTCAGCCAAGAGGAGGGTGTGGAATTCGGCAGCCAGGAGGTGGCTGTGGAATGTGGCAGCCAGGAGGAGGCAGGGGTAAGTGGCAGTCAAGAGGTGGGCAGGCCTAGGAGACTCAATCACAAGTCCCTCCCCTCCGCCTTTCACCCAAAAGGGCCAGAAAGGGGGAGATTGTGGAGGAGTCATCGCTCAAGCTAATTGGGGAGGCTTCTGCGGCCCTCAAAGCCACCCCCACATATCAAGAGGCCTTTGCCGCCTTGGCTGCATGCAAACTGCAGCAAATGGAGGAGGGGCAACATCTCATGGTGTGAGGAGCTAATACAAACTCTGAATAAGGGGTTGAAGGACCAAATCACACAAACAACACACTTGTGTGACTTGGACCATGCTCCTTCTCCTCCTCCTTCTGCCACACCTCCAGCACCACAGCCACAGCCTGTAAGGAAGCGTGGAAGGAAGACCAGAGAGTGATGATCTGGGTTCAATCTGTTCTGACAGAAGATGCAGGCTATTGTATGACCACAGCCTGGGGACATAGATGTCATCTGCTGCTGTTCCGGGTTTCTTGTACTTCTGGACCAGACTGTTCTCCCTCGGATATGTACTCCTCAGGCCATCAATTATTGTGTTTAAATAGTTCATGTGTGCCCTGGGGGCCAAAGGCTTCGCTAATTTCCCCAGTTTCTCCAGCGCTGCCTCCCTCTTTATTTGTTTATGACACCTAAATAAAGTTTATTTTTGGTTCAAGAAATACTTGCCTATGTGTTTTACTTCAAAAAGGACAGTTTATTTGTCAGTAGGCAGGTACATTTCAAAAATACAAAGTCAAATTAATAACAAGGGACACCAACATCAAACAACCTTCTAGAGATTAAAAAAGAAAACAATAAAATAAATAGATAATAATGGTGTTGTGGTAAGTTGACACACAAAACACACCAAAAAAATTACAAAGATGGGCAAAATGTCAAAAAGGAGATCTTGATTAAAAAACCAACCACAAAATTTACAGAAAAAAAAAAATCAAAAATTATTGGGGAGATCTAACGAATTAAAATATTGTATTCATGAATTCAGGAAAAAGAATAAAGAAATAAGTTTGGGAGAAATGTGTGTGTGAATATGAGCAGCAAAACAACAACTTCATTCTTGTAGCATTATAAAGAAAAAGAGAATGCGCTGCATTAAACAATTTTTAACATTGTAGTGTGACGAATGTGCTATAACCATTATGAACGGTAGTTTTACCTGACAGAGCGCTTCCGTCTTAGAATTTATTCTGAGCATGCGTGGCACTTTGTCCCATCGGACTAGGCTACACACGATCGGAATTGACACGCATCGGATCATGTTGTCGGAAAATTTTATATCCAGCTCTCAAACTTTGTTCAGATGGAGCCCACACATGGTCGGATTATCTGACAACACTGATCGGCCATTTTCTGTCGGAATTTAGGACCGTGTGTACAAGGGTTCAGACTCTGGTCCGGCCACTCCTAGAGTATGCTGTCCAGGCTGTCCAGTTCTGGGCACAGGTCCTCAGGAAGGATGTAATGGAAATGGAGCGAGTATAAAGAAGGGCAACAAACCTAATAAAGGGTCTGGAGGACATTAGTTATGAGGAAAGTTTGTGAGCACTGAACTTATTCTCTCTGAAAAAGAGACGTTTGAGCGGCTATGATTTCAATATACAAATACTGTACTGGTGAGTTTAACAAAACTCGTGGCCACTCATTAAAATTAGAAGAAAAGAGGTTTAACCTTAAACTACGTAGAGGGTTCTTTACTGTAAGAGCGGCAAGGATGTGGAATTCCCTTCCACAGGCAGTGGTCTCAGCAGGGGGCATTGATAGTTTCAAGAAACTATTATATAAGAACCTGAACAACCGCAACATACAGGGATATACAATGTAATACTGACATATAATCACACACATAGGTTGGACTTGATGGACTTGTGTCTTTTTTCAACCTCACCTACTATATAACTATGACCATTTTGAAAGAAAAAAAATATGTTTTACTTTTTGCTATAATAAATATCCCTTAATTTTTATTTATTTTTTTTAAACAAATTTCTTCGTCAGTTAAGGTTGATATGTATTCTTCTACATATTTTTGGTAAAAAAAAAATCACAATAAGCATAAGCGTATGTAGTGGCCATAACCCATTGCAGGGCGGCCTTGACTGCATGGGATTACCAATTACCTTCTCCTGGCCTGCTCCTCCGCGTCTAGGGGTTCCCAGGGTTGATACCCAACAACTTGTACACTGACACAGATGAAGTTCTTTCAAAAGGGTTTATTTTGCAGTAGAACTTTCACAACACAGTCTCTTAGGGAACAGAACTCAGGCACATTGAACTGCAGGTTTAACACAGTCTATATTTCCACCCAGAGAGTAGTCACTCGCAGCTGGGTACTTCAAAGCTGAACAGATCTCTAGCCAGAGATTATGGCAGTCAGCACGTTGACTCAAAACTTGAACAATCAACTGAGAGTATACAGGAACCTTTTTCCAACCGTACCTGGAACGTTTCCCACTTCCTTTGAGGTACTGAAAAAGTGTGAATTCATCAATGTCCTTCCCAACTCAGTAACCAGGCACTTCTCAGGATGCCACTTGCCAGCCCTCCTCCGAAGAGTCCTCCCCCCGTCACTTCCATGAGCTGCGGTGCCCCTCCAAGCCGAGAGCACACCCGGACACTTTGAATCCTCCCTCAGTTACAGTGCCTCAGACCAGCCGGTTCTGAGACTCAGCAATGGACGGATCCCTACCCCAGACCAGGCAGGTCTATCAGGGGCCACTGACAGGAATATGTTGCGGGATGTCGAATACCCCGTGACCGGGACCCCTCACGGGGCTACCCTGGTCCTGGAACCAGAACAGACCACACGGGTCTCACGAACAACTCCGGAACCCTGAACACGTGACCCACACCTGTTTAAGTACCCCCTCCCAGACTCCTCAGCGGGCCCCTGCACTCCCGCTGATTGGCTCCGAGAGGATCAATACCAAAACATCCAACCAGACTTGGTTCTAGCCTGTCATGTGCACATCACCGTTCACATGACCAGGCAGAACTCTCTAAACACAGCCTGGCCAGACTGGTGTTAGGCCTACCTACAATAATTAACCCTCAGAACCTTTATTGTCCTGAGGTCAAAAACTAAATTTACAATGCGTGTTTGTTGATCCCAAATGTCATCCTCTACACGTATATTGATTGGTTTGCGCAAAAGTTATAGCATCTACAAACTATGGGAAAGATTTATGGCATTTTTAATTTTAGCGCTACTACGACATTGCGACACACAGATTGGACACTTTTGACACATTTTTGGGACCACTGATATTTATACAGCGATCAGTGCTATAAATATGAACTGATTACTGTATAAATGACACTGGGAGGGAAGGGATTAACACTAGGGAGCGATCAAGGGGTTAAATGTGTGTTCCTTTAGTGTGTTCTAACTGTATGGGGATAGGACTGACTAGGGGAGGAGACATATCGTTGTTCCTACTTAGTAGGAACAAACAACATGTCTCCTCTCCCCTGACAGAACAGGGATTTGTGTGTTTACACAGAAAATCCCCCTACTGGCTCTTGTGCATACAATTGCATACGATTGCCTGTGGTCGGGGTCCCCCGCTATGCAGTGGTTGTGAATGTGCATCCGGCAGTGTGCACAGACCCTGTGCAGTGGGTGTGAATTTGCCTCCGGTGGTGCGCACATGCCCTCTGCTGGCTCTTAAAGGGAAACCCGCACCCATATGGGGTTTCTCTTAGGGGTGCCATTCTGCTCCTGTAAAAATACGCAAGCCAGTCAGGAACTGGTTAAAGCAATCTACAGAGCAAGCCAGAGGCAGCTCCTGAGTGAGTCTAATCCACATTTTCACAGCTCTTATTGTGAAGGAACATTTGCATGTTTGGATATGAAATCTGTTTTCCTCTAGAGTCGTACAGAGTGCCCCCTTGTCCTTTGTGATTACCATAAAGTGGATAACTCAACACCAAGTTCACTATATGGATCACTTACAGTATGTATTTTTACATGTTGATCATATACCCCCTTAACCTCTGTCAATTTTCTAGTGCAGGATAAATATAATAACAAATGTATTTATTGGTAATATATACAATGTATGGGCAATAGCCTGTTTTTCTTTCACTAATGTATTATTTAAGAAGCTCAGTAGCTATGGGTTGATCATATACACATTAGGGCAGATTAGACTGTGCACTTTTCAAGTGCAGTTTTTCCCAGAGCATAGCAAATGTGATAATGCTCTGCTGATTTCCTTTTAAACATGTTATTGAAGATAATACAGTACATATTGTTAGTACATATTTTACAATTAATAATATGAATAGAGAAAATTCTCAAATAAACATATAAGAGTAAACATAATAAATTAATGTCTTAAAGATAAGGTATATGAGTATGTGTAAACTTTTCTGCACTTTTCAAATTATAATTATTATTGTTAGTACAATACTTGGTGAGGTTAAGATTAAACTAGAAGAATAATAGTACAATATTTATAAAGATTGATTAAACAAAGTATTGTCTATTTATGACAGATCATCTATCTAGGGACCATCAGAAAAAACACCATTCAAACGGGTCCAGGTTCCAGCTATTGGCCTGGTTTGTCCCATATGGATGGACAATGATCCCGGCCATCCCAAGTATGTCTTATGTAACTTTACCTATAGTAATAAATATAAATCTATACTCTACTATATGGTTAAATAATATAAGATGGAATTAAAGAGTTTAATGTAAAGTAAGAGAGGGAGAGAGGGGGAGGAGAAATCATCAGAAGAATCAATGAATCAATGATGTTATGGATCATATGGCAGTAATGGGGGTGAATATCAAGCGATCTCAAGGTAAGAGGAGTGAATTATTAAGTCCTGGTGGTAGATAGTTTTTAATCCAGGGGGACCACATTTTTTCAACTCTGCTAATTTCCATGACGTAATCACATACAAGCAAAAATGCTGTTTTATTTTTCTTGCACCTGATTGGGTAGTCTTTAGAATGTGAAGCTTTGCCACATTTACTAAGCTCTGGGGAAAATTAATGCAACTGCAATTACAGAGTGCACAGTCTATTTACCTTTAGTAAATCAACACCACTACTTACTTGTCTTAATGTTTATCAACTACAAAAGAGTATAACTATCAATGTCATTTCTTATACAATTAAAACACTTAACAGATTTCTGTCTGGCAGGAATTCTGAGTATCGGACAAATGTAAGCTGTAAAGTCACAGTTATTCAAATGATTTAAACTCATTATTCTGAGCTACTGTAACAGATATGATGTAAGGCTCTCACAATGCAGAGATGTCCCAAAGGTTAATATTTATCTATAAGTTAATGGATTCAGTTTCCATTTGAATAGCTGCATGACAAAACTTTTTTTTTATACAACCTGCAATTAATGTTTATGGCCCTCAGTGGTTGTTGAAACATTGGGAAATTTTCAATACTATTCTAGAACTCCTGTAGAGTGTCTATGAAATGTCAGTTAAAATTAATGATTAATAATGAATGAAATCAAACAATTGATTTAAGCAATCAAAAAAAAAAAAATATATATATATATATATATACGCTTCTGTGGATGGTATCAGATACTTGCATAGCAAAAAAGCAAGTGCCTTCTAGTGTCGTAAAAATAGAGCTAAAAACAATGAAGGGAAAGACGAGGCAGCCTCTCACTAACACAGAAGTTTGGCTTATTACATTGCTAGTATTGTTCATCCTTATCTCTGTCGGACTGGTGGTGTTTGCATGGATTGTTGTTAAAGATTTGACTGCCGCAGGTAAGAACTCCACTTATTTTTTTTTTTCCTATAAATAATGTTTTTCTCTCTTTTTTATTTTCTTTTCTCTTTTTTTTTTTTGTTGGAAGAAAGGAAACGTAGCTAGCTCAACAGACATGTTTACTGCCTGATACTGGTTTACAATTTCTTCTTGAAGTGAATCTAAATCCAGTTTGGGAAAGGTCCACTATGTTTTTTTGTCCAAGTGCCTATTGTAACTGAGAGTAGTAGAAAAATCCCAAAATGTGAGTTGCCACCAGAACAAGAATATGGCATGGAGATTCCAGTGGGGAGGAAAATATGTTTTTTTTTTGTTCAATCTGCAGGTTCAATTTAAAAAATTGACCCGATTCCTCTATCCACATATTTGAGGTGGGTGGGGGAAACCTTCTGCTACGCCTTTGTATTTTGACAGTGAGAAATCTATCACAATACACTACTCAACACTGCAGGTTATAGCCTACAACTATAAATGCAATGAGTATCACGTGGAATTTTCGAACAGGTTGGTTGAACAGAACTCGATCAGTAGACTGACTTCTGTTCAGCCACAGTCCTCAACGTATACAAATTTCAGTTAATGTATGGTCAGCTTGAGAGGAGATTTCCCTTACTTTGAACAGATTCCCTTTTACTTCCGGTTGTGTAGCAGGAATTTGGCGAAAAAGCTGGCAACCTTTCCCTACTCTGTACTAACACAATTGTGGCTTTAAGCCCAGGTTCACACTGAGCTTCGTAAATGAAGCTGAACTCGCACTATTTCACTCCCACATGTCGGCCGCAATTTCAGAGACATCTGTGCAGGTTTCTGCACACATGTCAATGTAAATCGCAGCCCGAAATCGCAAAAAGTAGTACAGGAGCTACTTTTTGAAATTAGTGCAGTGCTGCAAAAGTGCCATTGCTGGCAATTTCTGCCAATTTGATATGGGATTTAACATGTCAAATCATACCATACCAAAACTGGGGCTAAATATACTTTAAGGGACTCAGAGGCATGAGATAATTTTTTCCCAATTTAACTGATTATATTATGCATGCATGTATCTTCAGACACCTCTTGGCTCCTTATTCTTCTTATTATTGTTTTTTTCAAAAATAATATGGAGCAGGGTATCCTTTTTTGCTCCCGCTACCTCCGCCATAGGCAAAAACTTGCATGCTTGGTAGTCTAAGTTTGCATATTTAGGCCTCATGCACACTGGACCTTAAAACGTGTTTCAAATACTCCAGCCTAGGTGAACTAGACCCCTGATGAGTTTCATTCTTTTTCAAAAAGAAGACAGAAAATAGGGCATGTGAACTCAAGTCTGAGTTAATCCATAACTATTTTTTACTCTAGTATGGTTAACTTTCAAATTTTTGCAAATTCAACTTCATTTGTCACTTCTTTTTATTACCAATCATCTACAAGTTTACGGACTGTGAAAAGTGGATGCTTATTAAAATTGACTATACAATTTTTTTTTGTAAACAATATAACAAAATCCTGCATTTGAGAATCATCCAATCACAATGTTATCATGTATTATTCGGATCCAGCCTTGAATACTGCATGCCAAATAATGGGGACCAGTAGGTCCCGCTGATATTGTGTTTCCAGCGCGATGGGATCCCGCTGGAAATCACAGTTGCGAGCTGTGCTTCTCATGCTCGCCGCCCCCCCAGGAGATGCCGCACATCCATAGGAATATATTGGGGTGGCGAGCTGGAGGAGCGACATAGCTGGCTCCAGTGATGGGACTCGTGGGTCTAAATCTCGCCAATGACAGCGGCGAGATTGACACAATATCGGCGGCACCCACTGTAATTATCATGGTGTGCTGCCAACATAACTTGGATATGTTGCTTTCACATTATAGTTTAGAGAAGAGTTTCTCAACCCTTTTACCTTGGAGACAAAATGTTTGAGATCTCTGGGAAACTCAGAACATTGGATCTGATCAGTGAGCTGTAGATATTATTATTATTATCGATTTATATAGCGCCAACAGTTTACGCAGTACTTTACAATGTATAGGGGGGACAACACAATTACAGTACAATACAAAAGGTATAGGAGGGCCCTGCTCGTAGAGCTTACATTCTAAAGGGAGGGGGTGGTGGTACAAAAGGTAATAGCTGCAGAGAATGATTTGATGGGGGTGGCTATATAACAGTATAACAGATATAACAGATATAACAGTTATTGTAAAAATAACATTAAATCAAGGTTTTTTTTCGACCAGGGTCCTGAGAAACCCTAGAGTCCTGTGAGAAGTTCCCAAGAGTTCCGCTGCAAATCAATTATTTTGGTGGATGTATAATCCCCTAATATTGTTTTTGGTGCGCACTGACAGTGAGTACTGTCAGCGTGCATTGAAACCCGGCTGCCTCCTCTGTGGTTGTGGCTCCAATAAAGTTAAGCTTCTCAAAATATCAAATATCCTTAATCTTACTTATAGGTGTAAAGTTACAGTGAAAAAATCCCACTATAACGTAGTGCTCATAACACATAGATTCTTACATAAATTGCATATATAAGTGACTCAAACAAAGAAAGTTTTACCAAAAAAATGTCCAAGAAGCAAAATATAAAAGAAAAAAAGGGGAAAAAACAGAGTCCCAATAGTAAAAAACAGAGTCCTTTGTGTATAGTGTCTTTATATAGTCCACAAGTGTGTAGGAAATATATTACACCTCCTTTCAAAAAGGTTCATGCATTAGTCTCGTGAGATTCCCGTCACCAGACGAATTGAAGGCTTACCGGAGTTATTGGATCCTCACAAATTTACATTTGGGGGATCATACAAGCTTTTGCAACTATATGCAGATTCACCCAGCAACCAGTTATCCAGGGGGACCTCAAATGTAGGCAATCACTTCATACATTGACAGGTATTTTAACTCCAGCAGGTTAAATTAGATGAGTTCAGTATGTGGTGAAAATCACATTTCCTGTTCCTGTGAAGTCACGACCAGCTGCTTCTTGTTTCCTGCCTCCTGGTTCCCAGCATCCTCTGGATCCCTGTAAGATCACACCACACTTTTATGAGACTCCAGGACTGGTGATTTTCACCACATACTGAACTCATTTAATTTAACCTGCTGGAGTTAAAATACCTCTCAACGTATGAAGTGATTGCCTACATTTGAGGTCCCCCTGGATAACTGGTTGCTGGGTGAATCTGCACATAGTTGCAAAAGCTTGTATGATCCCCCAAATGTAAATTTGTGAGGATCCAATAACTCCGGTAAGCCTTCAATTCGCCTGGTGACGGGAATCTCACGAGACTAATGCATGAACCTTTTTGAAAGGAGGTGTAATATATTTCCTACACACTTATGGACTATATAAAGACACTATACACAAAGGACTCTGTTTTTTACTATTGGGACTCTGTTTTTTCCCCTTTTTTTCTTTTATATTTTGCTTCTTGGACATTTTTTTGGTAAAACTTTCTTTGTTTGAGTCACTTATATATGCAATTTATGTAAGAATCTATGTGTTATGAGCACTACGTTATAGTGGGATTTTTTCATTGTAACTTTACACCTATAAGTAAGATTAAGGATATTTGATATTTTGAGAAGCGCTACACTTTTTTCATAACATTGTTTACCTCACACTTGATACCCCGGTGATGTGTTAGCAGCTCTCTTGTGTGATTTATATTTATTTTCTTGTAAGAATAGTGCAGTGTTTTGTTACAAAAATTTACGTTAAACTCAGAGTTAAGCTCCATGAGAAGTAGAGAGAATGGAAGCATGTTGTTGAAGCAGGAGGGGACCACCTGTATATGGCAGCGCCAAAGGCACACTGCGGAAAAGGGTAGCAGAGAAGATTTGTATGCAGTTGGATTAGACTGAATGTATGTGGGGGTGAGATCATAATATGTATGGCATAACATAAAGCTATTATGTTCTCGCCTCCTGCTACATTCAGCCACTTGCTGACTTCCTGTAGCAGCCATGTGCTCCCACTCTCTGCTCACCCTCTCCACAGTCTGCATTCAGTGATTCCATATACACCATCATACTTAACATCTCACCTCCTGCTTCAGCAGCTTGCTCCCGATTTCTCCAGAAATTACACTTTGCTACAATGTAAAGCAGTAATTGTACAGCTTGTATAACAGTAACTCAACACACAGCCATTAATGTCTGAACCATTGGCAACAAAAGTGAGTACACCCCTAAGTGAAAATGTCCAAATTGGGCCCAAAGTGTCAATATTTTGGGTGGCCACCATTATTTTCCAGCACTGCATAAACCCTCTTGGGCATAGAGAGTTTCACAGGTTACCACTGGAGTCCTCTTCCACTCCTCATTGATGACATCATGGAGCTGGTGGATGTTAAAGACCTTGAGCTCCTCCACCTTCCATTTGAGGATGTCCCACAGATGCTCAATAGGGTTTAGGTCTGGAGACATGCTTGGCCAGTGCATCAACTTTACTCTCAGGTTCTTTAGCAAGGTAGTGGTCATCTTGGAGGTGTTTTTGGGGTCGTTATCATGTTGGAATACTGCCCTGCAGCCCAGTCTCCAAAGGGATGGGATCATGCTCTGCTTATGTATATCACAGTACATGTTGGCATTTATGGTTCCCTCAATAAACTGTATACAAGCTGTACACTCACTACTTTACATTGTAGCAAAGTGTCATTTCTTCAGTGTTGTCACATGAAAAGATATAATAAAATATTTAGAAAAATGTGAGGGTGTACTCACTTTTGTAAAATACTGTACATCTGCCATAATGTTGATTTTCAGTGAAAACCCTGGGGACTTCTTGCAGAACCCCAGTTGAGAATAATACACAATATAAAAAATATCAGATACAGTATCATTAGAAAATATTCTCTATATATGATACCAATTGACTGTCTTCCATTTTAATAAAAACATGTCTGTAAAAATGTGGGGAGTTATCCTTATTTTATGGGCAGCTAACCACTAATAATACTTTCTCAATGAATCCTGTCAAGACTCATCTATAAAAAAAAGAGGGAGGGTTATCCCAAGCAAGTCACGTAAGAGGGGGACACGGCGGTCAATTAATACAGCTTTATTATGAAAATTACACCATACAAATTTCTAGGCACAATATTGAACCTCCACCAATCATAAAAATATTAAAAAGACAACGTTGTCTACCCCGGGATAGTCGCAGCTGCACCCATACACATACACCCATACACGCCATCATACATTCCTATGGCACTGATGTGAAGGACACTTGATGTGGGTAACAGAAAGTTCGCCAAAGTGAATGCTTGTATTGGAAGTTTAGGACAGCCAGCCATACCAGTTCCATTAATGCCGCAGATGTCCATCAGAGCTGGTTAGTGTCAATATGGAGAGTGTCAGGTAAAGGCAGGGAATGATGGGAAAGATGTTTCAAAGTGTTGCGGCCAGTAACCAAACAGATGAGCTCTGTGAGAAGGATGTAAAGGCAATAACTGAAACCATTCATGGAACAGTCTCCTTCATGTTCAACAGTTTTTCTTCAGCCAGTCTGCTGTGGCTCCTCCGTCCCTGTCCCTGTTTCGGGCATCTTAGGATTCGGTTGGTTAAAGCTCACTGCGCATTCATTGCCATAGCCCATAGGCAGCTGTCGGGGGGGGGGAGCGTCATATGCGTAATGACGCGTTGATGATGCTTTTGTTAGCCAATGAAAGCTAACTTCCTCATCTATAAGGCTGTTTCCATTCTTTTTTTTTTATAAATTTAACCCCACTACTCTTCTTAGTAAGGTTGGCTATACATGTTAAATTTTCTTGTACAATTGTCCTTTACATTTACCCTAAACTATGTAGTTCAAGGGCTTGCCTAATTGGATACAATTGAAAGTTGTTTAGTTTTGATCTCATATTACATGGTTTTTGGTAAACAGGAGACCAGCCTTAGTCTTTTAATGTGAACAAATTCATTATAAGAATGGACAATAATATGTAAACATTTTTTTTCTCCGTCATCATCTAAAACTCTTCTGCAAATGATGGGCTTACATAC
Organism: Lithobates pipiens; assembly: GCF_037356315.1. NCBI lineage: Eukaryota > Metazoa > Chordata > Amphibia > Anura > Ranidae > Lithobates > Lithobates pipiens. The sequence goes on from NW_027507748.1 coordinate 79,053,675, forward strand.
AAGGGCTCACCTTTCTAGGAAAAATGATTTACAATTTGAGTAACTACAGGGACTTTTGCAGACAATGGAGTAAAAAGATAAATTTTCAGTAAAACAATGCTGGCCATGATTTACTTACATTCTGAAGATCTGTGGAATCCTGTCAAACTTGATGAGAAATTTGACCGTGTACTGCCACCATCACTCACAGTTACATAATAGAAAGATGAAAGCTCTGCTACTGAATTAGTAGGTTATAAAATGCCTCAGCCTGCTGCAGGTCACCCGATATTATAAAAGTACATTTTTCAAGCCCCATATAGGTATGGGGATTGTGAGATTTATACAATGTAATTTTTTAAACAGCCTTTTTGGGAAATAGTGCAACACATTTTTTTTTTTTCAAAAAAATTACAAAAAAATAAAAAATTAAATATTAAAAAGAGATAAAATCAGTTTAAATATTTAGAAATAGATGTAACACATATTAAAAGTGCTTTAATAGGATATACTGTCCAGAAGCAGCTGATCACATGGGGAATCTGCCACTTAGAAAATAGTATTTGGACATACAGCATTTTATAGATTAGGCAAAGAAATTTGTTTGCGCTGAATCGGACAGCGATTTGAATAATGTTACAATACAAACAATAATACATGTAGTAAAACACTCACATTGGGTACAGCCATAGGAATGAGTTGATATAAGAGATTTAATTTGTCTTAAATTCCATTCAAAAAGTAGAGACTTATGTGAAAATGTATCACTTTTTAAGGCTTTATGGACTCCAAATAGCCTTTGAGGGTTACAGAAGCTTTCAACTATGTTAGACATTTTCTTGTTGCAAAAAATGGTCTCATTAGCTTTGATTATTTCATATATATATTTTTCACAGCAAGAAAAAAAGAGAAAGGTAAAAAATAAAATGATATATATATAAAAAAATAAAAATAAAATTGAAACACAATTTTTAAATGCCCATAATTACAAAGGGGGAAAAAAAACCACCAAGAACACTTATGAAACAAACTAGACTATGCTACCCTACCCCCCCCCCCCCCCCCATTCCAAAAAAAAAAAAACACCCTTTAAGAAAAAGTCTTTTTTTTTTTTTTTTTTAAAGGCATTTAATCTAAGCAGCTCCGTGGCAAAATAGGTAATTTTGTGTTTAAATCAGTGTAGATGAAACCACTCTGCTCAACCCTAATGTAGAATCTGCAGCATCCAGGCTTAGAGTAGCATTAAAAGTTCTGATTCTATGTAGTTTCTTCAATGCAGTTTTACTGAACTGAAAAAAAAAAAAAAACACGATTGTTAAAAAAGGTGCAAAAATAAAGACTACATTTCCACCGCTGATTACTGAGCTCTAAGAACGTCATTCAAAAAAGGATACATATCAATGTTTCATCACTGTGTCTTGTCTCACATGTGACAGATTTGATTTAATTAATAGTGCACCTTGGTGACTTAGACACAGCAGTTGGCAGGATAACCCAGTGACTTACTGCTGTAAATGTAAAGATCATTGTAGATGTTTCTGAATATCTATTTAGCAGAAGAACCTATAGCACCTAATGATTGCCTTCACTGTACGTTGGTGCCTGATACAGAAAAGCAACTATTCAGATTGTCCCTCTAGGCTTTGTCACTGATGGAGACGTGGAAGGTGTGCACCTGACCTTTGTCTCTGACGCCTTTATATCTTTGTCAGCATGAAAAAGATTAATCGCTAGGTACATATTAATCTGAAGCCCATGTTCTTATGCCATGAAATGTGAATCCGAGTGAATTATCCACCTCACATTGTGTGTTATCATGAAGTAGCAAACACAGCTTTGCAAGGAACACCATGAAACGCTACTGAAAACACTCTCATAAATGCTGCAGTTAGTACTGCTTTAATACCACTTGTACTTCAACTTGTGTTACTATTATGTTTACAACTGCTCTTACTAGAAATAATGATAATAAGCAGTGGAGGAGCTCTCTAATCCCAACTCCTTTAGGCTATGCTTACACATGTGGCTGTCACTGGCACACTTCTAAAAAGCAATTCATGTTTCTTTTCAGAGGCATTTAACGCAAGGTAAGGAGGTGATATGTCTTAACCAAGTAAATGCCATATCACCACACCATTGCACATGCTTAAGGAGCAGCTACTACATGGCCCCATTTGCTTTAACCGCTTGCCGTTTGTTGCTGGACTTCAAGTGGTTATACCTTTTTTTTTTTAAGAGCCAGTCGTTGGCTCTCTTGGCAAAGCAATCCTAGCGGCTAACTAGCCTCTGAATTGCTCTTACAAGCAGCGGGAGGGGGCTCTCCTGTTCCACTGGAAGACCCTGATCAACCAGCCGGAGCTTCCTCCAGATAAGCGGAGAGCTGAACAAAGCCTGGATTGGCTTTCATCAGCTCTTGGCTATGGTAAACCGGAAGTGATGACCTGACATCACTTCCAGGTTTACCCCCATGTCAACGGTGCCATTTTCAAAAATCAACATCATTCGAACACATGGATCTTGGTGTGATTTAATGCTTTTGAGTGCAGAGGAGGGATTTGGGGTTTTATGGACCCTAAATATCTCCATTAAAAGTACCTGTCACATGCCTATTGCTGTCACAATGATGTTTACATTCCTTGTGACAGCAATAAAAGAGATAAAAAAAATTTAAAGCAACAGTGTAAAAATAAAAAAAAACAATAAATTAAAGTTCCCCTGTCCCCCGTGCTTGCACGCAAAGGCAAACGCACGAGTCGGTCCCACACGCAAACAGCAATAATGCCACACATGTGAGGTATTACTACATACTTCAGATCATGAGCAGTAGTTCTAGCACTGGACTTCCTCTGTAAATCTAAAGTGGTAACCTATAAAGGCTTTTAGAGCTTTGCCTATGGATAGTAAAATGTATGTTGTTTGTTGCCGTTGCACAGGCGTGCGCAGTTTTAAACCGTGATGTGACGGGAGGGCCTGTGGAACCGAGAATCCCTTGGAAGGGTTGGGAAACCCATGTTTCAGCTCCCCATGCACATCTTATGTCTAAGTCACCCTGTGCTATCCTGGCACAGGGTGACTGAGAAAATATATCTTGGATTTCTTAAAAAGAGACAGTACCATTTATCCACAATATCTTCCAGGATATATGTAAAGACATTCCACGGGCCCTCCCATCACATGTGACATGTTTGGTATCTATTTACTCAGTGTAAGATCATCTTTTATATTTTACAAAAAAAATTGGGTTTTGTATTGTGCTTTTTTGCAATAAAGTGGTAACCTATAAAGGCTTTTAGAGCTTTGCCTATGGATAATAAAGTTTACATTGTTTTTTGCCATAAAGTGTAACATGTTTGGTAGCTATTTACTTGGCGTAAGATCATCTTTTATATTTTACTAAAACATAGGGTCATGTATTGTGTTTTTTTACAGTAAAATTCAAAACAGGATATTTTTCCAAAAAAACAGCATTTTGAAAAACCTACCAATTTAAACGTGTCAGGGAATTTTTTTACAGCGACATAAGGCATTTATACAGTGCATCAGCTGCCTTAGCTGTTAAAGTGGTGGCAGTAAAATGCATGTTTTTTCTTCTTTATCTAATTGATTTGCAATTTAATCAAAATGATCAAATCTGAAAAGTGATAGAATAGCCTGATCTATTTTGACTCAATTACAATCATATTCAATCAAACTGAGTTGATTGGCCATGGCAGAAAACTACCAACTGTTTTGCATTGGTTGCAACACTGAAATATTTGTTTATGAATATGATCATATTCTGACTGATCAGATTATGAGATTACATGGTGGAAACAAAGATGTGATTGATTGCTTACAATTGTAAGTTACAACTGTATCTTAGCTATCATTTGAAATCCACTTTCCTGTATGTGGTATACTGATCAAATGGTTTGTCAACTATAGATTGATTATTCTGATTAGAAGAGATTGATCAAAAAATAAATAAAATATTTATTGAAGCATGTGTGGCCACCATAATACTGATATCATTTTTATGTTAATTGCATTCATAATAAGTAAAGTGTTGGACTGGGTTGACATTGTTGAGAAAATGTGTAATGGGGCCTCCATTGTTAAATACACCCCAACGTACCTTAACAACACACCTATGTCACAACACACCACAATGCACACTAATACACTAGCGTTAGGAAAAAAAAGTCTGTGCACATTTCAGGTGCATTTTTCTGCATTATGGAATCCAATAAAAATGAAGGCACTACCTTTGCACAGTGCACTTTAATGCTCAGCACAGTGTACATGCATAACAGGCGTGTGTTACTGCGGCATAACAGGCACGTGTTACTGCGGCACAATACTGTGAATCCAGCCTCTCATGGAGCTCACTTTACTCCCCCCCCCCTTCTCTTGCCTTCATCCTCATTCTTTTTAGATGGACAGAGCCAGTCTATGTTCAGATATCATCCAGCTATTTCTTACTGGATGGAGTTGCTTGCTTAGAGATGACAGTGGGGGAGATTTACTAAAACTAAATCACTTAAAATCTGGTACATCTGTACATGGTAGCCAATCAGCTTCTAACTTCAGCTTGTTCAATTAAGCTTTGACAATAACACCTGGACGCTGATTGGTTTCTTTGCAAAGCTGCACCAGATTTTGCACAGTCCAGTCTTCAAACCCACATTCATGCAAATCCTCGTGCCTGTGCAGCTCATTGCTATGAAATGTCTGACAAAGATCAGCACTTAATGTAAAATCTTACCCTGTGCCTTTCTAGAAAGTTATTGCAGTCTGCTCACTGCAGCAGTTTGATGACATTAAAGTATAACTAAAGACAGAAATTAATTTTTCAGAAGAAACTAAAGACACAGGTCAGTTTTTATTACTGTCTGTGCTTCCATTAGAGAAATTCACCCTCACTATTTTGCCTGTTTACCATTATGATCATAAGTGAAAATCTCAAATTTTGGATTGACCACATGACAGTAAGGGGGAATCCTCCAATGGGAACACTAGTTCTGGTGATCTGGGGGGCCCCCAATGTTTTTCAATATTTTTCATGGATCATGTGTGAGGCCCCACCCAAGAGCCTCAGATCCCAAGATGATGCTTGTTACAGAGAAACACATTGAGAGGGGACTCACATGTGACATTGTTCTGTAAGTCGGGATGACCGTTTGGACCTGATGACTGTTTGCAATACATGCTGTTTTATTCCTTGGGGATTGTAAGTGTAATTTCATTGTTTTATTCAAATCAATTGGTGAAATACTACACTATGTGGATCTCCCTCTGTACTTTAATCCCTTTCATGGAGTCTTTTTTAGTTTAGGAGTTCAGGGAGCTTTTGTATTATGGATCGTGGTGTATGTGGCTGATATGCAGCAAGGCGTTCAGTGATCTCCTTCTGGGATCAGAGCAGCTGGTAAGGAGCTTATTTAACCATTTGTAGTTATTCCTTTTGGGAGCACTTTTCATGGTGATGCACAATATCATCATCTTTTCACTGTTAGGGAGAGGAAATGCTGATGTTTTGGAACTGAGCACTTTTTTAATTTATTAAATAAATCACCGGGACCAGATGGCTTTCACCCGGGGGGTACTTAGGGAACTCAGTCAAGTAATTGCCATTGTTCCTAATTCTTGCCGACAGTCTACTGACTGGACTGGTACCAGCTGATTGGGGAAAAGCACCAATATTTTAAAAAGGGCCAAAGTACATCCCTGCGAATTACAGACCATTTAGCCTTACATCACTAGTATGCAAGCTATTGGAGGGGACTATAAGGGACTATATACAAGATTTTAGTAATGAAATCGGTATCATTAGTAGTAATCAGTAGGGATGGGCGAACGGTTTGGCCCAAGCATAAGTTTGGGGCGAACTTTCTTTGTTCGGTTGCTTAGCGAACAGCCAAACAAATGGGTCGTTCGCCGTTTGTTCGCCCCCCCCCCCCGAACTGACCACAATGCATTGCAGTACTGAGCACTGCATTGCAAGCCCTGATTGGCTGACGCAGTGAAAACTTCAGCAAATCAGGGCACAGAGCACCACCAGAGTCATGATTGGACACTGTCATCATGACTTTATCAAACATGGCTCATTCCTGCCCACAGCATAAAAGTATTCTTTCAATGGCAGCCATTTTCATGTGTGATTTCGGCATTGGAGAAAGAACAGGGCTCTGTTCAGTTCTATCAGTTAGTTAGTGTGCTATACTATGCTATTTTGCTTCAATTGTCAGTACAGAAAATTTGTATAGTGACAGTCTAGGGATAGTGTGAGTGTAGTGGGGAGGACCATTCATTTTTTGCTTGCATTACCTATGTTATCTCCCGGTCCACGCCCCAAAGATCAGCTGTCTGGGCCTTTTCAGCACATCTGCAGCAGATTGCACTGTTGCTATCTGAAAACTGTGTCTCAGGCACATCCAACGTGGCAAAAAAAACAACCATTTGGGTATTACATGCCTAACAAGGCATTTAACGTCCAACCACTCAGCCCATTGGCAAAAGCACCTAAAAGCCACACAAAAGGGGCACAAATCTGTCCCTCCTCCTCCTTACCCACTTCAGTCTGCCCCTGCGATACCGAGTAATTACCTTTCAGCAGCCTCCAATTACAAGGATGATGGTATAGCATAGGATGTCCCAGGTCCTAGCAGCACATCTGCCAATAGCACACCACCAGCTGTAGGCTGTAGATTGTAGGCGGCAAATTTTCTCTGCGCCATCTGCTGCGGTGGAAAAAAAATACAGTCCCTGCCACCCACATGCCCAGTGTCTAAATGCAAACTTGTCAAAGCTGTTGGCTCTCCAACTTCTGCCTTTCAGCCTGGTGGATTCTGCCCACCTTCCATGAATTTGCACAATGTGCTGTACCACAATAGCAGGTTCCCAGTCGCTACTACTTTTCATGCCATTCCATCTCTCTACATCAGGTGGAAGGGAATGTTCTGGCATCATTGGGCAAGGCAGTCAGCCATAAAATCCACCTTACTGCTGACACGTGGCCCAGCAAGCATGGGCAGGGATGATATATTTTGTTCACAGCACACTGCTTGCAACTTGAAAGGATGCAGGACAGGGCTCGGTGCTGCAGCTTGTTGTGCCCCCACATCTTCATACAGCTGATGGTGATGATGACAGACCTGTGAGCTCTACCCTCATCTCCTACTCTTCCTCCTCCGCCACCTCCATGTCCTCCTCTGCAGAATTGTCATATGAACATCAGGTACCCCTTAAGCATTCAAAGGGCTATTCCCAGAGCCAAGCTAAAAGGTGCCATGCAGTGCTTCAGCTGGTGTGTTTAGGGGACATGAACCACACCAGAGCAGAGATTCTTGCAGCTCTGCAGGGACAGGCACAGTGGTGGTTCACACCACGCCAGCTGGAGCCAGGACTGGTGGTGTCCAATAATGGCTCAAACCTCCTGTCTGCCCTTAGACAGGGAAAGTTGACACATGTGCCATGCCTATCACATGTCCTCAATTTGGTGGTGCAGCATTTCCTAAGTACATACCCAGGGTTACAAGATGTACTAAAACAGGCCAGAAGAGTCTGTAGCCATCAGGTGGTCATACACAGCCAGTGCTCGGTTGGCTGAAATTCAGTGAGAATTCCACCTGGCTGTAAACTGCCTGATTTGTGACATGCCCACCAAGTGGAACTCAACTTTAGGAATGCTGCAGCAGCTATACATGCAGCAGAGGGCCGTCAATGAGTATCTGTGCTAGTACGGCATGACGACAGGCTCAGGCTGCCTCCCATTTTTTCCCCATGCCAATGGCTGATCATTAAGGATGCATGCACTGTATTGTCACCATTTGAGGAGGCCACAAGGATGGTGAGCAGTGACAGTGCATGCATCAGTGACATAATCCCTGTTGTGTTCCTGCTAGAGCAGAATCTGCGTGGTATTATGGACAGGGCACTGGAGGCAGAGCAGCAGGAGGACTTCCTTTCCTCTCAAGGCCCCCTTTATCCAGACACCATTATTCCTATGTCAAGGATCACACAGGAGGAGAGAGAGCAGAAGGATGAGGCACTTTCATAGGCTTCAAAGAACAACAAGACAAATGCGGCAATCTGTAAGTAATGGCTTTCAAACCCTAGGACCATTAGGAGTAGTACATGGCTGGAAGGACAAAAGTTCCAGGTGCTGTCATCCTGAGGGACCCCAAGGAGTCTGCTTCTCAAGCCTTGGCAAATTTGAAGTGCATGGGCAACCTCATGCTTCAAAGCCTGCGAAGGGACCCAAGAATAGATGGTATAAAGGAGAAGGATGATTACTGGTTGGCAATCCTCCTTGACCACCATTAAAAGGGGAAGGTTTCAGAACTCATCTTATCCCCACAGAGAGTGCAGAAGATAAAATCACTTGAAGACATATTAAATAGGATTTTATGGACTCCAGTAGATTACAGTGTGGTGGAAAATGTTGTTTTGAGTCTTCTGTTGGTCAAGAGAAGAGCGTTGGAGAAGGCATCCACCTAAGTGAGGAATTTCAGAATTTATTTAGTCCTCGCCGCCCAGGGCTGTCAGCTTCCACATCCCATCGGCAGCATCTGCATCACATGGTTGACGATTACCTCGGGGCCAAAAAAAGATGGAGAGATTTCCAGCTGATGATTCACTGACTTACTGGGTCATGAGAATAGGCCACTGGCCAGAACTTGCCCAGTATGCTATTGAGTTGTTGAGCTGCCCTGCATCCAGCGTGCTTTCAGGATGGGCATTTAGTACTGCAGGCACTGATCATTACTGATTATAGAACGCATCTGTCCACAGACTCCATGGACCATTTGACCTTTATAAAAATGAATCGGTCCTGGATTACCAGCTACGAAGCCCCTGATGCTGACATCACTGATTAAATATTTTTGGGATGTGGAATCTCTGCAGGACTTTGAGGCCACCTAGCTTTGAGGGTGTTCAATCATTTCATCTGGAAGAATGTTTTTGGTATAGGTTTCATGGGCACAATTAACACCCAAAGACCAATTTGTCAGCACCTGTTTGACAGGTGCATATCATTGCAATTTTTTTACAGCAAGGCCAATTCTTGCTTTGATTAAGAATACCTCTATAGGGTTTTGGTGGGAAGGTGCCCCCCACTGCCAAAGAGTCATTTTTCTGCACCTGTTTGACAGGTGCATATCATTGCAATTTTTACAGCAAGGCCAATTCTTGCTTTCATGAAGAGTACCTTTATAGGGTTACAGTGGGAAGGCACCACTGACACCCAAGCACCAATTTTTCAGCACCTGTTTGACAGGTGCATATTATTGCAATTTTTTTACAACAAGGCCAATTCTTGCTTTCATCAAGCGTACCTCTATAGAGTTATGGTGGGAAGGCACAACCGACACCCAAGACCAATTTTTACACACCCATTAACAGAATGTATCCAAAAAATCTCTAATCTTGTTCCCAGTGCACTACTTTTTGGTCTCATCATACACACTGGCTCCCCAGCTGTTGCTGAGCAAAATAAAGGCAGCTTGCAGTGAAAATGTATTTTTCTTTGGCTTTATAAATGCAGTTATTGCTGCACCATATTCTAGACATGGTACAAATCTGCCACTTTACAGGTAGACAGGAACCCCCCCAGGCACTATATTGGAAGGGATTTTCACTTTTATGCTTTCACTTTAAAAATCTAAAAAACTCTACTCATTTAAAAATTACGTTTTTCACAAACTTTTTTTATGGATACATGTCCCCCAGGGAAGGACCCGGACCCCTATAACCATTGTATGCCCAATTAATTGCATATAAGCCTTCTAAATGGGCACTTTTGATTTTGACGTTCGGGTCCCATTGACTTTAATGGGGTTTATTATTCAGGTCTGTTTGGCCATCCCTAGTAATCAGCATGGATTCACGAAGAATCGTTCTTTCCAAACCAATCTATTAACCTTCTATGAAGAGATGAGCTGCCATCTAGATGAAGGAGGGCCTGTAGACGTGGTGTATCTGGATTTTGCAAAAGCATTTGACACATTTCCCCATAAACATTTACTGTACAAAGTAAGGGCATGGACCATAGGGTGAGTACATGGATTGAAAACTGGCTACAAGGGTGAGTTCAGATGGTGTTGATAAATGGGAAATACTCCTAATGGTCAGGGGTGGGAAGTGGGGTCTCCCAGGGATCTGGGCTGGAACCAATCCTGTTTAATTTGTTCATAAACTACCTGGAGGATGGGGTAAACAGTTCAATCTCTGTATTTGCGGATGACACTAAACATGGAAATAACTTCTCAGGATGTGGAAACCTTGCAAGAAGATTTGAACAAACTAATGGGGTGGGCAACTACATAGAAAATGGTTTAATGTAGAAAAATGTAAAATAATGCATTTGGGTGGCAAAAAATATGAATGCAATCTATTCACTAGGGGGTGAACCTCTGGGGGAATCTAGGATGGAAAAGGACTTGGGGGTCCTGGTAGATAACAGGCTCAGCAATGGCATGCAATGCCAAGCTGCTGCTAACAAAGCAAACAGAATATTGGCATGCAATAAAAAGGGGATTAACTCCAGGTATAAAGCGATAATTCTCCCAATCAGCAAGACTTTGGTCCGGCCTCATCTGGAGCATGTTGTCCATTTCTTTGCACCAGTCCTCGGGAAGGAAGTACTGGAAATGGAGAGAGTACAAAACGGGTAAAAAAAAGCTAATAAAGGGTTTGGAGACTGCATACTGGTGACCCAACAATAGAGATAAAACTTTTTTCACGGAGGAGAGTTTGATAAGACATGTGGCCACTCATTAAAATTAATGTAAAGAGGTTTAACCTTAAACTCCGTAGATGTTTGTTTACTGTAAGCCCTTGTACACACGGTCGGAGAGTCCGACGGAATGTTTCCTATTGGACCGTTTTGTCGGATATTCCGACTGTGTGTGGTCTGCATTGGACTGTTTCTGTCGGGAATATCCAATGGACCAACTTTTCCAACTTGCCGGTAAAATTTTCCAACAAAATGCTCTGATCAGACATACTCCGATCATGTGTAGCCTACTCCGACAGACAAAGTGCCACGCATGCTCAGATCAAATTCCTAGACCAAAGCTATTGGCTACTAGCCTGTACGTAGTCCCGTTGTAACGAAATAACGGCATCACGTTATGTACAATTGGATTTTCCGACAACTTAGTCTGACCTTGTGTATGCAACATCACTTCCGGACCTCTTCCAGAATTAATCCGTCGGAATTACTCCGATGGATTTGGTTGTCGGAATCTCCGACCGTGTGTACAAGGGCTAAGAGTGGCAAGGATGTGAAATTCCCTTCCACAGGCAGTGGTTTCAGCAGGGGCATCGATAGTTTCAAAAAACTATTAGAAAAGCACCAGAACGACCGCAACATACAGGGATATACAATGCGATACTGACATATAATCACACACATAGGTTGAACTTGATTGTGTCCTTTTTGACCTCGCCTACTATGTAACCATATGTAACAAAGTGGCACATAATTGTGAAGTGGAAGGAAAATGATAAATGGTTTTCAGTTTTTTTTTACAAATAAACATATGAAAAGTGTGGGGGGCATTTGTATTCAGCCCCCCTGAGTCAATACTTTGTAGAACCACCTTTCACTGCAATTGAAGTTGTGGGTCTTTTTGGGTATATCTCTACCAGCTTTGCACATCTAGAGAGTGACAAAGTAGCTCAAGCTCTGTCAGATTGGATGGAGAGTGTCTGTGAAAAGCAATTTTTAAGTCTTGCTACAGATTCTCAATTGGATTTAGGTCTGGACTTTGACTGGGCCATTCTAACACATGAATATTCTTTGATCTAAACTATTCCATTGTAGCTCTGGCTGTATGTTTAGGGTTGTTGTCCTGCTGCAAAGTGAACCTCAAGTCTTTTGCAAACTCTAAGAGATTTTCTTCTAAGATTGCCCTGTATTTTGCTCCATTCATCTTCCCATCAACTCTGACCAACTTTCCAGTCCCTGCTGTTTTCACCATGTTTCATGGTGGGGTTAGGTGTTCAGGGTGATGTGCAGTGTTAGTTTTCCACCACACATAGCATTTTGCTTTTAGGCCAAAAAGTTACATTTTGGTCTCATATGACCAGAGCATCTTCTTTCACATATTTGCTGTGTCCCTCACGTGGCATCTTGTAAACTGCAAATGGGACTATTTATGGCTTTCTTTCAACAATGGCTTTTTTCTTGCCACCCTTCCATAGAGGCCAGATTTGTGGAGTGAATGACTAATAGTTGTTCTGTGGACAGATTCTTCCACTGGAGCTGTGGATCTCTGCAGCGCCTCCAGAGGTACCATGGGCCTCTCGGCTGCTTCTCTGATTAATGCTCTCCTTGCCTGGCCTGTCAGTTTAGGTAGGATTTCAGTTGTGCCATACTCTTTTAATTTTCAGATGATGGATTGAATAGTGCTCTGTGAGATGTTTAAAGCTGGGATTTTTTTTTATACCCTAACCCTGCTTTAAACTTCTCCGCAACTTTATCCCTGACCTGTCTGGTGTATTCCTTGGCCTTCATGATGCTATTTGTTCACTAAGGTTCTCTAACAAACCTCTATGTGCTTCACCGAACAACTGTATTTATACTGAGATTAAATCACACACAGGTGGACTCTATTTAATAATTAGGTGACTTCTGAAGGCAATTGGTTCCACTGGATTTTAGTTAGGGGTATCACGGTAAAGTGGGCTGAATACAAATGCGAAATGCAAAAAAAAATTAGTTCTGATTATCAGTGCAGTCCCAACAGTGCCCACCAGTGCTGCCAATCAGTGCCCACCAGTTCTTCCAAAAAGTGCCTACAGTGCTGTCCATCAGTGCAGCCTCATCAGTGTCACCTCATCAGTGCTCATCAGTTCAACCTCATCAGTGCCCATCATTGCAGCCTCATCAGTGCCCATCAGTGAAGGAGAAAAAATGAACTGCATGTTACCTGCAAAACTTTCTAGCAAATTATGATTTTTTTTTTTTTTCGAATTTGTTTTGATTGTGTAGCAAAAAAAGTGGTGATTAAATATCACCAAAAGAAAGCTCTACTTGTGTGAAAAAAAAATTATAAAAACTTCATATGGGTACAGTGTTGCATGACCGCACAATTGTCATTCAAAGTGTGACAGCGCTGAAAGCTGAAAATTGGCCTGGGCAGGAAGGGGGTAAAAGAGCCCAGTAGACAAGTGGTTAGTATAAGATGAGTTTATTATAAGTTTAATGTGCTTTACTGTGTTTGTTATGAGAAGTTAATTTGTATAAGAACAGCGAACTTTGGAATATTGTTTTATTGTAGTTTGTTGCACATCCTGCCCATACAGAGCAGGATCTGACACATTCTTTACAGTCTTTTAACAAATCTGGCCACCAAAAATAATGGGAGACTAAGTCTGAGGTTTTGTGGATTCCAAAGTGTCCGGCCAGAAGATAGTCATGACACCTTTTAAGAATGAGAACCCAGAATTGTTCAGAAATGAAAATGTGTTCCTTGAGGAAATAGAGTTCATCCCTACATTGAACATGCAAATCCAGAGGAGGTTAGTGGTTGGCAACTGCCTCCTTAACATGTGACATCAAGTCTGTGCAGCAGAAGCAGGAAATTCTAGGCGGGCAAAATAGCATCAGGTTCAGAAGGTGAAACTGGTTCAGAAAACATGTGTGAGAGTGCATCAGGTTTACAATTCTTGGATCCTGGTCAGAAAGTTATATGGAACACAAAACGGCAGAAGAAAAGTGCCCATCTGGCCTGTCAAGGTCTTAGGTCTATTGGAGGACATGCTTCAGGATAGGAGCAATGTTAAACAGAGTTTTTAATTGTTTAAATAAAGCTTGAGTCTCCGGGGTCCATTTGAATGGGATATGCTGCTTGGTCAACTGTGTGATTGGTGCTATGATACCTAAAAAGTTCTATATATACTTCCTATAAAAGTTAGCAAACCCCACAAAGCGTTGTACTACTTTCTTGTCCTCCAGAGCCAGCCCTTCCAATACATCATTAACCTTTTGTGGGTCCATAGCAATGCCATCTGTAGAAATGATCAGTCCCAGCAATTGAATGGTCTGTCTTTTGAACTCGCATTTCTCAGCTTTTGCCTAGAGATGGTGTTGACAAAGTCTTTCTAGTACCTTTGTCACATGACTTCTGTGTAGGTCTAGTGGACTGGAAAATATAAGGATGTCATCCAAGTATACAATGATGAACAAATAAAGATAGTCCTGCAATATGGCATTGACAAGGTGTTGGAAAGTAGCTGGGACATTACAAAAGCCGAACGGGGTGACTAGATACTCAAAATGGCCAAAGCGAGTATGGAACGCTGTCTTCCATTCGTCTCCTTCATGAAATTCTGACTAGATTGTAAGCACTCCTCAAATCAAGTTTAGAGAAAACCCCTCGTAACCTCTGGAATAGCTCAGAAATTAAAGGAAGTGAATAGTGATTATTGACAGTTATCTTATTGAGATTACGATAGTCCACGCAGGGTCTGAGGGTATGAACCTTCTTTTCAACGAAGAAGATGTCAGCTCCTGCAGGTGAAGTGGAGCGTCGGATAAATCCTTTTTCCAAGCTGGCATTAATGTAATTGCACAGGGCTTCTAATTCAAGTTCAGAGAGGGTGGATTCCACCAAAATATATTTCAGCCCTGGGCAGCAGTTCTATGGGGCAATTGTAGGTCAAATTGGGAGGAAGAGTATCAGCGCTCTTCTTATTAACCACTTCAGTACCTGCATATAAACATATGATGTCCACAGGTGGGATCTCCCATCCAGGACGGGCGTCATATGAGGTCCTTCGCTTCCTGTCGGTATACGGGGTATGCAGGCACCCACCGCATCACTTGGGAGCTGAAGCGCATGCTCAGCGGCTGCAATGTCCTCAGGCACCCACGATTGCTGGTGACAGAGCAGGAATTTTGATCTGTGTGTGTAAACACACAGATCCACGCCCTGTCAGGGGAGAGGACACAGATTGTGTGTTCTAGTATATAGAAAAACAGATCGGTCTCCTCCCCTAATCAGTCCCATTATCCCAGAGTAAGAATCACTCCCTAGGTAACACATTTAACCCCTTGATCGCCCACTAGTGTTAATTCCTTCCCTGCGAGTGATATTTACACAGTAATCAGTGCATATTTATAGTACTGATTGCTGTATAAATGTCAATGGTTCCAGAATAGTGTCAAAAGTGTCCGATATGTCTGCCGCAATGTCGCAGTCATGATAAAATTTGCAGATCACTGCTATTACCAGTAAAAAAAATAATAATAAAAATGTCATAAATCTATCCCCTGTTTTGTAGGAGCTATAACTTTACACAAACCAATCAATATGTGCTTGTTGGTATTTTTTTACCAAAAATATGTAGACGAATACATATAGTCCTAAACTGAGGATTTTTTTTTTTTATTTGGGATATTCATGATAGCAAAAATGTTTGCTTTTTTTAGTTTATAGCACAAAAAATAAAAAACACAGAGGTGATCAAATACCACCAAAATAAAGCTCTATTTGTGGAGAAAAAAATGATAAAAATGTTATTTGGATACAGTGTTGCATGACCACACAATTGTCATTCAAAATGTTACAGCGATGAAAGACAAAAATTGGCCTGGGCAGGAAGGGGGTGAAAATGCCCTGTATTGAATTGGTTAAATACATTTACAATATTCATGATAAACTGTTGAGATTAGTTTTAACACTTCAGAATCAGGATGGATACCAAGGAGAGGAGTAACAGTGTGAGATTTCTTCAGAACACAATGTACCTGGCAGTATGGAAAAGACAAGAGAATCTCACCCGTAAGCCAATTAATGTTGGGGCTATGTGCCTTCAGCCAGGGCATACCAAGGATGATGAGGAACATAGGTGACATTATGATGTATAGGAATTCTTGATGACCAGGGGAGGAGTGACAGAGGATTGGAGCAGTTTCTTGTGTCACTGGGCCAGACTTGATACCGGAACCATCAGCCAGATGAAGGACAACCTCTCATTGGACCTCACAGAGAGGAAGATTGTGTTGGGCTGCAAAAGAACAGTCCACAAAACAACTACAGGCACCAGAGTCTATGACTGCAGAAATGGAAACAGGAGACATAGTTGCATAGTTAGTAAGCTTGAATAAAGACACCAGTCCATCCAGTTCAACCTGAGCGAGTATCTACAATTGTGCCTATCCCTGTACCTTGCACACACACATTGGTCCCTACCCTCAAGGAGCCTACAATCTAAGGTCCCCATTCATATACTAGGGCCAATTTTTGAAACGAAGCCAATTAACCTACCTGCATGTCTTTGGAGTGTGGGAGGAAACTGGAGCACCCAGGGGAAACCCACGCAGGCACAGGGAGAACATGCAAACTCCAGGCAGGTAGTGTCATGGTTGGGATACGAACCAGTGACCCTTTTTACTGCTAGGCGAGAGTGCTAACCACTACACCAGGTGGATGCATTGTATGGATCCAGTTAGTAGAGGACTTGCGAGGGATTCACTGGACAGGTCTGTATATATAGTGACCAGGATCGCCACAGTAGGGGCAGAGGTTGGAACAATATCGTCAAAAGCATTCAGCAACAGACAGAGGGGGTCTCCAGAAACTCCTTTGCAAGGAGCCCCAGGTGCATCTGTCATGTTATCAATAATGAGGGGAACAGTAATTTCAGATCCTGGGTAGACTAAAGGACTTCTGTTGGTAATCTCTGATTGTTTTTCTCATAGTCATTGGTCAATCTGGATAACAAGATTCAACAGATCTGTTGGTACCCCCACTCTAGCGAGTTCATCCTTCAGAGCATCGGATAAACCAAGACGAAACTGATAATGGAGGGCTGAATCGTCCCACTGAGTATCGGTACCCCAAAGACAGAAGTCAGTCACATAATCTTCCACGGGCCTTTGACCTTGCTGTAACTTGCTAAGCATTGATTCTGCAGTCTGATGACAGAAAGGGTCAGTGTATAGCTAAGATATGGCAGAGAAGAAAGAGTCCATAGTTGCCAGAGCCGGATCATGTTGCTCACGGAGGTGGTGAGCCAAGAATTGAGGCTCATCCTGAAGATGTGAGATGATGAATACCACCCTAGTATCTTGCAAAGAGAAATTCCAGGGCAGGAGGGAAAAGTACAGTTCGCAAGATTTAGGAAAGGTATGAAATTTCCTTTGATATGCAGAGAAGCATTCAAGGATGGGCACCCGGGGTTCTGGTGGGAGAATAGCCCAACAGGGTGTGCTGGACTCCGTCGGGTGACTTCATCTGTGACAGCAGGAGGACCTGAAGGTGACAAATCATCTCTACAGGCCATTAATCGATCTTCCATGCGATCAAGTTTTCTTTGCAGACTTGCACAATGTAGGAGAGTGCAGGGATCGATTGATGAATGTCCTCTAGTGGAGAGACCACTAGATAGGAAACTGAATTGATGAGGTTGGCCTCTCTTATATCTCCCGCCCTGGCCCCACTGAAGATGCGACAGAGGGTGCCGAGGGATAGGAGGGACACGAGTACCTGGTGTTGATTGCAGAACCTGCAGCAGAGAATGCAACTCCTAGACGACCATGTAACCAGAGGAGCAGGAACAGGAGTAATGTTCAGAGGACTGGTCCAGGTTAAAGGGGCACTCTGCTCACGTTGAAGGTTCTGGAGAGGCAGCTTGTCAGGATTCTGGAGGCTGGAACATACAGCGGTGTACAGAGGTAGTGCAGCAGACAGCCAAGCAAGTATTTGAGTAGTAACAGGAGCCAGGATCAGAGGCAGAAGCAGGGTCTCAGGAATAACCAGGGTCGCCAACAGGTCGGCAGCGGAGTACCAAGTCATGTGCAGAGCCGAGGAATGGAGCCGTGTCAAATGTAAACAACAGCGCAGAAGCAGAATCCAAAGCCAAGGTCAAGAACACGCCAGGTCAGCAGCAGGGAGAACATACAGGATCAAGCAGGATACAGGACACAGCTGAAGATCAGTCAGCAAAGGATATGGGATTGATCTCCCTTTAAATAGCCCATCTGGTGCCAAGAGGGATTGTGCCAATGTGCCTGTTAACAGTTCTTCGGGACATGTCATGCTCATGTGCGTATATACGTGCCAGGCATCTCACAAGAATTTGTGACATTTAGATATTTGCTTTTTTTTTAATAGAAATTGTTTTAAAGGGCTTGAAAGCATGCTATATATAATATAATATGTTATATTACACTGCCATTTTGCTATAGATAAAGGCTTAATGGAGTTATTTTTTAAATTCATTATTTTTTTTCTCGAAGATCCAAAGGTATCTTTCTTTGTTTGAATACAGTATGCTGTGCCTGGATTTGTTGTGAGAAGAATTCTTGCAATTCTCTGTGTTGTAACATATCACTCTTCATTTTCTCTCTTGAAGTCGGCAAGCCAGTTCAAGAATTCACTGACACAATTTATCTATTACCTGCACTCTGACCGCTAATGAATGTCATGGCAAACCATCATGAAGAAGGCTTTTCTGTAATATATGGAAGTGTCATGTTGTTAGGTGTCACACTGAATAAGAGTACATGTTTTGGTTTTCTTTCTCTACGTAGAAAACTTAAAGCAACATTTTATCAATGTTGTATTATCTTTTTTTTTTTTTTTTTATAAGTGTTTTATTTTGATATCATTTAACTTAGCAGGGAACTAAATTCAACTTTCATAAATGGTTAGAAAGGAGGCTTTCTATCACAGCATAAAGATTTCAGTTTTGATCATAGTATAATCCAAAACTCTATAAACCTCTATATTACCTTGGGATCCAGATAATCTGGCCCAAAGTTGATTTGCTTATATTTTCATCCAGTGACACCCATTTTTTATGGGGACAGCTATGAACCCAGTCTATTATTCTCCGCAACACTGCTGCCACATGGTACCTCTCAAAGTCTGGAAGAAATAAGCCCCCGTTAACTTTTGGCCTATTCATTATCTTATAGGCAATGTGTGTGCCTCTATTTTTCCATAATAATGTCTGCAGTAAAAGTCTAAGCCCTTGTACACACGATCGGAGATTCCGACGGAATGTGTCCGATCGGAGCGTTTTGTCGGATATTCCGACTGTGTGTGGTATGCATCGGACTGTTTCCGTCGGAATATCCGTCGGACCAAATTTTCCAACTTGCCAGAAATATTTTCCGACAAAATGCTCCGATCGGACATGTGTAGAGAATTCTGATCGGACAAAGTGCCACGCATGCTCAGATCAAATTCCTACATCAAAGCTATTGGCTACTAGCCTGAACGTAGTCCCGTCGTAACGAAATAACGTCATCATGTTCTGAACGATCGGATTTTCCGACAACTTTGTCCAACCGTGTGTATACAACAGTTTCGGACAAAATCCGTCGGACAAAATCCGACGGATTTGGTTGTCGGAATCTCTGATCGTGTGTACAAGGGCTAAGGGTTTTAAAGTATACTCCTTGAATGTTAATCGGGAGGCATTGAAAGTTATACAGAGCTTTCGGGAAAGGATCATCATTTTTCTACCGATAGGAAAAGTACTGGTTTCTTTCCCTTTTTTGCTCTGTGCATTAAAAACATAGTTCTTAATATGTTATCCTTTGCTTGCCTTTCTGGTAACAAAGCCTGCTTGGTCTTTCTCTATCCATTTTGGCATACTGGACTTCAATGTTTTGGGCAATATCCTTGCGTAATTTTTTATATCTTCATTAATCAGGGATATTGGTCTAAAGCTGGAGCACAATGTTGGATCTCTCCCTTCCTTTACAAGGCAACAACAAATAAGGTACAGATAACCTTCAAAATATGTTGCCAGATGCCCATGTCATAAAACATTCCAAGTTTCTGTTTTAGCTATCTAGAGGTCTTGGAAAGTTCATAATAGCAGGCCTATGTTATATTTTGGATACAAGTATAGGCACAATAACTTAGGCTAATGTCTAAAAACACGTAGGGCTGCCATCATAGGGGAACAGAAACTGAGTTCCAGAACTGCAGAAAAAAAACAAGGAATGAGGCACCTCTAAGAGTAGACGTTTGTAACACTTTAATTTAGCATACAGTTTATGCACTCATATTTAGATGATGTATCATGAGCATATCAGTCCCAACGTGGATAAGTCTAAGTGCCACTCCTGCTGGCTACTCCCTCCATCTTTGTTGCTTTGGCACTGTCTGGAAGAGCGTCACTTCGTTGTGGATGGATGCCGGATGCTGTGGATGAACTCAAGGGTCAGAACAAGGCTTGGAACTCAAGGCAGGGATAGCAGCAGGAATATGATGACACCACTAATGGACGCGTTTCATGAGAATGCGCGCTGCGATAGTACGGAAAGCCACGCTCTTTTCTCAACAGACTTGGAAGAGGGAACCGCATAAGCTCATTATAAAGGGGATGGACTTGAGAGGGGATGGGAATAATTATCAGCATTAAAACATACTGCAAAACAGTACAAGACAATAGATAAACATAGAAAACACATGCAAGTGCAAATATGCAAGATGCCTAGTAGAACAAGCTAAAATTCTTTTAAAAATCTTATTTTAAAACATTTACTAGATAAACTATGGAAATACACTGGGCATGTTAAGTGTGAAAAAAGATCCATTATAAGAAATTGATTAACTAATCATAATTGATCAACTATATTACATATATAAAATTATATATATATATATATATATATATATATATATACAGTAATGATAATATCAAAAAGCGTGTCTCTAAAACCCATAGCTATTAATATTAGATAGTTATTAATGCTAATATTAATAAATATTTTTTTTTAATTGATGTTAATAATTTAGAAAATTCAATAAAAGGGGAATAAAAACAAATACTATGAAGGGGACACGATTAAAAATAAAATAAAAAGGAAAAACGAAGGCGCAATCACTGACTGTTGGAGATTGGTCCCAAGAGGTAAACTGAATAAATTATAAATAAATTATGAAACATTAAGGCGGATGAATGAAGCCAGATGATCATGCACATATTTATGTAGCGCTGGCATATAACTAAAACTAAAATGGCCATACAATAATCTACTATCAAAATTTGTACTGTGATGAATTATATACAAAAGTCACGTAGTATCGAGGAGTTAAGTAAAAAGGATGGGTGTTTTTTAGTTTTTTGTTTTATTTCATTTTATATAATTATATTACTTTTAGTGGTGGTGGTGGGGGGGGTTGTAGAAGGGAATGGGGGTTATCTTTATTTCTTAACTATGCATAGATATATATGATATAGACATCGTACTCACATAAATGTGAACCTATATATATATATATATATATATATATATATATATATATATATATATACACACACATAATAATACTCAATAAAACATAGATGAAATATATAACCTTAGAAATGTTGTTAGGGATATGTTATATTTCATTTGATTATCAGATTCATTTCTTTAACACTGTTTACATCAATGCAGCACAACTGCAATGTAAGTTTGGGGAAGGGTCCTATGCAACTTCTGAAATGCATAGATGTAGGGGGATGAGCTGATGGAGGAAGTAAAACAGTGTTAGTTAGAAGAGAAGAGAAGGGTTTTCAGGGATTGTCTAAAGATGGATAGATTAGGGGACAGTCGGACAGATTGGGGTAGGGAGTTCCAAAGGGAGAAGCGCTGGAGAAATCCTGGAGGCGAGCATGGGAGGAGGTGACAAGGGAGCTAGAGAGCAGGAGGTCTTGGGATGACCAAAGAGAGCGTCTTGGTTGGTATGTTGGGACTAGGTTAGTGATGTAGCTGGGGGCAGAGTTATGGATGGCTTTGTAAATTATTGTTAGTACTTTGAATTTTATTTGTTGGGTGAGTGGAAGCCAGTGGAGGGATTGGCAGAGAGGGGTGGAGGACACTGAATGGCTGTAAGGTGGATGAGTCTGGCAGCGGCATTCATTATGGACTGAAGGGGGGATAGACTATATAAAGGTAATCCAATGAGGAGGGAGTTGCAGTAGTCGAGGAGAGAGATGACCAGGGAGTGAATTAGAAGATTGGTGGTGTCATTAGTTAAAAAGGGGTGTATTCTGCAATGGTCTGAGATCTGGAGCAGTATGGTTCTTGTCCAGGAGGTTCCATCTCAGGGGGAGCTGGGGGACCTATAGCAGAGAGTTTATCAAGGTCCCAGCTAAGTGGGACCAGGGGGCCTATTTTCCTGGAAGCAATTTGAGCCAAGTCAAGGGGGTGCAGTGCACCCAGGATCTGGCCTGAAGATTCACAGGAGAAGTGTCTTGCTGATATTGGACAGGGGGTATCCAAGTTTCTTGGGAAACAGTGAGTAGAGGCCTGGTAGCAGGATCCTAGTGACTATCTGTTGTTTAACCCCTTGTGTGACTGTGTCAGTGTTGCCAAAGTGGGAGCCCCAGAAGTGCCTGTGTTTCTTGCCTCTGCGAAAAAGGAGTGATATCCCTAAATAGAGTAGACAGAATAGAGAGTGCCCTCTAGTTACTTTATGCACTAAATTTGGAGTATCTCAAGGCTTCCCTATACTCCAACCAATTTTAAGCAGCAATAAAGCATAAAAGACATAAAAGACATCACATTTGTCAGGCCGCTGGGATCCCGCAGTGTCTCCTCCGTGGAGACAGAAGATGGATGGATGCGCTGTGCTGGATCAGATCAACCATCGCTGGACCCCAGAGAGATGATCATCCATTGCATACTATAGACACCCCCTAGGACAGTTACTTGCATATTAGCCTTTAAAGTTAGAACTTTAGATTTTGAACATTCTAGTCCCATATACTTTAATAGGGTTCTAAAGTTTACACTGAGTTTAGGTCTGTTCGCAGGTTCTGCTGCGAACCAAACCAGGGGGGGGGGGGGTGTTCGGCTCATCCTTAGCACCATCTTTCTACTGCTCTTGCTAACTTCTGTCCAGCTGAGACGTTACACTAGAAACAGGCTTTACCGCCTCTCATCACAGAGACAGAATTCCATTTTTTTTCTAGATGACCACCATTTTGCTAAACAGACACCAACTTCTACACTTCATCACTCCCTCATTTATCTTTGTCACCAGGCTATACTACCCCTGAAGCAAGGTTGCCAATAACATCACAACTTTTTTTTTTTATTGGCAAAATAAGGAACAAGCACATTTTTTACTTAAAAACCTGAAATGTGACAGCAACTCAAAAAGTGAAAGATTTGATATTTAAAAGAAAAGTATGGAAATTTAGAAAAAAACAAAACAAACATTCATACTCACCTAGCTGGATCACTGCCTTGCTGTTCTGCTTCTCCAGTGCTTAGTGGAGCATCGGGCTGTGGAAGGGATGGAGCAGCTGGCTCGTGCTACCAGAGACATGCTGAGAGGCTCTGTAGGCATCTGTATGGAATCCGATAAAAATGTCAGGATCACATTAGAGCCTGGATCGGCTGAGTGACTTCAGCCAATGGAAGACTTTAGTCCACTGTCAGCTGAATATGGGTCACAGGAGTGCTTAACATCAGAAACTCCTCCCAGGACCCCCAGCCCTGGAGGAGTAAACATTCCTAGACAACATCCACAAGCGATGAGTCTCCATGATTTAAACTGAAGTCCAGTGAGTGAAAGGCCGACCACAGTAAAGCTGGGGAGGCAAGAACTAGATGATGCTGGTTGAGGCAAAAAATGAGGGAGGCTCTATATGACTTGATTAAGCTGCTAATAAACACTGTGCACAGTGAAATCATAAATCAATAAGCTATTTAAGTACAGGAGAGGATCCTGCACAACTATGCAAAACCAACAGTAAAGATGGAGTTCAACCATTTTTTTCACAAAGTTTTTATTCTAACATACAGGCATGCTTACAATTAAACACCAAAACACATTCTGCTCCTTTTCTTGAGTATAGTGATACCACAAAAATGTAAATAACAGTACAGAATAATCAAACACAAATTAAATAAATGAGTCTACCCTAAATATACCTATATAACCACTTAAGGACTGCCTCACGCCGATATATGGCAGCAGAATGGCACGGCTGGGCACAATCACATACCTGTACATGGCTCTTTAAATGCCCAGCCGCGTGGCTGGGCTCCATGACCGTGGCCGCAGGACCAGCGGACCCGATCGCCGTTGGTGTCCTGCGATGGGGTCACAGAGCTGAAGAACGAGGAGAGGTTTGCTTCCAAGTGTGGCTGTCACCGATCGTCTGTTCCTTTTTATAGGGAAGGACGATCAGTGACATCACATGCCAGGCCACGCCCTCCTGCAAGAAAAAAACACATAACCTCATACATAACCCCTACACTGCCCCCTAGTGGTTAACGCCCTTGTCATTTACACAGGAATCAGGAATCAGTGCATTTAAATAGCACTGATTGCTGTATAAATGACAATGGTCCCAAAAATGTCTGATGTGTCCATCATAATGATGCAGTCACAATAAAAATCGCTGATCAAAAAAAAAATATTAATAAAAATTCTATAAAACTATCCCCTATTTTGTAAATACTATAACTTTTGCACAAACCAATCAATAATCGCTAATTGTTATTTTTTTTCCCAAAATATCTAGAAGAATACGTATCGGCCTAAACTGAGGAAATAAAACATTTTTTTATATATTTTTTGGGGATATTTATTATAGCAAAAAGTAAAAAAGATGGCATTTTTTTCAAAATTGTCGCTCTATTTTTGTTTATAGCGCAAAAAATAAAAAACGCAGAGGTAATCAAATACCACCAAAAGAAAGCTCTATTTGTGGGAAAAAAGGATGGCAATTTTGTTTGGGAGCCACGTCGCACGACCGTGCATTTGTTAGTTAAAGCGATGCAGTGTTGAATTGCAAAAAGTGTTTTTGAGTTGAGTTTTTTAATGGCAAATTACATCTTAGTGAAATTAAGGGTTTCTGATACAGCAAAAGTTTTCCTGTGATGAAGTCAGTAATTATGTAGCACAATCAGTTTAGCCAAAATAGCCCTGCTGTTAAATTAATGTAAACTACTATTTTCTCATTTGTTTCAAAAAGCGAATACGAGAATTAAATATATTCCTTTCATGAACAGAAACCTTCCTAACTTTCTTAACAAGATAAGGAATTTGTAGGCGTTTTTTTTTTTTAAGCAATGAATATACAAGTTCCAAAGTACATAGAGCAAATAGAAATAAAAATAAAGAAAAGAAAAAGCTAAACGTGAAAAAGGTTACATAAAGAAAAAGTTGAAGAAATGGGGTTTGCTAGAAAGTGGAAGTCTTCTAACTATTAGCAGTATGCTCAGATACATATTTATAATATAGCAAGTTCAGGGAAAAGCCATGTGTTTGTGAAAGCCAACAGAGATCAAAGAAAGAGATATACAGTCAGATAGACGTTGTACTAGCAGCTCCCATTATCATAGTCTTAAACTGACCACGCATGGATCAAAATTCAGCTGAATTTCGATCCATGTATGGCCATTGCCGTTGAACATTAGTTGATCTACTGATTAATTTCTTTTCAACTGAACTGTTGAAAAATGTATATTGGATTAGCACTCTGGGCTTCAGCATGCAGCGATGACCAGTGTATTTTGACTACGGAGATGTTAGAATACAAAGACATGGGGCGTGGTCTGGACATGGCCGGGTGAAGCTGCGTTTCTCTTGGGCTCCCGGCCTCCTTGCTTCCAACCCGGCTTTTGACTGCTATTATACACAGCATAATGTCCTCTAAGAAACGGGCGAACCAGCGCGCTAAACTGCTGCATAACCGCGCTGCCCCTTCTCAAACCTCCGGCGACCTACAAAAGCTGTTCCAGCGCTCGAGTGCGGGGCCCTCGGAACCCAAGATGGCGGAGCCGCGTGGCTCATGTTCTCCGGCCCCGGGTGTAGTGGAGGAGCTGCCCTCCTCCGAGGGATCGAGGAGCCCGCTGCTGTACCCGGGCTCCCCGGCGGCGCCGTCCACGGAGCCGGGCGATCCCGGGACCATCCCGGTGTATCATGTGGATCCAGACTTGAGGGCCATCCTGCAAGCACTACCCACCAAGGCAGACATAGAAGCCATCGTTGGCCGGGTGGAAGCGGCGCACAGGACGGAGATGGCGGCCATCCAACAGGAGGTACACTGCCTTGATGCCCGCGTTGCGGCGGGCGCACAATCAGTGACATCCCTGGAACAGAGGGTGACTTTGCTCGAGTCACAACAGAGGGACCACTTCCGCGCTGCAGTGGAGATGCAGCTGCGTATGGAGGAGATGGAGGACCGGGGCCGCCGGAATAATGTGCGGCTCCGCGGCATTCCGGAGGCCACTGGCCCGGGGATCTCTTGGCCACGGTCACGGCGATCTTTCGTCAAATCGCGGGTGACCAACTACCGGACAGAATAGAAGTGGACAGGGTCCACAGGGCCCTGGGCCCTAGATCATCAGATCCAGCCCGACCCAGAGATATATTGTGCCGTCTGCACCACTATACGCACAAAGAAATCATTGCACGCAGATCCTGGGAAGCAGGTGACATTGACTTTGATGGGGCTCGAGTTAAGCTTTTGCCTGACATCTCCAGACCGACCCTGTACCGTCGGGCCTTACTGAAACCCCTTCTGGCCCTGGCCAGGCAATGTAATGCTACCTACCGCTGGGGATTTCCTATCTCGGTGACTTTTATTAAAAACCAGCGCTCTTTTTTGTTGCGGTCGCCGGAAGCCCTCCCGGAGCTCTTCGCTTTTCTTGGCTCGGACCCAGTGGAAGTCCCGAATTGGCTGGCCTACCTCCCCCGCACACAAGGAAGACCGACTAGCTCTGGATCCTCTGCCCCGCTGCCGCGGAGAATACAGAGGGGAAGCAGACGTCCCCGAGCCCTCTCACAAGAAGATGACCGTGAAGTCTAGGGGGTCCCAGTTTGTTACTCCCACAGCGCCATACATCTGACCGGCCTATACAGCTCCTATGCTGCTACGTCCCTCCCGTTGTGTGTGTTTCCGGACCCGTCGCCGCGGAAGCTACTTCTATACCCTTCTACCATTGGACTTTGGCAGTGAGGCGGTGGACCTTCGGCCCCATCCTTTTATTATTCTGTCGTTTTGTTTTACTTTTGTTTTTTCTTCCCTCACCGACTCTATCGCTCCTGTCCCCCCATGGCTTGTTGGGCCGGTTTTTCACTGCCCAGGCTTCTCGGTCTTGATGGATCTGCTGGCTGCCCATCCTCCTCCTCGGCGGACGACTCCTCGACATCCTCCACAGGTACTTTGACTCTTCGCGCGGTTGATTAGACTGCCTCCTGTTGCCTTTCCTGGGAGCCCCTCATTGTTCCCCTTCCTGGATTTAATAATACCCTCTGTTCTGTGTGGGGAGGTGGGGGACTTTGCGGGGAGATGGGGGGGAGATGTGGGGGTGGTGGTGGTGGTGAGGAGGGTTTTCCTCTACGCCACAAAGTATTCTCTGGACGGGCTGTGTCCTGGACCTGTGACCAGCATCTCTACCTCACCTGTTAAATTGGGAATGGTTAATATGGTATCGCCTGTAGCCCATTTCTGTGCCTGGGGAGTTCTACACTGCGCGACGGGTCAGCTGGGTCGTTGGGGTGCCCCGCTGGGGGGGGGGTTTGGGGGATGGGTGATGACCGTCCCGGCATGCTAGTGTCTCTGTTCAACCACTGGGGGCTTCTCCTGACACTGCTTTCTTGGGGGGCGGCGGCTGCGGTGGTGGGGGGTAGGGGGGGATGTGCTTCCCACTGTCCTTTTCTGGGCCACGACCTGCCGGTGTCAATGGTGTTGTGGGTGTCGGGACACCCCTGTTCTTTCCTCGAATGTACTGTGATATATTTGGGTCTACAGGGCTGTGATATTGTTTATTTTCTGCTGTCTGCTTTTTGCCTTTACCCTTATATTACTTACAAGTTACCTCTCTATCGATTGTTCTGTTTTGTATTGTTTGAATGTTTTATGCTGACAATTTTACCTTTCTGTGCCGGGTTGGGCGGGGGGACCGGGACCTCAACACCGGTCCTCTGTCTACCCCCACCCCACATAGGCCGGAGTGTACCCCCGGGTTGCCGTGGTGGTACACGTGCGAAGCTATTGTCTTCCATTAAGTTTGTTACCCCGCCTCCCACGCGGGGTACGGAGGCGTTGCAGGGGCTCAGCCCTCCGCCTCTCTGACACGCGACCCTCCTCCTCCTATCTCTTCTCTATCCCCTCTCTCGCACCCTCTTTCTGTATTTTCTTCCCTTTCTACCTTTTTTAGTTTTCTTCCCCAGACATGGCGGTGGATTCTCTTAAATTGGTATCTTTAAATGCTAAGGGCCTGAATACCCCCGAGAAAAGGCGGATGCTGTTACATGATCTCAAAAGGGCCCATGCGGATATAGTATTTGTCCAAGAAACTCACTTTCGGGATGATAAGCTACCCCTGCTCCGAAATAGACACTACCCCAAGGTATATCACTCCACGAACCCCACCTCAAAATCTAGAGGAGTGTCCATCCTGGTCTCTAGTAGGCTGCCTTGGCAATGCCAGGCGGTTACGGCAGATCCCGAGGGACGTTACCTTTTTCTGATTGGCCTGATTGGGGAACAGCAATTTACCCTAGCCTCCCTCTATGCACCTAATGTCCTACAGGACAGGTTTCTTAAATGTACCCTGACACACTTAATGACTGTTAAATCGGGCCAGTTGATTCTGGGAGGTGACTTTAACGTTCCGTTATCGCCCGCCTTTGACACATCCTCGGGACAATCCTCCCTATCGCCCACCTGTCAGAAGCGAATTGCCCTAACACTCCACGGCCACCAGCTGTGGGATGTATGGCGGCTCCACCACCCCAATGAGAAGGACTACACTTTCTACTCTACCCCACACAAAACCTATTCCAGAATAGACTTTTTCCTGGTGCCACATGACCAACTCCACTTGGTATCCGCCACCTCTTTGGGGCAGATTACCTGGTCGGACCATGCTCCCATATCTATGACTTACTCCCTCAGTGACCATCCCTCCCCGAGATCTCTTTTCTGGCGGCTCAACGAGAGTCTCTTACAAATACCCGAAATTCTTACAGATATTACTAAAGAGCTTGACCTGTACTTCAGAGACAATGACACTCCGGGCTGCGACCCTGGGATTCTCTGGGAAGCTCATAAAACGGTCATCCGGGGCGTGTTTATTAAGCATGGAGCCCTTATTAAACGGAAGCGGGCTGAACACCTTAACCTCTTGCTTACCAAATTGGCCACGGCGGAAGCCCAACACAAACGTATTCCCACGCCGCAGTTAGAGACGGAACTGCTGACCCTCCGCACGCAAATAACGGAGGTTCTCCAGTATAAAGCTAAAGCAGCGGTGCAATTCTCCAGACGCATATCATATGAAAGCGGCGACAAATGCGGGAAAACATTGGCCAAAGCGGTCAGGGATATCAAATCGGCATCCTATATCCCGCAGGTAATTACCCCGCAGGGTCTGAAGGTTTCTACCCCGACGCAGATTTCTAGCGCCTTTAGAGACTTCTATATGGGTCTCTATAACCTACCCGACTCCACCCGTAGCCAGTCTCAGATGGACGAGTACATTGCCAGTTCCCAGCTTCCCTCACTCCCGCTGGAGACGCGGTCTCTTCTGGAGGAGCCCGTTACTCTGGCGGAACTACAACTGGCAGTTAATGCCTTAAAAGCGGATAAGGCTCCAGGGCCGGATGGCTTTACTGCCCAATACTATAAAACCTTTATCCCGCTGTTGGGCCCACGTATGGTGACCTTTTTCAATGCACTAGGAGCAGATACCTCCTTTCAGAGGGATACCCTGAGGGCCCATATCTCCCTGATCCCTAAGGAAGGGAAAGACCCTAGCCAATGTGGTAGCTATCGGCCGATCTCGCTCTTAAACCTAGATCTGAAGCTATTCTCCAAAATTGTGGCTACTAGACTAGCGCACCACATCCAGTCCCTTGTAAACTTGGATCAAGTGGGGTTCATACCCCACAGAGAGGCAAGAGACAACACCATTAAGGTGTTGAACCTGCTTCATATTGCTGAGGCCCAAAAGGTCCCCTGTGTGTTGGTGAATACAGATGCCGAAAAGGCTTTTGACAGGGTCAATTGGCGTTATATGTTCTCTGTCCTCCGCCACATAGGTTTGGGAAATACAATGTTGCGGTGGATCTCTAATATCTACTCTACCCCTACAGCTCAAGTAAAGGCGAACGGAGTCCTCTCAAGTCCATTCCCCATTGGGAATGGAACGAGACAAGGTTGCCCCCTCTCGCCCTTGCTCTTCGCCCTCTCCCTGGAACCGTTTCTCTGTCATATTCGACGGAACCCGGACATCTCAGGCCTACGGATTGGTGCTTCCCACTATAAAATATCAGCTTATGCGGATGATCTTTTACTTTCCTTGACTAACCCCAGGGTCTCGTTACC
Source organism: Lithobates pipiens (assembly GCF_037356315.1). Lineage (NCBI taxonomy): Eukaryota > Metazoa > Chordata > Amphibia > Anura > Ranidae > Lithobates > Lithobates pipiens. The sequence goes on from NW_027507748.1 coordinate 79,083,948, forward strand.
GAACCTCCTTAGAGAATTCCAGCTCTATGGGGCGATCTCCCACCTGCAAATAAACTTTACTAAGTCCGAAGCCATGGGCATAGCAGTACCGCCTCGAATCCTCTCTGATTTGCGGGCCAATTTTAGCTTTAAATGGACGGACAAAGCTCTGACATACTTAGGTACGAAAATTCCGGCAAGCATTGCCCAGACATTTGCTCTTAACTTTCCGCCCCTACTGACTAGGTCTCGGTTACTTCTGGAACAATGGCGGGGAGGTCTCCACTCCTGGTTTGGGAGGTGTAACCTCCTAAAGATGAACATCCTACCCAAATTTATTTACCTCATTCAGGCCCTGCCCATACATATACCACCTCTTTTTTTTAGACAGGTACAGTCCCTTTTCACCAAATTTGTCTGGGCACACAAGAAACCCAGGCTGCGCTATGCGCAACTGACACTCCCCAAACGTTGGGGGGGCCTTGCACTTCCCGATGTGCGTAACTACTATTTGGCGTCCCACTTGGGGAGGATCATTGACTGGAGGCATAATGGAATATCCAAACTCTGGGTGCAGCTTGAACAGGCCCAGACCAGCATATCCTTGAAAGGAGCGCTGTGGTGCTATAGGGAACTCCCAGCACCCCTAAAACTACACCCCCTTATTGGCACGATGCTGAAACACGGTCATAGTGCCGCCGTCAAGGCGGCCCTTATTTCTGAGCTCTCTCCCCTGCTCCCCATCTTAGGTCATCCGAGCTTTGAACCAGGTCTGCGCTATACTACCTACGCATCTCTGGTTGAGGCCGGTCATGACACTGCGGCCAGTTTCTTGGTGGAGGGGAGATGGCCCTCCTTGACGGAACTCACTGTGGCATCGGGGACATACCGCCTACCGTTTTGGACGGCTTTACAATTACATCATTTCCTACACTCACTGCCACCTCCACGGGACTTCGCGCAAAATCTGACGCCATTTGAGAATATGTGCTCAACGACTGACCCAATGACCCATGTGCTTTCCCAGACCTATGACCTGTTGTCCTCACCTGTAGACCCCCCTGTACTACCCTGTTTGCTTAACTGGGAGAGAGACCTTGACCGCGAATTCTCACCGCTCCAAACGAACCGTATTGTTACTCTAGCCCTCAAATCTTCTCTTTGTACCAAGATGCAGGAAACCAATTTTAAAATCCTTACCCGTTGGTACCTAACACCTTCCAGGCTGAGCAAGTGCTATCCTTCGTCCTCGGATCGGTGCTGGCGCTGTAATGAGGAGAAGGGGACTCTGCTCCACGTGTTCTGGTCCTGCTCCAGGCTGCGGTCGTTCTGGGTGGAAGTCCGTCGTGTAACCCAGCAGTTTGCGGCCTACCCCATCCCGGACGATGCCGCTTTCTTTTTACTACATCTATCAGTGGTCCCCCTTAAAAAGTATAGGAAGTCCCTTATATGTCACCTTCTCAATGCAGCTAAGGCGTGTATTCCCCTATACTGGAAGCACAGTGCCCCGCAAACAGTGGCGCACTGGTTGCGGAAAGTGGAGGACATACGGAAATTGGAGGACCTCATCCTTACTGCTCAGCACAAACAAGAAATATATAAAAAAACATGGGATAGCTGGTGCCTGTTTATATTCTCCACGGAAGGCCAAGCCCTGCTCAGGTCCTGATTCTCCCTTGCTCCCGTTTGTGGAACGGATGACCCGGTCCACCGCCGTGTCTGTCGGTCTACCCCCCCTTTTTTTTTCTTTTCTGTCCCTTCTTTCTTTCCCCCTCCCCAACTCTTCTTCTCCACCCCCCATTCCCACCCTCCTAACCCTACCCTTATCCATCTCCGGTGGCTCTGGCTCCCTCCCTGTGGTTAGTCGGAGGGGGATCGGAAATTGTACCCCACTCCTGTTGAGTTTCACGGAGCTTGTAGGTTCACTGTTCCTACTCTTTGCGAAAGCAAGGATCTCCTTTATATCCTGTTGGTTTATTGTATTTTGTTCACTTCACTGTTTGAGTGACTAAGCGCTCTTGATGCCGTATTATTTTCTGTATTGAGGGCTCTAATTGTTGTTTGTTTTTCTACTGTTTGTATTGTGGGGTATTCTCCACCGGAGTATTTAAATAAATAAAATTTATATTTGAAAAAAAAAAAAAAAAAGAATACAAAGACATGGTGAAGAGGATTCAGTTTTTTTAATTCAACCCACTGATTTAATTTAAAAAAGCCAAAAAAAAAACCTCATCTATGGCCAGGTTCACCCTCACTTTCTATTTATTAGTGCTGAGCTGAACATACCTGGGTTTAGTTTGAACAGGGTTAGGCAAACATTGATGATGATTAATTGTTAAAGCTGATAAGCAAGAGATTTTAAACAAATGCCATGGGAAGCAGTGATCTGTTTGGCTTGGAACTATTTTAGTAATGCTTAAAGCGAATCATTAAAAATGTAAAACTTATAATAGCATGCCTGGGGTTGATCCCCTGACCACGCCGGTGAAGTGGCACATCTGTATACCATATACTACAGCAAAACTGAAAAGTGGGTTTAAAATACCAGCAAAATAGCAGCTCCCACCAGCTTTGTTTGTAAGAAAAGGAACCAGGGATTAACTTAATTTGTACCAGACCCTTTCGTAGCTGAAGATCTGGTATAGATGTTAATGGGTAACTCCCACACACAATAAGAAAAGCATGAGATCCCCTTAATAACCTTACCAGACCTTTATCCAAGGATACAGCCTAGCAGATCAGGGAAAGGGGGAACCATGGGCCTCTTGGCCTCTTCTTGTGCTTCTAATGCTCTCCTTGCCCGGCATGTCGGTTTTGGTGGACAGCTATGTCTTGGTAGGTTTGCAGTTGTGCCATACTCTTTCCATTTTCAGATGATGGACTGAACAGTGCTCCATGAGATGTTCATAGCTTGTTTGTTTTTTTGTAACCTAACCCTACTTTGAACTTCTCCACAACTTTATCCCTGACCTGTCTGGTGTGTTCCTCTGACCTTCATGATGCTGTTTGTTCACTAAGGTTCTCTAGCAAACCTCACCTTCACAGAACAGCTCTATTTATATTGAGATTAAATTACACACAGGTGGACTCTACTTACTACTGTAATTAGGTGACTTCTGATGGCAATTGGTTCCACTATATTTTAGTTAGGGGTATCGCAGTAAAGGGGGCTGAATACAAAAATACATAATACACTTTTCAGATATTTATTTGCAAAAACTTTGGAAAACCATTTATAGTTTTCCTTCCACTTCCCAAGTATGTGCCACTTTGTGTTGGTCTATCACATAAAATCCCAATAAAATACATTGACATTTTTGGTTGCAACATGACAAAATGTGGAAAATTCCAAGGGGTATAAATACTTTTTCAGGGCGCTGATATACATATAATTTTTTTTTTTTTTCAGATCAAATTTATACAGTGCAAGGATCTTTTAAAATCACCTCAGGAGCAACATATACATCTGAATTGCAAGATCCAAGTTCATCAAACTTCAAATCACTGGCTTTTGATGTTCAGAAAATGGTATGTGTTCTTTCAGTTAGTTCTTAATTACTTTTATTTGGCTGTAATAGTGATATGATAATATATTCCTTTTACCAGATCAATGAAATCTTCCAAGCTAGTCAGCTGAAGTTTGAATATAGAACATCTGAAATTGTGGAATTCCGGTAAGATTAGAAACAGAAAAAAAGAATTAAAATAAATGATGTATCTGTTTATTTCATTTTACTGAACATTTATATCCAGTCAAAACCTTTTTTAATTTTGGACAGAATGGGGAAGCATTAGAATCCTTGCTAGATTTTTACTTCTATCCAGGGCTTCGTTAAAGAGATTTCCCCTCACTTAACAAAAAAGACCTCCATGCTCACCAACTTATATTAAACATGTGACAATATCTAATAAATGTAGCAGCCAGCCACTGTTATGTCTTCCCACACCACAAATCACAATGAACCATTTGACCTCTTGAAGATTTACCCCCCTTCCTGACTAGCCCATTTTTTTGATTTTTAGCACTGCATTATTTTAACTGACAATTGCGCAGTCACGCAAAGCTGTACACAAATCAAAGTTGATAAAAAAAAAATTCCCACAAAAGCTTTTTCTTTGGTGGTATTTGATCACCACTGGGTTTTTTTTTTGTTTGCGCTATATACAAAAAAGGCAGAACATTTTGGAAAAAAAATATATATATTTTTGACTTTCTGCTATAAAACATATCCAATAAAAAAATGGCAGCCAATCTGACACTAACTGACACTTTATAGGAACCAGTGACACTAATACAGTGATTAGTGCTAAAAAAAATGCACTGTACTAATGACACTGGCTGGGAAGAGGTTAAACATCTAGGGCAGTGATGGCGAACCTTGGCACCCCAGATGTTTTGGAACTACATTTCCAATGATGCTTAATTACACTGCAGAATGCTTGAGCATCATGGGAAATGTAGTTCCAAAACATCTGGGGTGCCAAGGTTCGCCATCACTGATCTAGGGCAATCAAAGGAATAAATGTGGGCCTAACCAGTGTTTATGTGTGTACTCTAATGCTGCGTACACATGGTCAGATTTTCCGATGGAAAATGTTCAATGGGAGCTTTTTTGTTGGAAATTCTGACCATGTGTAGGCTCCATTGGACATTTTCCATCGGAATTTCTGACACACAAAATTTGAGATCTGGATCTCAAATTTTCCGACAACAATATTCGTTGTCAGAAATTCCGATCGTGTGTACACATTCTGACGCACAAAGTTCTACGCATGCTCGGAATCAAGCAGAAGAGCCGCACTGGCTATTGAACTTCAATTTTCTCGGCTCGTAGCAAGTCACCACGTTTTGGACGTTTGGAATTTCCGACAACATTGTGTGACCGTGTGTATGCAAGACAAGTTTGAGCCAACATCTGTTGGAAAAAATCCCATGGATTTTGTTGTCGGAAAGTCAGATCGTGTGTACAGGGCATAAGGGGCTTTCACTAAGGGATGTGCTTTGCAAAGATACAAAAATCGACACATCCCCACTGACAGGAGTTCTGTATTGTCTACATTGACAGAGCTCTGTCCTGTCTTCCTCCTCGCCAATCAGTGGGTGCCAGCAGAAAATCGTTGGCTGGCACCTGCTGATCAGCCTGTGCTGTGACTACTCACATCACGCACTTGCCCCCCTCCCCCCACAGATGTGTCAGATCACGTGCTAGATAGATAAAAAAAAGTGCAGTGCAACAAATAATAAATAATAATAATAATAATAAATAATAAATAAATCACATAATAAATAATAATAAATCACAAAATGAAAATAAAGCAATACAAACCTAAAAGATCATAACCTACATAAATATATGTTCAACTCATAATGTATCAAACCAAACGGGAAATTCTTCTTTAAATATTAGTGCAAAGGATTATTAAACGTGTCTGTCCATCACATTGCTCTAAATAAAAAATGTGCTCCACCGCTGTGTCCCGCCACCTGTCTCTGTTGCCTCTAACGCCAAAGGTATGACCTACACACAGGTAAGGTCACCATGCGCATTCCCAGTGAACCTGGGGTCAGTGTATTCTAGAAATTCACCTAAAGGTTCAAGAGCTTGGTCACCATTCACCTAGGATCTAGCCACCTCAGCAGAAGAGATAAAAAAACTCCTCATAGGGGGTTATTTATTAAATCTAGAGAGTGCAAAATCTGGTGCAACTCTGAATAGAAACCAACCAGTTTCCAGTTTCATTGTGAAAGTTTAATTGAACAAGTTGAGGTTGGAAGCTGATTGGCTACCCTGCAAAGCTGCACCAGATTCAGAGTGCTACAGTTTTAGTAAATCTACCCCATAGTGTAGTTTTCACACGCAATAAGACTTTAATAATAAAATAATAAAATATCCACTCACAAATAGTGCATTATGGGGCGTTCCGCGGCACCCGAATTTGCGAGCATGTTTGAATTGAACTTATGTTCGATTCAAACAGCGGGCTCATCCCTACTACTTAACTTTAAACCCCTATACACATGAAATTACCCAATAATGCTGGAAGCACATATGTCATGTTAGAGTTCTCTTCTGCTTTAACATTCCTTCTTTTTTTTTTTTTAACAGATAATATTATGAAAAGCCTCTCTTTTTTTCATGAGAATTTCAAACCTATATATCGGTACAAGAATGTTCTGATTTTTTTCAGTTAGATTGCCATCCAACTATACAAAGGTTAAGGCCATAGAGTGAAATGAATTTGAATGCATAGAGAAGAGATTCTAAAGTACATTTTGACTGTCTGCTCCTAGTTTTGGTAAATTCCCCTCATGCTTTTCTGATGTGGTGAGTTCCAGTTCAGTCAGTAGTGGAATTTATTTATTCATGATTGTACAAATGGATGGTAGATATGGAGTACAGGCATTCCCAGGGGTCAAGTCCTGGGGAAAAAAGTGTGGGAAGTGCCACCCAAGATCCACTCCCCCACAAAAAAAAATGATACGCTCATATGCACAAACGCTTCAAAAGTAGTATTTTTCATCCAATTTTCGTATTGTGTGTATGAAGCTTAACTGTTAGTATATAAAAAAAAAACAATCCTCAATAAACATAAATACGATAATTCTCTGAATAATCAGAATTCATTCAATTGTGCTTCCATGCAAATGGGAACATCATGCTCTGATCTTTATTGGGGAATGTTATTTTGTATATAGAGTGTTTATGTGGTGAGTTTACACTTTTCATTGAACAGAGTTTGGATAACACAGGGTTAAACGGAAAGGTCATAAATGAACTGCACATTATCTGGACAGAATGCTTGGGGAGATAGTGTTGTGTTCCTGCTTAGGAGATGTATGTTAGCTTGGAGAGCTGCAAACTCTGCAGGGCTCCAACACACACTCGCTGCTATTCCAACCCTTCACATATTTCTACATGAACTTCCCTCCTGGCATTAAACTTTGCCGGGTATTGTGCTCAGCTTACCACCCCAAACTGATGTTCCTCCCTCAGCTCACCTCTCTCCCTGCATGTCCTGTGAGCAGAATAGCTGTGCTCCTCCTCTGGGTTCTCTCATCATATGGCACTGAAGATAGAGGAGGGGGGGGGATTCAGCGGGACACACAGAGCAAGTATGCAGGAGACTGGATGGGAGGATAGGGAGACAGAAAATCATGAAGGGCCGGCGGGGAGGAGCGCATCAAGAGAGGTCTGCCTAAATACAATCTATTAGCAGCAGGGACCTGATCTACCCGTCAGCTAGCTGTGATTGACATGTAGATTGAAGCGGAAGCTGTCATGGGCCCCCCTACTGGCAATGCCTGAATGGTCAGGTGTGCGGCACTTACTATTGCGAGCTGTGTTGGTGGCTGCTGGTGTAGCACCTGCCCCACAACTCGCATACTTCAAAGTCTTGCAGGACACGGCTGCTAACGGGAACTGAGTTCCTGTTGTGGAAAAAGTACAGGAAATCCGTTCCCATGAGTTCCCGCAGGACTTGAGCCCTGGGCATACCTCACTTTTAAGTACACAATGGGGTTTATTTACTAAAGCTGGAAAGTGCAAAATCAGGTTCACTTCTGCATAGAAACCAATAAGCTTCTAACCCCAGATTGTTCAATTAAGCTTTGCTAATAAAACTTGGAAGCTCATTGGTTTCTATGCAGAAGTGAGCCTGATTTTGCATTTTTCCAGCTTTAGTAAATAATCCCCATTGTGTACTTAAAAGTGGGGTATGCCTGTATCGTTTCAGGTTTTATCTTTGCTTGATTTATGTATTTATGTTTTAAATATTATTATGTTTGTGTGACCTATTACTATATATTCGTTGGATTTTAAATACATTTTTTTAAGGTTTGCAGTACATATTTAGTGTATTTATTTTCACTGAATAGTTACACAGCATTACAGTGTATACACAGTGTATGTGTATAAGTCCATCAAAATACTTTCCCCAGTACAGTTATCTGGCAGCTTTTGATACAAGATCTTACCTCAGACATAACCACTGTTTTAAAAACCACCATGGCCATAATGTATATTATTCAAATGTATGATTTAATCTCAGGTTAATGTAGTTTTCTCCATATGTTCCTATAAGGAATCCAGTGGTTCATGTGGGGACACCTTCCCAATTAAGGATTTGCAAACTGGGCAAACCCAGCAAAGCGTCAGATGGAACCTGAAAATAGCACTGGACCACTCTGAAGTCTATGTCGCTAAATCTTGTACATTTTTTCTGGTCTTTTTAAGGGCAATTTTCAAGCTTTTGTTAAAAAGGCAAATGGGTAGCTGAGCACTGCCATGGTGACATGCACCGATGCAAGTGGATGCACCAATACAAAAAAAATAATCAGTGGTGATAGTGTTTTTTAATGTGGCAAAAAACAAACAAATCCTTTAATTAACATGATTTGGAAAACCACATAAGATTGCCCCTATATAGGGGATAATTCCTTTCCATGATTTTTCAGCTCAAAATAAAATTGATTATCTGCTCATTGTGCAGTATATCAGTAAAATGTATTTATTAACAGCTTGCCGACCAGTCGCCGCAGTTGTACTGCGACATGGCTCAGCTACGCGAATCGCTGTCATGTTACGTCGGTAACATATATATGGCCACTAGGGGGGTGCGTGCCACCAGAGGCACACACCCCCCCTGCTCACCCACAGAGCTGAGGCGAGTGCCTGACGGTCACAATCACTGTCGGGTTCCCTCGATTGCTCGGGGCACATGGAGAACCGGGATCTGTGTGTGTAAACACATAGTTTCTGGTTCTCTGATGGGAGAACAGACAGATTGTTTGTTCATACAGAGTATGAACAGTGATCTGTCATCTCCCCTGCACAGTCCCCCCCCCCCCCCCTTCAGTTAGAACACACACTAGGGAACACATTAACACCTTGATCACCCCCTAGTGTTAACCCCTTCACTGCCAGTGACATTTTCATAGCACTGATCATTGTAAAAATGCCAATGGTCCCAAAAATGTGTCAAAATTGTCCGACGTGTCCACCATAATGTTGCAGTCCTGATAAAATTCACAGATCAACGCCATTACTTGTAAAAAAAAAAACTATCCCCTATTTTGTAGATGCTATAACTTTTGTGCAAACCAAGCAATATACGCTTATTACAATTTTTATTACCAAAAATATATAGAAGAATACATATTGGCCTAAACTGAGGAATTTATATATATATATATATATATATATATATATATATATCATTTTCGGGGGAAATTAATGATAGGAAAAAGTAAAAAATATTGCATTTTCTTATTCAAAATTGTCGCTCTTTTTTTGTTTATAGCACAAAAAATAAAAACCTCAGAGGTGATCAAATACCACCAAAAGAAATCTCTATTTGTGGGGGGGGAAAAGGACGTCAATTCTGTTTGGGTGCAATGTCGCATGACCGTGCAGTTGTCAGTTAAAGCAACGCAGTGCCGAATTGCAAAAAGTGCTCTGGTCAGGAAGGGGGTAAAATCTTCTGGGGCTGAAGCAGTTAAGATAAAGGCCATACACACTCACATGATGTAGTGCTTGCATAAAGCATGATCATAACCCATAACAGTAGTGAATCCTCTAACATGAATGCTCACCGAATTAAGGGTCTCTGATACACCAGAAATTATGTCACAGGCTCCTCTGACATGTTGCGTCACTAGTCATGTGACTTCCTCAGGGTGACACAGCAGTTGCAGCAGTTCAACATACACATCTATTATTATTTACTCACTTAGTCTATAAACAATGCTATTCCCCCTTGTTTACATACAGTAGCCGGTTGCGGAACTGAAATTTGCAATTCTTGTATGGGCTGATTAACTTTGTTGGGATTAGCAGGTTATGGTGTGTGGGTGGGTCACCATTTTTTTACACAATCTACATTACTGGACAAGGTGATTGATGTTGGCTTTGCATTGGGGGACTTTTTTCTACTTTTTTCAAAGTGTGAGTGTTTTCTTTACTCTTTTTATTTTTTGATCAATGACTATCAAGGTGTACTTATTCATTTATGGTGGCCAGATATCTGGGGACTCCTTATTCTAAATAGACATGTGCATTCATTTTCGTCCGAATGCATTTTCGTCAGAATTTCCGGTAATTTCAACAAATGCTTTATTTTCGTTTTTATTGTGACAACATTTCGATATAGATAGGAGATTCAACAAGACGCTGACAATAACAATCTGTGTCTATCGAACCTGTGCCTAACCTTAACGCTATTAATCCAGGATTATTCTATATAGAGAGAAAAGACTCGACATAGAGAGAAAAGATCGCTGCTGGAATTGGGTGGGGGAAGTAAAATAAAAATAATGATGATGATGAATGTTATTGGCTTATTGTAACCAAAGAGGAAGAGCAGTAAAATAGCTAAGTACACACGTACAGCCAACTTACTTTCAATTACAATTGCTAGCCGAGAGAGACACACACACTGAATCATTTCAGAAGACAGTCACGCCAGTATATATATATATATATATATATATATATATATATATATATATATATATATATATATATATATATTTTTTTTTTTTTTTTTTAAACATTTATTACTATTTTTATTATCATTTTTTGTCCATACTGGTACCAGTCAGTATCCCTGATCATATGATGATGCTGTACTGCTTTGGTGATAATATGCAAATGAAAATTCTAAAAATGAACCATTTTTAAATGTTATTTCATTTCTTCAATTTCCAGAAAATTGTGTCTAAAAATGACAACTTCAAAAAACTCTCCATGCTTCTTACTAAATACCATGGACTGTCTTCTTTCCAATAAGGTGTCATGGGGGACTAAATTTATGAAGAAAGATTATTTGTTTTAATAACAAACTAATGTAGCACTAACCCCCGAAGGAGCTGCTGGTTAGATTGGGCTTACCGTTACCTTCTTTCTCCTCACTTTACGTCTATGGGTGTCCCGTGGTAGATGGCCAAGTAACTTGAGAGACTGACGGCAGATCCACTTAAATGGAATTTATTTCCAAAAAGACGTAGAAAATGAACAGTCTCTTAAAATAGGATCAGAGGGTTGGAAAAGAAATTCAGGTACTCTTAGCCCTTGTACACACGGTCGGAGAATGTTTCCTATCTGATGGTTTTGTCGGATATTCCGACTGTGTGTGGTCTGCATCAGACTGTTTCCGTCAGAATATCCGACGGACCAAGTTTTCCAACTTGCTGGTATGCTCCTATCGGACATACTCCGATCATGTGTAGCCTACTCCGACGGACAAAGTGCCACGCATGCTCAGAACAAATTCCTAGACCAAAGCTATTGGCTACTAGCCAGAACGTAGTCCCGTCGTAACGAAATAACGCCATCATGTTATGTACAATCAGATTTTCTGACAACTTTGTCCGACCGTGTGTATGCAACATCACTTCCGGACCTCTTCCGGAATTAATCCGTTGGAATTACTCCGACGGATTTGGTTGTCGGAATCTCCGACCGTGTGTACAAGGGCTTAGTGTCAAAGTCAATATTAAAGAACTTGCTTACTTTGACTGCATCCAGAGAATAGCCATTCGCAATTGGATGTTCATTCAAGTTGGACAGTCCCTCTCTCACAAGGCCTAGCAGCCAACAAGGTGCTTACTCAGGAACAAGTCTCTGCCACAGATGTTGTTGTAGAACATACAAGTATAAGTCTCTGCCACAGACGTTGTTGTAGAACACATAGGAAAACTAAACTTGTATAACACTCGTGTGATACCTGGATCTTTCAGTCAGCTTGGCGATATCCACGAGACCAGATTCTCTTAGGTATTTCAGCTCCTCCAGGCTCTTGCTAAGAAACCAACCCGTACGTGGCCTTCTTCTGAAGAGTCCTCCCCTGGATCGCATGAAGTCACTGGGTCTCTCCCAAACTGGAGACGGCACCCAAACACCTCAGAATCCTCCTTTAGTTTCCTTACATAGCAAAAAAAAAAAACAGTGGTGATTAAGTGCCACCAAAAGGCTCTATTTGTGTGAAAAAAAATTATATAAATTTAATTTGCATGCAGCATTGCATGACTGAGCAATTAAAATAGTTGTTAAGCCACTATCTCATCTTTATATCATCCCCTCTGTCAGATAAAAAGCTGCATCCTAGTGCCTGTGCTTTATAAAAAAAAAACAAAAAAAAACAATCTCTAACTGTTTTAACAGCATCTCCCAGCGATGAGATGACTCCAGGAGGGGAGAGAGAAGCTCAGAGCCTGGAGTCATTTGATCACTGTAAAACCCTGTTAAAACAGGTAGATTTTTTTTTTATAAAGCATAGGCACTAGGACATGCTTTTTATCTGACAGAGGGGATGATATGCAGATCAGTTCGTTTTGAAGCAGCAGGGAAAGGAGCAGATCTGGGATAGTGAGAGATGACAGGCAGGGAGGGGAGGGGGAGGAGGAGGACAAAGGTATACACAGGAGAGCTACAGATAGCAGCATATGACTAATGCCGCATACACACGATTAGACTATCCGGTGGACTTAGTCTGGCAGACAAACCGCCGTAAAGTCCGCCGGACTGTCCGAACGAGCGGACCTGCCCACACACGTGACTTTTCCGGCGGACTATTTCCGGCGGACAAAGTCTGCTGGACTATCCGCCGTACTTTGAAATGAACGGACTTGCCCACACACACGGAGGAAAGTCCGTTCATTATGAGCCGGGACCCGCGAATGATGCGCCGCTGGCCCCGTCACCTGGTATGGACTTAAAGGGGAAGCCCTACGCCGAAAAAACGGCGTGGGGGTCCCCCCTAGGTCCATATCAGACCCTTATCCGAGCACGAAACCCTGCCGGTCAGGAAAGGGGGTGGGGATGAGCGAGCGCCCCCCCCTCCTGAGCCGTACCAGGCCTCGTGCCCTCAACATGGGGGGGTGCTTTGGGGAAAGGGGGCTGCGCGACCCCCCCACCCCAAAGCACCCTGTCCCCATGTTGATGAGGACAAGGGCCTCTACCCGACAACCCTGGCCATTGGTTGTCAGGGTCTGCGGGCGGGGGGCTTATCGGAATCCGTGAGCCCCCTTTAATAAGGGGGCCCCTGGATCCCAGCTCCCCACCCTATGTGAATGAGTATGGGGTACCCATTCACCTGTGAAAAAAATGTAAAAAAAACACAACACACAAGGGTTAAAAATAGTTTATTGCACAGCTCCGGGGGTCTTCTTCCGTCTTCGAGGGTCTTCTCACCGGACTCCTCCGATATCGTCTGCTCTTTTGCTAGCTCTTTTACTAGCGGAAGAGCCTGGCTTTCTTCATCGCCGCCCTCTTGTACCCCATACTCATTCACATAGGGTGGGGAGCCGGGATCCAGGGGCCCCATTATTAAAGGGGGCTCACGGATTCCGATAGGCCCCCCTCCCACAGACCCTGACAACCAACGGCCAGGGTTGTCGGGAAGAGGCTTTTGTCCTCATCAACATGGGGACAATGTGCTTTGGGGTGGGGGGCGCGCGCCCCCTTTCCCCAGAGCAACCCCCATGTTGAGGGCATGCGACCTGGTACGGCTCAGGAGGGTGCTCGCTCGTCCCCACCCCCTTTCCTGACTGGCCGGGTTGCGTGCTCGGATAAGGGTCTGATATGGGCCTAGGGGGGACCCCGGTGCCGTTTTTTCGGGGTAGGGCTTCCCCTTTAAGTTCATACCAGGTGATGGGGCCATCGACGCTTCATTCGCTGGTCCCGGCTACCTGGAGCCGTGCTCAAAATGAACAGACTTTTCTCTGTGTGGGAAAAGTCTGTTCATTTCAAAAGTACGGCGGACTAGCACACACACGGCTGTATTGTCCGCTGGACTGCAAGTCTGGCGGACATATTTTGGTGCAAAACTACTTTCTTAGTCCGCTGGACTTTTGGGTAAAAAAAGTCTGCTGGAGCCCACACACAGAGGGATTGTCCGCCGGACTTTTCCACCGAATTGTTTGATCGTGTGTATGCGGCATAAGGCACATCAGCCCCCTGATATATCGGAGTCAGTGTAAAGAGGGGAGGGTAGAAACTCACAGGATCAGCCAGGTATTTCAGGAGATACAGGGGGCAAAATACACAGCATAAGCACTGTGCTGTATAACATGCTTTAAAAAAAGTATCTTTTTTTTAGGGGGGTTAACACATGCTTTAAAGTAGCACAGTGCTGATCAGCAAGAAATGCTGGGTTATGAAGGGGGGATTGTCACTGGATTGGTGGATGTGAAACACACAGAATCACGGATATAAGAAGTTGTTTTTTTTTCACAGTAGAACATTTTAAAGAAGGATTTATTTATATGTTGGTTTTCAGATACCAACTTAAACATTGCACATTTTCTGTATAAATAGCAACAATAGTCGCACATGAAATATAGACAGGGTGGATTACTTAGATACATGCATGTATAAATATAGTATTATATTTATTTATTTTTCACTGTGGAATATATATATATATATATATATATATATATATATATATATATATATATATATATATATATATATATATATATATATATAGGGATGACCCGAACACCCCCCGGTTCGGTTCGCACCAGAACTTTCGAACGGACCCCAAATTCGAACGAACTTTAGAACCCCATTGAAGTCTATGGGACTCGAACGTTTGAAATTAAAAGTGCTAATTTTAACGGCTAATATGCAAGATACTGTCCTTAAAAGGGTTTGGGGACCTGGCTCCTGCCCCAGGGGACATGGGTCAATGCCTAAAATGTTTTTTAAAAATGGCCGTTTTGGCGGGAGCACTGATTTTAATGACAATTAAAGTGAAAAAAAAGTGAAATATTCCTTTAAATATGGTGCCTGGGGGGTGTCTGTAGTATGCCTGTGAAGTGCCACGTGTTTCCCGTGTTTAGAACAGTCCCTGCACAAAATGACATTAAACGGAAATAACACCATTTAAAACTGCTTGCAGTTTTAATGTTATATCTGGTTCCTGCAATATGGTTGAAAATCATTGAGAAAAATGGCATGGGTAGCCCTCCCTGCCCATTACCAGCCTATTTGGGTCTTGTACGCATATTAAAGGGAACCCTGTACCCATATTAAAAAAAGGAAATGCGTGTGGCCCCCAGGCCCTATATACTCAGAACAGCAGTATACAGGCGGTGCAAACAAGACAGGGACTGTGTAGGTTTGTTGTGTTAAGTTGAATCTGTTTGTAATTTTCAACTGGTACATTTTTAAAGTGTAGCTCCAGTCAAAAAAACTATTTTTAAGCTTTTTGGAAAACATAGGGAAGGGTTATCACCCCTGTATAATTTGTTTTGTCGTCCATCTTTTTTCATCTCACTTGCTGTTGTCTCCTTCCGTTTGCAAGTAGGAGATGTTTGTAAATTGGATGTTTGAAAGTAGGGGCCTGCCCTATATGCTCTGCAGAAATGGCGGAACAAGGTGTTGGTTTTGCCACAACATTGTAAGCCCTCAAAGTGACTCTTGGTTTGCGCTGGAGCGCCCTGCTGTGAACGATTATATCAAGAATTGTAATTACATGCCATTGTTAAACAGTGGTAGAAAAATTGACCTTTGGTGGTTGTGGTGCTGGTGCCACAACACTATAAGTCCTCACCGTTACTCTGGGTGGGCACAGGAAGGGGCCCTCCTGTGAAATATTATATCAAGAATTGTAATTACATGTCCCTGTTAAACAGGGGCAGAAAAATTGGGCCTTAGGCACTGGTGCTGGTGCCACCACACTGCAACCTCTTCCATATACTCTAGTTTTATTGCAGGAATTAGCCCTGCTGCAAAGCATTGCATCAAAAATTGTACTTAAACGCCCCTGTTAAACAGGGGCAGAAAAATTGGGCCTTAGGCACTGGTGCTGGTGCCACCACACTGCAACCTCTTCCATATACTCTAGTTTTATTGCAGGAATTAGCCCTGCTGCAAAGCATTGCATCAAAAATTGTAATTAAACGCCCCTGTTAAACAGGGGCATAAAAATTGGGCCTTAGGCACTGGTGCTGGTGCCACCACACTGCAACCTCTCCCATATACTCTATTTTTATTGCAGGAATTGGCCCTGCTGCAAAGCATTGCATCAAAAATTGTAATTAAACGCCCCTGTTAAACAGGGGCATAAAAATGGGGCCTTAGGCACTGGTGCTGGTGCCACCACACTGCAACCTCTCCCATATACTTTTGTTTGATTGCAGGAATTAGCCCTGCTGCAAAGCATTGCATCAAAAATTGTACTTAAATGCCCCTGTTAAACAGGGGCAGAAAAATTGGGCTGATGGCATCAACCAGAACCAGAAATGTTCTTCCAACATATCAGCGGAGGAGGAAGAGGATAGACAATCAACATAACAGGACAGTCACTCAGCATCAGCATAGGCAGTCTTGAAGGGATGTGATATTTCAAAAAAAATTATTCTGTTACATCAGCTTCAGGTGCTTGGTAGCTGTGGGTGATCCAAGACTCATTCATCTTGATGAAGGTCAGTCGATCAACTGATTCGGTGGACAGGCGCACCCTGTGATCGGTAACAAAGCCACCAGCAGCACTGAAGGTGCGTTCCGAAAGAACGCTGGATGCAGGACAGGCCAGTAGCTCAATTGCATACTGTGCAAGCTCTGGCCAGTGATCCATCCTCAAGAACCAGTAAGCCAGAGGATTTTCAGTGGGAAAGGTGTCCAAGTCTGACCTTGCCCCTAGGTTTTCCTGCACCATGTAAATCAGACGCTGGCGATGGGTGCTGGAACCGATCATACCTTGGGGCTGCGGACTAAAAAATTGTCTGAAAGCATCAGTCAGACGGCCACCTTCTCCACCGCTCCTTCTGACCGATGCCTCAGCAACACGTTGTCCAGGACCAGGAGTTTGTAACCTCCCAGTCTCTGGGAACGCGTTGCACAGACCTTTCTGCAAGGCCTCCCGGAGATGTCTCATCCTCTGCTCCCTCTGCGATGGCAAGATAAGGTCGGCAACCTTACCCTTGTACCGTGGATCAAGGAGAGTGGCCAGCCAGTAATGGTCCCTCTCCTTGATCCGAAGAATACGAGGATCCTTCCGCAGGCTTTGCAGGATCAGGGAGGCCATGCAGCGTAGGTTAGCTGAGACATTCGGTCCGGAGTCCTCTGGGTCACTAAGGACAACATGATCCGCAGCTACCTCCTCCCAGCCACGTACAAGTCCACGTGTTTCTTGGGACTGTAAATCATCCCTACAAGACTGCTGCTGCTGCTGCTGCTGATGCTGAGTGCCAGCCTCCACCTCCATGCTGACACAATCATCCTCCTCCTCCTCTTCCTCCTCCTCATCCTCTTCCTGTGTGATGGGTGGCACAGCAGGAACACTGCCTGGATAAAGGGGGCCTTGAGAGGCAAGGAAGTCCTCCTCTTCCTGCCTCTGTTCTGTCTCAAGTGCCCTGTCCATTATTCCACGCAGCGTATGCTCCAAGAGGTGGACAAGAGGTACAGTGTCACTGATGCATGCACTGTCACTGCTCACCATCCTTGTGGCCTCCTCAAACGGTGACAGGACAGTGCATGCATCCCTGATCATGCCCCACTGGCGTGGTGAGAAAAAACCCAGCTCCCCTAACCCTGTCCTGGTGCCGTAGTCGCACAGGTACTCATTGATGGCCCTCTGCTGCGTGTGCAGCCGCTGCAGCATGGCCAACGTTGAGTTCCATCTGGTGGGCATGTCACATATAAGGCGGTTCTTGGGCAGGTTCAACTCCTTTTGGAGCTCAGCCAGCCGAGCACAGGCATTAAATGATCGGCGGAAATGCACACAGACTTTCCTGGCCTGCTTCAGGACATCCTGTAAGCTGGGGTACCTGCCCAAGAACCGCTGCACCACCAGGTTAAGGACGTGAGCTACACAGGGCACATGGGTCAGTTGTCCCTGTCGGAGGGCGGAGAGGAGGTTGGTGCCATTGTCACAAACCACCATTCCTGGCTTAGGCTGGCGTGGCGTCAACCACCTCTCGGCCTGCCCCTGCAGAGCTGACAAAACATCCGCCCCAGTGTGGCTCCTGTCCCCCAAACAAACCAGCGCAAGCACGGCATGGCATCGTTTTGCCTACGTACTTGCGTAGCCCCTGGAACGCCTACGAAGCACCGCTGGTTCTGAGGACAGAGCACTGGAAGAGGCCATGGAGGAAGAAGAAGAGGAGGGGGTGGAGGAGAGAGGTGTGTCACAACCAATAGTAGCATTTTGGAGGCGTGGTGGCGGAACAACCTCCAACACTACTGCACCTTGTCCTGCATCCTTCCCAGCTGCCAGAAGAGTGACCCAATGGGCCGTGAAAGACAGGTAACGTCCCTGTCCATGCCTGCTGGACCATGAGTCAGCGGTAATATGCACCTTACCGCTGACCGCCCTGTCCAGCGAGGCAAGGACATTGCCTTCCACATGCTGGTAGAGAGCCGGAATCGCCTTCCGTGAGAAAAAGTGGCGTTTGGGGACCTGCCACTGAGGAACCGCACATTGTACAAACTCACGGAAGGGGGCCGAGTCTACCAACTGAAAAGGCAGCAGTTGAAGTGCTAGCAATTTAGCCAAGCTAGCATTCAACCGCTGGGCATGTGGATGGCTGGGAGTGAACTTCTTTCGCAGGTCCAGCAGCTGGGGCAGGGACATTTGCCTGCTATAATCGGACGTGGGTGTACCGCTAGCAGAGTTCCCGGAAGCACTTGGCTGTGACACACCTAATTCTACACCTTCATTCCTCTCAGAGCAGGTTTCAGAGAGGACTGAAGGTCTAGTGGGGTTGGAGATGCCAGCTGATGAGGAGCAAGGAGAGGTCCGCTTTGTTCTTTGGTGTGGGTCTTTGAGGTACGCTTGCCAACGAGCTGCATGGCAGGTCAACATATGTCTGGTCAAGCATGTGGTGCCCAAGCGGCTGATGTTTTGGCCACGCGAGATACGCTTGAGACATATGTTGCAAATAGCAGCGGTGCGATCTGATGCACTCGTCTCAAAAAAGGCCCACACCAAAGAACTTTTAGAATAACGCGCAGAGGCAGCTCCCTGCACAGGCGGAGCTCTGCGGTGTGATTCAGTCGGTGTGCTGCCCCTAAGCTGGCCCCCGGAGGGCATCCTGCCTCGTTGGACGTGTGCCTCCTCCTCCTCCTCCTCCTCTCTCCTTCCAGGCACCCACGTGGAGTCAGTGCCCTCATCATCCCCTCCCTCTTCATCGCTGTAGCAAACCTGGCAGTATGCTGCAGCTTGTGGAACATGACTGCCAGATTGCTGTCCTTCTTGAGCATCCCCTCTCTCTGCGCTCACGCTACTGCCTTCCTCTAGCTGAGTGTCATCATCAGAGCCCACAAAACACTGGGCATCCTCCTGGAGCATGTACCCAACACTGTGCTCAAAGAGTTCAGGAGACTCCTCAGGAGGACGCGGTGGGTCTAGGGAAGGAGTACCTGATGATGACATTGAGAGGAGGGAAGCATTGGCAGCTGCTTTGCTAGTACCCTGAGACTGGGTGAGAGAGGATGAGGAGGATGAAGAGGGCTTGGTCATCCACTCTACCAAGTCGTTGGCATGTTGCGGCTCAACATGTCCAGCTGCCGAAAAGAAGGACAAGTGTGTCCCATGGCCACGTGCTGATGACAATGCACCGCGTCCACGACCAGCACTGTTGTCTCTAGACACAGAGCCTGCTTGCCCTCTTTTATCGGCTCGCGCCTGTCTGCCTCTCCTTGCTGGCCTTCCAGACATGGTAATGGCCTGAAGGGAGTTGAGTAAAAAAGCAGTTGGGTAGTGTATATTGTGCTAGAGGCACACAACACCCACTAACTCCTGCAGATGCCTTTATTATAGAACACCAGAGATAAAGGGGTATATACAGATGTATACTGTGCTGTGCTGGAGGCACACACAACTTCCAATAACTCCTGCAGATGGCAAGTGGTCTCAAATAGAGAAGAGCTATATAGGTGGATATAGCGGTATGTACTGGGTACAGAGCATGCAGACAGCACGCACTAGCTCCTAACACTACTGACTGCAAGCTCTATTATAAAAGATAGATCACTAGCTATATAGGTGAGGTGAATATAGCGGTGTATACTGCGGTCAGGGCACGCAGACAACAACCACTACACAACAGCAAGATCGAAAATCGTCCGAAAACGATCGGTGTGTACTGTGTTGAAGGTACACAGAACACCCACTAACTCCTGCAGATGCCTTTATTATAGAACACCAGAGATAAAGGGGTATATACAGATGTATACTGTGCTGTGCTGGAGGCACACACAACTTCCAATAACTCCTGCAGATGGCAAGTGGGCTCAAATAGAGAACAGCTATGTAGGTGGATATAGCGGTATGTACTGGGTACAGAGCACGCAGACAGCACGCACTAGCTCCTAACACTACTGACTGCAAGCTCTATTATAAAAGATAGATCACTAGCTATATAGGTGAGGTGTATATAGCGGTGTATACTGCGGTCAGGGCACGCAGACAACAACCACTACACAACAGCAAGATCGAAAATCGGCCGAAAACGATCGGTGTGTACTGTGTTGAAGGTGCACAGAACACTCACTGCTTCAGACGCCAACACACTACACAAGGCCGCCGTGCTGGCGGCCTTATATAGTGTGGGGCGTGCACTACACAGCCTGAGCTATGATTGGCCACAGGCATCCTGCCTGTGGCCAATCATGGCTCTCCTCGCTGCTGGCGCTGCAATTGGCCAAGCATGCGGGGTCACAGTGCATGCTTGGTCAATCATGAGCCAGCAATGCACTGCGCCATCGCAGTGCATTGTGGGCCGTGAGCGTCACACGAATTTGGCGCGAACGGACCAAAATGTTCGGACTTCGCCGAACGGACGAACAGCCGATGTTCGAGTCGAACGTATGTTCGACTCGAACACGAAGCTCATCCTTATATATATATATATATATAAAAAATTTTTTACAGTGGTTTGTTCTAGAGTGATAGTGTATATATATATATATATATATATATATATATATATATATATATATATATATATATATAGATAGATAGATAGATAGATAGATAGATATAGATATAGATATAGATATATAGATATAGATATTTTTTTTACAGAGATATTTTACATAGTGGTGTGTTGTTTGTGTATAACGTTATAAAGTATAAAAGTTAGCGCAGTCAGCATATAATCTTTTTTGTTTTATTCAGGTTTTCACTTTAAGACCCCTTTCACACCACACCGCCCATAGCGTGGGCGGTAAAATACCGCTATTTTTAGCGGCAATTTGCCACCGAATTTGATTTGCGGCGCATTTCAGCCGCTAGTGGGGCGCTTTTACCCCCCGCTATCGGCCGAAAAATGGTTAAAACCGCCGGCAATATCAGCGTTTTGCCGGCGGTATTACAGCGCTGCCCCCATTGATTTGCTCCTTCACCGCTCCAAAGAAGCTGCTGGCAGGACTTTTCCCTGACGTCCTGCCAGCGCACCAATTAGAATGGGGACCATTGAAAAACAGGATACTTAAAAAAATCTACAATAGCAACCTACATTAGAACCAACACATACATGTGAATGGATTACAGAGTGGAATCATGTTCCATAGGAGCACAGGCTATGGTCATGATGCCACAGGACATATCTGAATTCCTTGTTTTTTTAATATCCTTATGAGTGATCATAATTGATGCATTATTTTAAATACAATGGCAACTTTTACAGTAAAATAATGTAAAGTGACAAAACCAGATTTAGTACATAAAAAAAAAAAAACCCGAATGTAGTGCTTTTAAAAAGTATGAATCTAGGTGTGCTTTGAAACTATGCCTTCCTATAAAAGCTCTCTCTGCTGCCCAGGGGAGAACATATATACAATTAGCATGTCCTCTTACCTTGAAATGACAGCTGAAGCTCAGTGTTAAGTATATTCCAGGCCTCAATGTCAGCTTTTATGTTTCCCCAGCAGCAACAAGATGGCCAAAAAGTAAATGAACTCAAGTTCAATAAGGACACAGGCCTTAGAACAATTGCTATGTGATAACTGAATAGGTAGCTTTAGACAGTTACCTAAAATAAGCAGCTTCACTGAATATTGCAGAGATAAGGTTGGATGCAGGTCATTATATTAGCTTGAAATAAGGGTATTTAAGGAAAATAGTTATCTGGAAATATTTTATTATAATCATGAAGATTTTGTTTAAAATAGATATGTGTAATTGCATGCCATACTTATTTGCATGCCAATTTTGTGATCATTTTGGTGATATGGTGGTTAGTTTATTAACCACTTAAGCCCTGGACCATTTGGCTGCCCAAAGACCGGAGCACTTTTTGCGATTCAGCACTGCATCGATTTAACTGACAATTGCGCGGTCGTGTAACGTGGCTCCCTAACAAAATTGATGTCCTTTTTCTCCCACAAATAGAGCTTTTTTTTGGTGGTTTTTGATCACCTCTGGGTTTTTTATGTTTTGCGCTATAAACAAAAGAATAGCAACAATTTTCAAAAAAACGAATTTTTTCTAAATAAATTGTAATAAGCGTTTATTGATTGGTTTGCGCACAAGTTATAGCGTCTACGAAATAGGGGATCGTTTTATGGCATTTTTATTAAAAAATTTTTTACTAGTATTGGTGGTGATAAGCGATTTTTATCATGACTGTGACATTATGGGGGACAGATCAGACATTGGTGCGATTTTAGTGGCTATTCTTTTTAATGGCCATGTTAAACGGTCTCCTCTCAGCTTCAACCAGATACATGTTGTAAATCGCACACTCTAGATTACTCATGCGGTGCACACAAAGCTCCATATGACGCATTTCATCACTGGGCCTTTGCCAAAGGCTCCTTCTGGGTGGACGAGCATTATCAAGTTAGGACAGGAAGTGTGTTACATATACTCCATTGAGATTGCCAAACAAATGTTAGTGAACAAAACCTTTGCTGCATCCACTAACACAGGTGTAACCCGCCTTCCAGAAAGTGTTCCAAGCAGTAAGTCATATATTTATTAGGTATCTGCTCATCTGAGTCCATTTAAGCACAGTTCATTTTTTTTTAAATCCTGATAAAGAGGGAGTGTGTTTGGCCCCTAAAAGTGTTGGCATTATTCTATGAATCAATTTTATTATAAAATTACCTTGGATGTTTGTTTTACGCTCTCTTTGGATTATATGAATTTGCAAGTCTGGGTCCTTTCCCTGTTCAAGAAAGCAGTCCCCATTTTGTGGAGAGCTATCGAACCAGAGCCAGTGGCCATTTCATTGGCCCTTAGGAAATTTTAATCCAGTGTCCTATTTGTTCTTGTGTTAAGAAGTGTGCTATTGGGAGGACCACCAAGTGCAAATTAAGGGAAAAAAAGTCTAGAAAATAAACTTAAAGGGGTTGTAAAGGTTGAAGGTTTTTTTACCTTCATGCATTTTATGCATGAAGGTAAAAAAAACTTCTGTGTGCAGTGGTTTCCCCCCAGTCCCTCCAGTCCTTACCTGAGCCCCCTTCAATCCAGAGATGTTCACGATAGCCTCTGCTGTATGGAGACTCTCCCTCCTCATTGACCTAGCCATTGGCATCCTGCTGTCAATCCCAGCTTGTGAGCCAATGAGAAGACTGTGAGAGGGTGGGGCTGAGCCACAGCTATATATGTCTTATGGAAGCATAGAGCAGACTCTCGGGAGCAAGCATTTAGTGGTGCCCCCAGAGAAAGTGGATTTCTTTGGGGCACTGCTCGAGGGGGTGGAGCCCCTAGCACTGGTGGAGAAGAGGATTGGAGCTGCTCTGTGCAAAACTACTATTTAAAATAAAAACAAAAAACAAAGCTTTAATATCACTTTTATTGTCATATACTTTTTATTAAGTTTTTATGTTTACACACATGAGAAGGTATACAGATGTAAAAAAAAATGCTAAGACCTCCGAAGGGTTTGGGATGAGGTTGCTCCTCCAATGTCTGGCAATGACCAGTTTGGCTGCTGTTAGTATATGTGTAACTACTATCTTATATGGGAGAGGATCTTTTTCTATACCTATGTGTAGAGTGGCCAGAGCAGGATCTGGCACTGTGAGTATACCAGTGATACTTGCGATGATGCTAAATATCTTCTTCCAATAGCAAGTGAGGTTTTTGCAAGCCCAGAATATATGAAGAATGGTACCAGAATGCCCACATTCCTGCCAAGATAGGGAAGATTGTGAGGGGTAATATTTTGCTAACGGGTGTGGGGTTCTATACCAAGGAGCTACTATTTTCTGGGATAATTCCCAGTGATTGATACAGTGGGAAGCTGTGTAATTGTATCTAAAGGCTGTTGTCCACTGCTGGGGTGAAAATATTGTCTTTAGATCTACTTCCCATGCCAATATAGGAGGAGATTTGACAAATTGTTGCTTTTGTTGAAGTTTGTTGTTTGCTTTTATGAGAGGATGATGTTTTAGTGTAGTAGTTGAACACCTGAGAATGAATTTGGATTGAGGGGGTAGGTGTTTAGCCAAAAAGTTAGTAATGAGTGTGTGTATGAGTAAATTGAGATGTTTTAGTGAGGTTATATTGTGTTGCCAATGTTGCAAACGATTTGGATACTCCATTTCCCAGAAAATCTTCTATCCATTGTATGCATTTCTCTATCCACTGGTTGACTGAAATGTAAGGGATTATTTTATATATATATATATACTTCTATTGGTAATTTGAAGTTTATACTAATGGGATCCTGTTTAGATTGGCGGCGAATAGTCCTCCAGGTCAAGATTGAAGCTTGCATGGTCGGATGGAGGTTTGACAGGATAAGCAGTTTCCTAGCATTAATATCACTTTAAAGAGGTTGTATACCCTTTACAACCACTTTTTACTACAGGCAAGCCTATAATTAGGCTTACCTGTAGCTACACTGGATATCTCCTAAACCTGCACGGTTTAGGAGATATCCTTGTATTTGCATGTGCCGACATCATTTGTAAATGCGCACTTAAGCAAACTAAAGCAACGGCACGTATGTGCCATTGCTTCAGTTGTACTGTGCCGTTACCATGCGCGCGGGAGTGATGTCATTGCGGATTCAGCCAATCACAGTGCCAGAGCCACGATACTCGGAAGTAACCCCCAGAGAGATATCGCCTGCCGGAGTGGTGAACGAGGACCACTGCGGGGGCTTCGATCTCAGGTAAGTAATTCATAATGGGCTAGTATGCCATGCATTCTAGCTCATTATGCCTTTGTCTTGCAGTTTTTTGTTTTTTTTAAAGGGTTTATAACCACTTTGATGCAGGCACCACATCTAAGAACTGGTAAACTGCAATATAGTATTTTTGCTTCTGGATTAAGATTCTCTTTAATTATTATACACTAAAGACCACTTTCAGGCTTTACTGTAAGTGAAATCAATCAATTAGTCTATTGCAGGAAACAATGCCACTATAATCAGGAGAGCCATGCATTCTACCATCAATTTTACTGTTATATAACTTCTGATGACTAAAGCCGACCATAGATGGATCAAAATTCAGCTGGTTCAACAGGAACAAGCAAAATTTCAAATTGTTTATGGCCAGGCTGGTTGTACTAAAGTCACTCCATCGAACAACTTCAGTACAACCTACCTGTCAGGGTACAACAGCCAGCAGTGATCCTTGTATTATGCTGGTGGGGGTGTCCTGCCCTCCTCACTGGCAGAACATAATAGCACTGTGGAAGAGATTTCCCTATCAACTGTTGTTGATGGGGGGGAACAAGCAATCTCCTTTCCTTCAATGCGTGGTTAAAGGAAAGGACATTACATAATGTATGGCCTGCCTAAGTCTGTAGCCAACCTGGAAATGTCTGTAATGGAACCTCCTTCTCATACTCTAGTACATGTAGAAGAGGCTGCGGTAGGCTATGAAGAGATATAGTAACTATGGGACCATTGAACACTATTAAATGCATTTTGCAAGCTTATACTCAGGATTTTTCTAAGAAAAAGAACTCAAGAAACTATAAGTATTATCTAGCATACAGCCAGCTGAACAAAATGATTTCCTGGATGAAAATGAAACCATTGAAGTGGTAGGTTATTCCCTAGGGTCAGTGTAAATAGACACATTTAATTTTTGACTGGAATGTAATTCTAAAGCAAGAGAAACAAGTCAATGTAATGAAATATTTAGTTTAACAAGGCAGAAAAACTTGCTAAGGATTAAGTGGTACATAAGTTTTGGTTCTACCCATGTGTGTTAAATCACACATGCAAAAAGGTCTTTAATCAATTCTATAATCTCCATGACCTCCACAACTGCATGGCACTTACTTTGCAGATATAAAACCACCTTAGTGTTAAAAATATACGTAATGCACTGACTCAGAACATCAGCATAATAAGCCACCCTGGGCAGAGATAATGGGCATCGAGAAGTCAAAACTTGCCGAACAGCAGCAAACTATTTGTTCAATAGGCAATGACACTGCAGGATTTAGCAAACATCAGTAATTTTGGATCACTTCTGTAAATTAGAAGCTGCTTCTATTTGTGCATGCAATGTTCTTTTCCATTCCTCATTACAATTGAATTAATCAAGGCCAGGCTTAATTGCATTTACATTTCTTACATTTGGCAGTCATTACTTCAGAATTCTAACACTTCCTAATAGATTTTGGAGAAAAGTTAGTGACCATCTGTACAAGGTAAACAAGCAGGGAATTCTTCAGCTTAGAAATGTGTACAGAAATGTAGTACATAAGTACACAGATGCACTTACAGCCTGAAGGTTTACTTTTTTACAATGATGGGAATGTATTGTGTTATTGTTGATTTTTTTTAGTATGTTCATGGCTAAAAAATTAAAATGGAACAATATATTTTTTTTTAAAGTCAGGTTAATATAAATAACGAATTTCTCTCTTTACCTGTTATATTTGGACAAGGCCATATCATGTTCAGTTCAGAGGAAGAGAGCTTCTGCTTTGCTCTCTCTTTAAAAAAACCCATAGTGCTCTGTGATCAGTGTCATTGTGCTCCCTGTATTACATTTTTAATTGTGAAATATAGATTTTCCCTAAAGTCTCTGAGATAGTTGGGATAGCAAGGAAACCGGTCAGATGCGTTTTTCTCTCCAACTAACCCTGTGGTGGTATTCTTTGATAGATGGACTTTGGCCTTTAAACATAAAATTAAGTGTTAAGGACCGCCCCCAGGGCCGTCTTTAACATTGATTGGACCCTGGGCAAAACTTTTCTTGGGCCCCACCTCCCATGCAGTTTTGTTCTCCACCTGCTTTGAGACATAGAATAAGTAGCACCTAGACTCAAAATCAGTTTACTGAATCAGATCAGGCAGCTATTGCGATTGGTTGCTAGAGGTTACAATGTATCATTACAGCTCACTGACTGGTTGCTAGAGGTTACAGCACACATTACAGTTCACTGGTTAGTTGCTAGAGGTTACAGCACATGATTACTGTGGATATGACCTCAGGGGGGCATGATATACATATCAATGCCGCATGCTGCTTCTATTTACATATGAATGCCGGTAATTTACATGTAAACACATGGTCTACAGGTGAGTCATCTGTACACAACAATAGGAAAGAGCTGGGCAGCATTAGTAGCAGCACTTCACACTGAGATATTGGACAGCACAGGACTAAAAACCTCAAGGAGCGAGGGAATTTAACTACTTTGCGCCCAGGCCAATTCTAACATTTCTCTCCTACATGTAAAATTCCTAATTTTTTTTTTTTTTGCTAGAAAATTATATAGAACCCCCAAACATTATATTTTTTTTAGCAAAGACCCTAGAGAATACAATGGCGGCCGTTGCAACTTTTTATCTCGCATGGTATTTGCGCAGCAATTTTTCGAACACATTTTTTTCAGAAAAAAAACAGTTTCATGCTTAAAAAAAAACCCAATAAAGTTAGCCCAATTTTTTGCATAATGTGAAAGAGGAGGATACGCCAAGTAAATAGATACCCGACATGTCACGTTTCAAAATTGCATGCGCTCGTGGAATGGCGCCAAACCTTGGTATTTAAAAATCCCCATAGGCGACATTTAAATTTTTTTACTGGTTACATGTTTTGGGTTACAGAGGAGGTCTAGAGCTAGAATTATTGCTCTCGCTCTAACGTTCACAGCAATACCTCACATGTGTGGTTTGAACACCGTTTTCATATGTGGGCGGGACTTACGTATGCGTTCGCTTCTGTGTACGAGCTCACGGGGACAGGGGTGCTTTATATATATTTTTTTTTTATTATTGTTAATTTGATTTTGATTTTTTTAGTTTGACACTTAAAAAAAAAAAAAAAATTATGACTTTTATTCCTATTACAAGGAATGTAAACATCCCTTGTAATAGGAATATGGCATGATCGAACATATTTACAGTGAGATATGGGGTCAATAAGACCCCATATCTCACCTCTAGGCTGGGAAGAATAAAATAAAAATAAAAAAAAATGATCCTGGCTTCCTAGCCAGATCAGCGTAGTTAATTTGAATACAGAGGCCGGGCGTGACGTCATAACATCACGCCTGGGCTCCGAACCATCATAGAGACTCCGGGGATGATCTGGTCCGCCAGAAATCTCTATGGTAACTTGCGGGGACTGGCGGATACTGTGACCGACTCACCGATGGAAGCGGTGAGTCGGTACAAGCACCGGAGGGCGGCAGGAGGGGGGCGTCCCCTCCCGCCGCCCGTAAGAATGATCAAGCGGCGGAACAGCCAATATGATCATTCTTATGGTGCAGGGAATCGCCGGCTGAAAACGCTGATATCTGAATGATGTCTGTGGCCTCAGGCATCATTCAGATATAACCACCAAAAAACCCATGACGTCAATAGACGTAGTATGGGTGCCAAGTGGGTAAACCAGGATAGTTGGCAAGTATGAGGCAGCTACTTTGGGCCCCACAACAATGACATGGCCCAGGGCAGCTGCCCCTTTTGCCCTGCCTTAAAAATGTCCCTGACCGCCCCATGCATATATACTGTGGCAGGGCGACCCTCCTGTGTGTTTCTGCACGTGTTTTTGTGCGCTGGGTCTGGGGCATGTGACCCGCTCCCACTGTGTACAAAAATTGGACCCAGTGGGAGCCAATCAGCATGTCCAGCGAACGTCATGTGTAGATATTCCTTTTCTACTACAGATCACAAGCTAAATTTAAATTGAGACCCTTAAAGCGTTTGTTTCCCTCACACAGTATATATATGTTGTTACTTTGACGTTTAATACTGGGGTTATGGTAGCAGCTGGCAGTCATAACCCTGGTATCATTATTTTCTGTGGACAATTCTGTATCTGCTAAAATTTATTTGCCACGGGTTCACTTTTAGAGGTGGCCCCTCCCGCCGCTTTCCAGTCATTTTCACGTTTACCAGAGCCATTGGTAAACCCCAAAATGATCTGATCCATTGGATGGATAGGCAGGAAGTCGAGTGAGCGCAAAATGTCCCCCACTCGGCTCTATGCCCTTGGAGAACCAGAGTGACCTCCGACCTTACTTCTGGTCCTCAAGCAGATAGACAGGATTTTTTTTTTCTTAAAGTCAAAATGTCATTTTTGTTGCTTTTAAAGGTAAATGAAAGATCTGGGGTCTTACAGTGTGACATAAAATATTGCAATGATCACCATTTCTAGGGTCTCTGCTAAAAAAAAGTGGGACTGCAATTTTGTGATGATATTCTGACACTGACACTTTTTGGGGAACAGTGACACTAATACAGTGATCAGTGCTAAAAATATGCAGTCGCTGTACTAATGACACTGGATGGAAAGGGGATAACATAAGGGGCGATCAAGAGGGTAACTGTGTGCCTAGCCATTGTTTTATTACAGTGTGGGAGGTGCTTTGCAGAGACACAAATTTCACCCTCTCTCTCCTGTCAGAACGGTGAACTGCCTTGTTTACATAAGGTATTGGCTCAGTAGCGGGGGTGTGCAGGACTCCCTGGATGGGTCACAGCACAGTAAAGTAGGCATGGACAGACATTAGGATCTTTGTGAAAGCAAAAACTGTGGTTTATTTGCACGTCTGTGGTTACAAAGTTCAGGTATCAAAACAGGTAAAATAAAACAAAACAGAAAATAAACCCTTGCCACTTTGGGCGCCTAATTACAACAATACATTAAATATATGCACTTGTGCACTTTCAATTTTAAACTACAACTGCGTTTTAGTGAACCAACTATAGTAAGTAGAACTAATGGCTTATGGTTTTAATAGTTCACTGCTCTAATACTTTTCAAGTATTTTTTAGTAATACGTCTAAAATAATAATTTTAGCTTCTAATGGATTTTAATGGTTTTTAATGCCTTAATGTTTTAATGTTTTAATGTTACAATACTTCAATGACTCAATGTTCTAATGTTTCAATTTTTTTTATATACATCCGTTGTCTGTAATTACAATGCATAATGTATAATCCCAACACTTTGTACACATGTGCCTTCTACTAGAAACGTAATTATACACACATACATTTGGCATTTATCTCATCTAGAGTGATGTGGTGTGGATACCTCTGGCGTAAAGGAGAATGCATCACCCACTATGGGATACATCTCCTAATCAGCCACCCCTCTCCATGTATATCTACCACATCCTACAGACTTTTTTACTTTCCAAGGCTCTGATGAAGAGGGAACACCTCAAAACGCATTAGCCTACCTTGATCATTTGCCCATGTACAGTGGTGTGAAAAAGTGTTTGCCCCCTTCCTCATTTCCTGTTCCTTTGCATGTTGGTCCACTTAAGTGTTTCGGAACATCAAACCAATTTAAACAATAGTCAAGGACAACACAAGTAAACACAAAATGCAATTTGTAAATGAAGGTGTTTATTATTAAAGGTGAAAAAAAATCCAAACCATCATGGCCCTGTGTGAAAAAGTGATTGCCCCCCTTGTTAAAACATACTATAACTGTGGTTGTCCACACCTGAGTTCAATTTCTCTAGCCACACCCAGGCCTGATTATTGCCACACCTGTTCACAATCAAGGCATCACTTAAATAGGAGCTGCTTGACACAGTAAGGTCCACCAGAAGATCCTTAAAAGCTACACATCATGCCGAGACCCAAAGAAATTCAGGAACAATTGAGAAAGAAAGTAATTGAGATCTATCAGTCTGGAAAGGGTTATAAAGCCATTTCCAAAGCTTTGGGAATCCAGCGAACCACAGTGAGAGCCATTATCCACAAATGGCGAAGACATGGAACAGTGGTGAACCTTCCCAGGAGTGGCCGGCCGCCCAAAATTACCCCAAGAGCGCAGCAACGACTCATCCAAGAGGTCACAAAAGACCCCAAAACAACGTCCAAGGAACTTCAGGCCTCACTTGCCTCAGTTAAGGTCAGCGTTCATGCCTCCACCATCAGGAAAAGACTGGGCAAAAATGGCCTGCATGGCAGAGTTCCAAGGAGAAAACCACTGCTGAGCAAAAAGAACATCAAAGCTCATCTCAATTTCTCCACAACACATCTTGATGATCCCCAAGACTTCTGGGACAACATTCTGTGGACCGATGAGACAAAAGTGGAACTCTTTGGAAGGTGTGTGTCCAAGTATATCTGGCGTAGAAGGAACACTGCATTTCATAAAAAGAACATTATACCAACAGTAAAATATGGTGGTGGTAGTGTGATGGTCTGGGGCTGTTTTGCTGCTTCAGGACCTGGAAGACTTGCCGTGATAAAAGGAACTATGAATTCTGCTGTCTACCAAGAGATCCTGAAGGAGAATGTCCGACCATCTGTTCGTGTACTCAAGCTGAAACGAACTTGGGTTCTGCAGCAGGACAATGATCCTAAACACACCAGCAAGTCCACCACCGAATGGCTGAAGAAAAACAAAATGAAGACTTTGGAGTGGCCTAGCCAAAGTCCTGACCTGAATCCTATTGAGATGTTGTGGTATGACCTTAAAAAGGCCGTTCATGCTCGAAAACCCTCTAATGTAACTGAATTAGGACAATTCTGCAAAGATGAGTGGGCCAAAATTCCTCCAGGACGCTGTAAAAGCCTCATTGCACGTTATCGCAAACGCTTGGTTGCAGTTGTTGCTGCTAAGGGTGGCCCAACCAGTTATTAGGTTTAGGGGGCAATCACTTTTTCACACAGGGCCATGATGGTTTGGATTTTTTTTCACCTTTAATAATAAACACCTTCATTTACAAATTGCATTTTGTGTTTACTTGTGTTGTCCTTGACTATTGTTTAAATTGGTTTGATGTTCCGAAACACTTAAGTGTGACAAACATGCAAAGGAACAGGAAATGAGGAAGGTGGCAAACACTTTTTCACACCACTGTATGGGCATAACTCATTTTTATTGAATATATTGTAATCTAGTTTTGCATGAATTCATAGTAATTTCATTGTACTCTATTTTGTTAATGAATAAACCATATCACTTTGATTCATACGTTAGATCATGCGCCTTCCATCCCTTCTTTTCCACACAACAATACAGGAACATGACTACTTATTCTGCAACCGCTGCCCAGACACTTGGCGGTCACACTGAAATAGAGGCTTTTAGTCACACAGACTTAATCTCACCAGTCGAACGTATTGCTGCTCCCCAGTCTGCCATGCACAAAGATCTGGTTCCTAGACATGGGCGCCATTTAAAAAATTGTTTTGTTGTGTTACGTTTCTTTCCTTACGAAAAAAAAATGAGTGTACGAAATTCAGTTCGGATTCGTATGGAATAGGAATTTTTGTTAAATTCGTAAACGTTTCGTTACAATAACGAAAGTTCGTTATGATGAATTTATCATTATAAGGAGCTCCCACCATCCCTGTGATGTGCTGACTTCCTCTGATTGGTGAACAAAACACCAGTCATGTTTCTGTTAATTTGGATCCGAAATTCGTTAACGAAATTTCGTATTTCGCATTAAATTCGTAAGCATAAAAATTCCCATAGGGTTCCCACCATCCCTGTGCTGACTTCCTGGGGTTTTATCTTTTAGGTTCATTAACTTTTCATAAAAATTATGAATTTTCATTATGAATTTGGATCCAAAAGTCGTTAACAAAATTTCGTATTTTGTACGGAATTCGTATGCACAAAAATTCGTATTTCGGATTCGTATGTACGAATCTTCGGAAATTTGTACAAATTTTCGTTCCGTACGAAACTAATCACACATGTCTACTGGTTCCAAGATGGAGCCCCTTATTGAAGCAACCTGGAAGTTTTATAGAGCCCTGAGTGCTTTATCTGTTACACCTGAGCTTGTTAATCCTCATTGAGTCCAAACAGGCTCACTACACAGCACAAACACAAAAGCAATCAGTGTACAACATGGGACAAATATATCTCCCATCCTGGACACAACCCATAGATTTTCCTGGCTTTCTGTCACATGCCCCCTCCTCTTGTTTCAACCCTAGGGTTGGGACACAGGTTGCCAGGCACGTGTGCATTCGGAACAAATCATCTGCATTTCCTATTCTAACACCAGGGCAATGTTTCACTGTAAAACTGAATTCGTGAAGGGTCAGGAACCACCTATTCACCCTTCTATTGGTCTCATTGTTCTGCGCCTTCTACTTTAATGGAGCATGATCTGTTAACAGTTCAAATTGTCTACCCAAGAGATAGTACTGGAGATAATCTAAAGCCCATTTTATCGCTAAACATTCTTTCTCAATGGGATCATCATTTCCTAATGGGCCTTCCATTTACAACTGAGGTAAATTACAGGGTGTTCTTCCCCCTTGAAAACCTGAAACAACACAGCTCCTAATCCAACATTTGATGCATCAGTCTGGACCACAAAGTCCCTTGAAAAGTCAAGTGAGTACAACACTGGCTGACTACACAAGGCCTGTTCAAAGGCCTCAAAAGCGGCATCTGCTTCAGGTGTTCACTTGATAATGACAGACTCCTTCCCTTTTGTCAAATTGGTCAGGGGAGCAGCCTGTGAGGCAAAATGAGTAATAAAGTGGCGATAATAGCCAGTGATTCCTAAAAATGCTCAAACCTTCTTCTTGTTGATGGGACGTGGCCAACTCTGAATAGCCTCAACTTTGTTTACTTTTCCTCCTCCAGGCCAATGGTAATTTTTTTTTGGATTGGCTGTAAACCCGGCTTTTCAGATGGAATCTTACACAG
This sequence comes from Lithobates pipiens, assembly GCF_037356315.1. Classification (NCBI taxonomy): domain Eukaryota; kingdom Metazoa; phylum Chordata; class Amphibia; order Anura; family Ranidae; genus Lithobates; species Lithobates pipiens. Next base: position 79,117,950 of record NW_027507748.1, read on the forward strand.
ACTGAATCTTTGGTAAGTGTAAGTCCCAAACCTAACCTTGGATGACCATGTCACCTATTACCCATTGAAATGTGGCGGACCATTCTGTAACCCAAAAGGCATCCTACGATACTGGAAAGATCCCTCTGGAGTTACAAATGCCGTTTTTTTCATTGGCCAATTCTGAGAGAGGAATTTGCCAACAACCTTTGTGCAGGTCTAACATCGTCATATACTGGCTGTCCCTAGGTGATCAATCAATTAGTCTATGGGGGGCATGGGATAGGTGTTAAGATTTTATTCAAGTGGGAAAGTCATTTACAAATCCGCCAACTTCCATCTGGTTTGGGCACTAAAACATTAGGACTGGACCAATCACTATTTGACTCTTAACCATCATCTCATGCATTTTTTTTTACTTGTTGGCTTATTGCCTCTGGCCGGGCTTCAGCAATTTGATAGGGTTTGAACTTGACTATTTCCCCTGGTATAGTAACAATATTATGTTCAACCCCAGACATCCAAACTGACAATTCTGAAAATTTCTCTTCATTTCAGAGCACAAACTCTCTAGTTTCCTGTTGCTGAGTTTTGGACAGAATCCCAGCTATCTCGACTTCAGGGATAACCAGGTTAGGTGGAGCAGAAAGTGGGGTAGTCTCAGCGACCAAGGATTCCCTGTCCTTCCATGGTTTTAGCAAAATCACATGATATACCTGCTCAGGTTTTCATCTTCCTGGTTGGCTAATTTTATAATTTACGTTACCCATTTTTTACAACACTTCATAGGGACCTTGCCATTTGGCTAGGAATTTACTTTTGACCGTGGGAAGCAACAACAGGTGCAAAACAACGGACCTGGGCCCCAAGATTGTAAATCCTCTGCTGAGCCAACTGGGCTTGTGCCAAATGTTCCTTCACAATAGGCATCACTTGCGCAATTCTGTCTTCCATTTGAGCCACATGTTCAATCATACTTCTATGAGGGGAACGGCCACTCTACCATATTTCCCTGGCAATGTCCACTAGTCCCTGTGGGTGCCTCCCATACAGTAGCTCAAAAGGAGAGAAAACTGTGGATGATTGGGGAACCTCTTTGATAGCAAACATCAAATAAGGGAGTAGAGAATCCCAATTATTTCCGTCTTTATCAACCAACTTCCTCAGCATTTGTTTTTAATGTTTTGTTAAATCTTTCAACCAGTCCATTGGTTTGGAGGGTGATACAATGAAGTACATATTTGGATCACTTTAAAAATTTTGCAAAGCTCTTTGGTTACTCTAGACATAAACGGGTGCCCTGGTCAGTTAGTACTTCTTTAGGAATGCCCACACGACTGGAAGCCTCAAATAGCTCTTTGGCAATGGTTTTGTCAGAGGTGTTATCACTTCTGGGTAATGGGTGGCATAGTCCATTATCACCAAGATGTGCTGGTGCCCTCTAGCGGACTTTAGCAAGGGGCCAACCAAATCCATGGCAATCCTCTCAAAAGGGACCTAAATGATGGGCAGGGGCACTAAAGGACTGCGGAAATGTGGTATGGGTGCTGAAATCTGATACACTGGACAGGAGGAACAGTACATTTCCATTTCCTTAGTGATCCCAGGCCAATAGAACCTGTAGGTGATTCTTTCCTGGATTTTTTCAGCTCCTAAATGTCCTCCATGGACATTTGCCCATGGGCCAGTTCGAAGATCAACTTGCGGTAATATTTGGGCACCACCAGTTGTGCAATGGTTTCCTCTACCCCCTGTGACACCCAGTATAACAGGTCCCTTTAAATGATGAAGTATGGGAGGGCAATCCTCTCGTCAGGGTTAATTCATTCCCCTATTTTCACTACATTCTCCTGGGCCCTTCAATTGTTCAGTGGCAAAACGTTCTTCTCCATGGACAGGGAATAAAAATGACAGAGGGGGCATCCATAGCGTAAAACTATGTATTTATTTTAAAATTTCCAGCAAAAGTAAAATAAATAAACAGTTTTAAGCTACGGATGCCCCCCTCTGTAATTTGTATTCCCTACAAACATTGGATACTTGATATGTTATACCCATTGGTATGAGTCACTAGCCAAGCGCAGGGTTTTCCTAATTATTTATTACATAGTATTATTTTCATACTATAGTGACACTAGTCAAGCGCACATTCACACTGCTGCTGGCAATTATTGTTGTTTATTATTATTATTATTTTTTATTTATTTCTTTGGCGTAAAGTTTTTTGTTATTAATTTAGCGGTAACAAATTAACTTTCTAGTCACTGCTGTTGGATTCGTCTTCCACACAGCTCTCGCCACACATTAGAAGCAGTCCCAAAATTACCTTAAGTTCTCCCTTTTTCACTCTCCTCCTCCATCCCCTAGTGCAGTCTTAGCCCTGGTACACACGGTCAGACATTCCAACGGAAAATGTCCGATCGGACCGTGTTGTCGGATCATCCAACTGTGTGTGGGCTCCATCGGACTGTTTCTGTCGGAATATCCGATGGACAAAGTTTTAGAGCTGGGCTTTAAAACTTTCCGACAACATGATCCGATCGGACTTTGTCCGATTGTGTGTAGAGAATTCTGATCGGAAAGTGCCATGCATGTTCAGATCAAATTTCTAGACCAAAGCTATTGGCTACTAGCCTGAAGGTAGTCCCGTCGTAACGAAATAACGTTATCACGTTACGTACGATCGGATTTTCCGACAACTTTGTCCGACCATGTGTATGCAACACATGTTTCGGACAAAATCCATCAGATAAAATCCGATGGATTTTGTTGTCAGAATGTCCGACCGTGTGTACAAGGGCTTACCCGTAGCTGGGGATGGTATGGTCTTCGGGTAGAAAGTCTGTGAGTCTTTGAGGGAAGACGTCAGATTATCATTTGTTAGGTGCCTTTCCACAAGGTCTACAAGTTTGTCTGCTGTTTCCATTTCTGCAAGGTGGTAGGAAGAGACCTCAGATATTTGTCCATGACCACCAATTCCACAATTTTTGGTCTGGACAGAGTTTCTGGCTGCAGACATGTCCTAGTCAAGTGGATAAGGTCATACATTTGTGTGGCTTTCTCAGCCGATAACTCCAATTGTGGAAATGCTGAGCACGGACAGCCAGGGCCATGCAGTCATGCCAATATTTTGTTTTGTAAAAAGTTACGTTTTTTTTGCATCCAAGTCAAAATAAGCCTTTTGGGATTCTCCAGATAGTAGGGGGACCACAAGTCCAGCCCATTGCTCTTTAGGCCAGCTTTCTTTTTTCACTGTTCTTTCAAAGGTGGTCAGAAACATCTCAGGGTCATTATCTGCAGTCATCTTTGGCAACAGGTGGTTTATCTGAAAAGGCGGTATGTTACCGGAATCACTCCCAGCCTCAGTCTGCTGCCTTTGCTGAAACTGTTTTATGATGGCCTCTATTTGTTGTTGGTGTTTCTGTTCCTGCTGTTTCAGCGCTTTCTGCTGAATTACAAGGCTCTGTTGAAAAGTTGCATTTGTCTGCAATTGGTTTGCATTTACCAGAGCAAGCTGTCTCAGTAGCTCCTCCATGCTGGCCTTACTTCACCTGCCCCACAAAACCTCCACCATATGTAAGGGATTAGCTCAGTAGCGGGGTGTGCAGGACCCCCCTGGATGGGTCACAGCACAGTGAAGTGGGCACGGACAGACAGCAGGATCTTTCTGAAAGCAAAAACTGTGGTTTATTTACATGTCTGTGGTTACAAAGTGCAGGTATGAAAACAAGTAAAATAAAACAAAACAGAAAATAAACCATTGCCACTTTGGAAGTCTAACTATAACAACACAGGAACCTGGCTACTTGTTCTGCAACAGCCTACCACTGCCCAGACACTTGGCAGTCATACTGAAATAAACAGAGGCTTTTAGTCACACAGACCTAATCTCGCCAGTCAGAGGTATTGCTGCTTCCCAGTCTGCCATTCACAGAGATCTGGTTCCAGGGTGGAGCCCCTTGTTGAAGCAACCTGGGAGTTTTATAGAGCCCTGAGTCCTTTATCTGTTACACCTGAGCTTGTTAACCCTCATTGAGCCCAAACAGGCTCACTACACAGCACACACACAAATGCAATCAGTGTACAGCATGAACCTGGACAAATATATCTCCCATCCTGGACACAACCCATATTTTTTCCTGGCTCCCTGTCACAATAGGTAGATTGCAGTTCTGTCTCTCTGCCTAATGATTAGCGGGTGCAGGAGGACATCAGGTTACATGTACCCTCCAATCAGCTTCTGCTGTGTGTAATCGCAGAGGAGGCGAGCCACCAGCAGCATGCATGCGCGCCCCCTACCAATGGCTGGGCACCTAAAAAGCAACGTACAGGTACATGCTTGTGCCCAGCCATGCCATTCTGCCGACGTACATCGGTGTGAGGCGGTCCTTAAATGGTTAAAGTAACTGAGATATTTTCATTGTTCAATATCCAGGTTAGTTTTGAAAGTCCATTTAAAGTTAATCAACAGTGAAGTTTATGACCTAGTAGTTGTATTGTTTGCCACAACAAGGATGTAAGAGATGAATTTTCCAGAATGTCTAGGAATGTTAGGAATAGAAACATGGAGAACTACAGAAGAAAACTCAGATAAGAATATGTTAGTAAGGAAATATATGAAAACTTTGGGACAAGGCCAACCAAATATGAAAAATTGTTCCAGGAACTCTACTCTCTAAAATATAAAAGCAAAGGCTTTAAAATATATTTAACTAATCGAATTAATAGGACGTACCATCTGAGGAATACTTCGTAGTTAGCTTCCAGAATTGTGGTATTGATGATATTGCAGATGTTCTACTTGTCACTGTATGCTATTCAGTAAGATTTATTATTTCTCCTAGGGTTGCCAGTAAATATATGGACAGTTTGAAAAAATCGTATTTTTACACTGTCCGCAAATGTCCGTGATGAGCATCGGCATTGGTCCAATTCCAAATTAACCACATAAAGTAGTTTGTTGTTAGATGAAGACAGAAACTGACTAAAGGGAAGAGATACTGTATGTCTAAATTATTTATCAAAGTGCTTGATAAAGAGAGATGGGATTTATTTACTAAAACTGGAGAGCGCAAAATCTGGTGCAGCTGTGCATGGTAGCCAATCAGCTTCTAACTTCAGCTTGTTCAGTTAAGCTTTGACAAAAAAACCTGGAAGCTGATTGGTGCACTTTCAGTTTTAGTACACTGAGCAAAATTATAAAATCAACACTTTTGTGTTTGCCCCTATTTATCATTAGCTGAACGCAAAGATATACAACTTTTTCTATGTAAACAAAAGACCTATTTCTCTCAAATATTGTTCACAAATCTGTCTAAATCTGTGTTAGTGAGCACTTTTCCTTTGTCAAGATAATCCATCCACCTCACAGGTGTGGCATATCAAGATTTTGATTAGACAGCATGATTATTGCGCAGATGTGCCTTAGGCTGGTCACAATAAAAGGCCACTCTAAAATGTGCAGTTTTACTGTTTTAGTGGGTCGGGGAGGGTCTGAAAAAACAGTCAGTATCTGGTGTGACCACCATTTGCCTCATGCAATGCAGCACATCTCCTTTGCATAGAGCTGATTAGGTTGTTGATTGTGGCCTGTGGAATGTTGGTCTATTCCTCTCGCAAAGTTGCTGGATATTGGCAGGAACTGGAACACACCGTCGTATACACTGATCCAGAGCATCCCAAACATGCTCAATGGGTGACATGTCCAGTAAGTATTCTGATCATGCAAGAACTGGGATGTTTTCAGCTTCCAGGAATTGTGTACAAATCCTTGCAAAATGAAGCTGTTCATTATCATGCTGCAACATGAGGTGATGGTCGTGGATGAATGGCACAACAATGGGCCTCGGGATCTCGTCACCATATCTCTGTGCATTCAAAATGGCATCAATAAAATGCACCTGTGTTCATTGTCCATAGCATACGCCTGCCCATACCATAACCCCACTCGGGGATGTGCACATGCATAATTCCTGTTGGGGCTATTTAAAGGATGCTCATGACCATGTTTTGTGCTGACTGATCTTCAGCTGTTCCCTGTGTCTTGCATTTATCCTGTATGAGTCCCTTTTTGCTGACCTGGTTTGCTCCTGACCTGATCTTGGATTCTTTTTTTGACCTGTCGTTAATTCCTGACTGAGATCCATTCCTGACTTCAGCTTTGCTCATGAGCTGGTGTCTCGCTGCCTGCCTGTTGATGACCCCGGCTATTCTTGTGACTAGGCTTCTGTTTCTGATCCTGGCTTCCTGTCCTGCTCAACTGCCTGTTTGGCTGTCTGCTGTATCAGCTCTGTGCACCACTCAGTGTTCCTGCCTCAAGTCTGCTGAGGGCTCTGATAAGCCGCATGTCCTGAACCAAGTTGGAGTGGCCCTTTAACCTGGGCTAGACTTCTGAACCGTACTATTGTTCCTGATCTATTGGTTCTCCAGTCTCCTTGGGACCACATCTCATGCTGCAAGTTCTCCCATCAACATCTGCAGGCACTCATGTTACTCATGTCCCTCAGTTCCCTCTGTTCCACCTTAAGTGGGGCCCAGGCTGGAGATACAAGATAGGTCAACTTCATCATTTCAGTCTCCTATCAGGTACATGACAGGATCTCAAACTACTACTATTCAAGTTAAAATAATATTGTACAAGGGAGATACTAACAGCATCAAGGACTAGCTACGATTTTAGGAGAATCTGTTTTATAAAACTTAAAGGGTAATTTAAACTATATGAGGGTGGCACAGTTGATGGGACCCCCATCTGCTGCCACGTAGAACTGGATACCACTTACTTATACAGTAGGTCAAGTGAGTGACATTTCATGATGCTCTTACAATCTTTTTAGTTTTTACCATACCAATGGTGATGGTCAGGAAGCAACATTTTCACTCTCTGTCTGACCAGTACAGAAACAAGCAGAATGTTTTCCTGCATGTTTTTGGCATTTCTTGGACAGCAAACGAAGGGAGTGTTACCTATCGGAACCTATTTGCATATTATGGACCTTGGGAGAATTCGGAGTCTTAAAAATTCCTCTCTTTACTTGAATGTGTCTAACTTTCTGTCTGTACATGTTTGTACTTAGAAAGCAGTTGAATAGAGAGAAGGTGAAAATTGTTATTGAACAGGGATTGTGACTATATCTGCCACTTGGATAGAAAAAAGGAGAAACGATTTTACAAGTTGGGCGTGACCATTATAACTTATTTCTTTATTGATTAGTTTTCCTTTTTTAAGAAATTGATGTACAAGACATACAGTACTGTGCAATTTTTTTAGGCAGGTGTGAAGAAATGCTATAAAGTAAGAATGCTTTCAAAAATATTTATTTTAATTGTTTATGTTTATCAATTTACAAAATAAAACATGAGCGAACAGATGATAAAGCTAAATGAAATCAATATTTGGTGTGTCTACCCTTTGGATTCAAACCAGCGTCAATTATTACACTTGCACACATTGTGCACTTGAACAAAGTCAGGGACTGATTGTGTAGGAGTCAAGTGTATGTAGGACTCAGGTGTATGAATAACCATTTATACCAAGCAGGTGCCAATGATCATCAATTTTATATGTAGGTTGACACCCAAGCATTAACTGAAACCTGTGTAGGAAGCTTAAAACTGAGTGAAGAACAGCCAAACTCTGTTATTAAGGTGAGGTTGTTGAAGACAGTTTCACATCACAGGTCATACACCATGGCAAGTCTGAGCACACAAGGTAGTTATATTTCATATACTGTGCTGCATGTGGTTCCCCCAGCCCCCTTTATACTTACTTGACCTGTAGTTCTGCAAAAGTTGGAAATTTGGTCAGGATCAATGGCATTTTCAATGCTGCGAAATGCAGGGAGATACTTATCCATCATGCCATACCATCAGGGAGACGTGCGATTTTCCCCAGATTTATTCTGCAGCAGGACAATGACACCAAACATACAGTGAGCCAATGTAATTAATAACGATCATCAGCTTAAAGAAGAACAAAGTGTCCTGGAAATGCTGACTTACCCCCAACGGAGCCCTGATCTTATCATGAAGTCTGTCTGGAATTACATGAAGAGACAGAAGGATTTGAGGCAACCTACATCCACAGAAGATCTGCGGTTAGTTTTCCACGATGTTTGGAACAACCTACCCATCAAGTTCCTTCAAAAGCTCTTGATTTGATTTGGATTTCTTTACTTATTTTGGTAATTGGTGTAAAATAAACTACTAAGGCCGCGTACACACGCGCGGACTGTTGGCCCAACTTTGTCCGTCCAACAGTTTGAGCGAACAGTCCGCTCAAACTTAGCATGGACGGACATGGCCACACACGACGAACGAACAGTTTGCTGAAACCGTGCGCGATGACGTGAACGGCACGTACGACGGGACGCAAAATACGACGTCCTATACACTGCATTATAACTTTCGGCTTGAAAATCCTTTCTGAGCATGCGCGGAACTTAGTTTGACGAACAAGCCTACACACGGGCGGACTGTTCGTTGAAACAAGGTTTCAGCGGACAGTTTTTCGGAATTTCCGTAAAACCTTGTCCGTCCAACTGTCCGCTGAAACTGTCCGCTGAAAGCCCACACACGAGCGGACTGTCCGCCCAAACACTGTTCAGCGGACAAGGTTGGGCCAACAGTCCGCGCGTGTGTACGCGGCCTTAGACTTCAATTTCTGAAAGCTTTCTTAATTTACAGCATTTTCCACACCTGCCTAAAACTTTTGCACCGTACTGTATATTGAAAAATTATTAAAACAAACCCTCGCACAGACAGCCTTAGTGAAGTCTGTAAATATCTTTTCAAAAGAATTGTTTTTCTATTCCATTTGAGCATTTTACATCAACTGTTATATTATTTACTGCAAGTTACATGGTGTTCTTCCTGACATTTGTTATGGAAGTAAAGAAAATATTCACAATGTACCAATGTTGAAAACTAAAGGACAAATACAGATACACAATGTAACCTTCTAACAGTTTGTTTAAAATTCATTCTGTTGGCATTCACCCAATATCCTGGTTAGATTCATTTTGCCCTGTGAGAGCTTTGTCACTCTAACATTTTATTTATTTATTTATGTATTTATTTATTTATTTACTGATTTTATAGAGGTGAGCTGGCAAAGAGAATCTTCTGATAACTCAACGCATCCTATTGGTTAATTCATGTAAATATGAAACATAGCTCAGGAATTATTTCTGCAAAAGCTAGAAAGTACAATTAACGAACTGTTCTTTATGATCTATAGTGAAATACCAGGGAAGGAAAATGGTTCCTTGCATTTATCCACATACTGATTGAATAATTTTAGACACAGCAATGTCATTATTGGGTCTTTTTACTTCTCGATGGTGGGAAATTACAGAAGGGGGCTGTGTTGCTGAAAAAAATCACAGTATTTAGCCTCAGTACTCCTCTCAAGAACTCTCATGCTGTATGCAAGCAGTGGAATAGTCCTTGGAAATTAGCTATAAATGAATTATGAAAAATCTAAATGAATGTCATTCTAGAGTAATAGGGCTTCCCATGCTCCTTGTGCAAACAGACTGCTCTAGGTAACATCCACATAGGATGCAGAGGCTGCATGATTGAAAGAACTGAAATCAAATGAATGGGAGGTGATGGGGCAGGGATAGTAAGACCATGGAAGAAATGGCCAGATGATGATGAATGTCTTGCGGTCAGGAAATGTGGTGGGCTCTGTCTAACTTCTTTTAGGTCGGGAAAGACAGATTTTTTTCTAGAAGGTTCTAGATACATAGGGGTTGATTTACAAAAAATGGACAATGCAAAATCTGGTTCAGCTCTGCATAGAAATAAATCATTTTCCAGTTTGGTTTTTGCCAAAACTTTATTGAACAAGCTGAAGTTAGAAGCTGATTGGTTACCTTGCACAGCTGCACCAGATTTGGCACTCTCCAGTTTTAGTAAATCAACCCCATATTTTTCTTTCTGCTGCCTGGCATATGCATCTGAGAGAAGAGACTTGCATGCAGCAGACTTCTGGCTAATGATGCTCCAGCAGGAAGGCAGAAGGAGACAAAAGTAATTGTTCAAAAATGTCACATGATACGGTTATGGTGTACCTAGGAGATATCACCTTTCCTCCTTTGAAACGAGCTATCCTTAGCAGCATGCAGATCTTGTTTTCTGGCAATAAGCCAGGTGCTTCATTGAACACCCTTTTGTACATTGATGCAGCCTGGTACTAAAATGATACCTAGTGCAAACATTTCTGCTTCTCTGCTTGATAATACACTGTTGCTGATAAAGAAAATGTTTAAATTTCCATCACTGTGCATGAGTCTTCTGTCATTTAGTGACATAAAGAAAGCTGTGAGAAGGTTGTAGTGGGAAGTCTTGAGGGAGCGTAATGTGACTTGGATTATATGAGGTTGTTGTGTTTTGAAGATGATAATAGCATATACTATAAGTGAGGGGTTTATCTTTCATCCAAAAAGAAAGATGCTCAGGCTGTATAGAAATGGCAGAAAAATGTTTGTTTAAGAGTGAGAATTTTCTCAGAGTAAGGACAGTGGACTTGAAGTCCTGCCCCCCAAGTATCGATGTTGGAATATCCAGAGATTTGGAATTTTTCAAACGCTAGAAGATGCCAGTTTTATAGATATTGATAGGGCCTACTGAATTCAGGATGTGTCCAGAGGAAAAGCTTCAATTTCCATTACATTGGAAAAGCCTGCATCTTTGGCTTTCTCTTATAGTGGGGGGGCATTGATGAAAAAAAAAGTTCTTTGGATTTAAGGTACAATCCTGGAACAATAGGGTCACTTGGGAGCCCTACCACAAAAATCACAATTAGATCCTGTGCCAAAGGGTCTAGTGAAAATGATTTTACCGCCTTCTAATCTGAATTTGACCTTATTCAAGCTGCTTTTGCATTTCTATATGCAGTATCTGTAGTGAGACCAAAGCAGTTCTTCCACAAACAAAAGACCAACAAACAAAAGGCCATCAATATAGGTCCTTACTGGAGCATTGCCATAAGACTTGTTTGAATAAAAGCACCTAATGAACTGAGCAACAATTCTTAGACGAGGAACCTAAGCAGAGGAATAAATCCTGAAATTGTGCAGTTAAAACCTAAAATCAATGAGTCCCTTGTGCTACTGGCTTCTGGAATAGTTGAAATCTTCTCCCTCCAACCACCTCCCCCCATAATATTATTATTATTAGTATGGTGCTGGTTAAAAGACTCACCGGTGCTCGCTACACCCACAATCTCCATCGTTAATAAAAAAAAAAAAACTGTAATCCCTGAGCAATCTACGCTAAATCTTGTAATGTGCTTTGGCATTTTTCAGGGTCAGTTTGCAAGCTTTTTTTTAGGAAAAATTGGCATGGCTAGCTGGGCACTGCTATAGAGTACAAGTACCAATGCAAAAATAGTTTTTTAAAAATACCATTAATTAGGGAGCAGCTCCTTAAAAAATGCTTAAAGAGCAACATTAAAAATAAACAATTCCTTTATGCAACATGCTTGTTGGATGCCTTAAACCTGCACATGGTGTACCTGTACTTTGTACTAAAGCAAAAGTGACATTTTGAAAGAGAAAATACCATTACAATTGCTGTTAAATGACATTTCATGGCCAATTTGCTCTATTTGTAAATACAGTGTCTGGAAATTTTCAACATCTACATCCTAGATAAGGGTCTGGTATGAGCTGTAAGGGGGATCCCCTGAAAAAAAGGATTGGAGAAAATTCATACCAGACTCTTGTTCTCATTGAGTGTCTGATAAGGATTTTAAGGGAGTGCCTCGTGTAAAAGAGGAAAAAAATGAAATGTGGCAGGTAAATAAACACACAACACTTTACTATACCTTTATTAAAAATAAAAAATAAAAACAAATAAAAAAAGATCCACAAGAATCCCGATGAACAATGTCTGCCAACCCACTAAAACAAAGCACGTCAACCCACTGGGACAATCCGCTCCCAAGAGACTCTCGCTGTGAATGACTTTTCCCCAGCAGCCAAATAAATGTAAACAAAGGGGTAAAAGGATTATTTAGCATATTGGTGCTACACTATTGCTTTGCAGAAAATAAATAGCAGGGCAAGAAAGAGACATTCAATGGTGACAAAGCCCGTTTAACTGCAAAATGTTCATGTCTAATTTTTTCGCTATGTATTGTAAACTTTGCATCCAATAGATACAGCAGGGTTATTTTTATCAGTATGGCAGGGTTGGTTCTCCTATTGTGTCTTTTCTTACTGTACATGTTTTTCCTATATCAAATTAATTTCTTGTCACTGAAAATATTTTTGTATATTCTTTATTGATTCAGAAAATATCATACATTTTTAATATACAGTTGGAACTCATCACAAAATTGAGTTCCACTGAAAATATTTTATGAATTAGTCTTATTTTTACTGCTCGACCTTGTTTGTATCACTTTTATTGTACAGCGCTGCATGAAATATTAATACATAAAAGTAATGACTTTCTGAATGTACCTTTATTATAAAATTAACCTATTGACTGTGCTTCGTACATACAATAGCCATGGCCTCGTGTTTTCACACTTGTGGATACAATTTATCTCTAAAAAAGGACACCAATGGTTAATTATTATTATTTTTCAGATGTACTAAGATTTTAAAAAAACTAAACAGAAAAGTTCCTATTCTCTCTACGGTCACAAGACAATTGTGTAGGCTTTCTGTAAATGCTCATCTCATGGCTGTCATGGTGATTATGGATGAGCCGAACACCCCCCCCCCCCCCCCCGGTTTGGCTCACACAGAACATGCGAACAGGCAAAAAATGTGTGCGAGCATGCTGGCACAGTTAAAGTCTGTGGGACAGGAATATGAAAAATCAAAAGTGCTAAATTTAAAGGCTTATATGTAAGTTATTGCCATAAAAAGTGCATGGGGACCCAGGTCCTGCCCCAGGGGACATGTATCAATACAAATTATTTTTTTGTACAAACAACTGGTTTTTCAGGAGCAGTGATTTTAAGAATCCTTAAAGTGAAACAATAAAAATTAAATATTCCTTTAAATATCGTACTTGGGGATCTCCTTAGTCTGCCTGTAAAGTAGCGCATCTGTGTGATGAGTTTTACAGTCCCGCAGCAAAATGACATTTCTAAAGGAAAAAATTTAATTTAAACTTGCTTGCGGCTGTAATTTATTGCCAGATGCCTGTAATATAGATAGAAATTAAGGAAACAATGTAATTTAAAACTTGCTTGTGGCTGTAATGTATTGCCGACTCCTGGTAAAATAGATAAAAATAAAAGAAAAAAATGGAGTGGGCTTCCCCCCAGTCCATACCAGGCCCTTTGTGTCTGGCATGGATATTAGGGGAACTCCATGCCAAGATAAAAAAAAACAGCGTAGGGTCCCCCCCAAAATCCATACCAGTCTCTTCGGGTCTCCATGCCAAAATTTTAAAAAATTGGCGTGGGGGTCCCCCCAAAATCCATACCAGACCCTTATCTGAGCATGCAGCCTGGAGTACAGGATAGGGGGTGAGCGAGCGCCCCCCTCCAAAACCATACCAGGCCACATGCACTCAACATGGGGAGGGTGCTTTGGGGTCCCCCCAAAGCACCTTGTCCCATGTTGATGGGGTCAAGGGCCTCATCCCCACAACCCTTGGCTTGCCTGGTGGTTGTGGGGGTCTGCAAAGGGACTTATTGGAGTCTAAAAGCCCCCTTTTCCCCTATTTGAATGGGTATTGAGTACAATGTACCCCTATCCATTCACCAAAAAAGTATCAAAAAGTAAAAAAAACACAAAAAAATGTTTTTGACAATTCCTTTATTAAAAAAAATCCCGCGATGTCCATCCTTCTTCAATCACAAGGCCGACGGACCCGAAAAATAGAAAAAAAAGCTCTGCCTCGATGGGAGGCGTCCCGTGGACTGCTGTCTTTTCGTGGTAACAGCTGTTATAAAGACAAGGGCAGTCTCCCTCTGATGGTACATTTTTATTTTTTTTAAATTGTCAAAAACTGTCTTTTCTGGTTTTTACCTTTTCTCATCCTATGCATCACAGCGCTGGATGGCTCTGTGTTCCCCTGCTGTAACACAGTCCCGCCCCCCCCACCCCAGACCGGCTTGTGTGATAGGCAGAAAGTTGATTATATCTACTATCACACAAGCCAGTCTGGGGGGGGGGGCAGGACTGTGTTACAGCGTGGCCGCCAAACACAGAGCCAGCCAGCGCTGTGATCCGCAGGAGAGAGGGGGAGCAATGCAGCCGCTACCAAAAGCGGCCCCAGGGCAGGCGGCCTACCGGGAAAGAGGGAGGAGATATATATATATATATATATATATATATATATATATATATATTTTAAATACACTGCCTGCATGCCACTAACTAACCTGCCAGCCTAATCTAGCTCAATCTATCTCCCTGAGCCATGATTGGTCAAAGACACCTTGCCTTTGGCCAATTATGGCTCTCACAGCAGAGTGTGCTGTGATTGCCCAAAGCATGAGGGTCAGGTGGATGCTTTGGCCAATCATCAGACATCACTGTACTCGCAGTGAATTATGGGGTTGTTCCACTGTGCTCCAATTTCCCACGAATGCCCCATATGTTTTGTTTGTTTGCGAGCAAGCGTACACTCGGTTTTCGAGTCGAACTTATGTTCAATTCGAACCGCTGGCTCATCCCTAATACAAATCCAATGACTTCAATACTTCTATGTCCCTGAACTGAACAAAACTGATCAGGGGCTCATTCTGGCTTTACTTGCTGCATGTTTAGTAAGGCTGCTTTCTCACTGATCTTTTTTTCTTCCGCTTTTGTGTTAAAAAAAGCAGAAGGAAAATTAATGATCATTAGATCCTGTGGAACTCTTCACACTGATCAGTTGTAGGTCCACTGCATTTTGTAAAATCCTGCTTGCTGCATTTTTGGTGTATGAATCTCCCTCCCCATTGAAATAAATGGAAACCACATCAAAAACGCACCCACTGTTGCATTTTTGGTGCATTTTTTGAGACACATGTACGCGTTAGGGGACCCCTACTGTAGAAGTCACTTCTACTGATGACGCATACGGGGTGGAGCCATACTATCTACGTCATGTCTACGTCATTCCACGTCCATCTCATTTAGACCCCTTTCACATTGTGGGCATTTTTCAGGTGCTACAGCACTAAAAATAGCACTTGCATAGCGTTTGAAAAAAGCGGCTCTATTCACTCCAGTGTGAAAGCCCGAGAGCTTTCACACTGGATCAGTGTGCTGGCAGGGCGTCAAAAAAAGTCCTGCCAGCAGCTTCTTTGGATCGGTGAAGGAGCAGTGAACTCACCGCTCCTCCATCTCGCCTCCACTGCTGCTCCCCATTGTAATCACTGGGGCAGTGCTGTGATACCGCTGGCAAAACGCTGCTCTGGTGGCATTTTGCGAGCAGATTTAACCCATTTTCGGGTGCTAGCAGCGGTTAAAACCACCCCCGCTAGCGGCTGAATAGCGACGCTAAAACAACAGTAAAGCGGCGCTAAAAATAGCGCCTCTTTACCGTTGCCACTGGCACAGTGTGAAAGGGGTTTTATACAGGAACTGTTCAATACCTGAACAGCCTTGCTTAAGTGCTGTGTTTGTGAGTATTTTACCTTTGCTTTAACTGGAGCAATACAATTTTAAACAGAGAGCACTAGATCTTAACTTTTTGTTCCTCTCTATAGCCGATACCCTCAAGGGAGATCTGAGGTTCAGGGAGCCAACAGGGAGGAGTGGGAGATACAGAGGAGCAGCATACCCATAGCACGCCAGATAGATCTCTTGATTACCCCCAGTGGGGACCTGCTCATTTTGACCTGCTGGTGAAATAGGGGTCAAAATATGAGCGGTCAGAGCACAATGGTGGGGGTGAGCACTTGCACATTGGAAAGATTTTTGCACAATTTGGTGGAGCAGCATGTTCAGAATCATTTTGATTTTTGTTTTTTGATGCTGGGTTTATATATGGACTTTGTATATGGACTGTTGATCACCGTGTCACATTATTAGTCATTTCATTTGTCAATATATTATGTTTTATGTTTGCGATTATATCTCAATATTTCACTACAATTGTACTGGTAGCTCAGCACTGTTTTTTGATACCATGGCATATGCATAGTTATATTGGTCCAAAGTGGACCAATGTAAGTATGAATAAAATATCCATTCCTGAAATTCATCTTGCATTTGAGATCAGTTTTAGAGATCCTTGTAAGCTCCTTCACAATTGCTTCTGACCTCCTTCTGACCTGCTTCAAAGTTGCCTCAGTGTGCTTCAAGCTACTTTTGCATCAAAATCTGTATCACTTGTATGATGGGAAAACTATTTTTATGCAAATAAATAAGTAAATAAAATAATTGATACCCACATACTGTACACATGACCTTCAAATGCTACCTCCCACAAAAAATGCCCCCGAGAAAAACTCTGCTCCTCCACAGTGATTTCTGGTTTTCATTGTATAAGGAAAATGAATAAAGTGTAGAGTTGAAGGAGGCAGCTCAAGACTACAAGACAAGGCAATACTCTAATGTTCAATTTCCCTGCACAATTTCTGATTTGTTACTGTAATTATTCTCGTTACAGTACATGCCTAAAAGTAGGAACAATCCTGCAGCATAAAGATTTGTATCTAATTCCTGATCACTTCAAAAACAAAATAACCTCATTGACATTCTTTTCATTGTTTGTCTTAGAAATGGAAGCGTGATCGTGGTTTTCAATGCGCTCTTTGCTCAGATTTTACCAAGCGAAACGATTCAGACAGAATTGAGAACTGGGATCGAGAATAATCATTCTAATCTTACAAAGTGGTTTAAAATAGATGTCCAAAGTGTCATCATTGCAGGTAAGCACAATATGTTTGAGTTAGAGGAGGGTTCTTTATTTTATGTTTGTTTGCAGGCTATTGCTGATTGAAGTCTGCTTCCCATTTGTGCATGCATATTTATTAACCACTTCACTCCCTTCCTGCCCAAGCCAATTTTCAGCTGTCACACTTTGAATGACAATTGCGTGGTCATGCAACATTTTACCCAAATTACATTTTTTTTCACACAAATAGAAATTTATTTTGGTGGTATTTAATCACCATAGTTTTTTTTTTTTTTGCTAAACAAACGAAAAAAAAAAACCAAAAAAAAAATCATTTTTCATAGTTTGTTAACATTTTTTACAAACAGGTAATTTTTTCTGATGTGTGCTGATGGGCACTGATAGGCAACACTGATAGGTGACACTGATGGGCACTGATAGGCGACACTTATGCCGCGTACACACGATCAAACTAGCCGGTGGACTTGGTCCGGTGGACCAGAGTCGGCCGGACAATCCGCCCGTGTGTGGGCTCCGGCGGACTTTTTTTCCCAAAAGTCCAGCGGACATAGAAAGTAATTTTGACTCAAAAATTGTCCGCCGGACTGCGAGTCCGGCGGACAATCCGGCCGTCCGCCGGACTTTTGAAATGAACAAACTTTCCCGCGCACGGAGAAAAGTCTGTTCATTTTGAACGCGGCTGCAGGTAGACAGGACTAGTGCAGGAGGTCAATGACACATCGCTGGCCCCATCACCTGGTATGGACTTAAAGGGGAAGCCCTACACTGAAAAAAACGGCGTGGGGTCCCCCCCAAGGTCCATATAAGACCTTTATCCGAGCACGCAACCCGGCCAGTCAGGAAATGGGATGGGGATGAGCGAGTGCCCCCCTCCTGAGCCATACCAGGCTGCGTGCCCTCAACATGGGGGGTGCTTTGGGGAAGGGGGGCCCTGTGACCCACCCCACCCCAAAGCACCTTGTCCCCATATTGATGAGGACAAGGGCCTCTTCCCGACAACCCTGGCTATTGGTTGTCAGGGTCTGCAGGTGGGGTGCTTATCGGAATTGGGAGCCCCCTTTAATAAGGGGGCCCCCAGATACTGGCCCCCAACCCTATGTGAATGAGTATGGGGTACAATGTACCCCTACCCATTCACCTGTGAATTTTTTTTTTAATAAAACACAACACAAGGTTTCAAAATCATTTATTGCACAGCTCCGGGGGTCTTCTTCCATCTTGGGGGGTCTTCTCGCTGGACTCCTCCGCTATCTTCTGCTCTTTTTCTCGCTCTTTTACTAGTGGAGGAGCCCGGCTTTCTTCTTCATCTCCGCCCGGGGGTCTTCTTCCGACTTCGAGGGTCTTGTCCCCCTCTTCAAGGGCCTTGCCCCCTCTTCGGTTCTTCTTGCCGGGCCTCCGCTTTCTTCCTTTAGCTGTTTTACTAGCGGTGGCCCAGTCTTTTGTCACCGCTTCTTCTTCCGACTTCGGGGTCTTGTCCCCCTCTTCGTTTTTTCTTGCCAGGCCTCCGCTCCTTCTTCCAGCTCTTTTACTAAAGTGGTCTGGTCTTCTGTCGCCGTTGTTGCCGCTGTCGCCCTGCGCACTGATAGGTGACACTGATGGGCACTGATAGGCGGCACTGATAGTGGACACTTATGGGCACTGATAGGTGACACTTATGGACACTGATAGATAGCAATGATGGGCTCTGATAGGTGGCACTTAGGCAGCACTGATAGGTGGCACTGATGGGCACTGATTGTTGGTGCTTATGGGCGCTAATGGTCACTGATAGGTGACACTGATGAGTAGGCACTAATGTGCACTGATTGGCAAACTGATGGTCCCCTGATTGACAGCACTGATGTGTACTGATTGGCAGCACTGATGGACACTGATTGACAGCACTGGTGGGCACTGCTGGGACTGCACTGATGATCAGGACACTGTTCATCAGTGCCCTGATTATCAACGCTGATGTCCTTTTAACACAAGCTGGTTATCAGCTCTCTTCTTTTCTCCTCACACTGTCAGCGTGAGAAAAGAAAAGCCGAAAACCGGCTTGTGTTTATATCCATGATTAGCTGTCATTGGACACAGCTGATCACATGATAAAGGGTAGCTGTGATCAGCACTTTACCCCTATCTATAATCAGCTGAGTCCAAAGTTCACGAGAGGACATCAATAAATGCCTTCTCGACAAAGTAAGCCCGCACTGCAGCTTTAATTTGGCTATAGCGTGGGCAGGAAGCGGTTAAGCAAGGCATGTTGCATTAAGACAGACCCGAATACTTTTCATGGACTGGTAGCGCACTTCAATACACAAAAACTGCACCTACAGCATCTTTTGCAAAGTAATGTACCCCACCACAGTGAGGAACATCTATCAATACTAGAGAAGACAGAATTTGGAGCATCCATGCATGGGAACCAATTAACTTCTATCTTTCATTTTTAAAGCTGAACTGAACAAGTTGAAAGCTAGATGCTGATTGGTTGCCATGAACAGCTGCTCCAGATTCAGGATGCTCCAGTTTTGACAAATTCCCCTCAATGTGGGCATTCTGATGCACTGTAGAGGTGGGTTTTCGCTTTCCCCAACTTGTTCATTCCCCGACTTGTTCATTCCCTGACTCAGTTGGGGTAGGTGGTACACTTTGGTGGGGGAGGGTCAGCCATGCCTCTTGACCATGGACCTCTGGGGACCCGCCTCCTTACCTTTCAACTTTTGGGGCTGTACCTATTCCAATCCCTGAGTCCTAGCCTTATTCTTCAAGGGGAAACTCTAACCCCTAACCCTAACCCTCTAACCATAAGGTCCTAACCTTAACCCTAAACACTAACCCTAACCCCTAACCCTAAGTGCATCTCCACTTAGTGAATCCCCCACCCTAAAACCCCTACCTTTCCTAGATTCCTCTCGGTTTGTCAGAAAAACAACCCTAACCCTCTAACCCTAATCCTAACCCTAACTGACCTTTGACCTATGAAATTTAACCATAACTCTAAGCCCTTGTACACACGGTCAGAGAATCTGTCGGAATGAGTCTTATCGGACCGTGTCGTCAGATAATCCGACTGTGTGTGGTATGCATCGGACTGATTCCGTCCGAATCTCCGTCCGACCCAATTTTCCAACATGTTGGAAATATTTTCCGACCAACTGGGCCGGATGGACCTAATCCGATCATGTGTAGAGCATTTTCATCGGACCAAGTGCCACGCATGCTCAGATCAAATTCCTACATCAAAGCTATTGGCTACTAGCCTGAATGTAGTCCCATCATAACGAAATTACGTCATCACGTTCTGAAAGATCGGATTTATCGCCAACTTGGCCCGACCGTGTGTATGCAACAGTTTCGGACACAATCCGTCGGACTAAATCCGACGGGCAAAATCCGACGGATTTGGTTGGCAAAATCTCCGTGTGTACGTGCGCTAAGTGCTCGGTTTGTCGGAAAAAGGGTAAAAAAGTGTTGTTTGGCTCACTCGCTCCTCCCATAGAAACTCTTAGGATGCGCAGGCTGCTTCGCTTAGGGTTATGTTACAATAAAACCACCCGTTTATTTTGAATAGGCTGTCAGTGCAGCTCAACACATAAAAAAAAATGATCTTCAGCATTTTTAGCAATACAGCACACCTAGTATGTGCTTTGTGGTGCTCTATAGAGCAGCGACAGTGACAGCTACTGTATATGTACATTGCTATATCTGTATAATGCAGTGGCAAAAGTGTTGTTCCTTAACATGTGTTGTAATAACTTTGGGTAAAACCTTAATTTTACCAAATGTTGTCACAACACACAAATCTGGAGCAAGCCCGGAACTTCATCTGGCCCCAACTATACAATGCAGGCCAAGATGGACAGGGAGTGTTATTGAGTCATTCCTCTAATCATCAGTTGTGTATTAGATAGAGCTTTGACTATTGAGCTTTGTAAACATCATTGTTTTTTTTGGGGGGGGGGGGGGGTTTACTGAACAGCTAAGAAAATACAGGTAAACATTTGCTATACATTATAGAATTATAAGCAATATTTCATATTGACCTGACTAAACAAATAAAACAAAAATGTGTAAAAATGTATATTTTTGACTGAAACATAATAAAGGAAATCAGCATTAAAACATTAAAACACTATCTTAAGAGCATGTTGTAAATTTGCTGCCCCCTCAAAATAACTCAACACACAGCCATTAATGTCTAAACTGCTGACACCCCTAAGTGAAAATGTCCAAATTGGGCCCAATTAGATATTTTCCCTCCCCAGTGTCTTATGACTCAGTGTTACAAGGTCTCAGGTGTGAATGGAGAGCATGTGTGTTAAATTTGGTGTTATCGCTCTCACTCTCTCATACTGATCACTGGAACATAGCACCTCATGGCAAAGAACTCTCTGAGGATCTGAAAAAAAGAACTGTTGCTCAACATAAAGATGGCCTAGGCTATAAGAAGATTGCCAAAACCCTGAAACTGAGCTGCAGCACTGTGGCCAAGACCATACACCGGTTTAACAGGACAGGTTCCACTCAGAACAGGCCTGGCCATGGTCGACCAAAGAACTGAGTGCACATGCTCAGCGTCATATCCAGAGGTTGTCTTCGGGAAATAGACATATGATTGCTGCCAGCATTGCTGCAGAAGTTGAAGGGGTGGGTGGTCAGCCTGTCAGTGCTCAGACCATACGCCGCACACTGCATCAAATTGGTCTGCATGGCTGTCATCCCATAAGGAAGCCTTTTCTAAAGATTGCATAAGAAAGCCTGCAAACAGTTTGGTGAAGACAAGCAGACTAAGGAAATAGATTACTGGAACCATGTCCCGTGGTCTCATCAGACCAAGATAAACGTATTTGGCTCAAATGATGTCAAGTGTGTGTGGCAGTAACCAGGTGAGGAGTACAAAGGCAAGTGTGTCTTGCCTAAAGTTAAGCATGGTGGTGGAAGTGTCATGGTCTTTGGCTACATGAATGCTGCCAGCACTGGGGAATAACAGTTCATTGAGGGAACCATGAATGCCAACATGTACTGTGACATACTGACATACTGAAGCAGAACATGATCCCCTCCCTGGGGACTGGTGCACTTTAAGTGAATAACATTGATTATCCTGTTACAATGGTATCTGAATGTTGGTGGGATATATTAGGCAGCAAGTAAACATCACCAGAGCTTCACAGGTTGCCACTGGAGTGCTTGGATAAGGGTCTGGTATAGATTTTGGGGGGCCCCTATGCAATTTTTTTTAAATTTTGCCACAGGGTTCCCCTTAAAATCCATATCAGACCTAAAGGGCTTAGTATGGATTTTAGGGGGACCCCCACACAATGTTTTTTTTTTAGTTTGTGGTTCCCCTTAATATTCATACCAGACCCGAAGGGCCCGGTAATGGACTGGGGGGGGGGGACCCATGCCCTTTTTTTCAATGAGTTTTATCTATATTGAGACCCGACAATTCATCGCAGTCGCGATCAGTTTTAAATGACAATTTTTCCTTTAGAAATGCTGTGGAACTATTCTAAACAAGGGAACAATGTGCCACTTTACAGACATACCATATACATCCCCAGGCACGATATTTAATGGAAAAATTTCATTTTTATTGTTTCACTTTAACCATTAAAAAAATCACTGCTCCCGAAAAAACAGCTGTTTTGAAAAATATTTTTTGCATTGATACATGTCCCCTGGGCCAGGAGCCGGGTCCCAAAATGCTTTTTATGACAATGACTTGCATATAAGCCTTTAAAATGAGCAGTTTTGAATTTTCATGTTAGTGTCCAATAGACTTTAACGGTGTTCCAGCGGCTTTTGATTTTGCCCTGAACACCGCATATTGTTCGCTGTTTGCAGAACATCCGAACAACCAAAGTTTGGCCCGAACTCATGTTCGGGCCGAACCGTTCGCTCATCCCTTTTCCTGAATAAGGGAGATCGCTGGTGATCTGGTAAGCCCCCATCTGATTTATGGTGAAGGTGTATGTCTGAGCACTGCGCCATCAGGATCGATCTATCGAATGTGGGACACTGGCATGCATGAACTGTTTGCACAGGAGCATTTTAGTGATCAATTTATGAACTTTGCACTTTATTAATATAATATATTTTGCACTTTTGCATAAGAACATTTGTGTATTGAATAATATTTTGATTGGATTTTCTGTTCACTTTAAAGGTTTTGCCATATATGGTGATTTGCACATGGTACATTTATTTAGCTCTGCACTTTTAAGACATACATGAAAAGATATAATACATTTTTTACAAATATGTAAGGGGTATGCTCTCCTTTGTGAGATACTGTATATATAAGAAGGCCAGTATGGTGGCCTGAATTTATTGAAGGAACCCAGGGGGTATTTAAGCAGCTCACTCATCTGTGGTCTTTGTCGGTTCCTGTGGGCGATTCGTTACGTGTTGTAAGTCTTATGGCAATTTTATACTATTCGCATCTAGTTTGGCCAGAGGGCTTCGACCATAAATTTAAATTATATTTGATCCTCTGAAGAATAGGCCACCATTCAGTAAGAAATCACCATAGATTGTGAATACACATGCCCCAGATGATGTTCTATTGAACAAAACCAGTCCGTAGACTGAATTAGCTCCATGTTACTGTGCTTCTTGGATGTATTTGTGATCACGTACCTATCGCGTCTGTTTATATCATCATTGATATAAGTGTTCTACCTTTTAAAATAAAACCCATGGTTGATAGTTTTACATGGGGCAGCCTTTATCTTATGAATGGTGGAGTTCTTGATTGGGTCCGATGACAAGGTTGAATGGAAGCTGACTTCACATGGTGTTTACTGATTGACCACCTTCCCAGTTCCATGCCTATTTGACTCTATGCCACTGGCACTGGGTCCATTGAGTCTGGTAAGAGTATCCATTTTTTTTTCATCACTTCACTTAATATTTCCATGGTTGTTAGCCTAGGCTTATGACATCATGACATCATGCACAGCACTCCCTCTCACTCTCGTGAGAGTTTGCCAGGAAGGGGGATGAATCATAAGAAGGCCAATAAGAGCTGCAGGGCTGCAGAGCAGGAGGTGTGCCTCTGTGTATCTGTATAAATCCAGGAAGTGAACAGGCAGCAGCTTCAGCTGCCCACAGTCAAAATGGATGCAGCCAGACTCAGTGGATGGAGACTCCTGCAGCATATTTGGCAAGTACAGAATCACAGTATATATAAAATAATATGCAAAGGGGTTGGAGGGAAGCTTCAGAATGGCAAAGATGTTTTTATTACAAATTCTGCAAGCAGACTGCAGTTCCTCTTTAATATGTTACTAGTCATAAAATGATGGCTGATCGGTGTTTGTTAATATAATAGCATTTTCCTTCACTGCTCAGAAATTCAAGTAACATTACACAAAAGTTTTAGGTCAGTAACAGCAACAAAAGACTGTGATTCTGTGCATTTAGATTAACTAGCATTTAATCAAAATGCAGTTGAACTCAGGACATTCCTCTCTTGTAACATATGCTGATTATAAAAATAACAAAATGATTTGCAGGATTTGATTATCAGGACAAAAATAAGAATAAAAAATATATGCTGCACATCTCTTCAGTACACGTGTATCCCTCTATAGACCCCCCAAATGCAAGAAAAATAGGAAGTCAGTACCGATCACTACTGCGTTCGTTCATAACTCAAGCATAGTAAACTGTATACTGTCTAGTGCAGCTGAGGCTGCAGAAAAAGGAACTGGGGATACTCTGTCCTCAAAAGTGAGACATTAAGGGTCTGTTGAAACCCCAGATGTTCCACCAAACCTTCCCAACAGGGCTTTTGAAAAAAAAAATGTAAATAATAAAAAATAATAATGTAGAAAAAAATAAAATAAAAAAATTTGTAAAAAATAATAATAAAAAATAAACAAAAAGACTACTGATAACGTCTACTGCCCTACTGACACCATCCACTTGCTGCTCTACTGACACCGTCCACTCACTGCCCTACTGACACCATCCACTTGCTGCTCTACTGACACCGTCCACTCACTGCCCTACTGACACCGTCCACTCACTGCTCTACTGACACCGTCCACTCACTGCTCTACTGACACCGTCCACTCACTGCTCTACTGACACCGTCCACTCACGGCTCTACTGACACAGTCCACTCACTGCTCTACTGACACCGTCCACTCACTGCTCTACTGACACCGTCCACTCACTGCTCTACTGACACCGTCCACTCACTGCTCTACTGACACCGTCCACTCACGGCTTTACTGACACCGTCCACTCACTGCTCTACTGACACCGCCCACTCACTGCTCTACTGACACCGTCCACTCACTGCTCTAATGATACCGTCCACTCACTGTTCTACTGACACCGTCCACTTACCGCTCTACTGACACCGTCCACTTACCGCTCTACTGACACCATCCACTTACCGCTCTACTGACACAGTCCACTCACCGCTCTACTGACACCGTCCACTCACTGCTTTACTGGCACCGTCCACTCACTGCTCTAATGACACCGCCCACTCACTGCTCTACTGATAGATAGATCGAAAAAAAAATTGATGTCTGCAATAAAACAGCACAGCCCTTCTGCTTGCAAAGATACAAGGAAAGAAAGAAGTTCAGCAGATGGTGAATGCTTGACAGGTGCTTTGGCCCGATGTAGGAGGGCTGTCTGGCATGCCTTATCAGTGGCCCTGATTGTGTGTGTGTGTGTGTAAATAGATATACAGTGTAAACTTTGGGGTGCACACCCTAATTCAATAGGCTGCACACACCTATGCTCAGCACCCCCATCCACAATATACCTTGTATTTTTTAATTAATGCAAGGTATTCTCTGATTGGAGGAGGTGGAAATCGTGATGTCACCTCCCCTCCAGTCAGGGCTTTCTGTTGGTTTGAACAGTGCTATCAGTCTGATAGAGACAAGCTGAGAGTTGATGGATGACTGCAGCTGCTGCTCTTTGATTGGAACATTTAACCCTTTCCTCCCCAACCTTTCTCTGCTCCCCATTTATTTTGGTCCTTTCAATCATGGAGGCTTAGCATGACATCTAGAGTTAACCAGGAGCATTCTGTATACAAAAGCAGTCCTCCAGACTGACATCCATCCATTAAGGCATTTTGATATTTGCTTGGCTCCTCCAAAGAGCCAGCCCACTGTTGGCATCAGTTCTGAGAGCTTCTGAGGGCTTCTAAGGGACGTATATTGAGGCAAGGTGCTGGAGTGTTTTCAGGAAGCTGTGTACAGCACCCTTCTGGCCCTCCCAACAGCCATGATCTGCCCACATTGCATAGAGAAGCACATACACCTGGTGGTGACTTCACTTACAGAAAAAAAAGGTATGTCATGACAAGGAAAGGTTTAAAAAAAATACCATTGGACTGTTGATGAGGGGGAAAGGAGGAAACAGGGGTGACCAACTATAAGCAAATTCAACTTTTTCTTTATAAAATGTATTTATCTGTTTGCCTGAAGTAAAGCTTTCATGAGCAAATAACTTGACTAAAAGTTTTACTTTAGTCTTCACTACAAGAACGCTGTGGTCTAAAATAACATAAGTAAAGTAGAGCTATATAAAACTTGAAATTGTAGAAATTTATTTAGAAGTAAGAGCACCATGTTTAGCGAAAGAACATGTTTCTAATCAACTTGATTTGTTATTTTTGCAGGTGCACAGTTTATTACCACAGTAAGTCCTTCCACTTCAAGTCTAACCACATCAAGACTATCCACACTTAGTAGCAGAACTACAACATCAGGTTAGTAAAAAAAATATACGGAATAAAAAGTTTATTGGGGAACCACTTTTTTACTACAATGAAAGGGCTGTATTTTTTTTTTTTTTTTTTTTTTTTTAATATATGCAGTAGGTATTACACAAAGACAAATGTCCTTCTTTATATCCCTTGAAGAGTATGCAGACTTTGGCATTTAAGTCCTCTAGCCTATGGATGCTATGTGTTCTTGTAAACACTGCTTATTTCAATTTGATTGACTATATATTTTTTTACAGCATCTTGATATGCTCAACCTGTTTTCAACACTTCTGCTCCAGGCCAATTTTTACAGTTCTCACATATATGTAAACATCTACATTTTTTTGCTAGAACATTTCTTAGAACCCCCAAATATTATATAATATATATATATAAAATATAATATAATAATATATAGCAAATGATGGTTAAAAGTGGTAAAAGTGACATGATATAGGAGGTGGTCATAGTCTGTGCGGATATGGTACAGGAGGTGGTCATAGGTTGTGCGGACATGGTACAGGGGGACATGCCAGAGGCTGTGGACATTGTACAGGAGAAGATGACAGAGGCTGCGGACATGGTACAGCAGGAGATGTCAGCGGCTGCAGACATGGTACAGGAGGACATGTCAGAGGCTGCAGACATGGTCCAGGAGTACATGTCAGAGGCTGCAGACATGGTCCAGGAGTACATGTCAGAGGCTGCAGACATGGTCCAGGAGTACATGTCAGAGGCTGCAGACATGGTCCAGGAGTACATGTCAGAGGCTGCAGACATGGTCCAGGAGTACATGTCAGAGGCTGCAGACATGGTCCAGGAGTACATGTCAGAGGCTGCAGACATGGTCCAGGAGTACATGTCAGAGGCTGCAGACATGGTCCAGGAGTACATGTCAGAGGCTGCAGACATGGTCCAGGAGTACATGTCAGAGGCTGCAGACATGGTCCAGGAGTACATGTCAGAGGCTGCAGACATGGTCCAGGAGTACATGTCAGAGGCTGCAGACATGGTACAGGGGGACATGTCAGAGGCTGTGGACATGGTACAAGAGGACATGTTAGAGGCCGCAGACATTGTACAGGGGAAGATGGCAGAGGTAGTGGACATGGTACAGGAGGAGATGTCAGCCGCTGCAGACATGGTACAGGAGGACTTGTCAGCCGCAGCAGACATGGTACAGGAAGACTTGTTAGCGGCTGCAGACATGGTACAGGAGGAGATGTCAGAGGCTGCCGACATGGTACAGGAGGAGATGTCAGAGGCTGCCAACATGGTACAGGAGGACATGTCAGAGGCTGCCGACATGGTACAGAAGATGTCAGAGGCTGTTGACATGGTACAGGAGATGGTCAGAGGCTGTGGAGCGGTCTTACTGAGCTGTGATGGGGTGCGTGCCACCAGCAAGACCTCACAGAGATGAGTGCCCCTGCTGCCTTACATTTAAAAATGTCACCGTCCAGTGACATTACGTCACTGCGCATGCGCCCACCTGCCCAAAAATGTCTAAGCGTGTAAGTCTTTCTTGTGTGGTGGCAGCGCATGTGCAGTTGACATGTCGGCCCATGCCTGCAGCCATATTTTTTTATGGGCGCCGATGCCCTCAAAGTATCTCCAGGGCAGGCGAATTTGCTTGCCTACCGAGAATATTTTTGGAATCCAGGTAGGCCAGTCTGGCCCTGCCCAATATTCACTCATCCATGTCTTTATGGACCTTTTTTGTGCACTGGTGGACAGTCATGTTGGAACAGGAAGGAGCCATCCCCAAACTGTTCCCACAGAGTTGGGAACATGAAATTGTCTAAAATGTCTTGGTATGCTGATGCCTTAAAAGTTCCCTTCACTGGAACTAAGGAGCTAAGCCCAACCCCTGAAAAACCACCCCCACACCATAATCCTTCCTCCACCAAATGATTTGGACCAGAGCACAAAGCAAGCTCCATAAAGACATGGATGAGTGAGTTTGGGGTGGAGAAACTTGAGTTCTGACCTCAATCTGACAGAACACCTTTAGGGTGAATTAGAGCGGAGACTGCAAGCCAGGCCTTCTCATCCAACATCAGTGCCTGACTTCACAAATGCACTTTTGGAAGAATGGTTAAACATTCCCATAGACAATATTGATGATGAAAAATAAAGTCCAGTAAAGTCCAATTTTTTTTTTTTTAAAGTGAATGAAGGCTGTAATTAAACAAACACCACCAACGCGTGATCCACCACCAAATAAATTGAACGCTTACCAGAGGCAAGCTTAAATGAAGCCTGTATATATCCAAACACCAACTCAATAATTGTGCTTCCACAGACCACCTGGATAATGTTCATGCAGTGGGAGACGTTTTCAGATTCAATTCGCTGGCATCACCCTTCCTTAGATAAGCGTCAATGATGGACCAGGGATAGCAATGACCAAACGGAGCACACCTCCGTCATAAATTCATAAGAATGAGAGAAAGACTAGCCATAGTGTCAATCAATAAAATATTGTTTAATAAAAGATAAAAATTGCACTTACATAAGTAGCATAAATTTAGGCAGATAAGGGGCGTGGCTACCGCGCTGCTGGATGGACGTCTGCTAGCACAGCTCCGCTCCAGCAACGGGAACCGAGCGACATACACTCACCACTGCTGACTTATAGACACCTTACCGGTCACCTGAAGGCCCGGGCACCTGGGTGAAATGTCCAGAAAGCGGAGAGGAGCGGTGGCTCCGAAGAAACTGGATGATTTCTTCCGACGGGCAGGCCGCAGCAAGATGGCGCCGGCCCATGCTCACGCGCGGCCTCCTCCTCAGACGGCTCTGCAGCAACCAGCCCGGAGAATGGAGAGGCAGATTACCGCCGCTCCCCGGAGGTCTCCACGCCGCTGTCTCGCAGCCCGGCCAAATCCAAGCCACGAATGGCTTCGGACACCACACAGGTGAGAAAGGGCCGGGATCCATTAGAGGACACGAGGGAACTCATTGACCCCTTCGCTACCTTCCCCACCGCGGACGGGCCTATATCTGACACAACCCTGAAAGAGATGCTTCTCTCACTCCGCACCTCCATGCACAATGATATGCTTCATTGCCTTAATAACTTTAAAACTGAGGTAGGAGAACTGGGCTCAAGAGTTGATCATATTGAATCTAAAATGGGAGACTTTGCCACCTCACACAATACCCTGATTGACGCTCACAGCGACCAAGCCAAAGAAGTCGCATGGCTCAAAGCTAAAGTCGCAGACTTAGAAGACAGGTCCCGCAGAAATAATATTAAGGTGCGGGGGGTCCCGGAGGATGTCCTCCCTGCACAACTTCAGCAGTATGCCCAGGACCTAATGAAGGCATTCCTCCCCTCCCTGCCCCAAACAGAGTTGCAAATAGACCGTATACACCGGTTGCCCAAACCTGCTTTTCTCCCTGACAATATACCTCGTGATGTCTTAATGAGAGTTCACTTTTTTCAAACAAAGGAGCAACTCATGTCTGCTTTCCGCAAACAACAGAACCCGCCTGCAGAATACGCTTGCATCCAATTGTTTGCCGACCTCTCACATTTTACTATGCAGAAGCGCAAATCCCTTCTGTCTGTAACTAAGGCCCTGCGTAACCACAATATTCAGTACAGGTGGGGCTACCCAGTTAAACTGACGGTCACCCACGAGGGCAAAACTACTGTGATCACCTCCATTGATGAGGGCCTCGCATTGTTGCGGTCATTGGACATTCTCCCTGCCCCGTCTTCAGATGGCGCTTCCCCCTCCTCCAACGACCATTTACAGATGGAATGGCAAAAGGTGGCGCGCAAGAAGAAAAACAAATGAAGTCAGCCTTGGATACACATCTGTGGATGTGTTTATGTTCTTTTCTCAACAATAGTGTTCCTGTTGCACTGAGACCCCCAACTCAGTGTGTTTATTCTCCCCCCCCTTGAATATGGGCAGCTGTTATGCCTCTACGTGCAGGTTTGCACCTACTTTTTTACAGAACTTTGTTTGCTTGTTTTTATTTTAATTTTTTTCTCTCCCCCCCCCCCCTTTAATCCCTTCCTAGAGGGTCTAGTCGGTCTACCTGTCTTTCCATTCACCACTCTGCCAGCAAGTCTCCTTGAAGTAACAGAAGAAGACCTTTGGGACACTCTGGAATCATGCCTGAGGTACCCTCATTATCTTTTTATTCATCTTTGATGATTAATGATGGCTATTAATATAGTTTCGTTTAACGTTAATGGTCTCAACCACCCTGCCAAGAGGTCTTCTCTTTGGAAAGAAGCGGTTAAATTAAATGCTGATGTTCTCTGCATCCAGGAGACCCACTTTGCTGTCGACTGTATGCCCCAATTTCGCCACAAAAACTTTCCGCACATTTTCATGGCATCTTGCGCCAAGAAGCAAAAAGGAGTCCTAATCGCTATCAAGGATTCAGTTGCATTCACCATGAAGGACCTTCTAGCTGACCCGGAGGGTCGTTATCTTATCCTGGTCTGTGAACTCAACAACAAACCCTACACTGTAGTAAACCTGTACGCACCCAACTCTCACCAACTACGATTTCTGAAACGCCTTCACAAGAGAATTTATGCCAACAAGAAGGGATCGGTAGTGATATGTGGAGATCATAACCTGACGCCAGATCACAATATAGACACTACCTCCACAGCTAGACGACAACCACCTTCACTTCAACCTCTCCTGCATGCGGAGGACTTGTTTGATGTCTGGAGATGTCAGCACGCAAACGAGCGTGATTAATCCTATCACTCTTTAAGGCATAATACATATTCTAGAATTGATTTAATTTTAGTTGATAAACATCTCTTGCACCCAGTGTCCTCCTCCACCATACATGACATCACATGGTCTGATCATGCTCCTGTTTCTGTCGTGGTGGTGGAGGGGCACACTCCAGGCCCTGTGTATCTATGGAGGGCTAACCCTCGTATTTTTCAAAAACCGGAACACTCTGCGAGTGTAGCCGCTAACCTCTCTGAATTTTTCTCCTTAAATGACCAGTCGGTTTCAGATCCAATGTTGCTATGGTGTGCACACAAAGCATATATAAGAGGTGTAATGTTACAAATATGTGCAAGAGAAAAGAGGCAGAGGACACAAAAACTTGACCAAATTCTTCATAAGATTAGATCCTTAGAATCACTTAATAAGACATGTGCGACTTTGCAACTTGCGCAAAGTCTTGCTCAATATCGCTCTGATCTCAGACTTCTATTGATAGAACAATATGACAAACATGTCAGATATTTCAAACTGCCCCACTATTCCTCTGGGAATCAGGAAGGCAAGTTTCTTGCCCAAAGGCTTAGAGCAGCAAGAATTAAGTCAAAAATGTCGTACCTTATACATCCTCCAACTAAACGGAAAAACTATAACCCCAGGGAAATAGCAAACTCCTTTGCTGAGTACTATGCCTCACTCTATAATCTAAAAAACGACTCCAACACCCCTCAACTGAATGAACATACTATAAAGGAGTTCTTAGCGAAAATGTATTTGCCCTCCCTTACCCCTGATCAACTTAACTCCATGAACTCCCCTATTACGGAGCCTGAGATTAGAAAAATCGTTAGAACCCTCCCTCTGGGGAAGTCCCCGGGCCCAGATGGGCTCCCCAATGACTATAATAGGTCTTTTCAAGACAACCTTATCCCAACACTTATGAATGTTTATTCAACAGCAATGTCCTCTGCCTCGTTTCCTGCAGAAATGCTTAAAGCATATGTAGTTACCATCCCGAAACCAGGAAAAGAACCCACTTCACCAGCCAACTTTAGGCCGATCTCTTTGCTTAACTCTGATGTTAAGCTATATGCGAAAATCCTCGCACATAGACTACTCACGATCCTGCCTGGACTGGTAGGTGCTGACCAGGCAGGCTTCACTCCGGGCAGGCAAGCCTCTGATGCCACGAGAAGAGTTATTAACATTATGCAATACGCCGGAGCCTGTCGGGTGCCTTCTCTGCTCCTCTCTTTGGATGCGGAGAAGGCATTCGACAGGATTCATTGGGGTTATATGAGACTCACTTTACAAAAATATGGATTTACAGGCCCTATCCTATTGGCCATAATGGCCCTCTACTCGTCCCCCTGTGCGCAAGTGTATACAACTAATATGCTGCCGACCATGTTTACCATATCTAATGGTACCAGACAAGGGTGCTCCCTATCTCCTACTATCTTTAACTTACTCATAGAGCCCTTAGCGGAAAGGATTAGAACTCACCCTAATATTGCTGGCTTTGACCTCCCGCATGGTTCACATGTTATCAATTTATTCGCGGACGATATCATTCTGTTTCTAACCTCGCCACGAACCTCCCTTCCCTACGTCCATAGCACACTTATAGAATTTAGTAATGTATCCTACTATAAGGTCAACTGCACGAAATCGCTTATTTTCCCAATAGGACTTCCCTCCCCCCTTTGTGAATTTTTACAGAACGCTTTCCCCTACACCTGGAACAAAGATGGTATAACATACCTTGGCCTAAAAATTACTGATCTCAAGACGATAGCAGACGCTAATTACGGGCCCCTCATAGACAAACTTACTAAAGAAGCCAAACGCTTGGCTAATACTGAACTGACCTGGTCGGGTAGACTTGCTACATTTAAAATGCTAATTCTCCCTCAAGTGCTGTATGTCTTCCGGACCCTGCCTATCCCGGTAAAATCGAAGCATATCAAAGCTCTCAATTCTCTACTTAAAAATTTCATTTGGAAAGATTCGAGACCCAGATGCGCAAAACCTTTACTGACCAAACACAGATCGGCCGGGGGGATGGGTCTGGTCGACATACAGGACTACTATAGAGCTTCTATTCTTACTCAACTGCGGAAGTGGTTCCACCCCTTGGTGCAGTGTCGAACGTGCCTTGAGCCCGACCAAAGATCTTAAACAGCTTCTGTTGGTCGACGCCCTACATCCAACTCCCACACTTGGTTTATTTCCACTCTCCGTGCCTCCCTAGATGCCTGGAGGACCTTTTTAAAACTTCCTCTGCCATCTGACAGGCTGACTACCATCCCAATACCCTTATCAACCCTACAACAGGCCATACCCAACTTGTCACTCACGAGCTGGCAGGAAAAGGGACTCCAACTTATCTCTGACCTATATGATGGGAACTCTCTTATCCCGTTCGACACTCTCCAACTTCATTTTAACTTATCATCATCTGATAAATATAAATATAACCAAATCCATCACTTTTGCAGATCCATCGCTACACCCACCATTCGCCTTCCAAAAGAGGCCTGGCAATTTTATAATACTACCCCTATATCTGTTAAAGGTATCTCCTTATTTTATAATCTATTCCAATGTAAAATGGACTTTGTTAAATCACCCCCCATCTCAAATGGGAAGCCGACCTGCAGACGACCTTGACTATTCCACAGTGGAAGGAGGCTTTCAAATGGCTATACAGAGCCTCTAAGTGTGTGAACCATTGGGAACTGTCACAAAAGATTGCCCTGAGGGGGTATCTTACCCCATACAGGATTGCCCAGTTTAGTAGGGATGGCTCACCGTTATGCTGGAGGAGCTGTGGGGAGGTAGGCAACTTACTCCACATGTTTTGGACTTGTAAACATCTCACTAGCTACTGGAATTCCATATTCCGCTCGCTCTCCAGCATCACGGGCATTATTACTCCCCTCAGCCCGACCCTGGCCATACAAAATTTGGGAATAGATTATTTTCCACCAGAATTTGGAGTAGTAGTTACCCACGTATTGATAATTGCCAGATCTCTAATCACAAGACATTGGAAGAGCAACAAAGCCCCGGATGTAGCCAAGGTTTTTACTACTATGCAGACCCATTATACCTATGAGTCACTAATAGCAGCAGCAGGGGGAAACAAAAAATATTTTGATAACAAATGGAAATGTTGGACAACTTGGTATAAACGTAAGAACTGATTGGTACCCTCAGCCGGGTAGACTGGGCCAGACCGACTACACCCTCCCCACCCCCTCTCTGACTCCCTTCCTTATGCCCCCTATTACAATTTCTTGTGTGCATAATATTCGGTAGAAAAATGGTATAGCTGAATACTGGTATGACTGTGCTTCCGCAGCCCAGGGATGTCGGATGGTTAGCTTTACGTATGGGTTAATATATATATGACTCACATCCTGATATTCCCTGGTCTGCGCACTTGTTGCAATTTGCATCTGTTGGTTTACTTACATCACTGTACCGATATCCTGTAACTGGGGTTTCTGTTTTGTGTTTTGTTTGTTTTTTTGTTTTCTCCTGTTGTTTTTTTTTTCTTCTTTTTTTTTTTCTTTTCTTTCCCTTTCTTGCCAGTATGCTTAATACAATGTGGAGATCGGTATATGTTAATTGCTGGGCAATGTGTTTTCTTTTCGCCCTATGTATCCTGTATTTCTGTACACTAAAAATTTTAATAAAGACTATTTACAAAAAAAAAAAATTTAGGCAGATAAAAAAACTGTTTGCCAGCCGGCAGCATACACCCGTTCGGATACAGGTCGCAATGACGTCAGTGTGTCAACCTCCCTACGTACGTTTCGCCTAGAGATGGCGTCGTCTGGGGAATGGGCGATGCACTGACTCATCGCCATTTAAATACACCCAGGGATATCCCATAATACCAATGTATGTTGACATTCTAAAAAAACTGATCTAAAAAGAGATCTGAATGATAAAACATGTGCGGACAGGAGCAATATGAGAAATATCAAATTAAAAATGAATTAATCCATAACTTATAATTTATATTTTATGACAATATCGATACCGTTGTAAATCTAAAAAAACAAGTTAATAGTGTGGATATAATTCCCACACCGCCATCTAGTGGGGGAGAAAAAAATAGCTCCATAAGTTTCCCCATACAGAGCCACCCAATAATAAATTATGATGAACAGTTATAAGCAGTTATATAGTGGAAAATGAAATAAAAATAAAAAATAAAAGTTGAAAAATGGAATGAAATGTAAAAATAAAATAAAATATAATAAAAATAGAAATGAAGATGAGAATGAGATGAAAATGAAAAAGAGTTAAAATGAAATAAATATGAGATAAAATAAAAATAAAAATAAAAATAAAAATAGTAAAGTGGAATAAAAAGTAAAAATGAGAATGAAAATAAAAATGAAAATTAAACCAAACCAGTAAACCAATAAAAATAAAGATAAATAAAGGACCTTCCAAGGTTGTCATTGAAGTCTCACAACAAGTATACAAAAATGATCCAAATCAAGAATTATCTATAAATGCATTCAAATCAATATCGACATTGAGCCCAAATTTGGTATAACATTTGATTTTATGTATCCATGCCATTTCCAGTCTGGAAATGCCACGGACCATAGAGCCACCCCCTCCACAGGGGGATATATTTATCAATTCCCAAAAAAAGAGTGTTAGAGGGATCCTTATCATGGGCCTCTAAATAGTGCCTAGATACTGGATGTTTAGGAAATCAGCTTAGAATATTCGTCATGTGTTCGTTCAATCTAACCCTAAGGGGGCGTTTAGTTCTGCCCACATACTGTAGCCCACAAGGGCATTGGAGCAGGTAAACAACCCCCTCAGTGGAACACGTAATGAACAGTCTAATTTCAAATTCAACCATAGTACTGGTTGATTGTAATTTGTGGGTTCTCCTATGTGGACATCCACTAAATGAACATATCCTACATTTCCTGCACTGGTAAAATCCAGTTAAATTTTCAAAGAACCCTTTCTTTATGGAGGGTGGATCCAAAATATTAGGGGCTAGTCTACCCCCTAGTGAAGAGGCCCCCCTATATATCATCTGAGGTTTGTTAAGAAGAACCGTATTGAGAATGTGGTCATTAGTAAGGACATGCCAATGTTTTTTGATGAGTTGTCCCACGTATCTATGCTGGATTGAATATGTAGTGATGAAAGGGACAACAGATTTATTATAATTTCTCAGGGGTCTTTCTTTAAGGAGATCATTTTGATTCATTGATGTTACCTCCTCTAAAGTGGTCCTCAGAGATACCTCTGATTATCCCTTTTCTAAAAAACGTTGGGTCAAGATTTCAGTCTAAAGGGAAAAATCCCTAGGATCAGAGCAATTCCACTTTAAACGTACAAACTGGCTCTTAGGTACCGACTTAAGCCAGGCCTCATGATGACAACTGTCAGTAGGGATATAAGAATTGCGGTCAGTCCCTTTGAAATGTGTGGCAGTGATAAACCGATCTTTACTGACCCCAATTCTTAAATCCAAAAAGTTGATTTCGACCTGACTAGCCTCATAGTTCAGGATAATGCCTCTATTGTTGCCATTTATCATATAAGAAAAGTGTCAAGGTTGACCTTACTGCCATCCCACAGAATCATGTCTTAGGAAGTATTCCACCACAAACAGTCCCAAATCATGAGGTATCACCATGTATACAGACATGACTAATCAAAAGTGCTAATTTTAAAGGCTTATATGCATGGTATTGTCATAAAAAGTGTTTGGGGACCTGGGCCCTGCCCCAGGGGCCATGTATCAATGGGAGCGGGGATTTTAATAATGCTTAAAGTGAAACATTAAAAGTGAAATATTCCTTTAAATTTCATACCTGGGGGGTGTCTATAATATGCCTGTAAAGTGGCGCATGTTTTCTGTGTTTACAACAGTCCCCGCACAAAATGACATTTCATTTCAAATAGTTTTATTGACAAATACAATTATACAGGAAGAGCAGCACGTTTTGGTTGTAAACGAACAACTGTAGCATAACAGACAGTACAGCATTGGTATAAAAGTGACATACATTACAATACTTGGCATAGATTCTAAAGTCTAAACACGGCTCATGGAATATGTTATTAAGCTAGCTTGTTGTAGACTCAGTTTGTGTACATTAGGAGTCCAGAAAGGAAAAAGAACCAACGTATTTTCAATTCCCCTAATGATAGAGCTTGAGGACATCCCTTAAGAAAGCTTGCTCTGTCATACTATGTTTTTGAAGACACAGGAAAGTGAATAAAGAAAGAAAAGAGGTAAAGGTAAGAATGGTGCAAAAGGGAAGGGGAAAATGGCCGGGAGAACCGGGCAGGTCCAGGGTATAAGTTAGTTCCAGTAATTGGGATTTAGTTTAATCTGGGGTTCCAACAGCCACCTAAAATTACATTTATAAAGGAAAAAAAGTAATTTAAAAGTACTTGCGGCTATAATGAATTGTCGGGTCCTGGCAATACAGATAAAAAAGTCGCTGAAAAAAATGGCATGTGATCCTCCCCAGTCCATTACTAGTTCCTTTGGGTCTGGTATGAATATTAAGGGGAACCCCGAACCAAATTATTATTTTTTTTAAATGTGTGGGGGTCCCCCAAATTCCATACCAGGCTCTTCAGGTCTAGCATGGATTTTAAGTGGAACCCCGTGCTAAAATGTAAAAAAAAATGGCATGGGGTCCCCCCCAAAAATCCATACCAGACCCTTATTTGAGCACACAACCTGACAGGCTGCAGGAAAAGAGGGGTGGACGAGAGAGTGCCCCCCTCCTGAACCGTACCAGGTCACATGCCCTCAACATGGGGAGGGTGCTTTGGGGTAGCCATTACTGGCACGTACAAGCCGGTAATGACTTTACACAAGACTCCGGTACGTTGCTGGTCAGCAAGTGATTAAAGGCAAGCAAGTCAGAGGGTGAGCAGGACTCTGCGCAGTCAGCCATTTGGCGCTATGTACATATTTTGAAGCCAGAATGCGCTTTTTCTTTGTGCATTTTTCACATGTTTCCGAGAGCGCCAAGGAACTTCTAGAACCTTTTCATGCTTTTTCAGTGCACCTTTTGGCATGTGTCTAGCATGTTTGTTGAACAGCAAAATGCACAGCAACATACGCATCTACTAACCAAATTTAGAGTACCATTAACAAACAATGGCACCACAAAGGGAGCATATTTCCTGTGTGTTTTGTCACTTGTTCAGGAAGTGCTAAGCGTGAATGCAGCCTCTAACATCGCAAAAAATAGATAATAAGGCTGCATTCACACCTAAGAGGTGCAGAAACATGTGAAAATGCACTGATACATGCAATTTGTTTGAGGTGCCATTATTTCTTAATGGCACCTCAAACATTGTTATCAGTTCCATGTTTTGTCATGCATTTGCCATGTAACAAAACAAGCGGAAATTTGCAAAAATGTGGAATGCCAAACATGCTCCATGACAACAAAAGGTACTTGAGCTACTTTAATGTGTTTTTCATATGTTGTGCACTGCCGGGCAAAACTGACTTGCCAAAGACTTACCAAAAATTATTTTAAAAAGTAATGCATTGCATCTTTCAGGTCTAAATGCAGCCTATGGGCTGGCTCACACCACAATTTCAGCATTCCAGAGTTTTTGCAAGTAGATGCGTTTTTCTGTGTTTTTCAAAATGGTCTAGTGCATCTTTGCCCTTTTTTTGGCTTGATAAATAAGAGAACAGTCGTTTGTTTGTATTGTGTGTTCTGGTGCGTTTACATGTGTTCCCATGCATGTAAACACATTTTGATGTGTTCCA
Organism: Lithobates pipiens; assembly: GCF_037356315.1. Classification (NCBI taxonomy): domain Eukaryota; kingdom Metazoa; phylum Chordata; class Amphibia; order Anura; family Ranidae; genus Lithobates; species Lithobates pipiens. Next base: position 79,157,002 of record NW_027507748.1, read on the forward strand.
GGACAAAAAACTGAAACATATTTAAAGGAGAACCTTGTGAGCTACTAAGTATGTTCACACCAATTTCAATTTTAATTATAATGAGCTGCTGACACAGGTCACATTCCCGTATACTGTATATGTGTAAATAATATAAATCAATGTGCCACGCTGTATATGACAATCCTAATATGTGTATATATACATTGAATCCATGCTCAACAACCAAAAATGAACACTGAACAATAATATTGAAAATAATAATAATTTATTATCTGCATAGTATCACAAATAATAATTACATGCTGTGAAAAAGTGCTAAATAAAGTCCATCAAAATTCAAATAAAGTGTCCCACGTGACTTGACTCTTCATGTGAATCACATTGCTGACACAATACTGCAATCCAATGTAAAGTGCTCCAACAACTGCTGTGCCACCTCACACGTGCTTACCCCTATTAAAGTGTAGTTCGACCCAAAAAATGGAACTTCCGCTTTAAGTGTTGACGTCCCCCTGAAATGCCACATTTGGCATGTAATTTTTTTTTTTGAGGGGGGAGTGGGTAGCCCCCACTTACTTCCATGGTACCGCGGCGCCGGAAGGAAGATCACCTCTCCCCCTCCCTCCCTGCAATCTTCTGGGACACATCACGGGTCCCAGAAGATTGCCCGGCCATTCACAGCATACAGAGCGGCTCGTGCATGCACAGTGCGTGCCCAGATTTAAAGCCACAGCCGAGCGCCCACAGTTAAAATGCCATTGCCGCAGAGAGGAGGGGGAGAGGAGCAGAGCTGCGTGTGCCTGTATCGCTGGACCGTGAACAGGTAAGTGTCTGATTATTAAAATAACTCCACTTTAACCTCCCTGGCGGTATGATTAGTTCTGATTTTAGGTGCTGAAAGCGGTACAATTATTTTGCATGGTAATTTGTCATTTTATATTGTAGGACTGTAATTCTTAGGAATAACTCTTTTAAATCTGTTCAAACCAGAGTCTAGCAGACATCCCGGGTATGATAAAATGTATAATATAATAAATAATGATAATAAATAATAATAAAGATTATTCAATAATGTAATCAAATCCAAAAAGACTGAAATTTGCTCATTTGCAGAATTGTCGCTGTCATTAGATTTAGTGTTTGATGACGGATCTCCCCACAAATCGATATCGCTCAATTCTGCAAGTGATTCTAGTTTATTATCGTTGTTTTCTAGTTGGTCTAAAATCACTTTTGACATAAAGGGACACTTTTTAGTTGCTATGGACAATCTCCAAATTCCAGGCAGAAAAAAATATATATTTATAATATAAAAGTGCATGCAGGGCACTGGACAGACTACTAGGGACAAAGGGGATGTGTATTTTTTTATGCAGTACTGTAAGATTACAGTTCTGTATGTGTATTGTGTGTTTTTACTTTTTTGAATTTGGCGCAGATCTCCACTCCCGTGCGTCGTAACGTCGCAGGGAACGGAGCTCGGCAGCACTCGGGCACTGTGTGAATCAAGTGGAGGACAGCTCAATCACACCGCGCGGAGGACATCGCTGGATCCAGGGGACAAGGTAAGTAACCTCTCTCTGTATCCTCCCTGTATCCAGCGATGTGATCCCGAGTCTGGCTTGGGGTTACCGCTCGTGGTACTGAAATCCCAGCCCGTGCCAGACTCTGGATCACCGCTAGGGAGGTTAAGTGTAACCTCACCTCAGAGCATGTGACCCTTCAATTAAGTTGAGTCACAAAACACTTGTGAGCATCTCCAGAGCTCAGTATGGTGGATCTAGATCCGCTGACTCCTGCACTCTTCCTTATGATAATCTCCCCATCGATGGACAGCATACAAGTGCATGTGGATGTAAAAAACTCCAGTAGTGCTTATATCATTTAGACATAATATAAATGATATAAGGAATATAAGGATATGAGGAAGACACGTGACCCTGTGTTGACACGCGTAGGGCAGGGGCAAGCACGGTGAAGGCACCCGGACCCTTACGAGGTGTAAGCACCCAGCAGGGAGATGGCGGCTTTGGAGGTTCTCTTATATATTACTGCCTGATATAGCCTGGTGCGCTGGAAGCACGTGGTACATGTGTGTACCCTGCTTTAGATTTTTCTAAATAAACATCCATGTTTAAGCACTATATATAAGCACTATTGGAGTTTTTACATCCACATGCACTTGTATACTGTCCATTGATTGGGTAGATTGTCATAAGGAAGAGCGCAGGAGTCAGCGGTTCTAGATCCACCATACTGATCTCTGGAGAGGCTCACAAGCTTTTTTTGACCCAACTTAATTGAGGGGTCATATGCTCTGAAATGAGGATACACCTAATAGGGGGGAGCATGTGTGAGGTGGCACAGCTTTTGTTGGAGCACTTTATATTGGATCGCAATATTGTTTCATCTAATGTCATTCACGCAAAGAGTCAAGTCATGTGGGACACTTTATTTGCATTTTGATGGATTTTATTTAGCACTTTTTCACTGCATGTTAGTATTATTTTTGATTTATTATCTGCATAGTATTGTGTAGATTATTATTTTCAATATTATTTTTCAGTGTTTATTGTTAGTTGTTGAGCACGGATTTAATGTATATACATACATTAGGATTGTCATGTACAGCCCGGCACATTTATTGATTTGTAAAAAACTACAACATGCTATGAAAGCACTGGAACTGAACATACTGGTGTGAGCTAGGCCCATTGGAGGCTTCCCAGTGAAAGCCTGTGCAGGCGGGGGTGTGTCAGGACAAATATGATCATTGGAGGAGAGCAGGCTGAATGCCTAGCATAGCTAGAGAACTGACCACAGTGTGTTCTCTTGCTTAGTATGGTCAGTTTGTAATAGTAAAGCAGGGGGAGTAGCAGGCACACCAGGGATTTCACACAAAGGAACCAATACAAAGTGAACAGGGTGCTTTCTCATACAAGTACAAGGTATAGCAGGCACATATCAGGAATATGAAATGTTGGGGTAACAAACACTTTAGGTTTTAAAATTGTAGTTTGGATACGGTCACTTTAACAGAAATAGATTGCCTATAATTACTAAATGTTACAAGCCTGAAGAACTTAGATCCAACATAATAAACCTGTTCAGTGAAGTTTTAAGTTAATTAAGTACATTTTTAAATATACTTCATAGCCAAAAGGAATTTTATCTCACATTTTATGGCATGTTATGTATCACTATCGTGTTATGTAATGTATATATAAAGTAGCAGCAATGAAACTCCAAGATGAATTTCTTCTGTGGCCAACACCAATCTATCATAATATGCCAGTCCGTTCCTAATAAAAAGATAATAACGTGGAGGGAGATTTACTAAAATTGGTGCAAATAGAATCTGGTGAAGCTGTGCATAGTAACCAGCTTCTAAGTTTGCTTTGCAATTTAGCTTTTAAAATCTAGAAGCTGATTGGTTACTATGTACAGCTGCACTCAGTTCTGTGTGCACTAGTTTTAGTAAATCCCCCCCATCGTGTTTGTACTGCACAAGGGCTTCTTTATTGTTGGCCACACTTAGCCCCTGTACACACGGTCGGACATTCTACCAACCAAATCCTTTGGATTTTGTCCGACTGATTTTTTCCGACGGATTGTGTCCGAAACTGTTGCATACACACGGTCGGACCAGGTTGTCGGAAAATCCGATCGTTCAGAACGTGATGACGTTATATCGTTATGACGGGACTACGTTCACGCTAGTAGCCAATAGCTTTGGTGTAGGAATTTGATCTGAGCATGCGTGGCACTTTGTCCGATCTAAATTCTCTACACCTGATCGGAGTATGTCCGATCGGACCAGTTTGTCAGAAAATATTTCCAACAAGTTGGAAAATTGGGTCCGACGGATATTCCGACGGAAACAGTCCGATGCATACCACACACAGACGGATTATCCGACAAAACCATCCGATAGGACACATTCCGTTGGAATCTCCGACCGTGTGTACAAGGGCTTACACTGGAATCTGTATGCCCCACTGGATTAGTGCAGCATTTGAATCAAAGGCTAGACAAAAAAAAAAAAACACACCCTCACATCTAAATACTACAGCAATGTGCACCAACAAAGTTCCCTCTACTTTTCTTGCCGTGGAACGCTTAAGTAAATAAACCCTTTTTTTGGATTAAACAAATTAGAGAAATAGTGCCAAAAGCAGAGGAGCCTTATCAAATAATCAGTCAAAGTACCATATATACTTGAGTATAAGCCGAGTTTTTCAGCACATTTTTATGCTAAACCCCCTGAGCTTATGCTCGCATGATGGCAGGGATACCGGGCATTAGTCTGCTTGTCCTGGGGCTGCGTTGAACTGTGGCTGCAGCACTCTCCTCTCTCCCACCCTTACACAGCAGGAGGCCGATGTGTCTCGGAGCTGACTCTGAAATTTTAGGCCGTGCTGTCACAAAAGTCCCTCCCCCTCCTAGACCAGCTTGTGTGATAGAGAGAACACTGCGTCTATCATACGAGCTGGTCTAGAAGGAGTGTGGGACTTTTTGTCACAGCATGGCCAAATGTTTAAAACTGAGCTCCGAGACACAGCAGGAGATGCCTGCTGTGCAATCCAGGTACTGACTGGTGCTTGGACTGCATGAATGAGCACAGTCACTACTAGTGAGGCTGCAATGATGGGCACAATGAGGCAGCAATGATGGGCATGAGACTACAATGAGGCATGGTGAGGCTGTGGTGATGGGCACAGTGAGGCTACAATGATGGGTATGGTAAGGCTGCAGTGATGGGCATGGTGAGACTGTGGGGATGGTCACAGTGAGGCCACACAGATGGGCATGGTAAGGCTGCAATGATGGGCATGGTGAGGCTATGGTGATGGGCACAGTGAGGCTAGAATGATGGGCACGATAATGTTGCAATGATGGGCATGTGAGGTTGCGGTGATGGGCACAGGGAGGCTACAATGATGGGCATGGTAAGGCTGCAATGATGGGCATGGTTAGGTTGTGGTGATGGGCACAGTGAGGCTACAATGATGGGCACAGTAAGGCTGCAATGATGGGCAGTGAGCCTGCATTGATGGGCACAGTGATTCTGGCAGCCTCTGTGTGGTCCGTGCCACACCGCATCCTGAAAATTTACCAGTAGCTGCTACATTTCCCACCCTAGGCTTATACTTGAGTCAATACATTTTCCCAGTTTTTTTGTGGTAAAATTAGGTGGGTCAGCTTATATTCGGGTCGGCTTATACTCGAGTATATGCGGTAATACAACTATACCCACCCCTACCTTCACAAAGGCAATATAGCATGTTGCTATATTTGCTCAGGGATGTCCATGCTATCCCCCCGATTCCTGGTCAATAAATAAATGGCACCAGGTGACATCACTGATTGCCTTAATAACCACTGACAGAAGGCAAGCTGTCATATTTAGTAGTGGTAAAAATTACTGCTACTATATATGACATTTAGCTCCTGTGAACCAGAAAAAAAGTAATTAATTTGGACGAATGCGTGAACAACCACTATTAGTGATGCTTTGCATTTATGTACCTGCTTTCAATTCAGTCCCTATTGAACCAACTCTCTTGGATTCTCAGCCCAGTATCAAGGCATCACAAAAGATTGAGATTCCAGGTCTAAAAAAAAACATGTATAGTAATAAACATTTAGCTGATGATAGTAAAACACAATATTCCTTTCAATAGTTACCAGGATTAAATGGAAAAAAATATCTAGACACTTGCCTCTCTCAGCATCATCTTAGGACACTCGTCTGCCCCCTTCCAGTCCTTTACAATCTACCGCAAGTCCTCTTGTGAGGAAATCTTTTTCAAAGATAGCAATAATTCACCAAAACACTGCAATCGTTTCAAGAACACTTCACAAGCCCAATACAAAAGTTATAAAAAAAAAAAATCATGCTCCATGACACCCAGGGAGTATATGTTTTTTCAACTTCTACCATCATGATTAACTACTTACCTACCGCCATACGGCTTTAATGGCAAAGTGAAGTGCACATATTTTTGCAATGCTGGTCATAAACAGCACTGCAGAAATGACTCTCTGGTGGCTGCATAGCCTGTTAATGGCTGTGAACCTGAGCAGACACTGTGTACCGAGCAAATCCAAAAGGCTCTGTACAAAGTGAATGCTGTAATAGGCAATCAGTGTAGTGTTTACATTGTTATTCCCTTCTTTACCATAAAAGCATTTGAGACCAAGTCAGAGAAGTTTAACTTTTATTTTAAAAGTCCACTTTCTTTTATCCAGTCTAAAATGTTTTCACGGTAACATGTGCCTGTAAGTACCTATGCTGCTTTTTAAATTGAGATACGCTATATTAACAAAAGTATTGGGACGCCTGCCTTTACATGCACATGAACTTTAATGGCATCCCAGTTAGAGTGAATTACAGTGAAGACTGCGAGCCAGGCCTTCTCGTCTACATCAGTGCCTGACCTCACAAATGTGCTCATGGAAGAATGGTCAAACATTCCCATAGACACACTCCTAAACCTTGTGGACAACCTTCCCGGAAGAGTTGAAATTGTTATAGCTGCAAAGAATGGGCAAACTCAATATTGAACCCTACGCACTAAGACTGGGATGCCATTAAAGTTCATGTGTGTGTAAAGGAATATGCCCCAATACTTTTGCTAATATAGTGTATATATCCTTTTTGGATCGTAGACCATGGTTGCACAGTTGCTACCATGATATGGAGGTTCAGTGTGATCCTGTATACCTCACAGCTTTGCTCATACGTGTGTGACAAGGTTTTTTGAAATCTTTGGCCACCTACTTCTTAAAAAAATTTGGATTAGAAAACTTGACCTGAATCTACCATTGCCTTATAATGTTACTGTTTAGAGAACATATGGTTTAGCAATGTGGGAAAAGAACATTGCTGTTCTGTGTTAAAAATATTTATGAAAGCGTCATATAATCATTGCATACTTTCTGTCTCTTCTGGTTTCGCTAATATGATGCAAAATATAAAAGCGTCTCATAAAAGCAAAATATACGCACGGTGCTGAGCAGAAGAAACTAAAAACGTTAAATTCTTTAAAAGACATGCAGAAGCTAAATCTATGTATAGATAAATATATAGCCATATAAAATCATAGTTTATATAGCTAGAAATATGTATATTTATAAAGATATTTTAAAATGACTACTGTGGCAGTTTGGTCTACCAAGTAGCAATATAAACTGACATTTCTTATGTCAGCATAATCCAAAATAAATGGCAAAAAAGTAAAGTATTGAACTAAGATATAACAATTTGGCCTTCCTTGTCATGCTGTAAAAATTATTGTAAAATGGCCACTGAATATGAAAGGAATGCAAATTTTAACAACTGAAAAATATTAAATTTCTCTCTTTATTTTGCTTATTGTGGCTCTTTTTGCTGCATTTCTCTGTACCTTTTTGCCTGTGTATAAATGTAAGCTTTAGAACATTTTTTTTGCTTGAATTTTAGACACATTTGAAGTCTTGACACTATAAATAGAACAGGTCCCTTTTGAATATTGTCTAAGCTTGCTAAGCTTTTGATAGATTTCACCCTGAGATGTGGGCAGCTAAGGCAAGGCTGTATCAAATAATTCTGGCATTCAGGTTTTTGTATAATTAATAAGAAGTAAGTTAGCCAAGGTTACTGGATGTTTAACCCAGGTTTCCATCTTTCTCTAAGTTTTATATTAGTTTCCACCCTAATATAACTTAAAAGTACTGTGTAGTGAAAAACTGAATACAATTTGTTAACACATTTGCTAAAGGTCAGTATTGTAGGTGTTGCTGAGTACTTCTGTTTCAAGTTCCTGCTACATGTATGCTTGTGGAATTTTCCTTTTAACACCCTTGCATTTATTCATTCTGTTGAATTTCTGTTCAGTCTTTTTAATGGAAGGTTATGCAGATGCTCTGGTGAAAGATTACATTTTCATGATCAAGTAACTGAAAAATAGCGATGCCTTTCTGCAACTCTTTGTTAGATTGAACAATGCCCAATCTTATCTATTTCAATGATGATAGAAACTCTTTAAAATAAACATTTAATTACAAAAAAACATGTAGGAGATCATTACTGATCTATGCTGGTTGCCTCGGTTGCCTTTGTGTTATGTGGATCCAGTGCCTTCAATACTTTCTGACAAAGTAGTATGCAAATCAGGAGCTCCTAATTCACTCTGGTTTACTAATCTGCATGCTACTCCTGGATTAATATAACTAGACAGATATTTCTCATAAAAGGAGGCCACTTTTTCTTCCAGACATTTTTTTCAGTTAGTTAATAACAATTCCCCTTTGTTAGCTACACCCCTGACTTCCCATAGTAATGCTCCAATGCCCATTTAGTCAAAGAGGCACAAGTAGTTAGAATGACTTGCCATATCCCATGCTTCCAGAGCTTTTTCCTCTCCAGATGATCCATGAAGATGCTTCTGTTTGCTGGTCATTTGACCATCCCTCTCAAAACCACAATCTGATGTGGGATCCAAGGAAAGTTAAGGCTACCACAGAAGGTGAGGAATAAGCTAAGCATTCCTCTCTGTTAACCCCCCTAGGCTAAATGAGTATTGAAGCTTTAATTAATGGAGGGAAAATCTAACAACAGATGACCTTCACTTTTAGTGCCTATAGGAGGTAGAGAAAAGATGTAACTCGTGTGTACAATTCTTGGCCAGTCATTAGAATCACAGTCATTGCCTAAATGTTTATTTACACATATTGATAAAATACTAATAAAACAAGAACATGTTCTGTATAAAAGAGGGGGTCCTTGTAGAAGGGTGTTGCATCTTTTTCCAAAGGTTACCCGCCTACAGGCTGCATTGATGAAAATCTAGCCCTATACATTCTGCAGATCATTGTGTCAAGATAAGCTTTTTTTTTACTTTAGGTCAGTTATGTTGGAGTTTATTGGAAATGATTTGCAGTTCACTGATTCATTTTGTATGCTGTCTGGTGTTGTAGCTTAAAGCCCAAGTCACAGAAACAGAAATTCTTAGACAGACTTTTTAACTAACAACCTCCATTTTTATAGCTTTACCTTCACTTTCTTGTTAGGCTTCTTTCAGACAGACAGCAATTTTTATAGCTCTTTGAAAAAGCATTTTGGCTTGTGGGGAATTTGGCAGGCGGCGCCGCTGGTCAAGTTCTGCAGACCAAGTTAAAAATGCTTTACTTTGCGGCTATAGCATGTGAACAACCCTGTCAGACTATAACATTAGCATTTGGGTGGGTGGGCATCCGAGAGGGGATTACAGCTTAGCTAATCTATTTTTACTGCACCCCGCATGTGAAAAGAGTGTGCTGGGTATCTAAACATTGCTGTGAAGTCCAGTAGGCACCAGGTTCAATCAGACTGCCCAGTACACTTTAGAATTTCAAAACCTGGCCTCTCTTTCTCCACACTACACGTCTGCATGAGGTTGCTTTCAATGGAGTTGGCCATTATTTAACCATGCCAGCATAAAGAGCTGGAGTGGGAGAACAGAAAGTGGAATTCCATGAAGAGAAAAGGGCATGCTAAGTAAATTCCAAGTAAAAAACTGTTAAAATCATTACAAACAGCTGTATTGGACAGTAAAAGAAAAAAGTGGGAACACATTGTGGTTTTAAAGGGGATTTATATTTGCATACTTTTAGCAAACATTAAAGTTTTTCCACAGATGTTTTTTCAGTTCCTTCTTCACTTTCTATACTAAAGTGAAGTATAGCATGCGCGAGGGTTCCAATATGGCCGCGTAAGCCGGGAGCTCCGCGCCACGCCGCCTCTCCAGCACTGCTAGCGGGCCACCCAGCCAAGCTGCCGTTTTTGCGTACTGCTCATCGGATCCCACACACATCGGGGATCACCCGGAGACCGCTTCGCCGACCCGGGACGATCGTAGGCCTCGTGGAGGCCGAGTTCCATTCCCGCGGGGTGTACCAAGATGGCCGTCGGACTTTAAGCACTCGCGAGGAGAAGTTTTCACCACTCCGGAGGGTCGAAAAACTGCATCTAGAGGTACCCCTTAATCCCTTACACAATAAGTGCCCCTTGTATGCTCAAAACGGGGGCCAGGAGGAACTTGCAAGGGGAGTTCAACTCCACCACACCATCAGGGAGTCACAAGATGGCCACCACAGCGGCCACAGCCACTCAGCCCTTACCACAACATCTAGAGCTGACTCCAGATCACAAATCGGTCATAGCTCCGGCTATCTTCCACTTCACATCAGGGCCTCACAGCCTGGGGACTCCCTCCTCCACCTCTACAGAATCACTACTCAACCAAGCATTTGGAGACCAGGCCCTCTCCCCGGCGGTCCCCCCTGCATTACCCACCCCCGGTCCTCAGGGCCCAGCCACACAAATGACTCAGTCATCCATGGAAGAACTGTTTCTCAAGTTCTCAACACTCCTAGATAGGGGTCTCGCGGCTAACGCAGAAGCCATTACGGGTGAAATCAGGGCAGATTTGCAAAACATAGGATCCAGGATGGATGCTATGGAAGACAAAATTGAACAAACAGCAGCCATCTCCCATCAAAAGACCGGGCTCATTCAAACTTTGCAAGATCAATTGGATACAGCGTTCTCACGCATTGACGACCTGGAAAATAGGTCAAGGAGACTGAACTTTAGAATTAGAGGCCTGCCAGAATCTATTACAGATGTTTCCACGGCAACACAAGATTTGATCCGAGCTCTGGTCCCCAATATCCCAGCAGCTCGCCTGGAACTGGACAGAGTCCACAGAGCTATGGGACCCCCCAGGAAGGACGGGTCTCCCAGGGACATCATTGCTAAACCTCTATATTATGCTGTGAAGGAGGCGGTGATGAAACAAGCCAGAACCCTACCGCAGATCTCATGCCAAGGGCACCCTGTGCAAATATTTGCGGACATTTCCCCAGCTACCATCCAAAAGAGAAGAGCCTTGAAGCCGCTCCTGACAGCCATGGCCCAAAAGGACATCAAATATAAATGGGCCTTCCCATTTGCGGTGCGATTTTCACTCAAGGACCGGTCATACTCCTTTTCCACATTTGACGCCGGAGAAAAGTCACTTCTGAAATTAAATGTCATAGCCCAAGAAATGGAAATGGAGACTGCTGCTCCAACCTCTACTTCCAACAAACGCCCTCCACCTACTGGATCCCCCAATCCACTCTGGAGTAAAACCAAATCCAGAAGATCATCCAATCACGGTCCCCCCTGAACCATCCAGGCTCTTACGTGCTGTTTTTCAGAAGGGATTCCAATCCTGGAAGAAATTTTTCTTGGACCTTGAGGACTGTTCCCCATAAACTAAGGGGCCACTTTTCTACCCTACACCCAGTTACTCCCCTAACAGGACTTGTTTTAACTATATCTCCTCCCTAACCACCCCACCCTCCCCCTCATCCCCCATCATCCCCCCTCCTTCCCCTTTAAATTTCCCCTTTTTTTTTACTTCTTTTTTTTTTTTTGTAAGCTATCGTGGTACACCGGACTATAGCAATTGAGGCTTGAAGCCTCTTGGGTGGCACTTTTCCTGTTATTTCGTATACACCTTTTGGCAAGCGCATGGTTAAATTGCTTACTTGTTTTATTCCAGTGGGTTAAGAAGTGCTGGGGCGCGGCGTGAGCCACATGCGCCTCATCCTACCTTTTCGACCACCTTGGTGGTCAGTGGGGTCGGAAGACCAACCCCAGGGTTGGCACTAGTTCTTTTTTTACAATATCTCACAATTGACTGTGAGATGTCCGTAGTTCTCCTACCTCCCCTCCTGGTCTCCTGTCCACCAGGGGGGGACACTTCCTCTTCATCTTCCTCTTCATCTTGCTTCTTCTCTACTCCTACTTTTCTTCCCCCGCCTTTTCCAGAACGTCACTCACTCAACTTTTCTTTTTCAAACTTGAAGGAATTCGGCTGCATCACAAGGGTTCTCACATTCCACAAACATACTCAATCTGCTAGGCTAAGGCTTCCTTCATGGCTCCTCGGGAGGGTAAGTGATGTGTCGATAAGTAGCTCCCCCCCACTTCGAGGTTCATGGCTGATCACACACAACATACCTGGAGGGTAGCCTCACACAATGTACAAGGTATAAACTCTCCCCTCCAACGTAAAAAAATCTTTAACTCATATAAATCATCCAAACTAGATGTCCTTTTGATTCAGGAAACCCACTTTCCTAGTACGTATAATCCCACTTTCTTACACTCCCACTACAATAAATTCTACCTTGCAAATGCAGCTAACAAGACCAAGGGGGTATCAATAGTGTTTGCTAAATCCTGTAACTTCCAAATAATATCCAAAACCAAAGATCCTGACGGCAGATACCTGCTAGTGAAAGGCACTTTAGATGGCCACCTTTACTCATTTTATATCCTACTACTCCCCTAACAAGGGACAAACAACTTTTTTCAGAAGACTTATTCTACACCTCACCCCCCTACTAGAGGGAACAGTTATACTCGGGGGGAGACTCCAATGTGGCTTTGATCAGTGGTTAGACAAAACTAGACCCCTAGGTTCTCAACTTACCCGCCCCTCTAATGAGAGTCTCAAACTAGCGAAATTAATACACGAACAGGGACTGGCAGATGTTTGGAGAGAACTGAACCCCACCAAACGAGATTATACCTAATTTTCACACCCCCACAATTCATACGCCAGGATTGACCACCTGTTAGTGAAATCCTCAGTTATCCCTACCATACTTCAATCAAAAATTATTGACTCCTCCCTATCGGATCACTCATTAGTAGTCATGACCATCCGTTCACAATACAATAGATCGGGCCAGGAACAATGGAGGCTTAACGAGTCCATCCTTTCAGATCCTGTTCGAGTCTCTTTGCTAGCTGACTCCCTCAAGGAATACTTTCAATTTAACGACGGTGATGAGGTTTCGGCGGAAACACTCTGGGCGGCTCATAAAGCCTTCATAAGGGGGGAACTCATCAGATTGTCATCAGCCATTAAAAAGGAACGAGAGGCTGCATTTAAAAAAATAGAAAACGAATACGTGTCCCTGAAGACTCGGCATAAACAAGACGCGACCCTTAATTTACTCCCTCAACTGGACATGATCAGGCTGGAACTGAACCTAGCTCTAACGGCTAAAGCCGAAAAACAAATAAGATGGTCGCAAAATAGATTCTATACACAAGGTGAAAAGATGGACTCTATGTTGGCCAATAAATTATCTCCCAGACTCAAAACACAGGCTTTACCAAAGATTATAATCCCTGGACAAGGCCCCACAGCTAATCCTACAAAGATACTGGGCTCATTCACAGAGTTTTACAATAAACTCTACTCACCAACCCCGGCCCCTACTGATCACTCCATAGACGCTTTCCTAAACGACATTGCTATCCCACAACTTTCTTCGAACCATAGAGACAGTCTAGAAGCCCCTTTTACAACGGCGGAAGTTTTAGCAGCAATTAAAACCTTAAAACCGGGCTCGGCCCCCGGCCCGGATGGCCTATCTAGTCCTTATTACAAAAAGTTTGCCGAAACTTTAGCACCTTATCTCTCTAAATTCTTCAACTATGCCTCGAGGGGAAACCCACTTGATCCCCAGCTAAACGCAGCGCTTATAACTGTCATCCCAAAACCTGATAAAAACCCGGAAGAGGTCGGGAATTATCGCCCAATCTCTCTGATTAACTGCGACATTAAAATACTAACCAAAATCCTCGCCACCCGGTTGGCAGACTTCATTAATGCATATGTGCACAAGGATCAAGTGGGTTTCATTCCGGGTAGACAAGGCCCGGATCAGATAAGGAGAACCATAGATATTATGTCCATTCTCCAAACAAACTGGGATGGGGGACCTAAACAATCGGTATGCTTCTCTCGCTTGACCTACAGAAGGCCTTCGATTCGGTCTCCTGGCCTTATATCTTTGCTATCCTCCGCAAATGGGGCTTTGGACAACGATTTACTGGCCTAATACAGGTTCTCTACTCAACTCCTACAGCGAGAATCCAAATCCAAGGCTTCTACTCCAAACCCATAACCATAAGACAAGGAACCAGGCAAGGATGCCCATTGTCCCCATTAATTTTCGCGATGGCGATCGAGACCCTTGCTATAGCTATAAGACAAAACCAAGACATAAAAGGGGTGGTATGCGGATCTCATGTTCACAAATGTGCCCTATTTGCGGACGATATCATGCTATACATCACCAATCTAAACGTCCTGCTAGATTCCTTCTCCAAGATGTCAGGTCTCCAAGTGAACTACAGTAAATCTCAGGCTCTCAACGTCTCTCTAACTCCCTCCACTGTTGAACTTTTAAAGCAGAACTTCAATTTCCAATGGAACGATTCCTGAATCAGATACCTAGGTATAAACCTCACAGCTAAGATAGAGACTTTATACAGTCATAACTATCCCCCGATGTACCGTAAGCTAGAAGCAGATTTACAGAATTGGACCCATCTTCCCATATCATGGCTAGGCAGGATACACGCTGTCAAAATGACACTATTACCCAGATTACTTTATCTGTTTAGATCCCTGCCAATCCCCATTCATAAGGATCACCTTTCAACCTTCCGAAACAAAATCCTAAAATTCATCTGGGGTAAGAAAGGTTATAGACTAGCCCGCAATATCATAGGAAGAGAGGTGGTTTAGGCCTGCCACATCTGTTCCGCTATTACCAAGCAGCCAGACTAACACAGTTATCCGTAATTTACTCCAAATATGAGAAGCCAGACTGGATCCATATTGAGAATCAGGCAGTCGCCACTTTTACCCTAGACTTCTTACTGTGGACCCCCCAGAAAAACAGACCCGCTATCTTGTCCCCAACCCTCTCCCACTCATTTAAACTGTGGGATTCCCTGCGCTACTCTGCCTCCTTGGTCTCAACAATTAAACCTTTAACTCATATTTTTAATAATCCTCGCTTCCCTCCAGGATACAATGTACTAGCCTTCAAATGGTGGGTCGATAAGGGCCTTTATAGGATAGGACACTTTTTCACAGCAACAGGACCTATCACCTTACAATTTTGTATCAAGAAACTAAGCCTACCTAAGACCGAGATTTTTCGGTTTCATCAGATTCAACATTTTCTACACTCCCTTTGCAAAGGAGACTCAAACCCCCGATCTTTACAGAATACGAACTTTGGTGCGGTCAAGCCATGGACCAAAAGGGGGGATCTCCTTGGTGTACACGTCTCTCACCACCCCCAAAACAAAGGTGCCCTATATGGCCGCCTGGGAAACTGACTTTTCTTTTCAATGGCCATTGGACAAATGGCACTCAATGGGGGCTAGATCCTTTCGGGGTCTGCTCAACACAAACCTTATGGAAGCAGGGACAAAAGTACTAACCAGATGGTATTACACGCCAGCCAGAGTCGCACACATGTTCCCAACAGCCAGTCCTCTCTGCTTCAGGGGCTGCATGCTTACGGGGACAATGTCACACATTTGGTGGGAATGTCCAAGAATTCGCCCCTTTTGGAAGAAAGTTTTTAACCTGATTGAAAGACTGATTGGTGCCAAGGTTCCCAGGACTCCCACGGTGGCTCTCCTTAATGATCCCATTCCCCATCTCTCTAAACCCTCCAGCAGATTGACCCAATTTGTACTGCTGGGAGCCAAAATCTCCATAGCCAGGAATTGGAAGGAACCAGGGGTTTCTTTTACAATAGCCAAGAAGAAGATTTCCTGGATCATGTCTCAGGAGAGGCTGGCCAGTTTGCTGGAGGACACATCTGACAGGTTCGTAGCCACCTGGGAGCCCTGGGCCCGAGTAATGGGCCTGACCAACTTTCCATATGTATGAACTTCTCTTACTGAACCCGCTGCGAGTAGTGACGCTCTTCCCACCCCTACCCCCCCTCTGTCTCCCCCCTCTTTCTCTTTCTCTTTCTCTCTCTTTCTCTTTTCTTTCCTCTTGTTCTCACATTTCCTCTCGGTTTCTATACTATGGACTAAGGCTAGCCCGGAAAGGTATAAAAGTATCTGTAAATGTCTCTTAGGCAATGTTTGTTGGTTGGCATAAAGAATCTTCCGTGACTTGCTCTAGTTTGCTTCTCCCAGCAGAGCAGCTTTAGATCGGCTCATGGGCTGATCAGCTGGCAGATTAGAAGTTCTCTGGTACGAGATAGACAATTTCCTTTCATTTATCTCCTTTTAAGTTCATAATTTGTGGGCGCCAGCCGCCCCCGACACAGTGTGATCCCATTTGGGGTACCGGGGGTTCTAGGCGGCATCCCGTCTTTCTTTTTTACATCACTCCCAATAGTCATGTCAATCCGTACCAGACATACCGTATATACTCGAGTATAAGCCGAGATTTTCAGCCTCTTTTTTGAGGCTGAAAGTGCCCCCTCGGCTTATACTCGAGTCGCCGCTGTCTGACTGCTCGATCAGCGTATCGAGCAGACAGACGGCGGACATTAAAATTCAAAAGCCGCGCCTCCTTCTCCGCCTCCGCCTGTGATAGGCGGAACACTGAATTTCCCAGCAGTCAGTGTTCCGCCTATCACGGACATCCGCTCATTCTCATACTACGGACGACGATGAGAGGATGTCCGTGATAGGCGGAACACAGGCTGCTGGGAAATTGAGTGTTCCGCCTATCACAGGCGGAGGCGGAGGCGCGGCTTTTGAATTGTAGAATGGCCGCCGAGAAGAGCGGCGATCCATCGGCACGACACGGGACGGAGGAGGCACGGGACGGAGGAGGCACGGGACGGAGGAGGCACGGGACGGAGGAGGCACGGGACGGAGGAGGCTCGGGACGGAGGAGGCTCGGGACGGAGGAGGCACAGGACGGAGGAGGCTCGGGACGGAGGAGGCTCGGGACGGAGGCTCGGGACACAGGTAGGCTGGACACACACACAAGGCTGCACGGACACACACACAGGGATGGATGGATGGACACACACACACACACACACACACACACACACACACACACACAGGGATGGATGGATGGATGGATGGATGGATACACACACACACACACACAGGGATGGATGGATGGATACACACACACACACACACACACACACACACACACACACACACACACACACACACACACACACACATGGATGGATGGATGGATGGATACACACACACACACACACACACACACAGGGATGGATGGATGGATGGATGGATACACACACACACACACACACAGGGATGGATGGATGGATGGACACACACACAGGGATGGATGGACGGACACACACACATGTATGGATGGATGGATGGACACACACACAGGGATGGATGGACGGACACACACACAGGGATGGACGGACACACAGGGATGGCCAGCCATGTCTCACCCTCGGCTTATACACGAGTCAATAAGTTTTCCAGTTTTTTGGGGGTAAATTGGGGGCCTCGGCTTATATTCGGGACAGCCTATACTCGAGTATATACGGTAGTTGGTTTCTTTTCCTGTCATTTTCATTTTCTTTTAACAATACAGCTGCCATACAGTCCGCAATTTGACCTCACCGGTTTATGCTGTTTGCCTGTACTTTTTGACATGTTCACCACGTTCTTCATATATATGTGAAACGACATGTTGTCGCTGTCTATTGTATGGACTTTATTTTGAAACAAATAAAAATCTTTGAAAGTAAAAAAAAAAAAATTATCAAGTCTATTCAAAAACGTTCAGAGTTTCTTCTGAATACACAAGTAGAGCAAGGCTTGCTAGTTGCAGTGCTTGTTATACTTTTTAAAGGGTTAGTGGTCTTTTATTAATGTATGGTGATTTTGTCAAAAAAGGATTGTTTCATCATTACAGCTACTCTATATGTGAATGCTGTATAGGTGCCAATACATAGAGACATTAATGTTGATGTACTAAAGAAGTAGAGTATGTTCATTTTTTTTTTTTTTCATTTAATCTTTAATTAAATGTTCCATGCAAATAATACAATTGTTATTCAACTGTCATGGCTGAAATAGATAGCACTGTTAACACATAGTTATGCAAATTTATGAGAAAAATGTTGAGTAAAAATACTTCATATATTTTACAATTCCTTCCATGCTTTATAGCCCTTGAAGGGATGTCAATGTCATCATAGGTGGTAGAGAGTTTAGACGAAACCAGCATTTATTTTTATATGGAACAGGGGAAGTTTTAAGGGCCAACCACTGAGGGACGTTGGAATGGTTTAAGAGTCTGCTTAAAAGCCAAGCAGCTACTTGTTGAACATTTGGGTGAAGTACTGAGTGTTAAGGCCAAAATATGGGGTCTTACAGTAGAGAGGGAAAAATCAACAGGAAGAAGGGAGAGGAAACTGGATAGGAAGGCAAAAAAGGGGGTTAAGTAACAGGGAAACAGAAGGGCAGAGTGTGGCCTTTGCAGGCCTTTGAGACAGAAGTAATCTCCAATGCATATTACAAAAACTCAGTGGAAGTTCAGAATTGAAACATCTGAACATGTGTTCTTCCAACTTTTTACTAAGGGCAGAGGTTAGGTTCTCCATAATCTGTATATCATTCACCCTGGCAAAGCATTGACTCAATATGGCTGGGCTTGTTTGTTACATGCCCTGGTAACATTAGTATAATATATCTGTTGTTCTAATGGAATCTATGAGATCATATGTGCAAAAAATGAACAAAATAAATAAATATATGTCACACTGGTGATTTTTACATGAAAAAGAAAGTGAGCCCACCATGAATAATAAAGTCCACGTGAGAAATCAAATACACTGTAAATAGAGAGGATCAAACTGTCCAACACTACACACGATCAAACAATCCGGTGGAAAAGTCCGGCAAACTCAAGTCCGCCAAACAATCCCCCCGTGTGTAGCCTCCGGCATACTTTTTTGACCCGAAAGTACGGCGGACTTAGAATGCCGTGTTGCACTCCAATCTTCCCGCCGGAGTCGCATTTCGGTGGACAATCCGGCCGTGTGTATGCCAGTCCGCCGTACTTTTGAAATGAGCGGACTTTTCCCGCCCGGAGAAAAGTCCGCTCATTTTGAGCGGGTCTCCAGGTAGGCGGGGCCCGCGAAGGAGACGTCGCTGGCACCGTCGCCTGGTATGGACTTAAAGGGGAACCCCAACGCCGAAAAAAAATCGGCGTGGGGGTCCCCCCCAAGTCCACAACAGACCCTTGTCCGAGCACGCTACCCGGCCGGCCAGGAAAGGGGGTGCGAACGAGCGCCCCCCCTCCTGAGCCGTACCAGGCCGCGTGCCCTCAACATGGGGGGTGCCTTGGGCAAGGGGGGCCGCGCGGCCCCCCCACTCCAAAGCACCTTGTCCCCATGTTGATGAGGACAAGGGCCTCTTCCCGACAACCCTGGCCGTTGGTTGTCGGGGTCTGCGGGCGGGGGACTTATCGGAATCCGGGAGCCCCCTTTAATAAGGGGGCCCCCGGATACCGGCCCCCACCCTATGTGAATGAGTATGGGGTACAATGTACCCCTACCCATTCACCTGTAAAATAAAAGTACAAAAAAAACACAACACACGAGATAAAATACTTTATTGCACATCTCCGGGGGTTTTCCGTCTTCGGGGGGTCTTCTCGCCGGACTCCTCCGCTATCTTCTTGTAGCTCTTTTGCTAGCGGAGGAGTCCGGCTTTCTACCTCGCCGCCGGCCTCTTCTTCTGACTTCAGGGGTCTTGTCCCCCTCTTCGGTTCTTCTGCCGGGCCACCGTGCCTTCTTATAGCTCTTTTACAGGCGGTGGCCCGGTCTTCTGTCGTTCTTCTTCTTCTTCTTCTCCAGGAGATGTTGACTCGACGATCTCTCCGGCTGCAATGCCAGGGACGCGCTGCGCTGCCACTTATATAGGGACAAGGGGCGGTGTCACATGGGTTTATGTCACATGGGGTGGTGTCACATGGTGACCCCGCCCCCTTACGATGTCACAGTCTTGGAGGATGATGGGACTGTCGCCATGTGACATCAACCCATGTGACCAACCCATGTGACATAAACCCATGTGACCCCGCCCCTTGTCCCTATATAAGTGGCAGCGCAGCGCGTCCCTGGCATTGCGGCTGGAGAGATCGTCGAGTCAACATCTCCTGGAGAAGAAGAAGAAGAAGAAGAAGAAGAAGAACGGAAGGCGGCGACAGAAGACCGGGCCACCGCCTGTAAAAGAGCTATAAGAAGGTGCAGTGGCCTGGCAGAAGAACCGAAGAGGGGGACAAGACCCCCGAAGTCGGAAGAAGAGGCCGGCGGCGAGGAAGAAAGCCGGACTCCTCCGCTAGCAAAAGAGCTACAAGAAGATAGTGGAGGAGTCCGGCGAGAAGACCCCCAAAGACGGAAGACCCCCGGAGCTGTGCAATAAAGTATTTTATCTCGTGTGTTGTGTTTTTTTTGTACTTTTATTTTACAGGTGAATGGGTAGCGGTACATTGTACCCCATACTCATTCACATAGGGTTGGGTGCCGGTATCCGGGGGCCCCCTTATTAAAGGGGGCTCCCGGATCCCGATAAGCCCCCCGCCCGCAGACCCCGACAACCAACGGCCAGGGTTGTCGGGAAGAGGCCCTTGTCCTCATCAACATGGGGACAAGGTGCTTTGGGGTGGGGGGGCCTCGCGGCCCCCCTTGCCCAAGGCACCCCCCATGTTGAGGGCACGCGGCCTGGTATGGCTCAGGAGGGGGGGCGCTCGCTCGCCCCCCCTTTCCTGGCCGGCCGGGTAGCGTGCTCGGACAAGGGTCTGTTGTGGACTTGGGGGGGGGGGGGACCCCACGCCGATTTTTTCCGGCGTTGGGGTTCCCCTTTAAGTCCATACCAGGCGGCGGGGCCAGCGACGTCTCCTTCGCGGGCCCCGCCTACCTGGAGACGCGCTCGAAATGAGCGGACTTTCCTCTGCGTGTGTGGGCGAGTCCGTTCATTTCAAAAGTAGGGCGGATAGTACGGCGGACTTAGTACGCCGTATTAGTCCGCTCAAAAAGTGCCGTGTGTGGGCAAGTAGCCCGTTCGGAAAGTCCGACGGACAGTCTGGCGGGAAGTCCGCCAGACTAAGTACGTCGGACATACCGCTACGTGTGTACGCGGCTTTAGATTTTCAAAAGGGACCACGTGACATCACCACCACCAAGGATAGATGTACGCTTAGCAGCCAGTTTTTACCCTTTGAACAGAAAAGTAAACAAAATGCAGGTGTATAATGTGCTCCAAAGAGAACTCCTTTCACTTTTAGCATCAGGGGTAATTCAACCCTACATTTTTGAATCCACATCCAAAAAAATGTTGAATTCTCTGCTTTTTAACTCTCCACTTGGTCAAATTCCAGCAAGCAGAATGTAAGCCCTGGTAGCGTTGCATGCTCAAATTCAAAGTACGTTTTATTTATCTTAGAAAATGAGGTGAAACAAAGTTGAACATCTTTTGGCAAAGCATAATCAATCATGTGCAAGGAAAATTACACGAAACAGGGTTTTTGTTCGCACTTGATTGGATGATTGAAGTCAGCTGTTATACCACATTTACTAAAATAAGAGAAACATTCTCTTTAAAAAATAAATAAATAAATAATAATGTTGTTATAATTTACTTTCAAAGTGAACATCCTTCACTCTGTAGTAATTCAGGGTATCTGTGTTGTGTATGTCTGCTAAGTGTACATTTTTCTAATGCAATAAAAACAACAGTTTAGTAATAAGTAAACACAATCATTAAAGCCATGCAAGCAAAAGAGCATCATAACCGTGAAGTGCAA
This sequence comes from Lithobates pipiens, assembly GCF_037356315.1. Classification (NCBI taxonomy): domain Eukaryota; kingdom Metazoa; phylum Chordata; class Amphibia; order Anura; family Ranidae; genus Lithobates; species Lithobates pipiens. Next base: position 79,178,658 of record NW_027507748.1, read on the forward strand.
TAAATTATGTAGAAAAATCTAATGCTTTGTTGTTTGTTTTTTTTGTTTTTTTTAATTTGAAGTGTTTTTTTTTCCAGAATTGTGTTTTGTCATGTAATTATTTGATGATGGAGCAAATACTCAAACTCCTTTTCTGTACTGACTGAAAATGATGCATGTCTTTTATATAATTGTATGCTTTGTTTGGTTCAATATAATGATTATGTTGTTGAAGATTACATAAATAGTGGAGATGGGTTCTGTTATGTTATCTTTTCATCCTAGGATGTTGTTATGCTCCTTCAGTACTTCAAAGAGTCACTGTACCATTGTTTAAAAACTCCTGTAGATGCTCACAATAGATTTTTTTTTTTTTTAGATAAAAGCAATATTTCACAAAGTCTAGATATTTTATTCTGTATGGACTAAACACTTTACTGAAGAAAAGTTCAGTTTTTGTTCTGTTGTTAAAGATTAGAGGTTTAAGGGTCATTTCATGAACGTCACATTCAAACAGTGTAATGCACATGGCTTGCTCAGTTTTGTAACACAATTTGAAAGTGCAGTAGAGTAAAAACAAATTATCGGCCCACTTTATATTGTTGATTGTAGTCTGGTATATCGCTATGCTGAGCTGGCCATAAAGGTCATCTTACCCAGTGATATGCTGTCCCCTTTGCCCTCTCCATGTCAGGGCTAGTGCAGAAAGTTGAATCTCCCCTTAAAAAAACAAACTGCAGAGTGTGGACTGCCCTTGCCATAGAAAAACTGGAAAATGCACAGAATAGGCCCAGAAACACTGTAAACTGCCTCCTAGGTCTGGTTGCAAGCAATGGCATGCAATGGCATGCAATGGCATGAAAAAAGTACAAAAAAAGGAAAATACAATAAGTGGGACTTTGAATTAAGTGTGCTACTGCTGAAAAAAACAAGTGTAAGGAATGTGTGTGTGTAATATATATATATATATATATATATATATATATATATATATATATATATATATATATATATATATATATATATATATATTATATTAATAATACCTTTATTTTGTCTAACGCAGCTCCTTGGGTCTAGAGCTGCATGACATGGTTTACAAATGTAAATACTATAAAAAGGGAAAACACTTATTGAGAAAAGAACAGAATGCTGCACACCCCGAATGATATAGGAAAAAGGGACATGTTCCCCATGTGTGGTTTTCTAGGCAGCAAATGAGTAGAAAGGTAATAACGTGGTTTAAAATGGTTTCGATTTTATTAATAGCATAATCTCAAAATTGACAATGACAGTTAAAATATGAGCAGTGGTAAAGGAGATATGAAAGCAACAACACAAGTAAAAGTAAACATAGTATTCTACAATGTTCAAGCGCTACAGTGAGATGTTTAGTGAATTCTGATGTGATTTGACCCCACCAGGTCTTCTTTAGAGGATTCGAGCTCTGTAGAGGAATATTACTTGTATTGAGATTCGTAGATATAACCACAAAATAAAATGAACTATAATAATAGTGGACATTTTTCAGTATATTTACCAATCACATTGTGTTGAACGATTTCTCCTGAGCCTGAAATCCTCTAGGACCTTCCTCAGTCGATCCTGGCAGGGCTCTCCGGCCAGCCGACACACCACCAGAGGGAGCCAACCATTCATGTGTGACTTGAGGAGTCACAAAGATGGATAGATTCCCATTTGCCAGGAAGGGGCGTGAAGGCGAGCAAGCATCACCTGCAATTGAGGCATCAAGTAACAATGCTATCAGTGCATTTTTATAGCACGGATATCAGTGCCTTTTTGTATCATGGATAGGAGTATTTGGGTATTCTCAATAATAACATTTTGGAAATAGCAGGTCTATTAATTAGTTTTACTATTATATGTGTTTCTAAAACCAGCAGCGTATAAGTATTCACATATAGTGATGGCCGAACGGTTCGCCCGGCGGTCGTTTCGCGGCGAATTTCCGACTTTCGCCGTCCGCGGGTTCGAACGCCTTTTTCCGTCGTTCGCCCCGGCGGACTTACGTGTTTAATGTATACAAGAACTTTAACCTTTCGTGACACGTTTATCATGTGTTACAGGACAACCAATTGAGACATGACAGCTCATGGACACTTGGACATTCCCCCTAACCTATAAATACACCCGATCCGGTGGCCATTTTACATTCTTTCTTCTGTCACTGTAGGGAAAGGATCCTGTGTGGAGTAGGGACAGAGAAAACGCTAGCTATTTGGTACACAAAAGTTCTTTTCAGGACTGGTATAGGTGTTAGGTCAGCAGCCTGAGTTTCTTTTGTCAGTTTAGATAAAGGGACAGAGCGCTGTATGCTGCTATTTTAGGGACAGCTCAGCCAGATTAGTCTTTCTTCATCATCATCATCATCATCATCATTAGCTGTTACTATCAGGTCCACAAAAGAGCTGTTCCAGCTAATCGTTCCAGCCTACTCTTTTTTGCCAATTTGTATAGGGACAGGCAGGAAGCAGTGTGTCAGGCAGTGAGGATAATTTTAAAGACTTGCTGTTACTATTAGTTCCACAAAGGTTCTTTTCAGGACTGGTATCAGTGGTACGGTAATAGGCTTGTACACGTATAATATTCTTTCTTCCAAATATAGAAAGAATATTATACTTGACTGCTGCCCTTCTGCTGCAGTCTGCTAATCATTCACAACTCACTTGTTCCACAAAAGTTCTTATAAGGACTGGTAACTTGGTCTGTCTAGGGTGCTACGGTACATAGGCTTGGGTGCGGTACAGTCTGCTGTTCTGTAAGGACCGCTATCGGTCCACAATAGATAGGGTTGCCGTGCACTACTGCTGACCGCTGCCCTATACTGCAGCAGTCCTTCAGCGGTATAGGGACTGACGCACAGTCTGCTAAACACTAATACACAACCTGCTTGGTCCACAAAAGTTCTTATAAGGACTGGTAACTTGGTATAGGGTGCTACGGTACATAGGCCTGAGTGCGTTACAGTCTGCTGTTCTGTAAGGACCGCTATCGGTCCACAATACATAGGGTTGACGTGCACTACTGCTGACCGCTGCCCTATACTGCAGCAGTCCTTCAGCGGTATAGGGACTGACGCACAGTCTGCTAAACACTAACACACAACCTGCTTGGTCCACAAAAGTTCTTATAAGGACTGGTAACTTGGTATAGGGTGCTACGGTACATAGGCCTGAGTGCAGTACAGTCTGCTGTTCTGTAAGGACTGCTATCGGTCCACAATACATAGGGTTGCCGTGCACTACTGCTGACCGCTGCCCTATACTGCAGCAGTCCTTCAGCGGTATAGGGACTGACGCACAGTCTGCTAAACACTAATACACAACCTGCTTGGTCCACAAAAGTTCTTATAAGGACTGGTAACTTGGTATAGGGTGCTACGGTACATAGGCCTGAGTGCGTTACAGTCTGCTGTTCTGTAAGGACCGCTATCGGTCCACAATACATAGGGTTGCCGTGCACTACTGCTGACCGCTGCCCTATACTGCAGCAGTCCTTCATTGGTATAGGGACTGACGTACAGTCTGCTAATCACTAACACACAACCTGCTTGGTCCACAAAAGTTCTTATAAGGACTGGTAACTTGGTATAGGGTGCTACGGTACATAGGCCTGAGTGCGTTACAGTCTGCTGTTCTGTAAGGACCGCTATCGGTCCACAATACATAGGGTTGCCGTGCACTACTGCTGACCGCTGCCCTATACTGCAGCAGTCCTTCATTGGTATAGGGACTGACGTACAGTCTGCTAATCACTAACACACAACCTGCTTGGTCCACAAAAGTTCTTATAAGGACTGGTAACTTGGTATAGGGTGCTACGGTACATAGGCCTGAGTGCGTTACAGTCTGCTGTTCTGTAAGGACCGCTATCGGTCCACAATACATAGGGTTGCCGTGCACTACTGCTGACCGCTGCCCTATACTGCAGCAGTCCTTCATTGGTATAGGGACTGACGTACAGTCTGCTAATCACTAACACACAACCTGCTTGGTCCACAAAAGTTCTTATAAGGACTGGTAACTTGGTATAGGGTGCTACGGTACATAGGCCTGAGTGCGTTACAGTCTGCTGTTCTGTAAGGACCGCTATCGGTCCACAATACATAGGGTTGCCGTGCACTACTGCTGACCGCTGCCCTATACTGCAGCAGTCCTTCAGCGGTATAGGGACTGACGCACAGTCTGCTAAACACTAACACACAACCTGCTTGGTCCACAAAAGTTCTTATAAGGACTGGTAACTTGGTATAGGGTGCTACGGTACATAGGCCTGAGTGCAGTACAGTCTGCTGTTCTGTAAGGACCGCTATCGGTCCACAATACATAGGGTTGCCGTGCACTACTGCTGACCGCTGCCCTATACTGCAGCAGTCCTTCATTGGTATAGGGACTGACGTACAGTCTGCTAATCACTAACACACAACCTGCTTGGTCCACAAAAGTTCTTATAAGGACTGGTAACTTGGTATAGGGTGCTACGGTACATAGGCCTGAGTGCAGTACAGTCTGCTGTTCTGTAAGGACCGCTATCGGTCCACAATACATAGGGTTGCCGTGCACTACTGCTGACCGCTGCCCTATACTGCAGCAGTCCTTCAGCGGTATAGGGACTGACGCACAGTCTGCTAAACACTAACACACAACCTGCTTGGTCCACAAAAGTTCTTATAAGGACTGGTAACTTGGTCTGTCTAGGGTGCTACGGTACATAGGCTTGGGTGCGGTACAGTCTGCTGTTCTGTAAGGACCGCTATCGGTCCACAATAGATAGGGTTGCCGTGCACTACTGCTGACCGCTGCCCTATACTGCAGCAGTCCTTCAGCGGTATAGGGACTGACGCACAGTCTGCTAAACACTAATACACAACCTGCTTGGTCCACAAAAGTTCTTATAAGGACTGGTAACTTGGTATAGGGTGCTACGGTACATAGGCCTGAGTGCGTTACAGTCTGCTGTTCTGTAAGGACCGCTATCGGTCCACAATACATAGGGTTGACGTGCACTACTGCTGACCGCTGCCCTATACTGCAGCAGTCCTTCAGCGGTATAGGGACTGACGCACAGTCTGCTAAACACTAACACACAACCTGCTTGGTCCACAAAAGTTCTTATAAGGACTGGTAACTTGGTATAGGGTGCTACGGTACATAGGCCTGAGTGCAGTACAGTCTGCTGTTCTGTAAGGACTGCTATCGGTCCACAATACATAGGGTTGCCGTGCACTACTGCTGACCGCTGCCCTATACTGCAGCAGTCCTTCAGCGGTATAGGGACTGACGCACAGTCTGCTAAACACTAATACACAACCTGCTTGGTCCACAAAAGTTCTTATAAGGACTGGTAACTTGGTATAGGGTGCTACGGTACATAGGCCTGAGTGCGTTACAGTCTGCTGTTCTGTAAGGACCGCTATCGGTCCACAATACATAGGGTTGCCGTGCACTACTGCTGACCGCTGCCCTATACTGCAGCAGTCCTTCATTGGTATAGGGACTGACGTACAGTCTGCTAATCACTAACACACAACCTGCTTGGTCCACAAAAGTTCTTATAAGGACTGGTAACTTGGTATAGGGTGCTACGGTACATAGGCCTGAGTGCGTTACAGTCTGCTGTTCTGTAAGGACCGCTATCGGTCCACAATACATAGGGTTGCCGTGCACTACTGCTGACCGCTGCCCTATACTGCAGCAGTCCTTCATTGGTATAGGGACTGACGTACAGTCTGCTAATCACTAACACACAACCTGCTTGGTCCACAAAAGTTCTTATAAGGACTGGTAACTTGGTATAGGGTGCTACGGTACATAGGCCTGAGTGCGTTACAGTCTGCTGTTCTGTAAGGACCGCTATCGGTCCACAATACATAGGGTTGCCGTGCACTACTGCTGACCGCTGCCCTATACTGCAGCAGTCCTTCATTGGTATAGGGACTGACGTACAGTCTGCTAATCACTAACACACAACCTGCTTGGTCCACAAAAGTTCTTATAAGGACTGGTAACTTGGTATAGGGTGCTACGGTACATAGGCCTGAGTGCGTTACAGTCTGCTGTTCTGTAAGGACCGCTATCGGTCCACAATACATAGGGTTGCCGTGCACTACTGCTGACCGCTGCCCTATACTGCAGCAGTCCTTCAGCGGTATAGGGACTGACGCACAGTCTGCTAAACACTAACACACAACCTGCTTGGTCCACAAAAGTTCTTATAAGGACTGGTAACTTGGTATAGGGTGCTACGGTACATAGGCCTGAGTGCAGTACAGTCTGCTGTTCTGTAAGGACCGCTATCGGTCCACAATACATAGGGTTGCCGTGCACTACTGCTGACCGCTGCCCTATACTGCAGCAGTCCTTCATTGGTATAGGGACTGACGTACAGTCTGCTAATCACTAACACACAACCTGCTTGGTCCACAAAAGTTCTTATAAGGACTGGTAACTTGGTATAGGGTGCTACGGTACATAGGCCTGAGTGCGTTACAGTCTGCTGTTCTGTAAGGACCGCTATCGGTCCACAATACATAGGGTTGCCGTGCACTACTGCTGACCGCTGCCCTATACTGCAGCAGTCCTTCATTGGTATAGGGACTGACGTACAGTCTGCTAATCACTAACACACAACCTGCTTGGTCCACAAAAGTTCTTATAAGGACTGGTAACTTGGTATAGGGTGCTACGGTACATAGGCCTGAGTGCGTTACAGTCTGCTGTTCTGTAAGGACCGCTATCGGTCCACAATACATAGGGTTGCCGTGCACTACTGCTGACCGCTGCCCTATACTGCAGCAGTCCTTCATTGGTATAGGGACTGACGTACAGTCTGCTAATCACTAACACACAACCTGCTTGGTCCACAAAAGTTCTTATAAGGACTGGTAACTTGGTATAGGGTGCTACGGTACATAGGCCTGAGTGCGTTACAGTCTGCTGTTCTGTAAGGACCGCTATCGGTCCACAATACATAGGGTTGCCGTGCACTACTGCTGACCGCTGCCCTATACTGCAGCAGTCCTTCATTGGTATAGGGACTGACGTACAGTCTGCTAATCACTAACACACAACCTGCTTGGTCCACAAAAGTTCTTATAAGGACTGGTAACTTGGTATAGGGTGCTACGGTACATAGGCCTGAGTGCGTTACAGTCTGCTGTTCTGTAAGGACCGCTATCGGTCCACAATACATAGGGTTGCCGTGCACTACTGCTGACCGCTGCCCTATACTGCAGCAGTCCTTCATTGGTATAGGGACTGACGTACAGTCTGCTAATCACTAACACACAACCTGCTTGGTCCACAAAAGTTTTTATAAGGACTGGTAACTTGGTATAGGGTGCTACGGTACATAGGCCTGAGTGCAGTACAGTCTGCTGTTCTGTAAGGACCGCTATCGGTCCACAATACATAGGGTTGACGTGCACTACTGCTGACCGCTGCCCTATACTGCAGCAGTCCTTCATTGGTATAGGGACTGACGTACAGTCTGCTAATCACTAACACACAACCTGCTTGGTCCACAAAAGTTCTTATAAGGACTGGTAACTTGGTATAGGGTGCTACGGTACATAGGCCTGAGTGCAGTACAGTCTGCTGTTCTGTAAGGACCGCTATCGGTCCACAATACATAGGGTTGCCGTGCACTACTGCTGACCGCTGCCCTATACTGCAGCAGTCCTTCAGCGGTATAGGGACTAAGAGTTTTGTCACAGGGTGATTTAAAAAATGACAGGCAGAGGAAGAGGCAGGCCCTTCCGCAGGGGTGGTAGGGGTAGGGCAGGAGCAACAGCCTTGAGCCAAAGTGGGAAGTTGCAGAAGGTGCGTTCAATTACTTTAAAGGACGCACCAGACTTGGTTGAGTGGCTCACTCAGCCTTATTCTTCTGCACCCTCCTCATCCTCTCGATCTGCACCCTCTTCTTCACTCTCTGCTATGTGCACCCCCAAAGACACTACCACCAACAACACCACCACCACCACATACCTTCCGCTTGAGTGCAAATGGGGGCCTTCATGCTCCAGTGTTTTAATAGGGACCCCCGTATAAAAAGCATGAGGGTCAAGGACCAGTACTGGGTGGCAACGTACTTAGATCCCCGGTACAAACACAAAATGGCGGAAATGTTACCGCCGTCGCAGAGGGCTGTCAGAATGCAGCACTTCCAGGCCTTGCTTCGAGAAATGCTGCATTCTGCTTTTGCGTGCGCTGGCAGAGGAGCAATTCCCACTCCCAGAGAAGGATTTGCGGGTACCAATCCAACAGCGCCTGCAAGAAGAGGCCGGTTTGAAGATGTGTTGGTGACTTCGGATATGAGGTCATTCTTTCAGCCGACCCATCGACAGGTGTCATCCGGATCCAGCATCAGGGAACGCCTAGACCGTCAGGTGTCCGACTACATTGGGTTAACGGCCGATGTGGACGCTCTGAGGAGTGATGAACCCCTAGACTACTGGGTGGGCAGGCTTGACCTCTGGCCAGAGCTTGCCCAATTTGCAATCGAACTGTTGGCTTGCCCCTCATCCAGTGTCCTGTCCGAAAGGACGTTCAGCGCAGCAGGGGGGATTGTGACCGATAAGCGTACTCGCCTAGCTCACGACAGTGTTAACTACCTCACATTTCTAAAAATGAATGAGGCATGGATCTCGGAGGAATTCAACACATGTGATCAGTAGACCATGTATATGTCTATAAACAATTTTTGGAATCAAGCACACAGACCTTCTTAATTCATTTGGCTCACTTCCCTGACCCAAAAAAGCACACCGTACTATATGCCCCTACCCTCCTCTTTGAAGAGGTTGAGCGGTGTCATATTTCTACTGGGGCTGCTTATTATGAGGGGTTCCCACCATCCCTGTGCTGTGCTGACTTCCTCCTGGGTGTTCTTATTATGAGGGGCTCCCACCATCCCTGTGCTGTGCTGACTTCCTCCTGGGGGTTCTTATTATGAGGGGCTCCCACCATCCCTGTGCTGTGCTGACTTCCTCCTGGGGGTTCTTATTATGAGGGGATCACACCATCCCTGTGCTGTGCTGACTTCCTCCTGGGGCTGCTTACGGTGCTGCTGTCAGCGCTGTATGTCACGGAGCTGCTGTCAGCGCTGTATGTCACGGAGCTGCTGTCAGCGCTGTATGTCACGGAGCTGCTGTCAGCGCTGTATGTCACGGAGCTGCTGTCAGCGCTGTATGTCACGGAGCTGCTGTCAGCGCTGTATGTCACGGAGCTGCTGTCAGCGCTGTATGTCACGGAGCTGCTGTCAGCGCTGTATGTCACGGAGCTGCTGTCAGCGCTGTATGTCACGGTGCTGCTGTCAGCGCTGTATGTCACGGAGCTGCTGTCAGCGCTGTATGTCACGGAGCTGCTGTCAGTGCTGTATGTCACGGAGCTGCTGTCAGCGCTGTATGTCACGGAGCTGCTGTCAGCGCTGTATGTCACGGAGCTGCTGTCAGCGCTGTATGTCACGGTGCTGCTGTCAGCGCTGTATGTCACGGAGCTGCTGTCAGCGCTGTATGTCACGGAGCTGCTGTCAGTGCTGTATGTCACGGAGCTGCTGTCAGCGCTGTATGTCACGGAGCTGCTGTCAGCGCTGTATGTCACGGAGCTGCTGTCAGCGCTGTATGTCACGGTGCTGCTGTCAGCGCTGTATGTCACGGAGCTGCTGTCAGCGCTGTATGTCACGGAGCTGCTGTCAGCGCTGTATGTCACGGAGCTGCTGTCAGCGCTGTATGTCACGGAGCTGCTGTCAGCGCTGTATGTCACGGAGCTGCTGTCAGCGCTGTATGTCACGGTGCTGATGTCAGTGCTCTGTATTACGGTGCTGCTGTCAGTGCTCTGTATCTCCTGCACCCTCTTGTTTGCCTACCCTGGTCCCTGACCTTCCCTCTCCTCCATTGCCTTCATTAGCTCCATAGTCCTGAATTGTCAGAACAATTTCCCAAATAAAAAAAAAATGCTTGTAGTTATCGATCCCAAATTCACCTCATACATGTATTATGCTATTGTCCAGGTGGTGGGACTACGTGCTACCCCCTAATAATTACCCCGTGGCCGCAAATTCGACCTAAAGGTTTGCGAAATTCGCCTCCCATTGAAGTCAATGGAGCCCGCGGCGAACGGTCGTTTTCGCGAACGTTTGTGCCCGTTCGCGTTTCGCGTTCGCGAAACGTCCCGTCGGAAGTTCGTCCATCACTATTCACATACTTGTATCAGGATAGAATATAAATAATACTAGGTTAAAATTATCCCTATATTGAAAACTAAAAAATATAAATAAGGTTATGATGAGTTTGTTATGTTTATGGATTAAATTAGAAAGGTTAAAATGAGAGAAAGTGAGTTAAGAAATGAAGTAAAAAAACAAAAAAACCTTAATTTCTTAACTCACTTTCTCTCATTTCAATCTTTCTAATTTAATCCATAAACATATCAAACTCACCCATAACCTTATTTATATATTTAGTTTTCAATTTAAGGATAATTGAAGGATAATTTTAACCTAATATTATGTCTATTCTATCCTGATACGAGTATGTGAATACTTATACACTGCTAGTTTTAGAAACACATATAATAGTAAAACTAATTAATAGACCTGCTATTTCCAAAATGTAATTATTGGGAGTACCCAAATACTCCTATCCGTGATACAAAAATGCACTGATAGCATTGTTACTTGATGCCTCAATTGCACACCCCTTCCTGATAAATGGGAATCTATCCATCTATGTGACTCCTCGTAAGTCACACATGAATGGTTGGCTCAATCTGGTGGTGTGTCGGCTGGCCGGGCACCCCAGTCGGGATCGATTGAAGGAGGTCCTAGAGGATTTCAGGCTCAGGAGAAATCGCTCAACACAATGTGATTGGTAACTATACTGAAAAATGTCCACTATTATTATAGTTCATTTTATTTTGCGGTTATATCTATTAATCTCAATACAAGTAATATTCTTCTACAGCACCCAAATCCTCTGAAGAAGACCTGGTGGGGTCAAAACGCATCAAAATTCACTTAACATCTCACTGTAGCGCTTGGACATTATAGAATACTATGTTTACTTTTACTCGTGTTGTTGCTTTCATATATCCTGTACCACAGCTCATATTTTAACTGTCATTGTCAATTTTGAGATTATGCTATTAATAAAATCTGAACAATTTTAAACCCCATGTTATTACCTTTCTACTCATTTACTGCCTAGAATACCCCAGATGGGGGACATTTCCCATTTTCCACAAATATAAATACAACCATATAGAATGAGTTGGTAATAAATAAATACACATTTACCAAATATACATATGAACTGATATAACATAGTCCTATACATATATAAAGACACATAATTACATATTTAATGTTTAGAGTATGAGCTGAACTGTCTTCACATCCCAAAATTGTATACTCTACGTGTTTCGTGAAATGTATTCACTCATCAGGAGTATGGATGCAGGACTACACTGTAAGTACAGAAAAAATCATCAAATATATTCCTAAATGTATCTCTCAACCAACGGAGAATTTAAGCCTCCCTAAATGCAGTATACATTGTCTAGTATTCACAGTTCAGTGCGAGAATGGTCTATCAGCTCATGCATGGATAGGGGGGTGCAGGCGATGGTGAAAGAGGGGATCCCCAACACAATGCCAGGTCCAGAGCTGAGGCGGGATGAACCAGGGATGGACAAAGGGAACAGACAGAGACAAGGCCAGGTGACCACAATGCTAACCATTGGGATGGTTTAGAATCAAAAATCCCATTGATCTAGAAAAAATTTGAAAAATAAAAAAAACGCATATGTATAAGTTAACTGGGTGAAAAAAATGTGTAAATAATGATGTATATAAATCTGTTGTGAATGTGTAAAAAATATTAATATAGTGATAAAGTGACACAAAAAAACAAAACAACAACATAAATCAAATAAATATGTGAATGAATGAAGTAGAAATGCCTCTAACCGGCTGATATGTGTTGAGAATGTGAGAACCAGAGATGTAGCATCTCCTTGTTGTTATAGGGTTGCAGAGTGATCCACCCAGCCAGGATCGGCTGCTTTATACTCAAGATACACGACGGGCGCCCGCCAACGTCATGCTGGCGCTCTAAGGGTGGAGGGGAGGAATATGTATTTTTTCTGCAGTAGCACATCTCATTCAAAGTCTCACTTATTTTCCTCCTTTTTTTTGTTCTTATCCATGATACTAGGGAATGAGGTTTGTTGCTGTGGCTATGTCAGGTAATTTTTTTCTTTTTTGGTATGCAAAAAGTCTTGTTGTCTTTAGGGAAAAAGAAGACTGTGAATGCAATTTCATGAGAAATTTATGACGCTGACATCAAGATCAGTGAAGAGACTATTTCTGTTTTATTCCAAGTTCAGTCTGTTTTTATATATTCTTAATAATGACGCATTGAACAAGAAATAGCGAGACCTAAGAAGTAATTTAATTAAAGCCATAGCTGTAGCTGACAAACATCATTTAGTTTCTGAGGAGTGCATCTCTCAAAAAAATGGCAATGTTGCATCAAGTAGTGTTTGCAAGACTGATTGAAGACAGTAGATAAATTAGATAGTATTAGTTATGTATATATGCAAACCACTGGTCAAGAAGCACGCTGATCCCCAATTGTTTCCATTATGTTAAAGTACCTCTTGGCCGAAAACTAGACCCAAGGTTGTAAGCACATTGTAGCAATAAGAGTATTGTATAACCCCTTCACTACCATAAAGAATGTAATGAAAACCACAAAAAATGAAAACATATATATAAATAGTATATATAGATAGACAGACAGTGTATGTATGTGTGTATATATGTATGTATGTATATATAAATTGGTGAGTAAAATATAAAATAGCTAAGTTCAACATAGTTTGCTAACTAAACCCCTGACTGTAACGCAAACTGTTAGACAGGTTAATTTGGTTGGCAAGTTGAGCTTGGAATTTTCTTTGGTTTTGTTTTACATGCATTGCCATTCCATGTGCTCCTTGTTGCAAAGGCCAGTTATAGGTGGGGGCAGTGGCCATTTGTTTGCACTGTTGGAATACTGGTGATAGAACAAACTGGACAGCTTGCTGCCATTGTGCTATATGCTGGGTGTCCAGTGTGCCCTTGTGCCTTTGAGGGGTGGGCTCCTTCCAGGCTCACCTGCCCTCTGCCTACCCATTATAATGCATGTGTTTCTATTATGGATGCTCTCAAAAATGTATAGTTAGGACTGCAGATAATATTGGGGTGCCTTGTCACGGCCTCCGCAGCTTATGCATGTATTTTCAAATGTGTGCTAACTAAACACCTCTTTTTAACACAAACTGTTAATTTGGTTGGTAGCAGGCTGGCTGGCGAGTTGAGCTGGGAATTTTCTTTGGTTTTGTTTCAGAACTAAGTTTACCTTATAAATATGAACTCTGATACATAAGACTCAGGGTTGAAAAGGAAAATAAGCTCCTGCTAATATACCAATTTGTGTTCCCATAAATCATAAAGTGAACAAATATTAATAATCAGTGGTGTAGCACTGCCAAAACTGTAACCTGTGTAATGGTGTGGATGTTAAAACATATGAATGTTTAGACCAAAATTAATGCTTAAATATACACATAAAGATAAATATATACAATCCAATTCCCAATAAATTGCACAATAAATGTCCAAAATGAAAATATTCAGTAAATTAACAAAAAATGCTTCCAATGAATTGGTGATAATAATCCTCCTTGACAATATTTTAACCCTTTCCAATGTGACCAGTATGGGGATCTTACAATATTAAACACCATGTGTTCCCTCTAGTCTCCCAGAACTCTCACCTCCATTTTGGAGCATATTAAAATACTTCAATTCCTCCACACGTTCCGCTCTTTACATGAAGGGGAACATCTACCTCTGTCCACAGGGGTCTCTCTTGGTGGATAGATAAGTACTTCCATGCATAGTGGGTTCAGTCCCTTTTAAATATTCATGCTTTTGGTGTTCGCCCTGAAGTGTCCTGTTCCGCCTCCCCTTGTCTTGTTTACTTGGAGCTGACTCTATATATGGCTGCTTCTATACCTGTTGAGGCTGCTCGGTCCGGCTGGTCCTTTACAGTTCCCCAGTTTTTCACGTTTTGTTTACTGTCTCCATCATCCATTACTGTCTCTTACTTCCTGCTCGGTCCAGCTGTGATGACTTTACTAGCTAGAAGACTATACCCACTGTTCGTGGAGGTACTCATCTGTCCACCCTGTGAACAGTGGTGGAAGTTCCCCTTGATGTAAATATTCTCCAATATGGAGGTGAGTTCTGGGAGCATGTGGTGTTTAATATAGTAAGATCCCCATACTGGTCACATTGGAGCGGGTTAAAATATTAATTCATTACTCTAATAGTGAAAATGACCTAAAAAAAAAACGTAATAATAAAAATTAATAAACAATAAATATGACATCATTGATAATAAGTATTCTACTCGTGATCAAGTGACCAGAGAAAACTCTTCACAACTTAATTTTAGTTCAATCACACAATGTCCCATAAGTGTGTCACTCCAACTTCTTTGATGAATGATCTCAAAACCACCAAGTGCAGGGATTCTTGTAAACTGTGATAAAAGAGCAGATCCAGAAAGCTTGCATGTACCTTCACCAAGGAACAACACCCCCCACTCGTGAGATGCAAATACAATCTGCTTACCAGATATGTTTGACCACTTTAATTAAAAAGTAAGTCAAACAGCGCCTGTACAGGTAAGTGCCTCTTCACATGAATGTTGATATGGATACACAGGATAGTACGTCCCCTTTCACAGTCTCAGGCGGTATATAGAGAGAGAGAGTCTTCAGGAAGACGTTAATGACGAAACGTACATTGAAGCGGTACCTGGTCACACTCCTGACGCCATATCCGGCTATCTGGTTGTCGGCCTGATGGCCTGGAACGCACGCCATATCAACAATTACGGAAGGGATACACTGTATTGATCGCATTGTGTGGTTTTTCGAAGGCGAGCAGCCCCAGTGCCAGGTCGGGCACATGACAATGTAAGAAGCCATTTGGCTGTTTGTTTTATATTTTATTTTAATAAAAATCAGTATTACGCTATGGATCTGTTGTGCTCTCTCTCTATATACTGCCTGAGACTGTGGAAGGTGACGTACTATCCTGTGTATCCATATCAACATTCATGTGAAGAGGCACTTACCTGTACAGGCGCTGTTTGACTTACTTTTTAATTAAAGTGGTCAAACATATCTGGTAAGCAGATTGTATTTGCATTTCATGAGTGGGTGGTGTTGTTCCTCGGGGGAGGTACATGCAAGCTTTCTGGATCTGCTCTTTTATCACAGTTTACAAGATTCCCTGCACTTGGTGGTTTTGAGATCATTCATAAAAGAAGTGACACTCTTATGGGACTTTGTGTGATTGAACTAAAATACAAGTTGTGAAGAGTTTTCTCTGGTCTCTTGATCACGAATAGAATACGTATTATCATTGATGTCATATTTATTGTTTATTAATTTTTATTGAGTTTTTTTTTTTTGGTAATTTTCACTATTAGAGTAATTAATTAATTAAGAGTGCCCCTAAACCATTATTTTCACTATTTAGGAGGGTGTGTTTTTTTCACCTCACGTATATAGGGTGCAGCCTTTTGTTTTATTATTTGATTTTTTTTTTATTTTTTTACATGGCGCGGAATTTGCACAATTGAGTTTCAGTTGTTTTTTCATATTTTAACAATAGCCTGACCTTGTTATCTGTCCAAACCCTACAGACAAAGAGACAAAATGGAGAAGGCCGAAATTGATTTCTACTACAATTCACATACCAATGTGTATTTGGAGTGGCCTTAGCACAACTGCAGTGGTTCCTGGGTGACACTATCTGATTGACTTTTGCTGACATGCTCTAAAATAGGTTTTTAATTTATACTGTGTGTTTTTCTTCAGAAATTTCCAAAGCTATACAGATCTCCTTTGAATATGTTGGTGTCCACAAGAATAATAATAATACAACTGTAAGTCATGTATAAATTTATTTTTGCTTTACAGGTCCATGTCCCCCCAATGAGAAGTTGTGCGGTGATGGTGTTACATGCATACAACAATCCCTGTTTTGTGATGGGATACCAAACTGTCCAGACAGTTCTGATGAATCTACCAAAACATGCGGTAGGGTCAACATGATGAATTCCGTTAATATTCTTTTGATCATTCAACATTTTTTTTTTTTTTTTACATTTTGAAGATTTTTATTGAAAGTTTTAAATAAGTACATTGCATATGCAGATGCGTTAGAGAAAAGAAACAAAAGAATCAAAATGACATAACACAGCCATTTCAAATTTACAAATTGTAACACAAACCAATATATTGGTATGCCTAAAATGCCACTGGGTCATGTTCCACTTTTTGACCCAAACTCTACCTTTACGAATGTCGAGCATTTGTTCAGAATAATAGCGGGGTTTTGTCATAAAAAAACGTTAGTTCTGACCTGGGTGAGGACTTCCAAAGGGTTAGGTGCTAAGATCCAGTGTCTGACAAGTATAGTTCTGGCAGCCAAAAGAAAATGTGTAAGAACTGTATGATATTCTTTCGGCCATTGATCAGTGCCTAAACTTAATAAAGTTAAGGCAGGGTTAATGCACCACAGTATTCAGATAATTTCAATGATTATTATAGATATTTTATGCTCAAAACTGTTTAAACACTTTCAGGCCCAGAGTGTACGGTACAGAGAGCTTATCTGCCCACAATTCCGCCAGCACATAGGTGAACTGGTGGAGGAAATTTTGGATATGCGTAGAGGTGTGTATTACCATCTAGATACGATTTTTAACTCCCAATGATTGGCATTGCGTGATGCTAAATACAAAGATCAGAATGCGACAATCCATTGAGCGTTAGGAACCTGTTGTTGAGATCTAACTCCCATTTTTTAATGGCATCTGACTTACAATAAATGTGTTTATCTTTAACCACTTAAGGACCGCCGTATTGCCATTGTACGTCATCACAATGGCACAGGCAGGCACAAGCACATACATGTACGTGCCTGCCTTCCAGCGGGTGGGGGGTCCAACCGGACCCCCTCCCGCTGGATACGGCGGTCCGGTTCGCTGCAGAAGCTATCCGTGATGAGGGGATGGCCGTTGGTTTCTGGCCACCCCCTCTGGATCGCTCCTGGCCAATGACGAACTTCCTCCCACTGTGTATTGTTTACACAGGAAGGAGGAAGTGATGTCATTCTCCTCGGGGCGGTCTTTTTGACCGGACTACGAGGAGAAGACTAAAAGTAAGTGTGCACCAACACTACACTGACATGTAGGTACACACAGGCACACAAACCCCCCCAGATCCCCCCCGATCGCCCCCCCCCCCAGTCACAGTGTCACTGATTGCATTGATCATTTCTTTACTGATCAATGCATTCAGTGTCAGTTGTAACAGTTAAAACTGTCAGGGCAGTTAGTGTTAGGTCCAGGGTAGCCCCATATCACCCCCCAATAAAGATTTAACCCCCTGATTGCCCCTCGAGTTAACCCTTTCACCCCCTTTTGCCAGTGTCACTAAGCGATCATTTTTCTGATCGCTGCATCAGTGTCGCTAGTGTCGCTAGGTAGCTAGTTATTTTTTTAGGTTCACCGCCAGGTTTTTATATCGCTAGGTACCCCGATATACTACCCAATAATGGTTTTAACCCCCTGATTGCCCCTAGTTAACCCTTTCACCCCCTTTTGCCAGTGTCACTAAGCGATCATTTTTCTGATCGCTGCATTAGTGTCGCTAGTGTCGCTAGGTAGCTAGTTATTTTTTTAGGTTCACCGCCAGGTTTTTATAGCGCTAGGTACCCCGATATACTACCCAATAATGGTTTTAACCCCCTGATTGCCCCTAGTTAACCCTTTCACCCCCTTTTGCCAGTGTCACTAAGCGATCGTTTTTCTGATCGCTGCATTAGTGTCACTAGTGTCGTTAGGTAGCTAGTTATTTTTTTAGGTTCACTGCCAGGTTTTTCTGTTCAAATATTTTATTGGCAACAATCAAGAATAAGAAACAGGCACAGTTACAGACATTATAAACGTAAGAGAACATTCCAGCTGAGCATTGGAGTAATAAAAAGTCACGACCATGTATTGAAATATAGGTTGTACATCTGACTCCCCCGCAAAGTGAAACAAAAATCAACAAATAGCATCAGTGGGGGAGGTGAGTGATTGTGAGAATAAGAGCTATAACCAATACATAAAGCAGGGATACTCAGCCCAAGCAATCCGGGCAACAGTAATGAGTACATAACGTGTATTATATGCCATCATAGGCAGAACAGTTAGTGAAAGAAGCGAAAAGAGAAAGTCAAGGGAAAGGAAAGGGGAAAGAATAAGGAGGAAACTAGAAGTAAAGGGGAACAGAAACTAGAGGGAGAGAAAAGGAGAGAACTAGCATAGTTAGGAGAGAAATAGAACTGGCCAGGCCGCCCACAAACTCCATGAAAAACGGAAAGCAGCCCTCCACCCCTAAAGATGGGATCAGGGTTCCAAGAGGCGGCTATCAAAATCGGGAGGGAGAAAGTGATCTGCCCAGGGGCGCCAAATTTTAAGGTGTTGGGGGATCTTATCTAAGATTGTGGCTTCGATTTTACTGTGTATCATAGCCAAAGTGACTCTGTTTTTAACTTCCACAATATTCACAAAAGGGGACTTCCAGGCCTTCGCAATAGTCTGTTTGGCGGCAGTGGTGAGCTGGAGAAAAAGACGCAACTGTGCCCTAGTGAGGTCGTGTGGGGGGAAATTAAGTAGTGCATGGGCTGGGTCTGGAACAAGGGTTATATTAAACAGGGTGGAGGCCATTTGGAAAATAAGTGCCCAAAAGTGTTGTACCACAGGGCATGTCCACCATATGTGAAGATGGGTGCCCCCTGCATCACATCCGCGAAAACAGTTGGGAGAAGAGGTTGGAGTGTATTTAGCGATCCTAACGGGAACCAGGTACCACCTCATAAGGACTTTGTAACTGGCTTCTAATGCCACCACATTCTGCAATGACATTTTAGTGGTTGACCATATCCCTGTCCAGTCCTCCGAGTCCCAATCTTTGGATAAATCTTTAGACCAAGCAGAGGCATAGGATTGTAGTGGGGAGGGGGAAGAAATAAGATGCATATAGAGGCTAGAAATGATACCCGGTGCGTGGGGGTCCGAGTCGCAGATATTCTCGAATATGGAAAGGTTGTTCGATACTCTGTGGGTGCCCATAATTGTTTGAATAAAATGGGATATTTGAAGGTATCTAAAACACTCCCGTGAAGGGATGTGGGTCTGCGTCTGTAGAACTGGAAAAGGCGTGATGGCACCATTAGAAATAAAATCACGTATTCGAATCAAGCCAGCATGAGTCCAGGCCCGAAAAGAAACTGGATGGGAGAAGGCTGGGTAAAATAAAGGTTGACCTATCAACGAGAGTAAGGGTAAGTAAGGCGTGAGTAGCTTAAAAGATTTACATAATTTGTCCCAGATGCGTAGAGAATGCTGGGTTAGGGGATTAGTGACATTGCCCCGAGCCGAAGCAGGGAGCCACAGAACGTTGGCAATGGAGATGGGGTGCAAATCTATAGCCTCCAGGGCGACCCAGAGTGGGATCTCCGTCTTTGCATGATACAAGGTTAGTTGTGCTAGTTGGGCGGAGTGATAGTATTGGAGAAAGTTGGGAACTCCCAAGCCCCCATTGAGTTTACTGCGAAGTAAAGTGGTTCTAGATATACGGGGGGTCTTAGTGCCCCAGATATATTTATACACCCGACTCTGGATCGCCCTGTGGAAATAGGAAGGTACTGTAACTGGGAGGACTCTGTAAAGATACAGAAGCTTGGGTAATAGGAACATTTTTACAGCTGCAATTCGTCCTAGCCATGAGACGTGGAGGGGTAACCAACTATTAAGCAAGGAGGACAAGTGCTTTAGCATAGGAAGATAGTTGGATTGGAATAGGTGAGTGGGATCGCTAGTTAGTTTGATACCTAAATATGGAATGGATGAAGGGGACCATTGAAAGGGAAAGTTGCGCTGTATTCGTTTCATTTCATCTAGAGGGAGAGATACATTAAGGGCTTTGGACTTCGCCTGGTTAACCTCCAACCCTGAAATCCTAGCGAATTTTGTTAAGAGTAGGTGAAGGTTAGGTAGGGATATGTGTGGGGAAGTAACAAATAAAAGAGTGTCGTCTGCAAATAGGCAAAGTTTATGAGTAGTGGAAGCTATGTCTAGACCGTGAATATTTGGATTAGACCTAATTAGCGCGGCGAGGGGTTCTATCACTAGAGCGAATATCAGTGGGGATAAGGGGCAGCCCTGTCTTGTACCTCTTCGAATGGGGAAGCACGCTGAACTATAACCAGAGTATTTCACATAGGCTTGTGGATGGGCATACAGGGCGCTCACCCATTGTAGGAAATTGGGGCCAAAACCCCAACGAGCCAGAATGAAGTGAAGATAAGGCCAAGAGACAGTGTCAAAGGCTTTTCTGATATCGAGTGATAAAAGGTGCATAGGGATCTTACGGGATTTTGCTATGCGTTGCAAGAGGATAATCCTACGAATATTATCACTGGCCTGTCTACGAGGAATAAAGCCTACTTGGTCGTTATGGATTAAACCCCCAATAATTGGGTTAAGCCTAAGGGCAAGAATTTTAGCCAGGATTTTCACGTCCAAATTTAAAAGAGAAATTGGCCTATAATTGGACCAAAGGGCATGATCCGTGTTGGGTTTTGGGAGCATGGCTATAATGGCTGTCAGTGTATCACGACCAAGGGATTGTTGTTTTAGTAGGGCATTATATGATTTGGCAAGGAGTGGGGCCAGAGTGGTTGCGAATTTTTTGTAGTATATACTTGGAAGACCGTCTGGACCAGGTCGTTTATTAGGTTTAAGAGTTTTGATAGCACCAAGAACCTCTGCAACCGAGATTGGTTTGTCTATTGACTCCCGGCTGGCGTCCGGCAGTTTGGGTAATTGTATGTCCTGGAAAAGGGCCTCTGCCTCCGTAGAGGGAAGAGGCCCTCT
The DNA here is from genome assembly GCF_037356315.1 of Lithobates pipiens. NCBI lineage: Eukaryota > Metazoa > Chordata > Amphibia > Anura > Ranidae > Lithobates > Lithobates pipiens. The sequence goes on from NW_027507748.1 coordinate 79,199,707, forward strand.
CCCTTCATAAAGATCCACAAGACGCTTGCGGAACTCCGAAAGTACCCTACCAGGGTTACTGGAGTGAGTGCCATTAGCCAGCCGAAGTCTTATAGGTTTACGTGCATGATCTGGTCTACTGAGGCGAAGTGCCAGGAAAGTGTCAGGCTTGTTGGCCTTGGTGTAGATCCTATGGCAGGACCGGCGGATGGATTTGTCCGCCGACTCTGCCAAAAGAAGGTCCAGCTCCAGCTTAGCCTTCTCTAGAAGTTTCTTATTAGTGGCTGAGGGAGATTTCTGAAACAATAGAAAATAGTGGTGAAAATCAGATTCTAATTGATGTATTTTAGAGTTTTTAATACGTTTAAGGTGGGTGGCAACAGAAATGCAAGTGCCTCTGATTACCGGCTTATGCGCTTCCCAAAGCAAGGTTGGTGATATATCAGGGGTGACATTGTGTAGTAAATAGTCATCAAGAGCAGATTGAATATCGAGACAATAGGACTGATTGGTTAGGTGTGCTTCATTCATGCACCATGTGTTTGTGGTAGGGCGAGATAAAATAGTGAGGAGACCGTGGTGATCACAGCACAGTGGTCAGACCACGTGATGGGGTGTATAACTGAGCGTTGAAGGACTGGAGCGGATGAGACTGGGACAAGGATATGGTCTATTCTGGAAAAAGAGTTATGTGGGTAAGAGTAATAGGTGTAGTTTTTCTTTAAAGGATTACACTCCCTCCACGTATCCAAAAGAGAGAAATGTTTAAATAGTTTACGCAATTGTGATGAGGGGGAGTAATGGTCCGGGGAGTAAGGGCATCTATCCAGATGTGGGTGAAGAGCTAGATTAGAGTCACCGCACATGAAGAGCGTACCTTTGACGTGAGTTCTAACAACCTGCAGTAAGTGCGAAAAAAACGGGAGAGGGTTAGTATTAGGGGCGTAATAGGAAACCAAGGTCGTCTCCACATCCTGCAGGAAGCCAACCAATATAATATAGCGGCCGGATGGATCCTTGATTTCGGTGGTCACTTTGAAGGGCAAAGAAGAGTGGAAGGCCAGCAAGACCCCTCTGTGCTTTGAGTCAGCAGAGGTGGTGTACACTTGGGGGTAACGGGAGCTGAAAAATTTAGGGGTACTATTGATGGAGAAGTGAGTCTCCTGAAGGGCCACAATATCAGCTTTCAGTGAGACAAAGGTACGAAAGGCCTTGACTCTTTTATTCGGAGAATTTAGTCCCTTAACGTTAAGGGAGAGGATATTTAAGGGGGCCATCGGAGCGGCAGGAGGGGCTTATGTAAATATAGTAGGAGATAGCTGTGGGCAACCCAGCCAGGGGAAAAAGGTAGGAAAGCGGCAAGAAGAAGAGAGGAAAAAGAGGAGACAGAAAGAGAAAGGAATGAGTAGGAGAGAATAGGCGTAGGGCATAACATTACAATAGAGAAATATAACAGGACTATTGTATAGCCCGACTAAATAGCGCGCTAACCCTGCAGCCAACAAAAAACGGCCGCAGAGGAAGAGCGCTGTAAGGTGGGGGAGCAGTGACAACTCCCCACCGCAGACGGATCAGACAAATAAGTCGTCACATTAAAGCTTAAACAGGTGAACTTAAACGGTTTGCCATAAACACATAAGCTAAGACTGCGAGGCATAGGGCCTCCTTTGATAAACAGCAAATATTTAACATATTGGGTAATGTACGAACGTACAAACAGCCCGCAGTATCTGAACGAAGCCACAAACTAAAGCGAACGTTAATCCCAGTACTGCTACGTATTGCAGGAATGAAGTGTAATACCGTTATGCATGTAACGAACTTGTTTAGGTGGATCAAAAAACTGAAAACAAACGAACCAAGAAAGAATGACTGGACCTAAAACGAAGGCCCTGTAAAGGGCGTACCATTCGTTCGGGTCGCCTCACTCCGGGTACCATGACCAGTCCTCGGTGTTGACCCCTAGACTTCTGCTGAAAACAGAAAAAAAAACAATAGCGAAAAGGAAAATTAAAAGAAAACAGAAAAATGAAAAATCAAGTCGGTTAGGGTCCATTACAGTGGCCTACGGTTACAAGACGGATATATAAGTCTGGAACCCTCGAACTCAGGGGGAGTACACCGAGCGTATCGAACGGAGGAGGAAGGAGGAAGAAAAAAGAAAACACTGTTCACGGAACCAGATCAACGTGGGATGCGAGACTTCGGACTAAGGAAAGGATCTTCATGCCGGCGTGATGGTGTCCCTTTGCGGACCGATGCCGGGTCCAGCGATGTGCATTTAGGTGTAGCTGTGTATGGATGAGCCACAGACCGGGCGGGGGTCCGAGGCAAAGCTGTCTCCGAAGGTTGAGCCGATGGGGTCAAACGAAGGGATTCCAAAAGGTGTTGAAGGGCTTCAGGGGATGAACAGGCGTGCTGCTGGCCCAAGTGGGTGAATTGCAGAGCAAAGGGAAACCTCCAGGTATATTTGATTTGATGTTGCAGTAAAACTTGCAGCTGGGGCTTCATAGCACGGCGCTTAGAAATGGTCAGAGGAGCCAGATCGGAGAAGAGCTGATATTTGTGGGTTTGGAAAGTCAGTTCCTCTTTCTGACGAGCGGTGTTAAGCAGGTGTTCCTTCGTACGAAAGAAGTGCAACTTAATAATAATGTCTCGAGGAGGACCATCGAATTCGAGGCGTTCGATGGGAATGGAGGGTGAAAGCTCCTGAAACAGAGCGGTCGTAAAGGATTGTATATCGTCAATTGATTCAGGGATGCCACGTAGGCGCAAATTGGACCTGCGGGATCGGTTTTCGGCATCCTCTAAGCGGGATAGTAATGTGGCATTCTCCTCCCTGAGCACCGAGAAGTCCTGAGTATGTTCCTGGAGGGTAAGCTCCATGTCGTCCACCCTCGTCTCTAAATCAGCGGTGCGCTGGCCTATCTCACGAATTTCCCGTGAGAGCCTGTCTGTTATTTGCTCTGAAGTGTTCTTGAGAGCTTTCTGAAGCATGGATTCCATATGTTTCAGGAATGCAGCTTGCGACATACCTGTGGAGGGTAGAGGAGGGGAGCCGCCGAGATTGGAGTCTGTGTCTTCCTCTTCTCCGCTATCCGAGGCCGCCGGAGATTCCGTGTGCTGTTTTGCTAAGGCTTTCGCCGCCATTTTGGAGGCGGCCCGGGCCAATGCTTCTTTGATGGGTTTTGGCTTGTTTTTGCCCTTAGGTCCCGTGAGTACCATACCGATAGGTGCTTCGGAATATCAGGAGGCGATCCCGGTCAGTTTGCAGCTAGAATGCGGCTCAGATCAGCATAAAAGATCCGGTAATGCGGTGGGGAATGCGGAGCTCTATGGAAGCACGTCTGCCATGTCGAGCCTCGCGCATGCGCCCCCCCCACCGCCAGGTTTTTATAGCGTTAGGTACCCCCATATACTACCCAATAATGGTTTTAACCCCCTGATTGCCCCTAGTTAACCCTTTCACCAGCGATCACAGTATAAGTGTCACTGGTGACGCCGGTTAGCCAGTTAGTTATTTAGGTTCCCCATCAGGTTTTTATGTAGCGCCAGGGACCCCCATATACTACCTAATAAAAATTTGAACCCCCTGATTGCCCCTAGTTAACCCTTTCACCACTGATCACCGTATAAGTGTTACGGGTGACTCTGGTTAGTTTGCTTTTTATAGCATCAGGGCACCCACCATTTATTACCCAATAAAGGTTTAACCCCCTGATCACCCGGCGGGTGATATCAATTAGGTTTTAGGGTCAGGGTCTGCGTCGCCCCAGGCAGCGCTAGGTTAGTGCCAGTACCGCTAACACCCACACGCAAAGCATAAACCTCCTGTAGTGGTATAGAATCTGAACAGATCAATATCTGATCTGATCAGATCTATACTAGCGTCCCCAGCAGTTCAGGGTTCCAAAAAAACGCATTGTTAGCGGGATCAGCCCAGATACCTGCTGTCACCTGCGTTTTGCCCCTCTGCCCAGCCCACCCAAGTGCAGTATCGATCGATCACTGTCACTTACAAAACACTAAACACATAACTGCAGCGATCGCAGAGTCAGGCCTGATCCCTGCGATCGCTAACAGTTTTTTTGGTAGCATTTTATATTTAAATCCGGAAGGCAGTGCTTGGTTTTCGGGGTCCCGTACATGGCTAGGCTCCCAAAAAGTCCCCCACATGTGGTATCCCCGTACTCGGAAGAAGCAGCAAAATTTATTTTGGGGTGTAATTTGACTTCTGCCCATAGCATGTGTGAGCAATATATCATTTAGTGACAACTTTGTGCAAAAAAAAAAAAGTTTGTAATATTCCCGCAACTTGTGGCAAAATATAAAATATTCCATGGACTCAACATGCCTCTCAGTAAATAGCTTGGGGTGTCTACTTTCCAAAATGGGGTCATTTTGGGGGGTTTTGTGCTATTTTGGCATTTTATGGCCTTCGAAACTGTGATAGGTAGTGAGGAGTGAAATCAACACACGGACTGTATGGCGTACTTAGTTCGTCATACAATCCGACGGACAGTCCGTCGTACTTTCGACTGAACGGACTTGACCACACACGGATGCACAAACAGTCCGTCGAAAGCTTGCACGATGACGTGTACAGCACGTACGACGGGACTAGAAATAGGAAGTCCAAGACACAGCAAAGCACCCTTCCGCCGTGTAAATCCTTTCTGGGCATGCGCCATTCTTAGTCCGTCGAACTAGCATACTGACGAGCGTATTGTCCGCTGAAACCAAAGTACGACGGACAGAATTTCGAAAAATTCGAAATTCTTAGTACACGCTGAAAAAGTCCGCTGAAGCCCACACACGAGCGGATTGTCCACTGAAATGTGTTTCGACGGACTAAGTACGCCATACAGTCCGCTCGTGTGTACGCGGCATTAGAAATCCTGAAGGTGGTGATTGCTTTTCGGGGTGCCGTGCGCGACTAGACTCCCAAAAAGTCCCACACATGTGGTATCCCCATACTCAGGAGAAGTAGCGGAATATATTTTGGGGTGCAATTCCACGTATAACCATGGCATGTGTGAGCAATATATCATTTAGTGACAACTTTTTGTAAATTTTTATTTTTTTTGTCATTATTCAATCCCTTAGGACAAAAAAAAAAAAAATTCAATGGGCTCAACATACCCATCAGCAATTTCCTTGGGGTGTCTACTTTCCAAAATGGGGTCATTTGGGGGGGGGGGGTTGTACTGCCCTGTCATTTTAGCACCTCAAGAAATGAGATAGGCAGTCCTAAATTAAAAGCTGTGTAAATTCCAGAAAATGTACTCTAGTTTGTAGACGCTATAACTTTTGCGCAAACCAAAAAATATACGCTTATTGACATTTTTTTTACTAAAGACACGTGGCTGAATAAATTTTGCCCTCGATGTATGACTAAAATTTAGTTTATTCGATTTTTCTTATAACAAAAAGAAGAAAATATTTTTTTTTTTTTCAAAATTTTCGCTCTTTTTCCATTTATATCGCAAAAAATAAAAATCGCAGAGGCAATCAAATACCATCAAAAGAAAGCTCTATTTGTGGGAAGAAAAGGACGCAAATTTCGTTTGGGTGCAATATTGCATGACCGCGCAATTACCAGTTAAAGCAGCGCAGTGCGAAATTGGAAAAAGACCTCTGGTCCTTAAGGTGTTTATTGGTCCGGGGCTGTAGTGGTTAAATAGAGCATAGAAAAGCAATATCGCCATTCTACATTATATTTAAATTTTGATGATCCTGAGTGACTTGCAACAACGAAAACATTTACAAGAAAAAAAGGATTGGGACTTTAGATGGGGCATAAACAGACTAAAATAGTCAATTGTAAAAGATATGTATGTTTATTAAAGTTATCTAAATAATAGATAATGCCATATATACATACTTCAATAACAAACATACAATGGTATAGGACAGACCATATATATAAGAAGAAATCCTAGCATCATAACATAATGCATTGAGTGGTGCCAGAATGGAAGCTATAGAACACAAATTGGACATTAGTCTCCAGGGATATCCAGAACTCAGATCATATTCATGTCCTACAAGAACAGCTTGACACAGCTCTATCCAGAATTTATAACCTTGATAATAGGTCGAGGAGATATAACTTTAGGCTTCCGGAATCAATAACAGAAATCCCCGCCGCAGTACAAGATTTTATTAAGACCCCTTTCCCACTGAGGCATTTTTCAGGTGCTAAAAATATCACCTGTAAAGCGCCTGAAAAATGCCTCCTCTGCAGCCCCAGTGTGAAAGCCCGAGTGCTTTCACATTGGAGCAGTGCACTTGCAGGACGTTAGAAAAAGTCCTGCAACCGCATCCTTGGAGAGGTTTAGGAGTGGTGAATACATCGCTCCTCCACTGCCACGGCCAATTTAAATTAATGGGCACCACTGCCAAAGTGTCTGCAAGCGCAACGGCAGCAGCACTTTTCAGGCACATTTAAACCGTTCTTTGGCCGATAGCGGGGGTTAAAAGCACCCCACGAGCAGCTGAAAAGTGCCACTAAAACAACGATAAAGCGCTGCTAAAACTAGCGACGCTTTACTGCTTGCGCAGCCTTGCTGTGCATGTGAAAGGGCTCTAAACATCTTACCTCTGCCATTTGTGGTCATTTGACAGGCTGAACAATAGGTCAAACGCCCTGATAATTGGTTGTTTGGAGAACGGCCGAATAGCTAATGAGCGGGCCGAACTGTTCGCCCATCCCTCATTACTGCTCTATCTAATGACTTACTATATATCATTGATTTCAATGATGAGATCTCCTAGCATGGAGACTCTCTCTTTTTATGGCAGCAGCATAATTCTTCATAATGTAAAATAAATGAAAATCTAGAGTTCAAAGTTGTTCTCAGTGCAGGGACTTCCGCTTCAGGAAAAACTGTAAGGTAAAACATGTTTAGTCATATCCATGATCTCTTACCTGTGCTTACTGCATCCCTTACCCTAAAGCTATCCATACATGCAAATATTTATTTTGTTCAGCCCCATGAGAGAAATCTAATGGATTCCTCCATTCATGCTAAACGGGATGGATAGAGAAATGTGCCCTGCTGGCTAATGTATTCAGACAGATGACACCCGTGGCAGTCTGAAGACATGAACAATGATTACATCTGATTGAATACAGTCAGTTTTCATCTGACAATTTTTCACCCAGCTCTTTCGATTTTTCATTCCAAGTTAGTCAAGCCTAGAGCTGCTTACAGGTCACCCACAGATGGATTTTCAGCCAATTCCTGCTGAAAGTTGAATGATGCATGGACAGTTTAATGCTATCTATACATGGATTTAGTCTAATTGGAATTTGCAATCAAAAATTTGAAAAAAGTACTTACAATTGCATGAAAAATGCCATGTATGAAGCCAGCATAACAACTGAATGAATTTGTAGTGGCTTTGTGTCAATATCATTTTTTCTTTCTTTCAATATATGTTGGTATAATTTATTATATTATTGCATTAAGCTGTGTGTAAATGAATGACCCTAGGCAAGGATGCTAAGATATGTTGGGCATGAAGGAACTTCCCCATTCACACATAGATCATGTCCTTTAGAAACAACCATGTTTCACCAAGCCAATCAACTACTGTAACACCATTGCACACTTTGTGTGGTAAACAATTTTTAGGCTGGGTTGACACTAGAGCACGGAGTGGCTCAAAGCAGAGGGTCCAGTGTGTCTCCATTCACTGGTTCAGGTTCTATTTCAGCCCAAATTTTTGGTTGAATTCAGACCTGAAACAGAACAAAAGACGCACAGGACTCCTTTTGCACAATTTGCCCCGGAGCCCCTGCGAGAAATGCGAACCGGCTCTATAGAGAGACAGTCACAATCTACTGCTATGCGAATTGGATGCGGCGAGACCCACTTTCAATTTGCAATAGTGTGAACCCAGCCTTTACCCACAGAAATCTATGCTTGCAACAAAGAGGGTAACTTGGCCAGGAGTTCCATGTCCTGCTACTTATGGTATATACTAGTGATGGCGAACCTTGGCACCACAGATGTTTTGGAACTACATTTCCCATGATGCTCAACTACACTGCAGAGTTCATGAGCAACATGGGAAATGTAGTTCCAAAACATCTGGAGTGCCAGGGTTCGCCATCACTGCTATATACTGTAGTTGCTGAATTTTCAAGAAAAAATAACCCTACAGAATAAGACCATCCAAGCTTAAATCTGCCTTGGGTAGTCTATCTTGCGTCTAAAGCAAAGATAAAATATTCATTTCTGTACAGCTTTAAAAGAAATAACCTATTATTACACTGTTAACATTTAAAAACTGAATACATACATATTTTGTAGATGATACATTTACTCTACCTTTTTTCTGCCATCATTTTATACTGTAAAATAACATTCCTTAAAACACTTTCACTGAGACTAATGTTTCTACTTAGTTATGTATGAAACGCACAAATGAATGAATTTAATGTGCTATAAGTAGTAGTTGAGATATACAGTTTAAAATATGCAGTATGTGATGTTATTTCTTTCACAACTGAACAGAAATCTAACTTAGCTACACATTTTAAGTGTGCCTGTACTAAAGTAAATTCTTTCAAAATAGAAGTCAGAATTACAAGGACGTTAAAGCAGAGGTCCACCCACTGCTGCAAAAATTAAAGACCAACAGCTACCTGCAGCTGCTGGCTTTTAATAATAGGATACTTACCTGTCCTGGAGTCCAGCGATGTAGGTCCATCAGCTGTCGGGTGCTGCCGCCGCCATTGCGGGTAAGGGAACCCAATAATGTAGCCTTATGACTTCACACCAGGAACCCTACTGCGCATGCACAAAGCTCTGCTCCTCTCCGCTTCTCACTGGCCTAGTGATGGGGAGAAGAGGAGGGAGCTGAGCTGTGATTCAATATCTGCGCCTGAGGTTCCACCCCCCCCCCACCCCCCACGAAAGGTGTCAACTGTGGCACTGGAGGGGGAAACAAATAAGCAGAAGTTCCACTTTTGGATGGAACTCTGATTTAAGTTGTTTTGCATATATTTTCTTTTTTTTGTTCTTTGTTTGTTTTTACATGCATATATATATGTATGTATGTATGTATGTATGTATGCAAAACAGCAAATGCAACAACACAGCCAGACAGCTCCTCAGACAGGTGTTCATCTCCTTCTCCTCCTCACCACCACCTCTCTACTGCTTCCTGTCTTATAGTCTGTCTTCCTGGAGGCCGTTAACCCCCTTTGGGCCAAATCTCTGTGGTCAGGGAGGGAGGCTCTTTCCCACCCAAATGTCACTTCAGAGCCTCCCAAATTCCAGGTCCCAACTATCTCTCTTAAAATATAGAGAGGCCTGCGAGTCAGTCTTCTCCCAAAATTATCCCCGGAATTTGTCACCCATTTTTGGGTGACCCCCTGAGGCCTACCATGATTCCCTTAAAGGGACCACATCCCGAATATAGGCGCCACATAGCACCCGTCCAGGACCCAACCTTGGCATCCTGTACATATCCCCCCCTCTGCCTCAATGCAGAGGTGTTGGAGGCACCATTTGACACCATACAGTGGACTCGGGAGAGGGCATCGGCATTCTGATGTAGTCTCCCGGGTCTGTGCTCCACCATAAAATTGAACTCCTGGAGAGACAGGAACCACCTCGTTACTCTGGCATTCGTGTGTTTATTTTGCCTCATCCAGGTCAGTGGGGCATGGTCAGATACCAGGCGAAACCTTCTGCCTAGGAGGAAATACCGCAAGGAGTCCAAGGCCCACTTAATGGCAAGACACTCCCGCTCCACCACCGTGTAGTTTTTCTCCGCTGCCGTCAGCTTTCTACTTAGGAAAACTACGGGGTGCTCTTCCCCGTTGATTACCTGCAACAGGACTGCTCCTAACCCCTCATTTGAAGCGTCTGTCTGTACAACAAAATCCTTATTAAAGTCTGGAGAAACAAGCACCGGATCCTGGCACAAGGCCGTCTTAAGCTTCTGAAAAGCTTTTTCAGCATCGTTATTCCATTTTATCATCACCAACTTTCTGCCTTTGGTCAGGTCAGTCAAGGGTGCAGCAATGGTGGCAAAGTTGGGGATAAACCTCCGGTAGTAGCTAACTATGCCCAAAAACGCTCTGACCTGCTTCTTGGTTAGGGGACGGGGCCAGTCCTGTATGGCTTTCACCTTACTCATTTGGGGCTTTACCAGCCCTCTACCCACAATGTACCCTAGTTACATGGCTTCCTCCACCCCAACTGCACATTTTTCTGGATTTATGGTGAATCCTGCTCTTCTCAGGGAGTCTACGACTGCCTGAACTCGGGGAATATGTGACTCTTAATCAGGGCTGAAGATGACGATGTCATCCAAATAAATCGAAGCGTACCGATGATGTGGACGCAAAGTTTTGTCCATGGCCCTTTGGAAAGTAGCGGGGGCAGAGTGTAAATCAAACGGCATTCGTTTGTACTGGAAGTGGTCTTCCGGGGTAGAGAAGGCCGTTTTCTCCCTAGCTTCCTTGGTCAGGGGAATCTGCCAGTACCCTTTCGTGAGGTCCAGTGTGGTAATATACCTGGCAGGCCCCAACCTCTCAATGAGCTCATCTACCCGTGGCATGGGATAAGCATCGAACTTGGAGATTTCATTCAGTTTTCTAAAATCATTGCAGAAGCGAAGAATGCCGTTGGGTTTAGGTACCAACACGATTGGACTTGACCACTCGCTCTGCGATTCCTCGATGACATCAAGCTCGAGCATTCTTTTGACCTCTTCAGATACTGCCACTCTATGGTCTTCGGGGATATGGTAAGGCTTTAACCGAACTTTTACCTTGGCGTCAGTTACAATGTCATGCTCGATGACATTGGTGAGTCCTGGCAACCCTGAAAACATGTCCCTATTTCTTTGAAGAAACTCCTTTGCTTGCTGGGTTTGAGGTCTAGTTAAGGTAGCAGCCACCTGCACCAGGTCGATCCCTGCATGGTCTTCTGACTGTACCACTACCACCGCGGATACCTGGTCTCTGACTCTCCAGGGTTTCAACAAATTCACGCGGTAGATCTGGTATGGTTTCCTTTTCCCTGGCAGGGTACCTTGTAGTTTACCTCCCCCACTTTTTCCACTATCTCAAACGGACCTTGCCATTTGGCCAAGAACTTGCTCTCCACTGTGGGTATTAGGAAAGCCACCCGGTCTCCTATTTGAAACTGTCTGACTTTCGCAGACCGGTTATACACCCTTCTTTGGGCTTCCTGAGCTCTCTGCATGTGCTCCCTCACCAGCGGCATCACCTTAGCTACCCTCTCTCGCATTTGAGAGATATACTATGGTTTTGTGTGGTGAGGACTCACTTTCCCACGTTTCCTTTACCAGATCCAGCAACCCCCGAGGCCGTCGCCCATACACTAGCTCAAATGGGGAGAACCCCGTGGACGCTTGTGGAACCTCCCAGATGGCAAACAACAGGGCAGGGAGTAACATATCCCAATCCTTCCCGTCCTTCTGGACGACTCTTTTTAGCATGGTCTTTAAAGTTTTATTAAACCTCTCCACTAGGCCATCGGTCTGCGGGTGATAGACGGACGTCCGCAACTGCTTAATTTGAAACAGTTTGCACAGGTCCGCCATCACCTTTGACATAAAAGGGGTGCCCTGGTCCGTTAATATCTCTTTGGGGAAACCAGTTAGCGAAAACATTTGAATTAGTTCCCGGGCAATGGCTTTAGAGGAAGTTTTCCTCAAAGGAACTTCTTCTGGGTACCTGGTTGCATAGTCTAGGATGACTAATATATACTGGTGCCCCTTGCCGATTTTAGCAGGGGTCCCACGAGATCCATGGTGATCCGCTCAAATGGAACCTCAATAATTGGCAAGGGTACCAGAGGGCTTTTATAGTGGGGCATTTGGGCAGTTAACTGGCAAACGGGACAAGATGCACAATATCTTTTAACCTCAACTTTCACCCCTGGCCAGTAAAACCGGTCGGTTATCCTGTCCTCTGTTTTCTTTGCCCCCAAGTGTCCTCCCAGTGCGTCGTTGTGGGCTAGATCGAGTAGCATCCGCCTATACGGTTGGGGAACCAGCAACTGCTCTATAGTTTCCCCACGGCTTTCAGCCACTCGATAAACCAAGTCCTCCTTTAACGCAAAATGAGGAAACCTCTGCTTTGCTCCTGGCATTTATGGGACCCCATCCACAGAAACCTGCTCTCGGGCATTGACCAAGGTAGGATCCCACAACTGGGCGGTGCCAAACGCACCCCTGGGTACATCTAGATCTGGGTGTACTGGCCTTGAGGATGTTTCCCCTTCACTTTCCTCAACCGGGGACTGCAATGGGGTGAGCTCCTCGTCATCCTCCCCCAGCATAACCTGTAATAGGAAGACTTCCCCCCCTTCAGAGTTTAACTCGGTTTTGCAATCTGAAACAGACACATCCTTCAACTTAATATTCTCTACAGTATCATTATCAATAACAGGTATCTCTGTATCAGTGGGGTGGGTTGTGGGGGTTTCAGGCCCAGGTCCTTCAGACTCTCCTGGCTGTCGTGGCATCCCCATCTGTACCTGGCTCCACAGTTCGAAAAATAGTGGACAGACCCGTCCCACTATAATGTCATGTATTAGGCTTCTCACTACCCTGACCTCTTGGGTCACTGAGGTATGGCCATAGGACACAGTCACCAAAACCATGGGGTATTCCTTGGTGTCCCCATGGATGCACACTACCCGTTGGGTTTTCCTTACAGGGCCAAGTCTCCCAATTCCCCTGGCATGTACCAATGTTACCATGCTACCAGAGTCCAGTAGCGCCCTGGCAGGAAGGTGGTTCACCCACACTTCACACTCAAATGGGGAGAACCCCGTGGACGCTTGTGGAACCTCCCAGATGGCAAACAACAGGGCAGGGAGTAACATATCCCAATCCTTCCCGTCCTTCTGGACGACTCTTTTTAGCATGGTCTTTAAAGTTTTATTAAACCTCTCCACTAGGCCATCGGTCTGCGGGTGATAGACGGACGTCCGCAACTGCTTAATTTGAAACAGTTTGCACAGGTCCGCCATCACCTTTGACATAAAAGGGGTGCCCTGGTCCGTTAATATCTCTTTGGGGAAACCAGTTAGCGAAAACATTCGAATTAGTTCACGGGCAATGGCTTTAGAGGAAGTTTTCCTCAAAGGAACTTCTTCTGGGTACCTGGTTGCATAGTCTAGGATGACTAATATATACTGGTGCCCCTTGCCGATTTTACCAGGGGTCCCACGAGATCCATGGTGATCCGCTCAAATGGAACCTCAATAATTGGCAAGGGTACCAGAGGGCTTTTATAGTGGGGCATTGGGGCAGTTAACTGGCAAACGGGACAAGATGCACAATATCTTTTAACCTCAACTTTCACCCCTGGCCAGTAAAACCGGTCGGTTATCCTGTCCTCTGTTTTCTTTGCCCCCAAGTGTCCTCCCAGTGCGTCGTTGTGGGCTAGATCGAGTAGCATCCGCCTATACGGTTGGGGAACCAGCAACTGCTCTATAGTTTCCCCACGGCTTTCAGCCACTCGATAAACCAAGTCCTCCTTTAACGCAAAATGAGGAAACCTCTGCTTTGCTCCTGGCATTTATGGGACCCCATCCACAGAAACCTGCTCTCGGGCATTGACCAAGGTAGGATCCCACAACTGGGCGGTGCCAAGCGCACCCCTGGGTACATCTAGATCTGGGTGTACTGGCCTTGAGGATGTTTCCCCTTCACTTTCCTCAACCGGGGACTGCAATGGGGTGAGCTCCTCGTCATCCTCCCCCAGCATAACCTGTAATAGGAAGACTTCCCCCCCTTCAGAGTTTAACTCGGTTTTGCAATCTGAAACAGACACATCCTTCAACTTAATATTCTCTACAGTATCATTATCAATAACAGGTATCTCTGTATCAGTGGGGTGGGTTGTGGGGGTTTCAGGCCCAGGTCCTTCAGACTCTCCTGGCTGTCGTGGCATCCCCATCTGTACCTGGCTCCACAGTTTGAAAAATAGTGGACAGACCCGTCCCACTATAATGTCATGTATTAGGCTTCTCACTACCCTGACCTCTTGGGTCACTGAGGTATGGCCATAGGACACAGTCACCAAAACCATGGGGTATTCCTTGGTGTCCCCATGGATGCACACTACCCGTTGGGTTTTCCTTACAGGGCCAAGTCTCCCAATGCCCCTGGCATGTACCAATGTTACCATGCTACCAGAGTCCAGTAGCGCCCTGGCAGGAAGGTGGTTCACCCACACTTCACACTCAAACTGTCCTGCAATTGGATCCAGGTGAGTGGTGCCGACTTCTTGCACATAGAAGGAGTTTCTTCGACCAATCCCGCAGTCCACAGGCTCCTCCTGAAGTGGGCATTGCACCCGGGTATGTCCCCAGGACCGACATCGCCAACACTGTAGGTCTCCTGTTCTTGGGACAGGAACCACCCTTCGAGGTTCTGTAGCAGATGATGCGGTTTTGTGGATCCTAGCGTCTGGTAGGGCTTCTCTCCTAGGCGCTATGGCTGATCTGGTTGCCCTTGGTGTGGGTTCCCTACGCCTGGCAGGCCCAAGCAGGTCCTCCACCACGGTGTACCTTTCAACCAACTCCACCAGCTGGTCAGCGGTTGCGGGGTCTCCATGGCTTACTCAGCGCTGTAGGTCATCTGGCAGGGACTGCAGGTACCTGTCCATCACTATTCGTTCCACCATCGGTGGGCCTGACAGTTTTTCTGGCTGCAGCCATTTTTTAACCAGCTGAACCAGTTCATGCATTTGCGACCTGGGTGGTCGGTCAGGTTTGTACCGCCAGCGATGCACCCTCTGAGCCCGGACAGCTGTGGTCACTCCTAGGGGGCCAGGATCTCTGCCTTCAGATGCTCATAGTCACTGATATGTTCCACTGGGAGGTCAAAATAGGCCTTTTGTGGGTCACCGGTGAGGAAAGAGGAGATAATGCCGGCCCATTGGTTACGGGGCCACCCCTCTCTTTCCGCTATCCTCTCAAAGGTGGTGAGAAAGGCCTCTACATCATCGCTGGGCGTTAGTTTTTGTAAAAAATGGCTGGCCCTCACAGACACCTGGTTGCCAGCGGCGACAGTCGCTTGTTCACGTCCCTGAGCCAGCCGCTGTACTGCCTCCTGCAAGGCAGCCACCTGTGCTTGAGTGGACTCCTGCTGAGCAGTAAACTGAGTGGCTAGCAGCCGTGTGCTTTCCTGTTGTGCAGCTATGGCCTGTGCCAGGGCCTGCTGCTGCTGAGCCATCGCTTCCTCATGGCGGCGGTTTGCGTCTGCTGAAGCTTTCTGCTGGGTCACGGTGGCTTGTGCCAAAGCCCTGATGACCTCCTCCATGTCTTTGCCTGCTGCTTGCAGCGTCTGGGCTGGCTTCATCCAAGACATGCAATTTGTACACAGTCTCTTTTAAATGTCAGTTTTTAAATGTTTTTTGCGGCTGCAAATGCACTTTTGCCAGCATCCAAGACACCAGTTGTGAGGTTTGGGGATACTAGCTCCGCGGGATTAAGTGCATAAATCATTATAAGGTGAAACCAAAATATATTTATTTATAATTAAATCAAAAATAAAGCTTTTCTTCAGCATATAAAAAACGTAAATTAAAGTCCGCTTATCTTCAGCACAAATAATACGAAAAGAAAAGCACCTACAGTTCTGTAGACAGGTCTTCACCAAAAAGTTTCTTTAGAGTCCTTGCAGAGATCTTTTTTCAGCCTCCAAAACAGCAAAACAGCAAATACAACAACACAGCCAGACAGCTCCTGAGACAGGTGTTCATCTCCTTCTCCTCCTCACCACCACCTCTCTACTGCTTCCTGTCTTATAGGCTGTCTGTCTTCCTGGAGGCCGTTAACCCCCTGTGGGCCGAATCCCTGTGGTCAGGGAGGGAGGCTCTTTCCCACCCAAATGTCACTTCAGAGCCTCCCAAATTCCGGGTCCCAACTATCTCTCTTAAAATATAGAGAAGATCGCGAGTCAATCTTCTCCCGAAACTATCCCCGGAATTTGCCACCCATTTTTGGGTGACCCCCTGAGGCCCAAAAGGGACCTTAAAGGGACCACATCCCGAATATAGGCGCCACATAGCACACGTCCAGGACCCAACCTATTTTTCCCCATTATATATATATATATATATATATATATATATATATATATATATATATATATATATATATATATATATATATATAATGGGGGAAAATATATATATGTATATGTGTGTGTGTGTGTATATATATATATATATATATATATATATATATATATAATATATATATATATATATATATATATATATATATATATATATATATATATATATATATATATATATATATATATATATATATATATATAATATATATTTAAAAATATATAGCTAACCCTTAAGGGTTCCTAACTGCAATATCTCCACTTTAAAAAAAACAAAAGCTCATCCTGAAAGAATCTAGACTTTACAGAGACCTAATGAGATAGTTACTCCTATATATATGCTATTAAAAACATATATTTATTTACATAATCCATTAAAAACATTTTGGTAAAACATATATAGAATTTCATCCACATTATAGAAAGAACAGAGCCATCCATAAGATGAGAAAACACTTTGGCACGACGTCAGTCAGACCAAGTTGGTCTTCCCAATATCTCAACGCCTTTGTGATAGTAAAGCGTCCCTTCTTCATTTGTCAATGTCTTTTGTGGCTATGCTGCTTCTTAAGGACAGGATTGTATTATAATTATGCACTAAATACAATAAAGAGAAAAGACAGTATAAGTACTCCTATACAAATACTGTACATTGCCATACAAAATCAAAGAACTTGTATTATTTTATACTCTCACGTGGCATATGTAGAGTGGACAGAGTCCAGATGTCTCTCTGGGCAGACAAGGGGCTGCAGGAGATGCATCACAAACCCGTGACAGAGAAAATTATGGGAGTCACCCACTGCTTGTATCTCTGATAGTAAATAATATAGGTGCTTGACCTCTCCAAATAAAATCGTTATGGCTGGTTTAAAACCTGGAAAAGCTCAATAATCATAGCTACCATTGCATCAAACAATCCAAGGTATGCCAAGTTATAGAGAATGTATCTTGGAAGAGATCAACCGGACATAGCAAAGTATTGAACTATGGGATGATTAAATATAACTAAGAAAAAAAAACCAGGAACAATAAGCATATAGCAAACAGCAAGAAATCCTAATAAAAAGAGAATTTGGGTGTACGCATAATACTGACTTCAGAAAATAGACCTTATAAATTGTTTATTGTAAAAATATAGAACAGGGACATAAATGCAACCAACTTGGATAGCTGGTGCAATTTCATCAGAAACATGGAAGCATACATCTATATTCTTTTCCTTGTAAGAAAACCTTTTTTTTTTTCCTGATCAGCGGGAAAAGCACTGCCAAGTCCTATATTTATACCAGTGATTGCAATGTAATTTATTATATTACAAATCCATTTACTGCCTTTCTAAATCGGATTTCATGGGGACTTGAAAACATATTGCATGATCCAGGAGAAGTGGGTTTGTTAGAGTGGCAAAATGTCCACGCAGCATAAGATCAATTGGTCACAGACTGCACAAAATTGTATTCACTCCAAGTGCCAGCTATCCCCAACAGTAATACACAAACTTTCATTTACAGCACCACATCCTAATAAATTGCAGGATTTTTTCTTTTTACTTTTGAAAAACAGACATGAACTTAGATTCAGGATTTTACGAGCAAAAATGTACATAATAATGTTACAAAGCTCTAGGAAAATCATTACACCAAAGAAATTCTGTGTGGCCTTCCTATTACTTTTACAGTGGTAGAAAACCCAAAACCAAGAATGTATTATATTGAAGCTTACCAATTCTTTGATGTGGTGAGGCATTCGTTTTCTTATTTTCTTTTATTTTCACCTGGTGATCCAGCCAGTAAATTTTGTTATTTTAAAACTACCAGACCAAGCTTTAAGTAATACTAAGCAAACACTGCTTAATTTACACTGTCCCTTCTATTTCTGTATGTGGATAATGGAACTGTAATTATTTTATAAAAAAAAATCTAAAAATTGAAGTACCCTTTTCCTAATCAATACACAGCTGTCACACGACCCAGATCTTCCCCAGCCTGTCTGCAGGGAAACATAAGCAGGAAGAGTTGCTGGTCACATGTTAAAAAAAAGACACAGCCTTTGGATGACATAGTAAAAATATATAAATATTATCAATAAACTGTTTTAAGATAGCATACAAATATATATTTGAACTCAAATCTTGATTATTATGTGGAAATATTGTAATGATTTCTGCAGTCACGGCCCTCCAGCTTGTGTCTTAGAATAATAGGGAGGTGAAGACACCATTAATCTACAGGTAATATCCCCACCCCTTGTGTTTAGCTGGTTTGGGGGCATGGAGGAGGAGGGAGGGAGTGGGCTGTCATTTTACCACGGTGTATACACCCACTTGTGTGACTCTATAGTCACATGGACTGCTCAGATTTGATAGGGAGGAAATGCTCAACATAGAAACTCACTGAAAACTGAGCATGTGCAGGGTTCCCACCACAGCTGCAAAAATCCTAGCTGAATTGGGGACATGAACAGAAGGTGGAGATAGAGAGAAAAAGGATCAACTTGTTTTTTTGCAGAATACAGAGAACAAATTTCATTGTAACTGAGTATAAAAAGCATGTAACATAGCATTTGATAGTTATTAATGATGTAGATTTAGTGACACTTTAACCACTTCAATACCAGGCAATTTCACCCCTTCCTGTCCAGGACAATTTTCAGCTTTCAGTGCTGTCGGATTTTGAATGACAATTGCGCGATCACGCTACACTTTAGCCAAACAACATTTTTATCAATTTGTTCCCGCAAATAGAACTCTATTTTGGTTGTATTTGATCACCACTGGGGTTTTTATTTTTAGCTAAACAAACTAAGAAAAGCCATACATTTTGAAAAAAAAACTACTTTTTTTCTTTGTTTCCATTATAAAATTTTGTTTTCGCCTTCACTGATGGGCACTGATATGTATAATTGATGGGCACCAATAGACGGCACTGATAGGCAGCATTGATGGGCACTGATAGGTGGCACTGCTGGGCACTGACAAGCGGCTGTGATGGGCACTGACAGGCAGCACTGATTGGCACTGGCATTATGCCTTTACTTTTGCAGGTCAGAAAAAAAATGGCACTTTACTTCTTCTTTAGCCCCCCGGCGGTATTCCCGAGTCTGGCCCGGGGTGAAAATTCAGTACCATTAGCGGTAACCCCGAGCCAGACTCAGAAACATGGAAGCATAGATCTATATTCTTTTCCTTGTAACTAAGTAACTATAAGTTCATGAGAGCCTTGGCTCTCTTAGCTCTATCCTCCTCATTGGCTCAGATACAGCAGCAGGAGCCATTGTCTCCAGCTGCTGTCAATCACAGCCAGCAACGAGGAAGTAGAGTGCGAGGCTGAGCCTGCTCTGTGTGTCTTAAAGACGTGCTACCACAGCAAGTGGCTTACTATGGGGGAACATGGTGGGGGGGCCAGGAGCATCAGCGGGGGACCAGAGAAGAGGAGGATTGGGGCTGCTCTTTGCAAATTTACTGCACAGAGCAGGTAAGTATAGCATGTTTGTTATTTTATCGAAGGAATTCATCTTTATTATCACTATAAATTTTAATTTGTAATTAAAATGGTTATAAAACCTTAAGGTTTTTCAACTTTATGCAGTCCTTACCCGAGCCTGATCCAATCCAGTGCTGTGCATGAGCGCAATGGCTCTTGCCGCTGTCTATCTCCTCATTGGACATTGATAGCAGCGGGAGAAATTGGCTCCTGCTGCTGTCAATCAAATCCGGTGACACGGGAGTTGGGGGTGGGGCCCAGTCCTGCTGTTTGTGTCAATTAACGCAGCAGCAGAATTTGGGAGCAAACAACCAATGGGGGGGGGGGGATCTGGAGCGCAGGTGGTGGACCCAAAAAGAAGAGGATTTGGGTTGCTCTGTGCAAAACCATTGCACAGAGCAGATAGGTATAGGCGTGTTTGTTATTTTTATAAAACTAAAACCCCAAACTTCACAACCACTTTAATTATACTTTTCTCTATTAAGAAGGACAGAAGTCACATTTTTTGTTACTTGCATCTATGCCTACTCCCTCCACATGCTGATTGGAAACATAGTTTAGATACTGTAGAACAGGGGTCTCAAACTGGCAGCCCTCCAGCTGTTGCGAAACTACAAGTCCCACCATGCCTCTACCTGTGAGGGTGATGCTTGTATCTGTCAGCCTTGCAATGCCTCATGGGACTTGTAGTTTTGCAACAGCTGGAGGGCCGCCAGTTTGAGACCCTTGCTGTAGAACAATAAGGAAAAAAGTGCAATCTTTTCTTTTATTTCAGACTTCTTAAGCTCTATCAGTCTATAAATAGGTACACAAATATCCTACTTTTATACCTTTCTAACCTGTAATTGACTGTTAGGGCTATAGGGACCACATACATAGAAAGCACTCTTCATTGCGTAGTAGGCCTTGAAGACCCCTTTTGTGTCTGCTATTAGCTGCTGGCCATATTTCTGTTCACTTTATTTCTAGCCCTCATTATAAGAGTATCCCGTTCTGTAACCCTCACCATCTGTCTCCTGCTGGTGATGACACGCACAAAGAAAATCTCTGCATTCTCCAGGATAAACAGCCGTAATAACTTAGAGGCGAGGGTTGAACCGAGTACTAGCTGTCCATCAAAAAGAATCCGTTGCATTGGCACATTTAGTGGCCATTATCGCTGGCTCGAAAATTCGAACAATCCATTTTGATTTCTAGGGTCTTGTTATAATTCAGTACTATTTTGAGCACTTTCTCAACTTTATCCCTTTCACTGATTATTTGTTCTTCTTTTTTCTGTGTTCTTCACCGCAAGGAAAAACTCATCCATATTTATGTGCTCTATCTTTTGCAAGCCCTTTTCATTTGTATTAGGCAGATAAGCCCTACTTAGTGAGTTTGCAATGTGTAAGTCATGGCATTGACGATCATTTCTGACATGCTTACAAATCTTGAGATTTAACCGCTTTGGAAGGTTCAGCGCGGAAGCCTTTTGTGAGTTTAGCCAGTGGCATCCGATCAGATCACATTTCTATATATCACCCCCATGTATTGCAGGAAAATGACTTTTTTTCCCAAATAACAGTGTTTGCAGAAGCTTTTCAATTTGACATACTCTCTCTCTGACTGCATGTGCCTGACTTGCAATTGCTACAGGGTGTTTTTCCTGTGTTCGGGGAGCTCTGAGATCCTTTACTGATGCATCACATTGTAAAACTAATGACTCGTCCTGGATCTAATGCTTCTCAAGTCAGGGCTGCAGCTTCTGCGAGAGGCAATTTTATGAACTCAAACCATGCTTAATGCTTGTTTTGCAGACTTGTCATCTTTCTGTTTTATGCTTGTACAGGGAAGAAAAATTATTTAATTTCAGAAACAGAAAGGTTAAACTGTCCCAATAGCCCAGTTGTATAATTTTTAAAAATGAGTTTATGTATGAGAATTCAGTCAAGACAAAAATCACTAGTTAACTCATAAAATATCTGGCTATATTCACTTGCATTTAAAATAGAAACTCAATAATGCCTGGATTGAAGTTTCAGACTCAAGAAGTTCTCCCTTTTGGCTGCTGTATTGATTACCATTGTTTCTTCAGAGTGGATATATTGTGTGGATATCTTCGACTGCTGTATGACTGCTAATCATAAACACAGTAATCATTCTGTTACAAGCAGTTAGATCATGGGATAGAAGGCAGCAGGCATTTTACATTGTATTTACAGTATCTCACACAAGTGAGTACACTCCTCACATTTTTGTAAATATTTAATTATATCTTTTCGTATGACAACACTGAAGAAATGACACTTTGCTACAATGTAAAGTAGTGAGTGTACAGCTTGTATAACAGTGTAAATTTGCTGTCCCCTCAAAATAACTCAACTCACAGCCATTAATGTCTAAACCGCTGGCAACAAATATGAGTACTCCCCTAAGTTAAAATGTGCAAATTGGGCCCAAAGTGTCAATATTTTGTGTGACCACCACTATTTTCCAGGATTGCCTTAACCATCTTGGGCATGGAGTTCACCAGAGATTAACAGGCTGCCACTGGTGTCCTCTTCCACTCCTCCATGATGACATCACGGAGCTGATGGAAGTTGGAGACCTTGCACTTCTCCACCTTTCGTTTGATGATACCCACAGAAGCTCAATAAGGTTTGGCCATCACCTTTACCCTCAGCTTCTTTAGCAAGGCAGTGGTCATCTTGGTGGTGTGTTTGGGGTCATTATCATGTTAAAATACTGCCCCGAGGCCCAGTCTCCAAAGGGAGGGGATCATGCTCTTCTTCAGTATGTCACAGTGCATGTTGGCATTCATGGTTCCCTCAATGAACTGTAGCTCCCTAGGTGCCGGTAGCACTCATGCTGCCCCAGACTATGACACTCCCACCACCATGCTTGACTGTAGGCAATACACACTTGTCTTTGTGCTCCTCACCTGGTTGTCGCCACACACGCTTGACACCATCTGAACCAAGTACGTTTATCTTGGTCTCATCAGACCACAGGACATGGTTCCAGTAATCTATGTCCTTAGTCTACTTGTCTTCAGCGAACTTTTTTCAGGCTTTCTTGTGCATTATCTATAGAAGAGGCGGTCTTCTGAGACGACAGCCATGCAGACCAATTTGTTGCAATGTGCAGCGTATGGTCTGAGCATTGACAGGCTGACCTCCCCACCCCTTCAACCTCTGCAGCAATGCTGGCAGCACTCATATGGATATTTCCCAAGATGACCTCTGGATATGATGCTGAGCACATGCACTTAACTTCTTTGGTCGACCATGGCAAGGTCTGTTCTGAGTGGAACCTGTCCTGTTAAGCAGCTGTATGGCCTTGGCCACCATGCTGCAGATCAGTTTCTGGGTCTTGGCAATCTTCTTATAGCCTAAGTAATCTTAATGTAGAGCAACAATTCTTTTTTTCAGATCCTCAGAGTTCTTTGCCATGAGATGCCATGTTGAACTTCCAGTGACCAGTATGAGAGAGGGAGAGCGATAACACCAAATTTAACACACCTGCTCCCCATTCACACCTGAGACCTTGTAACACTAACAAGTCACATGACACCAGGGAGGGAAAATGGCTAATTTGTCCCAATTTGGAAATTTTCACTTAGGGATGTACTAACTTTTGTTGCCAGCAGTTTAAACATTAAAGTGGATGTAAACCCACTCTCATCCTTTCTAAACTACTGCAATATTGGTTATCTAGAAGGATGTACATTTCTCCTGCATGTATACTTATCTGTCAAATGTCTCCCCTCTGTCTGCTTTGAGACCCGAAAAACTGCAGATTTTGTGGGTGGGTCTGTTTTTCCAGGGCTCAGTGGGTAGAGTCGGGATGTCAGTAGACTCCCGCCCACCTCTACACTCCCCTTATCAACATGCATTTTCTCCTGTGTATTTCTTACACTGAACTTCCGCTATGATTATTTTTTTATTTTATTTTTTTTTAAATAATTTTTTTATTTAGAAAAAAAGAAATAAGAACATACAAAGGCATACAAGAAGGCACAATCAGCGATAAAAAAGAAAAGATATAAATATCCAGGGCTAGCCCTGGGGCAGAGAAAACCGTAAAACACAGAAGAGTTCAACGAACAGTATTACTATAATAGCATAGGGCAGCAGGGACCAACTGGATGAATCGGGGACTGTTTCGAACCCTAAGTAGCACAGGTATTGATACCAGCTCCCTAGCGGAACAAGTGCCTAATTACACTTTATAGATCCAAGTAATTGAGAGGGAGGGGAGGGGGAGGGGGGAGGAGGGAAAGGTAGGGGAGGATAAATAAAAAGGGGGGGGGGGAGAAGGCAGATTAGGAACAAGGAAGACAACTTAAGAAGGGAATCACATGCAATGACCACATAGGAGAAACCTGGGGAGCAAGTAAGGACCAAGGCAGTCTAGGCAGTTGAGCAGATCCTGAAGATATATTAGGAGTGAAGCAAATCATTGTAGGTGAAAGACAATTGATCCAATGCACGTTGATCAGGCGGTGACATGGTTGCGGTGATAAACAAACGCCATTTGGCGAAGAAGGCAGCTTTTTGGGAGACATGGGAAAAGTCAGCCAGAAGCCTCTGCTATGATTATTAACATCCAGTCAAAACCCAGACAAAAACCCACATGACTTCAGCATGCCAAATCATGCAGAGGTGTGGAACAGCCAATCCTTGCAGAGCAATAGAAGAAAGGAATGGGAGGGAATTAAACAATAACGCATGTCTCTTAGGCTAGTGCACAAGATATGTAAATCACCTGTCACTCACAGCAAGGGGGAGGATTTGACAACGTTTTTTTTTCTGTTTGTCAAGATTTATCTCACTGAACAATAAAAGATGATTGCTCAGAGCTGAATTAACTCTTTGTGGCAAAACTGGGCTCAAATGATAGGAAATCCTATACTCTACATCATGACATAAAAAAAAAAAAAATTACACTGTTATACAAGCTGTACACTCACTATTTTACATTGTAGCAAAGTGTAATTTCTTCAGTGTTGTCACATGGAAAGATATAATAAAATATTTACAAAATGGTGAGGGGTCTACTCACTTATGTGAGATACTGTATAATAAATTCAAAACCAGACAAGCAATTAATTTAAAATAAAATATTTTATTGGATAAATATTTTGTCCGTGGCTGTTTTTATTGGTTTAATACATTAACTAAAATATTTACAAATTATTTTATTATCACATAACTTAAAAGTATAGATAAATAAATAAATAAATCCAGCCACTATGGCTCAGGCTTAATAATATTCTCTCTTCTGAGTAATCAAAACAAACTTACCCCAAAGACAAAGATCTGAACCACATAAAAAAGCCATGACAAGGGACAAGGGCAACTGTCAGTGGTCTATAACCAGCAGCCCCTATTTAGAGGGGTATTTGGCAGTATACATTGGTGGGTTAACTGATTTGTAACTGACCTATCCTATATTAAATTTAAAATGTTATATCATTTTATTGCATAAATCCTGCTAGCCTATGAATTTATCCCATTTTCAAAACTATTGGGATATATTTAAGACAATTACTGCTGCTTTAGATCCCATGAAGAAATGGGGGGGGGGGGGGGCTATAAATAGTATTTTTCCCCCCTTTTTCCTTTACATGGCAGGCAAACATATTTTACACACATACAATGCTCTGCACTTATTAAAGGGAGCGATTGGTATTAATTTTGTGATGGCAATACTCTAAACTCTTCTTTCCTGGTTTGCAATCATTTAGTTTTGAAGTTAGGGTTATGCCATTTTGACCTTTATTTTTATTAAAGGAGTTGTAAAGGCAGAAGGTTTTTTATCTTAATGCATTCTATGCATTCAATTTAAAAAAAAGCCTTCTGTATGTAGCAGCACCCCCTAATACTTATCTGAGCCTCATCTCTGTCCGACGATGTCCATCAACTCTCAACCAACTCCCTCAGTTGTCTGGGACTCTCCCTCCTAATTGGCTGAAACACAGCGGCAACACCATTTGGCTCCCGTGGCTGTCAATCAAAATCAGTTAGCCAATCAAGAGGGAGAGGGGGGCAAAGCCAAACAGCAGCTCTGTGTCTGAATGACACACAGAGCTGCAGCTCGGCTTGGGTGCCCTCATATTAAGCTGTTTGCTGTGGGGGCACTCGACAGGAGAGAGGGGCCAGGAGCACAGAAGAGGCACCCAAAAAGAGAAGGATCCAGGCTGCCCTGTGCAAAACCAACTGCATAGAGGAGGTAAGTATAACCTGTTTGTTTTTTGTTTTTAAAACTAGACTTTACAATCACTTTAAGGGGATGGACATGGATGAGCCATACAGTCATGGTCAAAAATATTGGCAACCCGCCTTTCTGTCAGATAATGCACCACTTTGCTGTATGTTTATACTTTGTAAGGTTTATTTCTTTTGTTTGTATTATTAAAAGAAAATGTGGAAAAACAAAAAGCCAAATCTGACACATTCCATGCAAAACTCCAGAAATGGATTGGCACACAGAGACACACAACAGAAAGGCTGAGTAAATTTGTCACCATTTTAACTGGTTGCTGATTTGATTTCAATGTTTTCAGCACCTGTTAATTGATACAGGCGAGTTTAATTACAAATTACAGGAGCATCACAAACCTGGTGTCAGGTCACCTGAGACCAGGTGACAGATGCACTCCATAGGAGTCGGAAGTGCACCGCTAAGGTAGTGGACCTTAGGACTGACTGCTGCGGATTGTACCCAGGGAGATTCAGGAAGCAGGTCTACTGGATCACTAACACAGATCCCAGTGGGAGCTAGAGCATAGATTCCCCAGGGAGTGAAGTCTAAGAGCCAGCAGATGTTCACCAGAGCCTCCAGTGGTGAGGATGGACTTTGCTGCAGTCTGACTTCAGGTTTTGGCCCATAGGGTCTCACAGCTCACGCTCACGGTAGACTATAGAAGAAGGAAGCAGCAGGTTGGAACAACAAGGATAGTAAAGGGATAAGGCAGAGGTCAGGGCAAAAGCAAACAGGAACAACAGAGTACACGCCAAAGGTTCAGGTTCACTGCCAGAGAGGGATGGTCGGGGACACCCCAAAAGGTCAAGGTCACAAGCAGACAGGAATCTTCGAGAACACGCCAAGGTCAGTAGCAGAGACAAACATAGAGCACACGGCAAGCAGGAAACAGGAAGCCAAACACAACAGATACACAATGGTTGATCGGCACCGCTGGCTTGCAGTGCACAGGTTAATATAGGGTTCCCTGATAGGGCCTGGGGTGGAGCCATGCTTAGAGGAGAGGTTATAAAAACCACCAGGTAGAAGTGGCTGGCCTCTATGGCGAAGGTAAGCTGACAGATAGACATCACTGCATAACCATGACACCTGGAATGCAATTATTTCTAACAATTTTGAGAAGGTGCCCATCATTTTTTCCAGTCCATTTTTGTTGTTTTGGAGGTTTGCATGGAATGTGTCAGATTTGGCTTTTTGTTTCTCCAGGTTTTTGTGTCATACCAATACAAACAAAAGAAATAAACATGACAATGCATAAACATTTGTAATTGCAACAATTTTCTGGAAAAAGTGGTGCATTCAGAAATGCAGGGGTGCCGATATTTTTGGCTATGACTGTACCTCCATTTGTTTACCTTCTTTTGTTTAGATATAAAAGACACACCTTAACCACTCCAGCCCCGGAAGAATTTACCCCTTCCTTCTACCCCCTTGCTTTAATTGACAATTAACAAACAAAATTTCAACCTCCTTTTTTTCCCACAAATAGAGCTTTTATTTGGAAGTATTTGATTTTATTTATTGCGCTATAAACAAAAGAAGAGTGACAATTAAAAAAAAAAAAAAACACAATGAGGGTTATTTACTTGAGGAAAATCCACTTTGCACTGAAAGTGCAATTGGAAGTAAAATCACTGTAGATCTGATGGGGACATGCAAGGAAAATAAAAAACAGCATTTTAGCTTGCACATGATTGGATGATAACATCAGCAGAGCTTCCACTCATTTCAGATCTACCCCTAAGATTTAGAGTGACTGTGCTATAAATATCCCAATAATTTTTTTTTCCTCAGTTTAGAATATATATATATATATATATATATATATATATATATATATATATATATATATATATATATATATAATTGGTTTGCACAAAAGTTATAGTGTCTACAAAATAGGGGATAGATATATGGCATTTTTATTATACATTTTTTTTTTTACTAGTAATGGCGGTGATCTGGGATTTTTAGTGGTACTGTGATATTGCTGCGGAAAAATCGGACACTTTTGACACATTTTTGGGACCAGTGACAGTTATACAGTTATACAGCGATCAGTGATATAATAATGCACTGATTACTGTATAAATGTCACTGGCAGGGAAGGGGTTAACACTAGGAGGGTATCAAGGGGTTAACTGTGTTCCCTAGGTGTATTACAATTGTGGATTGATGGGACTGACTAGGGGAGGAGACTTATCAGTGTTCATACTTAGTATGAACACACAATTGGTCTCCTTTCCCCTGACAGAACCGGGATTTATGCGTTTACATACACAGATCCCAGTTCTCACTCTGTCACGAGCGATCGCGGGTGCCTGGCGGTCATCGCACCCGCCGGGACTCGTATCAGAGTGCAGTGCCTCCTACAACATCTTAAAGCGCCAACATACAGCTGCGACGGCTCACCCAGGGGAGCCACACTGTCGCAGTAGAACTGCGGCAGCTGGCTGGGAACCAGTTAATGCAGCTTGATAATCATTAATTGATTAAAAAATAGTGAGGCACTTTAGGTGTAAAAAAAACATGATTCTTATATATAAAGTGCAATCATGTGTCCTTTTGTGGATAGTAAATGTGTTCCTGTATTTATGTAATAATGTGATGAATTGATTAGTAAACCTAGATTATCATAATAATGGCATCCAATTCATAAACTTAAAATGACTTAAGTGCGTAAACCATAAAAACTAGTGATAATCACAGTGCTTAAATGCGTCATACTGGGTACAGATAAAAATAAAATAATAGATAAACTCAATAATCAAACAAAATAAATATATAACATAGAAATTCATATAATTAAAGTGATACTGGTGCTTGAATGCCCAAAAATTCCTTATGTCTCACGTTCGGACACTGATAAGTAGTGAGATGTTGTAAATCCTTGAATCTATTCCTTAATGAAAAAAGTCCTCCTCTGAGTGATTGTGCTCTTTTCCTTCACCATTAATTGTGACAGTTTATGGTATGGGTGGCAATGAATCCTGCTTCCCGTGTCACCTTCAGGCTCTCTAGCCTCTCAGCTTAAGTATGTTAAAAGCATAGAATGTAATTCCACGGATGGTGTGTGGTGAACTCGAAGGTTCCTCTATGGGGATGTCCAATGTTCTGCTCTCTCATGTGCTGGGTCTCTGTTCCTCCTAAGGGGTTCTCTCTAGTATCCTCAATGGGGGTATATGGAGAAAGGAGAATGCTCTCGTAGTGTAGTACCATAATCAGTATGTTTTATTCAAATAATAAAATGTATTACACTCACATTAAAACAATCGAGCCGAGCTCAGTCCTAAATGGTGTCACTTCCGGTATGCCTCCACTCACTCCCTACGCGTTGCATCACAGTCACATGACCCCCAGATGAAGTCACGTGATGTGTAAGGAGTGAGAGGAGGCATACTGTGATTGTCATACTTTTTGTAAGATTGTAATATGATTTGAATAAAACTTACTAATTACGGTACTACACTATGAGAGCATTCAACCCACTGACAGTTGATGAGTCATCAGTTGTTAAGGTCGCAGTGATTGGCTTTGCAGTCCGCTCTCTAACAACTAGCTATTCCTCACACAGTATTCAAATCTGTTGATCATTTTGCGACTGATCCGATTTCGAATAGTTCTGAAAATGTGGAATTAGGTAGAAAACAAATATATGAAACGAAATTAAACAAATTTTAGCAAAATTCATCACTATTTTATTTAAAAAAAATCAGTTACTTCCGAATCTCCAAATAACCAAAAATTCATCCTAATTTATATTCGGACCAAAACTAATTGCACATGTCTAATTAATACAGCATTAAATGTATTTTAAAAAATTTGACATGTGAAAGTCCCCTAGTTTGACCTGGTATCAGCTTCTTGTAGTCCCTGTACAGCAGAGCTGGAAAGTGAAAGGAAGAAGCAGTACAAGGAGTCAGTTTATGGCAAGAAAGATGTTGGTAGGAGGAGAAAGCAGAGTGACAGAGATGAGCTCATCACTCTGCTGCTTCTCATTTCTCTGGTGGGTCAGATGAATTGGATTAAAAGATGTTGGCCATCGGATTGAGGACATCCATTGACAGAAAATGATTGCAGATGAAATAAGTGAGAACGCTAGTCTGAAGGTGAATGGCTGTTTTGTTATTTTATCTTTATTATCTTATTATTGTGAGATGGCGCTCTGCGTTAACATTTAGCCCGAACCCTAAATTCTATTCTGTCAAGAAATATAAAAAAAAACCTTATTCCTTTGAGCCCATAACATTTGACCTTAATCCTATCTCAAACCTGATTTCTAACCTAATGGATAACGCTAGCTTAAACCTCTTATGATGCGTACACACAACCGGACTTTTCGACAGACTAGGTCCGATGGTCTTCCCAAGGGACTTTCGGCGGAGTTCTGATGGACTTTCTAACCGAACGGACTTGTCCACACACAAGCACACCAAAGTCCGATGGATTTGAACGTGATGACATACAACCGGACTAGAATATGGAAGTTCATAGCCAGTAGTCAATAGCTGCCCTAGCGTTGATTTTCATCCGTCGGACTAGCATACAGACTAACGGATTTTTCTTTATTCAACCTTACTATGTATGTAACCTAGTCTGCCGGAAAATCTGATCATGTGTACATGGCATTATAGTTCACTCTTAGTTTTCACCCTGATCCAGCAGGTTTAAAAACATCAGGCTTGTACAGAGATGTCATAGCAACTTTATTGTGCTGAGACTGTTTCTGAGTGGTTGCCAATGATCGATGCACTTTGCACATTACTATTGCTCCTTGACCACATTCATAATCATTGAGTATGAAATACACATGCATAAGCATAGCTCACGACTGTCCCTCATTTTGAACAATGTCCCTCTGTCCTTCTTTCCTCCTCATTTGTCCCTCATTTTTAGTCTGATTTATATAGTTGTATATAAAATTCACTATTTATCTATCCAAAAGTGTTTTGCAGTGCTAAACCTTTCATTCAATTGCTAAATTTCTGTTTCTCTTTCTCTTTCTAAAGCATCTGTAAATTCCAAAAGCCAATATAAAATATAAAGGAATACCAAAAACAAACAAACAAAAAAAAAAAACCTGTGAGTTTAACCAATAATTTTTTTTTATCTAATTCTCCTTTAACGGGGTGTGGCAGGGGGTGTCCTATGATTACAAACTTTTGCTAATTGGTGTCCCTCATTCCCATCTCAGAAAGTTGGGACGTGTGCATATGGACACTAGTGATGGACGAACTTCCGACGGGACGTTTCGCGAACGCGAAATGCGAACGGACCCAAACGTTCGCGAAACCGACCGTTCGCCGCGGGCCCCATTGACTTCAATGGGAGGCGAACTTTGCAAACCTTCATGTCGAATTTGCGGCCACGTGGTAATTATTAGGGGGTAAAACGTAGTCCCACCATCTGGACAATGACATAATACATGTATGAGGTGAATTTGGGATCGATAACTACAAGCATTTTTATTTTATTTGGGAAATTGTTCTAACAATTCAGGACTATGGAGCTAATGAAGGCAATGGAGGAGAGGGAAGGTCAGGGACCAGGGTAGGCAAAGAAGAGGGTGCAGGAGATGATCACCAGCAGCGTGACATACCGGAATGACACATGCACCGTGATAGAGGCATCTGACAGCAGCACCGTAATACAGAGCACTGACAGCAGCACCGTGACATACAGCGCTGACAGCAGCACCGTGACATACAGCGCTGACAGCAGCACCGTGACATACAGCGCTGACAGCAGCACCGTGACATACAGCGCTGACAGCAGCACCGTGACATACAGCGCTGACAGCAGCACCGTGACATACAGCGCTGACAGCAGCACCGTGACATACAGCGCTGACAGCAGCACCGTGACATACAGCGCTGACAGCAGCACCGTGACATACAGCGCTGACAGCAGCACCGTGACATACAGCGCTGACAGCAGCACCGTGACATACAGCGCTGACAGCAGCACCGTGACATACAGCGCTGACAGCAGCACCGTGACATACAGCACTGACAGCAGCACCGTAAGCAGCCCCAGGAGGAAGTCAGCACAGCACAGGGATGGTGTGATCCCCTCATAATAAGAACCCCCAGGAGGAAGTCAGCACAGCACAGGGATAGTGTGATCCCTTCATAATAAGAACCCCCAGGAGGAAGTCAGCACAGCACAGGGATATCATAAGCAGCCCCAGTAGAAATATGACACCGCTCAACCTCTTCAAAGAGGAGGGTAGGGGCATATAGTACGGTGTGCTTTTTTGGGTCAAGGAAGTGAGCCAAATGAATTAAGAAGGTCTGTGTGCTTGATTAAAAAAATAGTTTATAGACATATACATGGTCTACTGGTCACATGTGTTGAATTCCTCCGAGATCCATGCCTCATTCATTTTTAGAAATGTGAGGTAGTTAACACTGTGGTGAGCTAGGCGAGTACGCTTATCGGTCACAATCCCCCCTGCTGCGCTGAACGTCCTTTCGGACAGGACACTGGATGAGGGGCAAGCCAACAGTTCGATTGCAAATTGGGCAAGCTCTGGCCAGAGGTCAAGCCTGCCCACCCAGTAGTCTAGGGGTTCATCACTCCTCAGAGCGTCCACATCGGCCGTTAACCCAATGTAGTCGGACACCTGACGGTCTAGGCGTTCCCTGATGCTGGATCCGGATGACACCTGTCGATGGGTCGGCTGAAAGAATGACCTCATATCCGAAGTCACCAACACATCTTCAAACCGGCCTCTTCTTGCAGGCGCTGTTGGATTGGTACCCGCAAATCCTTCTCTGGGAGTGGGAATTGCTCCTCTGCCAGCGCACGCAAAAGCAGAATGCAGCATTTCTCGAAGCAAGGCCTGGAAGTGCTGCATTCTGACAGCCCTCTGCGACGGCGGTAACATTTCCGCCATTTTGTGTTTGTACCGGGGGTCTAAGTACGTTGCCACCCAGTACTGGTCCTTGACCCTCATGCTTTTTATACGGGGGTCCCTATTAAAACACTGGAGCATGAAGGCCCCCATTTGCACTAAAGTGGAAGCGGTGTGGTGGCCTGGCTCCTGCTCATCATCCAGGATAATGTCGTCCTCTTCATTCTCCTCTCCCCATCCTCGCACAACAGGGATCCCAGAAAGGTTTAAAGCATGCTCTTCTTGCTCCTGCTCATCCGCCCCGGCACCATCCTCCTCTGACTCCTCATCAGACTCCTGTTGTTGACTTGTCTCAGATAGAGTAGCCCCCCCTGGGAATTCATCCAGCATTGCGACTTCCTCATCTTCCCGCTCCTGCTCCTCCACAGCCTGATCAATGACACGACGCAATGCACGCTCCAGAAAGAAGGCATAAGGTACCATGTCACTGATGGCGCCATGGCTGCGACTGACCAGTTTGGTGATCTCCTCAAATGGCCGCAGAAGTCTGCATGTGTCGCGCATGAGCAGCCACTGGCGCGGTGAAAAAAAACCCAGCTCCCCAGAACCGTTTCTTTCGCAGAGTTCATACAGGTAGACGTTAACTGCACGTTTCTGCTGGAGCAGCCTATCAAGCATATAGAAGGTTGAGTTCCATCGCGTCGGGCAATCGCAAATAAGACGTCTGACCGGCAGATGGTGTCGCCGCTGAATGTCAGCAAGGCGAGCCATGGCCGTGTAAGATCTTCTGAAATGGGCCGAGATTTTCCTTGCCTGCCGCAAGATGTCCTGGACCCCAGGGTATTTGACAAGGAATCGCTGCACGACCAAGTTTAAGACGTGTGCCATGCACGGCACGTGCGTGATTTTGCCCTGTTTCAATGCGCTAAGCAGATTGGCACCGTTGTCACACACCACTTTACCAACTGTCAAATTGAGCGGTGTTAGCCACTCATCTGCCTGTGAACGCAAAGCTGAAAGGAGTGCCGGGCCAGTGTGGCTCTTTGCTTCCAGGCACAACAGACGCAGCACGGCATGGCAACGTCTCACCTGGCATGTGGAATAGGTTCTGGGGAGCTTGGGCGGTGCAGTGGAAGAGACGCTAGCAGCGGAAAAGGAGGAGGCAGCTGAGGAGGAGAGGGAGGAGGATGGAGTAGGAGGAGGAGAAGAAGAGTCAGGCCTGCATGCAATCCGTGGCGGTAAAACCAAATCTACACGGGTGCCACGGGTTACATGCTTGACGGCCGTCAGAAGGTTCACCCAGTGGGCAGTAAAACTGATATACCTTCCCTGCCCGTGTTTGCTAGACCACGTGTCTGTGGTCAGATGTATCTTGGCACCGACACTGTGTGCCAGAGATACATTCACTTGCCGCTGAACATGGCCATATAGCTCTGGGATGCCCTTCTCTGAGAAATACTTCCTTCCTGGGACCTTCCATTGTGGTGTTCCAATGGCCACAAATTTGCGAAAGGCCTCCGAGTCCACCAGTTTATATGGCAGTAGTTGGCGGGCTATGAGTTCTGACAAGCCAGCCGCCAACCGTTGGGCAAGAGGGTTATCCGGCATCATCATTTTTTTACGCTCAAACATTAGGCCCACGGAAGCCTGCCTTTTTGCAGAAAAATGTGAGCTTGGCGTGATGGAAGGTGGAGTGGAGGACAATTGTGAGGAGAGAGGAGAAGGAGAAGTAGAAGACGAGGCTGGACGGTGAGAGCCTGCAGTGTGGCTTTGTGTGTTCCGTTGCTCCCACTGGGCTCGGTGATGGCTGCTCATGTGCCTTCTTAAGGCGGTCGTCCCTAGGTGAGTATTGGGCTTACCGCGACTAACGCGTTGACTGCAAAGATTGCAGATGGCAACGCTATTGTCAGCAGCGGACACGTTAAAAAAAGCCCACACTGCGGAGCCATGTGCCGGTGTCCTGGGAGCGCCAGATGTGACCGTACATGGTCGATGACTCGCTCCTGATACATTTGCAGTCTGCTTTGTCCCTGCTGTGCAATGTAAGTCATTGCTGCTTCTCCTCCCTATCTGCTGGTCCATATCTCCCTCTGAACTCCCCTCCTCTTCCTCTCTTGTGGGCACCCACGTGACATCACTAGACACGTCATCATCAACGTCACCTTCCCCACCGCTATAAGTAGAGATCTCGGAGTAGGCAGCAACACCGGGGACCAACCTCCTCCTTGGGCTGATCTGGGTACTGGCGTCAGACTGCTGAGTAGCGCTTGTTGCTACCTCCTCTTCCTGATCCAATACCAAGAGTGGCTGCGCATCAGAAATGTCCTCTTGATATGGATCGGAAAATAATTCCAGTGACTCAAGCGGAAGGTATGTGGTGGTGGTGGTGGTGGTCGTGTTGTTGGTGGTAGTGTCTTTGGGGGTGCACATAGCAGAGAGTGAAGAAGAGGGTGCAGATCGAGAGGATGAGGAGGGTGCAGAAGAGTAAGGCTGAGCGAGCCACTCAACCAAGTCTGGTGCATCCTTTAAAGTAATTGAACGCACCTTCTGCAACTTCCCACTTTGGCTCAAGCCTGTTGCTCCTGCCCTACCCCTACCACCCCTGCGGAAGGGCCTGCCTCTTCCTCTGCATGTCATTTTTTAAATGACCCTGTGACAAAACTCTTAGTCCCTATACCGCTGAAGGACTGCTGCAGTATAGGTGAGCGGTCAGCAGTGGTGCACGTCAACCCTATCTATTGTGGACCTATAGCGGTCCTTACAGAACAGCAGACTGTACCGCACTCAAGCCTATGTACCGTAGCACCCTATACCAAGTTACCAGTCCTTATAAGAACTTTTGTGGACCAAGCAGGTTGTGTATTAGTGTTTAGCAGACTGTACGTCAGTCCCTATACCGCTGAAGGACTGCTGCAGTATAGGGCAGCGGTCAGCAGTGGTGCACGTCAACCCTATCTATTGTGGACCGATAGCGGTCCTTACAGAACAGCAGACTGTACCGCACTCAAGCCTATGTACCGTAGCACCCTATACCAAGTTACCAGTCCTTATAAGAACTTTTGTGGACCAAGCAGGTTGTGTATTAGTGTTTAGCAGACTGTACGTCAG
Source organism: Lithobates pipiens (assembly GCF_037356315.1). Classification (NCBI taxonomy): domain Eukaryota; kingdom Metazoa; phylum Chordata; class Amphibia; order Anura; family Ranidae; genus Lithobates; species Lithobates pipiens. The sequence goes on from NW_027507748.1 coordinate 79,235,527, forward strand.
TCCCTATACCGCTGAAGGACTGCTGCAGTATAGGGCAGCGGTCAGCAGTGGTGCACGTCAACCCTATCTATTGTGGACCGATAGCGGTCCTTACAGAACAGCAGACTGTACCGCACTCAAGCCTATGTACCGTAGCACCCTATACCAAGTTACCAGTCCTTATAAGAACTTTTGTGGACCAAGCAGGTTGTGTATTAGTGTTTAGCAGACTGTACGTCAGTCCCTATACCGCTGAAGGACTGCTGCAGTATAGGGCAGCGGTCAGCAGTGGTGCACGTCAACCCTATCTATTGTGGACCGATAGCGGTCCTTACAGAACAGCAGACTGTACCGCACTCAAGCCTATGTACCGTAGCACCCTATACCAAGTTACCAGTCCTTATAAGAACTTTTGTGGAACAAGCAGGTTGTGTGTTAGTGATTAGCAGACTGTACGTCAGTCCCTATACCGCTGAAGGACTGCTGCAGTATAGGTGAGCGGTCAGCAGTGGTGCACGTCAACCCTATCTATTGTGGACCGATAGCGGTCCTTACAGAACAGCAGACTGTACCGCACTCAAGCCTATGTACCGTAGCACCCTATACCAAGTTACCAGTCCTTATAAGAACTTTTGTGGACCAAGCAGGTTGTGTATTAGTGTTTAGCAGACTGTACGTCAGTCCCTATACCGCTGAAGGACTGCTGCAGTATAGGGCAGCGGTCAGCAGTGGTGCACGTCAACCCTATCTATTGTGGACCGATAGCGGTCCTTACAGAACAGCAGACTGTACCGCACTCAAGCCTATGTACCGTAGCACCCTATACCAAGTTACCAGTCCTTATAAGAACTTTTGTGGAACAAGCAGGTTGTGTATTAGTGTTTAGCAGACTGTACGTCAGTCCCTATACCGCTGAAGGACTGCTGCAGTATAGGTGAGCGGTCAGCAGTGGTGCACGTCAACCCTATCTATTGTGGACCGATAGCGGTCCTTACAGAACAGCAGACTGTACCGCACTCAAGCCTATGTACCGTAGCACCCTATACCAAGTTACCAGTCCTTATAAGAACTTTTGTGGAACAAGCAGGTTGTGTGTTAGTGATTAGCAGACTGTACGTCAGTCCCTATACCGCTGAAGGACTGCTGCAGTATAGGTGAGCGGTCAGCAGTGGTGCACGTCAACCCTATCTATTGTGGACCGATAGCGGTCCTTACAGAACAGCAGACTGTACCGCACTCAAGCCTATGTACCGTAGCACCCTATACCAAGTTACCAGTCCTTATAAGAACTTTTGTGGAACAAGCAGGTTGTGTATTAGTGTTTAGCAGACTGTACGTCAGTCCCTATACCGCTGAAGGACTGCTGCAGTATAGGTGAGCGGTCAGCAGTGGTGCACGTCAACCCTATCTATTGTGGACCGATAGCGGTCCTTACAGAACAGCAGACTGTACCGCACTCAAGCCTATGTACCGTAGCACCCTATACCAAGTTACCAGTCCTTATAAGAACTTTTGTGGAACAAGCAGGTTGTGTGTTAGTGATTAGCAGACTGTACGTCAGTCCCTATACCGCTGAAGGACTGCTGCAGTATAGGTGAGCGGTCAGCAGTGGTGCACGTCAACCCTATCTATTGTGGACCGATAGCGGTCCTTACAGAACAGCAGACTGTACCGCACTCAAGCCTATGTACCGTAGCACCCTATACCAAGTTACCAGTCCTTATAAGAACTTTTGTGGAACAAGCAGGTTGTGTATTAGTGTTTAGCAGACTGTACGTCAGTCCCTATACCGCTGAAGGACTGCTGCAGTATAGGTGAGCGGTCAGCAGTGGTGCACGTCAACCCTATCTATTGTGGACCGATAGCGGTCCTTACAGAACAGCAGACTGTACCGCACTCAAGCCTATGTACCGTAGCACCCTATACCAAGTTACCAGTCCTTATAAGAACTTTTGTGGACCAAGCAGGTTGTGTATTAGTTTTTAGCAGACTGTACGTCAGTCCCTATACCGCTGAAGGACTGCTGCAGTATAGGTGAGCGGTCAGCAGTGGTGCACGTCAACCCTATCTATTGTGGACCGATAGCGGTCCTTACAGAACAGCAGACTGTACCGCACTCAAGCCTATGTACCGTAGCACCCTATACCAAGTTACCAGTCCTTATAAGAACTTTTGTGGAACAAGCAGGTTGTGTATTAGTGTTTAGCAGACTGTACGTCAGTCCCTATACCGCTGAAGGACTGCTGCAGTATAGGTGAGCGGTCAGCAGTGGTGCACGTCAACCCTATCTATTGTGGACCGATAGCGGTCCTTACAGAACAGCAGACTGTACCGCACTCAAGCCTATGTACCGTAGCACCCTATACCAAGTTACCAGTCCTTATAAGAACTTTTGTGGAACAAGCAGGTTGTGTGTTAGTGATTAGCAGACTGTACGTCAGTCCCTATACCGCTGAAGGACTGCTGCAGTATAGGTGAGCGGTCAGCAGTGGTGCACGTCAACCCTATCTATTGTGGACCGATAGCGGTCCTTACAGAACAGCAGACTGTACCGCACTCAAGCCTATGTACCGTAGCACCCTATACCAAGTTACCAGTCCTTATAAGAACTTTTGTGGAACAAGCAGGTTGTGTATTAGTGTTTAGCAGACTGTACGTCAGTCCCTATACCGCTGAAGGACTGCTGCAGTATAGGTGAGCGGTCAGCAGTGGTGCACGTCAACCCTATCTATTGTGGACCGATAGCGGTCCTTACAGAACAGCAGACTGTACCGCACTCAAGCCTATGTACCGTAGCACCCTATACCAAGTTACCAGTCCTTATAAGAACTTTTGTGGACCAAGCAGGTTGTGTATTAGTTTTTAGCAGACTGTACGTCAGTCCCTATACCGCTGAAGGACTGCTGCAGTATAGGGCAGCGGTCAGCAGTGGTGCACGTCAACCCTATCTATTGTGGACCGATAGCGGTCCTTACAGAACAGCAGACTGTACCGCACTCAAGCCTATGTACCGTAGCACCCTATACCAAGTTACCAGTCCTTATAAGAACTTTTGTGGAACAAGCAGGTTGTGTGTTAGTGATTAGCAGACTGTACGTCAGTCCCTATACCGCTGAAGGACTGCTGCAGTATAGGGCAGCGGTCAGCAGTGGTGCACGTCAACCCTATCTATTGTGGACCGATAGCGGTCCTTACAGAACAGCAGACTGTACCGCACTCAAGCCTATGTACCGTAGCACCCTATACCAAGTTACCAGTCCTTATAAGAACTTTTGTGGAACAAGTGAGTTGTGAATGTTTAGCAGACTGCAGCAGAAGGGCAGCAGTCAAGTATAATATCCTTTCTATATTTGGAAGAAAGAATATTATACATGTACAAGCCTATTACTGTACCACTGATACCAGTCCTGAAAAGAACCTTTGTGGAACTAATAATAACAGCAAGTCTTTAAAATTACCCTCACTGCCTGACAACACTGCTTCCTTCCTGTCCCTATACAAATTGGCAAAAAAAGAGAACGATTAGTGGTTACTGGAACAGCTCTTTTGTGGACCTTGATAGTAACAGCTAATGATGATGATGATGATGATGATGATGAAAGACTAATCTGGCTGTCCCTGTAGCATACACCGTCCTTTCCCTTTCTCTAAACTAACAAAAGACACTCAGGCTGCTGCAAGAATCAGCAGCACAGCAAACCTATCAACACCTAACACCTATACCAGTCCTGAAAAGAACTTTTGTGTACCAAATAGCTAGTGGTTTATCTCTCCCTACTCCACACAGGAACCTGTCCCTATCTTAACAGAAGAAAGAATGTAAAATGGCCACCGGATCGGGTGTATTTATAGGTTAGGGGGAATGTACAAGTGTCCATGTGCTGTCATGTCTCAATTGGCTGTCCTGTATCACATGATAAACGTGTCACCAAAGGTTAAAGTTCTTGTATACATTAAACACGTAAGTCCGCCGCGGCGAACGACGGAAAAAGGCGTTCGAACGTGCGGACCGCGAATGTCGGAAATTCGCCGCGAAACGACCGCCGGGCGAACCGTTCGGCCATCACTAATGGACACCATGCACACTCTATTCACACCGATAACATAGGCTCTATACAAACATACCATGCCACATTCATTTGTGTTGCTCCTCTCAGGAGTTTATTTTCTTTCATGCAGTTTCTGTTAATTGTGGATCTGTAGTTTTAGATGTCATGGGTGTTCATCTAATCGTATTTAACAAATGTACTTCTTTCTCTTGATTAAATCTATACTGAGAACCTGACAAGAAGGACAGACATCCAGCTCCCTTCCCTGAGGAGTGTATTTTCCTGATTCCCAGGACAGATAGGAAGTTAATGGCTTGTACGTGATCCTGATAAAACCTTGAAAAAAGGATGATTTAATGTACTGTACAGGCTGAGATGACAAAATAAAATAGGACAGTGGATATAAATATGTATTGGCAAGCTTATATTTAAGTATTTTTTACAATGTGAATATTTACCACACTTACTAAGGTAAGTGAATTAATTTTTTTCAAAATCAACATGTTCCAATCCTTCAGTAAATCAACAGCATTGACCTTGATTTACCAAAGGAGAAATGCATATTCTCCTTCAAAGTGAATTTTTACTTTGCAAAGTGAATTTTCACTTATCTTAGTAATGAGATTCACTTTGAAAAGAATAACCAATTATGAGCAAAGGAAAAAGTCACCTCATTCACTGAACTAAAGTAAAGATTCCCATTGAAAGGAGAAAATTCACTATGAAAATGAATGTGCTTCACACTTTTACATACCTCCCGACATTTTGAGATGGGAATGAGGGACACCTACCTACAGGGACACCTGTTTTTTTATCATTGCATGTGTAGAATTTTTTTGGGAATTGGTTACATATTGGTTGCTGTGTTTTTGTGTTTTCATGTATTGTATTATTGTGATCTTTGCCAATTTTCATTAACCAGTTCCCGACTGGCGCACGCCGATGTACATCGGCAGAATGGCACAGGCAGGCATATTGGAGTATAGGTACGTCCATTTTTATATGCCGCCCTTCCATCGCGTGCGCCAGTCGCAGGTCCCGTGGACTCCATCGCCGCGGGGATACCCGTGATCGTTTCACGGGGCGACTGAATGGGGAGATTCTGTTGTAAACAGCATCTCCCCGTTCTGCCTAGCAACAAGTGATGCTGATCTCTGGTCCATGTGATTGGAGCAGAGATCAGTGTTCACTAAAACAAAGCCCAGCCCCCCACAGTTAGTAACACGCCCCTAGGAACACTTAACCCCTACACTGCCACCCCCTGGTTAACCCCTTCACTGCCAGTGTCATTTACACAGGAATCACTGCATTTGTATAGCACTGATTTCTGTGTAAATGACAATGGTCCCAAAAATGTGTCAAAAATGTCCGATGTGTCACAATAAAAATCACTGATCGCCACAATTACTAGTAGAAAAAATTATTAATAAAAATGCCTTAAAACTATCCCCTATTTTGTAAATACTATAACTTTTGCGCAAACCAATCAATCGCTTATTGCGATTTTTTTTTTTTACCAAAAATATGTAGAAGAATACGTATCGGCCTAAACTGAGGGAAAAAAATGTTTTTTTTATATATTTTAGGGGGTTATTTATTATAACAAAAAGTAAAACATATATTCTCATATAATTTAATCCTAAGTGATCAGAACAAGTGCACATTCCTGAGGTAATTTTTAGGTTACTTGCCGATTGTTCGGGAAAAAGGCAGAATGGAAGTCTGACTCATAAATATAGAAGATCACCATTCTGTGACAGGGGAATGTACTTTCCCTGTGTTCCCAGGAATGCAGATCTTTACATTCCCCCAGTCAAAGTACCCCCCCCCCCCCCCCACAATTCGTAATCACTCCCAGAGAACTCATTTCAAATGTAATTGCCCCTGATGTTATCCCTTTCCCTGCCAGTGTCATTAGTACAGTGATGGTGGATATTTTTAGAACTGATCACTGCGTTAGTGTCACTGGTCCCCAAAAAGTGTTAAAAGTGTCATTTAGTGTCCGATTTGTCCGCCACTATATTGCAGTCCTGTTATAAGTCGCTGATCGCTGCCATTACTAGTAAAGAATGAAAATAAAAATTAAATAAATAAAAATATACCATAGTTTGTATACGCTGTAATTTTTTGTGCAAACCAATCAATGTAAACATATTGTGATTTTTTTTTATTTTTATTTTTTTACCAAAAACACGTAGCAGAATACATATTGGCCAAGATTAAAAAATAAATTTTTGGGACTTGTGGGAAAAAATTACATACATTTTATTTGGGTACAGTGCTACGAAGTAACGCAGTGCCATATTACAAAAAAATGGCCTGGTCATGAAGGGAGGTAAACTTTCCAGAGCTAAAGTGGTTAATGTGATTCCAGCAAATTAGAAAACTGTGAGTGGGTATACCTAACTTAAAATAAAGATAGGATATGTGGCGCTAAATAATATAAAAACGATAACATAAAAAAATTTATTATTATTAACATAAAATTCCTATAACCTCCTCAATAATAAATACACCACACGTAATCAGTGAATGCAACACCAGACATAAATCACTGTGTCATAGTGTGAATGCACACAAAGAAAAAAATATGTAGTGCAGAAATATAATACTGTGTAACATATGTATCAGATACTATTTTCAAAACAATTGAAACAAAGTATCACTAAAAAAGTCACCCAGTGTGCACCAAGTGTCAATATTACAATTGTGCATGTGTATGTGTGTGTATATATATATATATAATTTGTTTTCATCGCTGGATTTTATGGACACTTATGTTTATATATAAACAATTGGAATAGTGACACTTGGTTCACACTGGGTGAATTTTTTAGTAATACTTTGTTGTAAATTGTTTTGTCAATAGTATCTGATACATATGTTACACAGTATTATATTTTTCCACTACATATTTTTTTGACAATAATAATATCTTTTTTTTATGTTATCATTTTTATATTATTTAGCGCCACATATCCTATCTTTATTTTAAGTTAGGTATACCCACTCACAATTTTTGATTTATTAAGTGGCGGCTGTAGATAGAGTTTTTTACACGTGTTCATAAAGCACAGTGGGGTACACAAGGAGGGGCGATTTATTTATGCACCATCAGTTTGGTTTAAATTAGAAAACTATCATTTAATTTCCAAAGAGATACACAAACAAAATTGTTGTCCTTTTTTTCCAACAGATAGAGCTTTCTTTTGGTGGTATTTGATCACCTCTGTGTGTTTTTTTTTTTTTTTTTTTTTGTGCTATAAACAAAAAAAGACCAAACAATTTTGAAAAAAACTAACAATATTTTAAACTTTTTGCCATAATAAATATACCCCAAAAATGTAAAAAAAAAAGATTTTCTTCATCAGTTTAAGCCAATATTTTTTTTTTATATTTTTGGTAAAAAAAGTGTATATTGATTGGTTTGCACAAAAATTATAGTGTATGCAAAATAGGGGATATATTTATTGCAATTTTAATTATATATATATATATATATATATATATATATATATATATATATATATATATATATATATATATATATATATATATTTACTAGTAATGCCAATGGTCAGTGATTTTTAGTGGGACTGCGACATTGCACTGGACAGGTTGGACACTTTTGACATTTTTTTGGGTCCATTGACATTTATACAGTGATCAGTGCTATAAAAATGCACTGATTACTGTATAAATGTCACTGGCAGGAATAGGATTAGCATTAGAGGACCACCATGGGTTAAACGTGTTCCCTGGGAGGTGTTTCTTTTTTTTTTAATTCTTTTTTTTCATAATATAGTGATACAGTCTTTCATATCTAAACACATATACACCTACATCTTATGTTTGACACCGTGCCATTCATCATTTAATCGTGCTTAATTTCTTCTATTACATTACCATATTTCCTTATATTCACTATTATTTTTTCCCTTAACCTGGGATAACCCTGGTTATTTGTCTTTGAAGAAAGAAAAACAAATAAAAAAAAAAAAAAAAAAAAAAAAAAGAACAGAGACAAAGATAATAAATAGATAAATAAAAAACAAAAAAAAAACAAAACAAAAAAAATTAATTTCTTCCTTTTCCTCTTCCATCCCCCCCCTCCCTTGCCCCTCCCAAAAATAACCAGGATCAAAATGGTAAAACATGAGTATTACAGAGACACGATGACCCCGGACCAGAATGTGGACATAACCGACAAGAGAGGGGGAAAAAAAACACCCTGGGAGGTGTTTCTAACTGTGGGGGGATGGGACTGACTGGAGGAGGAGAGAGATCATTGTTCCTGATCACTAGGAAAAGCAGATTTCTTCTTCCTCCCATGTCAGAAAGAGGATCTGTCTGTTTACATTGACAGATCCCCATTCTGGCTCTCTATGGAGCGATTGCGGGTGGCCAGTGGGCAACGCGACCCCCAGCCACGCACATCGGCTCTGGCGTCGCTCCATGCGTGTCAGTGCACCTTCCACAGCTCTTAAAACGGCCGAAGTACACCTATGTTGTTATAACGGGGACGGCTGGTTGGCAACATTTGAATCTTGTGTAAAAAAATATAAATAGACCCCTTAAAGGGGTTGTAAAGGTAAATGTTTTTTCACCTTAATGCATTCTATGCATTAAGGTGAAAAAACATCTCACACTGCCCGCGCCCCCAGTCCCCCCGTTTTACTTACCTGACCCCTCGAAAATCCCGCGCTCGCCCCCGCCGTCCTCTTCGCCGCTCAGCCTGGCCGCTGATTGGCTGGAGTGGATGGATTGAAAGCAGCGCAGCCATTGGCTCGCGCTGCTGTCAATCACATCCAATGACACAGCGCGCCGGGGGGCGGGGCCTTGTGATATAGCGAGCGGCTATAGCCGCCGGCTGTATCACGGGAGCGCGCCCGCAGTGCTTCTCACCAATGCGAGGGAGCTCGCATTAACGTGAGAAGCACCTGCGGGAGGAAGCAGAGACAGCTGCCGAGGGACCCCAGAAGAGCAGGCAGGTTCGGGGCCACTCTGTGCAAAACGAGCTGCACAGTGGAGGTAAGTATGACATGTTTGTTATTTTTAAAAAATAAAAATTTTTACTTTACAACCCCTTTAAGCTCTACATTTATATTTTATTCTGATTAGAACTTCAATTGTTGTGTCTGAAGTTGCAATTCCAAAAATCACAAATAGATCAGGTATAGAGAGATTGGGTTGGATATAGTGTTTTAGCCTCCCTGTTCCTCATCAGTTAGCTTTTTTCTAAATTAATATTCTAACAAATTTTTCATTATTCAGAGATTCACATATATCCAAATTACATTATAAACAAATTTTACTGAATGCTCAGAATAATGAATCAAAATTTGTCTAAATTTCCAAAATTCAAATTGAAATTGAAATCACATTTTACATTGAATCCCAGTCAAATTCTAACTGTACACATATTGCTGAAATCAAAGACTGTGTGTGTTATTAAGTACCATTTCGAAATAATGCTGTTTTTGTTAAGCCAAAGGTGATTTATAGAGTCATTGTAATCGTTTGATGAAGATTCTTCTTTTGTTTGTTCACTTTGCCACATTTAAACCGAAAAACAAAATCAAAAGTTTTCAATTTGATCGAGTCAAATGTTTTGAATAAAAAAAAACGGTAAATTCAAAGAAAATGCGAAAAGGACATAAGGGCCGGTTCACACAGCGAGGCGCGGCGAGGCGTCTCCGACTTGCCTCGCCGCGACCTGCGGGGACCTCAGCGGCGACTTGCAGAGGACTTCTGTATAGAAGTCAATGCAAGTCGCCCCCGAAGTCGCCCAGAAGTAGTACAGGAACCTTTTTTCTGAGTCGGAGCGACTCGAGTCGCTCCTCTCAGAACGGTTCCATTGTACAGAACGGGGGCGACTTGCGGGAGCGAGGCGAGGCGAGCCGTGTCGCCTCGCATCGCCTCGCTGTGTGAACCAGCCCTAAAACTAATTCAGAATATGAATTCCAAATACAAATCCCGAATACGAATTGAATGAATCAACCAAATTTACCAAACAAAATAACTAGATTAATGAATTGAAATGAAACAAAACTAATTTTTTCATCATGCACATGTCTAATTTTTGTTTCTAAAGTAGTATGTTATGAAAACTGTTAAAACCCCAAAACAGCTTTCCAATCCTTAAAGTGATTGTAAACAACCTATTCAGTTTAAAATAGAAATGAAAGACATAATATTTCTGGCATAAAAGGGTATAAAACATTTGTGTATAGATTAAAAAAAAGATAAAAAAATACCTTTTTTTATAAGTGATCCCATTCCCTCTGCTTTCAGTTGCATAAGAGCTGGAAGGAGGAGAAGCAGCAGCACACTGAGCTACCCAGTGAAAGTCTGTGCAGCAGGGGTGTGTCAGGACAAGTCTGATCATTGGAGGACAATGAGTACACAAAGTTCCCAGCATAGCTAGAGAACTTACCATGGTGTGTTCTCCTGTTTAGTGTGATCAGTTTTTAAAAGGAAAGCAGAGGGACTGGCAGGAACACCAGGGATTTCATACAAAGGTTAGTAACAACAAATTAAAACACTTTTTTAAGCAGTTACAGCAACAGTTGTTTTTCCTTTTGGGATAAAAGTTTTACATAAATAAAAGTTGATCATTGCAAGCACCACTGTCATTGTTAAATGGTTTGTTTTAACCCTCTAACTGTCACTTTTTCTGGACAGCTTGGTCTGTTAAAGGAAATGACAAAAAAAATTGTTAAAAACAAAACAAAAGCATTAAAACAAACTGCTATGGTAAAGCAGTAGTAGATTTTGCTGTTAAAAAAGGTCCTCCTGCAGGTTACAGTGGATGTAAACCCCCTCCTATACCCAGTTAAATGAATTGCCTTAGGCCGCGTACACACGGGCGGACTGTTCGACCAACTTTGTCCGCTGAACAGTGTTTCAGCGGACAGTCCGCTCGTGTGTGGGCTTTCAGCGGACAGTTTCAGCGGACAGTTTGACGGACAAAGTCTTTCGGAAATTCCGAAAAACTGTCCGCTGAAACTTGGTTTGAGCGAACAGTCTGCCCGTGTGTAGGCTACTTTCGAAATGAGCAAACTGTTCCCGCTCGGAGGAAAGTCTGCTCATTTCGAGCGTGTGTGAAGGTAGGCGGGGCCCGCGACGGAGACGTCGCGGGCTCCGCCGCCTGGAATGGACTTAAAGGGGAACCCCAACGCCGAAAAAAATCGGCGTGGGGGTCCCCCCAAAGTCCACAACAGACCCTTGTCCGTGCACGCTACCTGGCCGGCCAGGAAAGGGGGGCGAGCGAGAGCGCCCCCCCTCCTGAGCCGTACCAGGCCGCGTGCCCTCAACATGGGGGGTGCCTTGGGGAAGGGGGGGCCGCGCGGCCCCCCCACCCCAAAGCACCTTGTCCCCATGTTGATGAGGACAAGGGCCTCTTCCCAACAACCCTGGCCGTTGGTTGTCGGGGTCTGCGGGCGGGGGGCTTATCGGAATCCGGGAGCCCCCTTTAAGAAGGGGGCCCCCGGATACCGGCCCCCCACCCTATGTGAATGAGTATGGGGTACAATGTACCCCTACCCATTCACCTGTAAAATAAAAGTACCCAAAAAAAAAAACAACACACGAGAAAAAATGTTTTATTGCACAGCTCCGGGGGTCTTCCGTCTTCGGGGGTCTTCTCGCCGGACTCCTCCGCTATCTTCTTGTAGCTCTTTTACTAGCGGAGGAGTCCGGCTTTCTTCCTCCCCGCCGCCGGCCTCTTCTCCCGACTTCGGGGGTCTTGTCCCCCTCTTCGGTTCTTCTGCCGGGCCACCGCGCCTTCTTGTAGCTCTTTTGCAGGCGGTGGCCCGGTCTTCTGTCGCCGCCTTCCGTTCTTCTGCCGGGCCACCACGCCTTCTTATAGCTCTTTTGCAGGCGGTGGCCCGGTCTTCTGTCGCCGTCGCCGCCTTCCGTTCTTCTTCTTCTTCTTCTTGTTCTTCTTCTTCTTCTCCAGGAGATGTTGACACGACGCTCTCTCCGGCCGGAATGCCAGAGCCGCCCTGCGCTGCCACTTATATAGTGCCAATGGGGCGGTGTCACATGGTATATGTCACATGGGTTGGTCACATGGGTTGATGTCACATGGGGACTATGGCATCGTCGTGCGTCGTGTCAACATCTCCTGGAGAAGAAGAAGAAGAAGAAGAAGAAGAACGGAAGGCGGCGACGGCGACAGCGGCGACAGAAGACCGGGCCACCGCCTGCAAAAGAGCTATAAGAAGGCGCGGTGGCCCGGCAGAAGAACGGAAGGCGGCGGCGACAGAAGACCGGGCCACCGCCTGCAAAAGAGCTACAAGAAGGCGCGGTGGCCCGGCAGAAGAACCGAAGAAGGGGACAAGACCCCCGAAGTCGGGAGAAGAGGCCGGCGGCGGGGAGGAAGAAAGCCGGACTCCTCCGCTAGTAAAAGAGCTACAAGAAGATAGCGGAGGAGTCCGGCGAGAAGACCCCCGAAGACGGAAGACCCCCGGAGCTGTGCAATAAAACATTTTTTCTCGGGTGTTGTGTTTTTTTTTTGGGTACTTTTATTTTACAGGTGAATGGGTAGGGGTACATTGTACCCCATACTCATTCACATAGGGTGGGGGGCCGGTATCCGGGGACCCCCTTATTAAAGGGGGCTCCCGGAATCCAGATAAGCCCCCCGCCCGCATACCCCGTCAACCAACGGCCAGGGTTGTCGGGAAGAGCCCTTGTCCTCATCAACATGGGGACAAGGTGCTTTGGGGTGGGGGGGCCGCGCGGCCCCCCCTTCCCCAAGGCACCCCCCATGTTGAGGGCACGCGGCCTGGTACGGCTCAGGAGGGGGGGGCGCGCTCGCTCGCCCCCCCTTTCCTGGCCGGCCGGGTAGCGTGCTCGGACAAGGGTCTGTTGTGGACTTTGGGGGAACCCCCACGCCGATTTTTTTCGGCGTTGGGTGTCCCTTTAAGTCCATTCCAGGCGGCGGTGCCCGCGACGTCTCCTTCGCGGGCCCCGCCTACCTGTACACGCGCTCGAAATGGGCGGACTTGCCTCCGCCTTACGTGGGCGAGTCCGTTCATTTCAAAAGTTGAGCGAACTGTTTGGCAAACAGTTCGCTGAAACAGTCCGCTCGTGTGTGGGCAAGTCCGCTCATGCAAATTTTGAGCGGACTGTTGCGGCAACTGTTTGACGAACAAAGTTTCAGCGAACAGTCCCCGCGTGTGTACGCGGCCTTAGATGATACACAGAAATGAAACAAATCTCCCTACACAAGTTTTACTTGTTTATCTGCTGTCTTTCCCTTTCTATATTCTTTAGAAAGTGCACAAATTACAAATCTTTCTTCCTGTTTCAGCAATGGGAGAGGAGTCTGGGAATAAACTGTGTGAGAGCTGATTGGAGGAAAGGCACAGTCCCCTCCCCCTCCACATTGATTGGCAGAGGGACAAAGAAACGTGCAGAGCTGCAGTCTGAATTGGCAAGCGCTCTACTTATCTATCTCTAAGTTCCCTCACCGACACAAATTTCCTGCTGCTTTTATCTCCTGTGTCGGAGAGGTTGTCAGAAATTTTTATGCTGATAAGAGGAACAGAGCAGCAGAAAGACACGGCAATTAGAGCTTTGGAGAGAGATAAGTAAACACTGGAGATATATGTGCATAGGTCAGATTTCATGAATGGGCTTTACAACCACTTTAATGTCATAATGTGTTAGTATGCACCACATACTATGCGCCTTCTTTCCAGGGTTGCGTACTTCAGCCATTTGAATGGCCGGGCCGCAATGATATCACTCCTATGCATATGCACGGGGGTCACGATTGTGGCACAGCACTTTAAATTGACAGCACATTCAGTGTCCATTCAAAGTGCAGTGTGCATGCGCCAGCGGCATCACTGGCTGCTACAAATGTGAATTTTGGTAGATATTCACTGTACCTACACATAAGCCTTTTTATTGGATTACCTGTAGGCACAAATTAAAAAGTGGACTTTACCATGACTTTAATGTCAGTGAAAGATTGGGTACATTTTGCCTTTAGTACCACTTTAACCACCTCCGGACCAGCCACCGCACTTTTACTGCAGCAGGTTGGCTCGGCTGGGTAAATCGACGTTACCTTACCTTTTGGCCACTAGGGGCATGCGCGCCGCCGGAGAAGCACGTGTGCCTGCAGCGTGTGCCTGGAGCTGATGCAAGTGTCTGGCGGGCACGATGACCACCAGACACTCGCGATCGCTAGTGCCAGAGCAAAAACTAGGATCTGTGTGTGTAAATACACAGATCCCAGTTCTCTCAGGGGAGAGGAGAGAGATTGGTGTTCATACTATGTATGAACACCAATCTCTCTCCTCCCTTAGTCAGTCCCATCCCCCTACAATTAGAACACACCTAGGGAACACAGTAAACCCCTTGATTGCCCCCTACTGTTAACCCCTTCCCTGCCAGTGACATTTATATTATACAGTAATTAGTGCATTTTCATAACACTGATCGCTGTATAGATGCCAATGGTCCCAAAAATGTGTCAAAAGGGTCCAATTTGCAATATCGCAGTCCCAATAAAAATCACAGATCACTGCCATTACTAGTAAAAACATATAATAATAATAAAAATGCCATAACTCTATTCCCTATTTTGTAGACGCTATAACTTTTGTGCAAACCAATCAATATATGCTTATTGTGATATTTTTTTTTTACCAAAAATATGTAGAAGAATACATATTGGCCTAAACTGAGGAAAAAAATTGTTTTTTTGAAAAAAAATGTGGGATATTTATTATAGCAAAAATTAAAAGATATTGGGAGTTATTTACGAGAGGCATATCCCCTTTGCACCACAAGTGCAAACTACAAGTGCAAAGTGCACTTGAAATTGCACTGAAAGTGCACTTGGAAGTGCATTCACTGTAGATTTGAGGGGGACATGCAAGAAAAATAAACAGCATTTTAACTTGCACATGATTGGATGATAAAATCAGCAGAGCTTCCCCTCATTTCAGATCTACTCCTCAGATTTACAATGACTGCACTTCCAAGTGCACTTTCAGTACAATTTCAGGTGCACTTGTAGTGCAAAGTGGATTTGCCTTTCGCTCTTCTTTTGTTTATAGCGCAAAAAATAAAAACCGCAGAAGTGATCAAATACCACCAAAATAAAGTTCTATTTGTGAGAAAACAAGGACATCAATTGTGTTTGGGTACAGCATCACATGGCTGCGCAATTATCAGTTAAAGCGACGCAGTGCCATATTGCAAAAAATGGCCTGGTCATTGAGCAACCAAATCTTCTGGGGGGAAGTGGTTAACTTCAGACACTTTGTTGCTGTTAGGACATGGAAGAGTTATATAAAGCTATTTATAAATTTATCATTCAACAAGCAATTTTCCCAGCATTCACTAAAAATTCTTTAGTCAACAATTACTTTATATAGCAAGCCAAATCAGTGAACATTCATCTGACCTTCACCGAACCGAAAACACCGAAGACATTCAGCAACATCTGTTGTTTAATAGAAAATGGTCTTTAGTGTAACATTCACATGTAAAAGAAAAATACCTTTTCTGTTCACTAACCTGACATTGCTTCAAGCTGTTTTAAACTAGAATTCACCCTTTTGAAAATTTGATTTTCTACTAAAATTGCAGTGATCGTCTATGGAAAGCGATAAACCAGATTTCAATATGGGTTCAGCACTTTTATGGTTACATTCTTTTTTTTTTTTTTTTTTAGTATACATAAAACAAACAAACCTGGCACCTTTTTCCCCCTTCCCTGAGCAAATTAGCCAGACACATCATGCTTCTATGGTTGACTGGTATTCCCGTAGTAAGGAAGTGGTGAGCTTGCGTGCCCTTCAGCGATGTGTGGGAAGCTTTGAGCGGGGTTCCCAAAAAACAGTAAAGACGACAACCACCTACCTGCTTTCCATATGAGGGTCCAGTAGGTGTTGTCCTCCCCCTGGTGAAGTGGTTTTAGGGATTTCATATTTTTACCAGTTAATGTAAGCAAAAATGGAACATGTAAATACAATAGGATAAATGGTAGAAAATGTGTTAATACTTAGAATTTTCCTGATATTTGCCTTCCAAATTCCAGTAGTATCCAATGTAGTAGGTCTAGCCCAGAGGTCTCAATCTGGTGGCTCTCCCGCTGTTGCAAAACTACAATCATACCTCTGCCTGTGGGAGTCATGCTTGTATTTGTCAGCCTTGCAATGCCTCATGGGGCTTGTAGTTTTGCAACAGCTGGAGGGCTGCCAGTTTGAGACCCCTGGTCTAACCTTAGGCCAGGATTGTGGAGAAGGAAGAATTGGTTTCCTATTCTCACTGCTTAAATTCCACTTGGAGTAGTGACTGGGTTCCCAACACTGGCACATATTTTTTTTTAAATACGTTTATTCGGTTTTAAGAGGTTAATGTACATAAGGTCCATAAAGGCGTCTAGAGAAAACAATAGCATCTTCACTAGTTAACACAGTGGAACACAGCACATGCTAAAAGGTGTAGGAGCATTACACAATGTTAGGATACAGACGGTAAACGTAGTCAGTGGTGTCACTAGGGTTGGTGTCACCTGGTGCAGAAAACATTGGTGTCACCCCCCTCCACCAACTATACCCCCCCACTAAGTACAGACCCCCCCACTAAGTACAGACCCCCCCACTAAGTACAGACCCCCTCCCTCAGTATAGATCCCCCTCCCACAGTATAGATCCCCCTCCCACAGTATAGATCCCCCTCACTAAGAACAGACCCCCCTCCCTCAGTACAGACCCCCTCCCACAGTATAGCTCTCCCTCCCACAGTATAGATCCCCCTCCCACAGTATAGATCCCCCTCACTAAGAACAGACCCCCCTTCCTCAGTACAGACCACCCTCTGTAAGTATAGACCCCCACTTAGTACAGACCCCCCTCCCTCAGTACAGACCACCCTCCGTCAGTATAGACCCCCCCACTAAGTACAGACCACCCTCCATTAGTATAGACCCCCTCAGTACAGACCCCCCTCACTAAGTACTGACCCCCTCCCCCCATCAGTGTAGAATCCCCTTAGTGCAGACCCCCACAGTATAGACATCTCCCTTAGTGCAGACCCCCATCAGTATAGATACCCCCCATCAGTATAGACACTCCCTTAGTGCAAACCCCCGCAGTATAGACACCCCCCATTTAGTGCAGACCCCCGCAGTATAGACACCCCCCATTTAGTGCAGACTCCCGCAGTATAGACACCCCCCTTAGTGCAGACCTCCCCATCAGCATAGGCACCCTTCCCATAGCCCCCCCCCCCGCACATGTCCATCTACTTATAATAAAGTGCACAGTACAGACCTCAGAACAGTGTGGCTGCAGATGTATACACACAGCGTTGTGTGTCACTCTGGCTCCTCCTCCTCATTGGATGTAAACAGAGAGGAGGAGGCACTGCAGACTTTAGTCTGCTCCACTGACACAAAGTGAGGAGCAGATCATCAGGGCAGCGTGTGGTGTTAGCGGTGCCACAATCCACGGGGGTGTCACCCCTCTGGTGGGTGTCACCCGGGCGCGGCCTGGACCCCCCCGTCCCCGCCTAGCAATGCTACTGAACGTAGTTAGCCTTGGATAAATACAAAGGAACAAACTCTACCAATGGAACCTGAGGATTGGAAGCAGTGACATTTGGTAACCGGATTTATAGAACAGGCTGCTAAAACACAGACAGATAACATAAATAGGTTGTAGGCTGAGTACAACCGCATACACTGCAGGGAATGTCTAAAAAGACAAAGGGGAAAATGAAAAGGGGCTATGACCCGGGAGTATCGCAAAGTATCCTCCATTTTAAGCTTGCCCAGTGAGTTGGTTAGGTCAGCAAGTAGGTACCAGTCAGTGTAGCAGAAGAGCTTTATATGTGAGGAGATCTCCTTGAGAAAGAACATTCCCTGAAACGACGAAACCTGGCAATGAAACGCCGCATGGAAGTGTTGTGTAATAGTGTCCAGTTTCTCCAAGAGGAACAAGAATCTGAGCGCCTGATTTACCGCGGATATTTGTGGCAGAGTTGGATAAATCCAGGCTTGTATAAGAGTCCTGTGCGCCACTAGGATATAGACATGAACCCATTGGGGAAGGTTCTTATAATGTGATTTTGGCAAAAGGTTTGGCGTATTTTCATAACCGAAGACACAGAGCATGGGATCTTTGGGCACAGAGAGTTGGTAGATTAGAATATTGTAGTTGAGGACCTGGTCCCAAAAGGAGGAAGTTGTTTGACAGTCCCACAGGCTGTAGAAAAGGTTTTATTGGGAGGTAGTACACCAGGGACAGGTGTCTGCAGAACTGTCACAGAAAGGGTTGTAAGCACGATGTGTGATCTTAAATTGCATTTCACCCCAAGTTTCACGGGGCACCAGTGAGCGGACCTTCTGCTATCCTGCCAGAATTATTTTGGGTGCATTCTCCTTGCCGAGAACAGATATCCAGGGTGAAAGGAGTATCCTATGCACATAAAACGGTACCAACTTTATTTTCCGTGCCTATCCCAATTTTTTTTTTTGATTTTCTCACTTCCTGCACATGTGACACCTGTACAAAAATTTTTCTTTTGTGTCTTCTTTATACCTATTTTCCATCATTTCCAGTCTCGTGTCACTAGAGGCATACATGGCAAATCAATGTGCCAGATAGATGGTAGCATAGAAAACACTAAATCTTTATTTTTTATTAATTTTTTTTTTTTTTTGATGTACTGATTTAAAATGTGAATTAGCATTTTGTCAAGCAACTTGATTTTGATTAGCTGTTATATATGTTAAATCCTCTTCTTTATTTAATTGGTTTAAATATGCATACCTTGTTTATAAACGGATATTTACAAAAGGTACAAAGTTAGAATGTGATACTATATATTTTGTATAAGTGTCATTTTATCAGATCATCTAATTAAAAGTTAATGTTTTTATAGAGCACTGCAATTACTGAATGTTGCCCAGGACAGTTATCACTGCATTCAACACTTCATAAACACATTCTTCTCAGGCTGATGCTTCAAACACCTGATTTTTATAATATACAATATAAATAATATATAAATTAATATAAAATTTATATTAAAAGACAGCATGCACTATGCAAATCACTTGCTCAGTATAATAGGTCATTTTATTCCTTAACCATATACATTACATTGTCAAAAGTTGTGGGACACCTGCCTTTACAATATTGTATTAAATTTTGAGTTGATCCACCCTTTGCAGCTATAACAGCTTCAACACTTCTAGGAAAGCTGGCCACAAGGTTTAGGAGTGTTTCTATGGGAATGTTTGACCATTCTTCCAGAAGTGCATTTGTTGAGGTCAGGACTCTGTGCAGGCCAATCAAGTTCCTCCACCCCAAACTCGGTCATCTATGCCTTTATGAACCTTGCTTTGTGCATGAAATGGACCAACATGTCTTGGTATCCTTCACTGGAACTAAGGGACCAACCCCAAGCCCTGAAAAACAACCCCACACCATAATGGGGGGCTCCTCCAAATTATTTTGACCAGTGCACAACTCAAGGTCCATAAAAGCATAGATGAGCATGTTTGGGGCGTAGGAACTTGACTGGCCTGCACAGTGTCCTGACCTCAACCCAATAGAACACCTTTGGGATGAATTAGAGTGAAGTCTGCGAGCCAGGCCGTCTCGTCCAACATCTGTGCCTGACCTCACAAATGTGCTTCTGGAAGAATGGTTAAACATTCCCATAGACGCACTCCTAGATCTTGTGGACCGCAGAAGAGTTGAAGCTCTTATAGCTGCAAAGGGTGGGCCAACTCAATATTTAACCCTACAGACTAAGACTGGGATGCCATTAAAGTTCATGTGCATGAAAAGTCAGGCATCCCAATACATTTGACAATATAGTGTATTTTCTATGTGCAGGAAAGAGCTGTTTGACAGAAAGCAGTTTGTGCAGGACATGAGAGTTGAAGGGTATGACAGTGGGCAGTATATGCCATAGAGGAGGGTAGAGGGTATGACAGCAGGCAATATGTACAGGAGAAAATGGTAGACAGTGTATATGGGAGAGGATTGTGGATGAGTATGACAGTGGGCAGTATGTGTAGGAGAGGAAAATAGAGGGAGGGGTACAGAGGGTAAGATAGCAGGCAATATGTATAGGAGAAAATGGTAGAAGGTATTTTAGCAGGTGGTATGCGCAGCAGAGCTATGTAGAGAATATGACATGAGGCAGTATGTGCTGGAAAGGAATGTGGAGGGTATGATGGTGGAGTATGTTGAAGAGAAGAGTTCCCGCTTTCAAACCCTCCGCATTCTCCATAGATAGCTACCATAGCCCGGTATCCTCTTCTTCAGAGGGCAGTCCGCTTTCAGATAAAAGTGGTCTCTGAGGCGTATTCACTGCAATATCCCTTTTATCGGTGGTGGGAGAGGGCCCCCCTCCCGCTGCTCTCCAGTGCCCCCGCCGCTTACCAGAGCGGTCAGGAGGAGCGATGGAGGAAATCGGGTCTGCTCTACTTCTTGGTATGGAGATGAGTGAAGGGAAAATGGCCCCCACCCGTCTCCATACACTTCCGCCCATAGCTCTTAAAGCAACTTTTTTTTAAAATAGCATTTAATGTATTTATGTTTTTTATTGCATTTTAGTGTAAATATGAGATCTGAGGTCTTTTTGACCCCAGAGCTCATATTTAAGAGGTCCTGTCATGCTTTTTTTCTATTACAAGGGATGTTTTTTTTTTTAAAGAACAGTGTAAAAATAAAAAATAAAAGGTAAAATAAAAATGAAATAAATATGTAAACGCGCCCGTCCCGCCGAGCTTGCATGCAGAAGTTAATGCATACATGAGTAGTGCCCGCATATGAAAACTGTTTTCAAACCACACATGTAAGGTATCGCCACAATTATTAGAGCAAGAGCAATAATTATAGCCGTAGACCTCCTCTGTAACTCAAAACATGCAACCTGTAGAATTTTTTAAACGTTGCATATGGATATTTTTAAGGGTAAAAGTTCCATGAGCGGGCGCAACTTTGAAACATGACATGTCGGGTATTTACTCGGTGTAACATCATCTTTCACAATATAAAAAAAAATTGGGGTAACTTTACTGTTGTCTTATTTTTTTATTCAAAAAAGTGATTTTTTTCCCCCAAAAAATCGCTGTGCAAATAAGGTGTGACAAAAAGTGTTGCAACAACCGGCATTTTATGCTCTAGGGTGTTAGAAAATATATATATATTGTTTAGGGGGTTCTAAGTAATTTTCTAGCAAAAAAAATGATTTAACTTGTAAACAACAAGTTTGAAAAATAGGCCCGATCCTTAAGTGGATATAGTATGATATTGGGCAGTAGCTACAGAAGAGGATAATGCAGTGTGTGGCGTATGGGATGAGCACTGACAGGCTGACCCCCCACCCCTTCAACCGCTGGCAGCAATCATATGTCTATTTCCCAAAGACAACCTCTGGATATGATGCTGTGCATGTGCACTCAACTTCTTTGGTCGACCATGGTGAGGACTGTTCTGAGTGGAACCTGTCCTGTTAAACTGCTGTATGGTCTTGGCCACCATCCTGCAGCTCAGTTTCAGGGTCTTGGCAATCTTCTTATAGCCAAGGTCAGTGATGGCGAACCTTGGCACCCCAGATGTTTTGGAACTACATTTTCCATGATGCTCATGCACTCTCCAGTGTAGTTGAGCATCATGGGAAATGTAGTTCCAAAACATCTGGGGTGCCAAGGTTTGCCATCACTGGCCTAGGCCATCTTTTTGTAGAGCAAAAAATATTTTATTTCAGATCCTGAGAGCTCTTTGCCATGAGATGCCATGTTGAACTTCCAGTGACCAGTATGAGAGAGTGAAAGTGATAGCACCAAATGTAACACACCTGCTCCCCATTCACACCTGAGACCTTGTAACACTAAAAAGTCACATGACACCGGGGAGGGAAAATGGCTAATTGGGCCCAATTTGGACATTTTCACTTGTTGCCAGCGGTTTAGACGCTAATGGCTGTGTGTTGAGTTATTTTGAGGAAACATCACATTTACACTGTTATACAAGCTGTACACTTACTACCTTACATCTCTTCAGTGTTGTCACATGAAAAGATATAATAAAACATTTACAAAAAATGTGAGGGGTATACTCAGGTTTAATCTGAAGGTATGCACATCCAAATCGGAGGAAATGTATAGGAATTACAGCTCTTGAGAATAGCCACCCCCCCTTTTTCAAGGGACCAAAAGTAATTGAATCAAAAGCGGTTTCATGGTCAGATGTGGGCTACTCCATTTGTATTTCTTCATCAATTAAACAGGTAAATGATCTGGAGTTGATTCTAAGTGTGGTATTCGCATTTGGAATCTATTGCTGTGAACCTACTTCATACGTTCAAAGGATCTGTCCATGCAAGTGAAACAGGCCACTGTAAGGCTTCAAAAACTAAACAAATCCATCAGAAAAATAGCAGCAACATTAGGAGTGGCCAAACCAATAGTTTGGTACATTCTGAGGAAAGAAGAATGCACTGGTGAGCTCAGCAACATAGAAAAAAAAGGATCGCAAGATCCTCTCTATGGTAAAGAAAAACCCATTTACAACATCCAGATAAATGAAGGACACTGTCCAGGAGGTGGGCGTATCATTGTCAAAGTCTACAATCAATAGAAGACTTCACAAGAGCAAATACAGAGGGTTCACCACAAGGTGCAAACCATTCATAAGCCTCAAGAATAGAAAAGCCAGATTAGACTTTACCAAAAAAAAAATCTAAAAAAGCCAGATCAGTTCTGGAAAAGCATTCTTTGGATGGATGAAACAAAGATTAATCTGTACCAGAATGACGGGATTTTCCAATTACTTTTTTGCTCCTGAAAATGGGAGGAGGGGGGGTGCTGTGTTTAAAAATGATTGCAATTCCTAAAGTTTGTACTTGATATTTATGTTCAACCCCTTGAATTAAAGATAAAACTCTGCACTTCAAATTAATTTGGATTGTTTCATTTTAATTTTATCCTGGTGGCATACAGAGCCAAAAGTATGAAAATGTCCAAATACACACACACACACACACACACACACACACACACACACACACACACACACACACACACACACACACACACACATTAGCTATGAACCTAAAAGTCTGCTTATATAAAAATAACAATTCTTTATTAAAAATGAAAATGTGTAAGTACATGGTTAAAACATTACAAGCTGATTTTAGTGCAATGGAGTGTCTGATGTGCCTTCGGTTGTCATACATTTCTAAAAGATAGACATGGGTATTAAAGCATGTACAGTCAAGAAGAAAAATTGATAGAAAGCAGGTAAGAAAAACCTTCAGTAAATTGAAAGTCTGAATTACACTATTCTTCTTTCACAGACACAACCATATGGGTTACGCAAAAAAAAAACAACAACAACAAAACAAATATATATCCCCAGTGAGATCAGTATGCTAACAAACAAACCGTGCAGATGCTAAAGGATCATTATTCTGCTATACAATTTCCATTATAAATAAACTGTAGTGAATAATGTAATTAATATAAAGCAAACAGAAAAAGTTGTGGTTTCAGAAATGAACATAAAAACCTAACTTCTAAAGTCTTTCTTTTAAAAAAAAAGAAATAACAAACATGTCGTAGTCACCTGCTCTGTACAGTGGTTTTTGCACAGAGCAACCATGATCATCCTCTTCTCAGGTCCCTTGCCAGCGCTCTTGGCCCCTCCCTCTTGCCGTGTGCACCCAGAGCAAGCAGCTCGCAATGGGGGGAGGGCAAGCAAGCTTGCTCCCGAGCCCCGCTCTGCGTGTCCATTCACACACAGAGATGCGGCTCAGCCTGCACTCTCTCTCCTCTCTCCTCATTGGCTCACTGACTTTGACAGCAGTAGAAGCCAATGGTGCCCATTGTGTCTCAGCCAATGAGGAGGGAGATACCCCGGAGAGACGAGGCTCTCGTGCACATTGCTGGATCGAGATGGGGCTCAGGTGAGTACTAGGCGGGCTGGGGGGGGGCTGCTTCACTGAGGAGAACCTTGAGCCTTTAGAACCATGTTATGTAGGTGACACAATGTTTTTATTCATTTAACTTCTGGCCAGCTGTGGATATTTTTTTTTCATTTTGTGGAAATTGTCTACCATATTTGGACTTATTCAATTTGAATCCATTCTTAACCTAACCTCCTCCACAGTCACAGATCATTGTACACTTAATTTTTCCCTGCTCCAGAATTACCAACAGATGTCTTTGCCTTGCCTGTTTCTGCTGCACCAAATCACAGAACTGATAATGCAATGGTGCGTTTTTGGCTGCCAAAAGTCACATACATCAAGGCTCCAGTAATGGAAGTCTAATCCTTATCTCATGTACTGGCTTACAAACCTATAAATTAAACTATTCCACTTCACTTCAAACATCTATGCATATGAAGCAAAAGCACAGTTTTTAAAATGTGTTTTGAAGTAAACATAGGTACAATATGGGAGCTATTTATATATATAAAAAAATATATCATAGCCATTCATCCAGTATGTATTTGCTATTTCCCTCTAGTGTTCTCTCAAATTGATACAGTACTGCATCTCTTATTACAAAGACCTATGTATTTACTATGCTCCGCAGTGCCATCTAGTGCCCATCATGTGGTACATTACTACTGCCCATAATAAAAAGACCTTCATTCAGAAGGCAAATTAGCCTAATGAGCCCTAGTTTTAGCCCTATTTGCACATGCAGATAAATTGCCTTCAAATCTACTTACCTACATACCTACAATTTACATATCTTCAATCTATTATAAATAGACATTATGAACTTACCTTTCTTCACATTTTTATACATCACCCCTCTTTTTTGTAGCTATTGGTTTAGGTTTTTTTCAGCTAAGGTATAAAATCCTATAAATAGAGACAAATAGAGACAACAGAGAAAATTGAAATTCTAGATAAATTCCAGTATTGATAGGGCTTTTTCTCTCCTAGGATTACAAAATACCCGTTTATTCACCCAATCATCACACTGAGATCTCAGATATAACTTATTATAGCTAGCCTATGTTTAAATACATACTCCCCAACCAGCAACAAAATGTCTGGCATATCCTATCTTTATGGCCTACAAACAAAACCAAATATGGAGGAACACACTCCAACTATAACCAACTGGGAATCCAAGTTACAAATCCTGATTCCTCCCCCATCTGGTATTGAGCCCTTCGTTCATCGACCATGTACTCTAAAAACATTTCTCACTGGGAAACCTCAATGAAAATTACTGTATAGGTGGTACGACACCCCTGTGAGATTAGTTTGAATATTCCTGACTCATTCCAGCAAATGTTGGAGAAATTGTGACATGGATGGGCATATTTACCATATTTGGTGGACATGTCCGTCTATTGTTGCTTTCTGGATGGGCATCTCCACACTTATTCAAGATGTTGCTTACTTACCTATTTAGTTAACCCCACAATTGGCTCTCTTCGGACTAGGCCTTTTCGAATTGGCCCTCAAAATTTCACCCCATCATTAAACACATACTCATTGCTACTCGGTTATTTATTGCCAGCTTTGGAAACAGGCCTGTGCACCTACTCTTCATAACACCATTGATATCCTTAACGACCATCTAACAATGGAGTTTCTGTTTGCAAAGGCACAGCTGACACTTGATAAATTCTTTCACCACTGGCAATTCTGGCTATCAGATCATAGAGCTCTGCCTAGTCCTTGACTAAACTACCAGGTACCAACTATGGTGGCTCATCCCCGGAAGAAACTGAGCCTCATGGATTTGACTACCGTTAGGCTTACCATACTACTGGGCACTAGCCTGCTCTTCATCTATCTTTTTCCTTTTTCCCCTCTTACCCCCCCCCCCGCCTACTCCTTCCTCTTTTTTTATGTTCTCTTCATTGGGGGCATACAAGGGGTCAGTACTACACATGTTGGTATACGCCCATGTCTGTAATCCCTTCCTTGAATGTTGATGTCAATTGCCAATTATATATTTTTTTTGAGTTACTGTACATCACCTTATTGCTTTTCTCAATAAAGAAATGTAAACGAAAAAAAAGTCTCCTGCTTCATAAAACACCTGAGACATACAAAACCATATACAGAATATATGCATCCTCTCTGTACAACTAAAATATTACACTGTAGACTTTTTGTATGACTGAGTTAAAAAAAATTCCAGGAAAATTTGATAAATAGTATGTTTTTATGTTGAAGATAAGTAAGAAATTTTTCTATTTTATTCCCAGCCTCACGCTGTGATGGTCAGTTTCTGCTAACTCAAGATGAAGGGGCATTTCATTCTCAAAATTATCCAGACAATTACAAACCAAATCTATTTTGTCGCTGGATAATAAGGTACGTGCAATTTGATTTTTAAACTGATTGCTACTTATTTGATCATTTTTGTATTTGTGTTAAACACTTGAAGCAATTTCATTTAGTAGCTAGCAGAAAATGCTCAAAATGTTAAATTGCTAAAATTTGTTTTACAACACTTATCCTTAAAAGGCAAGTCCTCCTTTTCCCAACAATACTCTTCTGTCCTCAATCAATTGACATCTTTGCTGTTGGGTCGTTGGGTGCCACACATTTTCTTTACAGAAAGTCTTCTGGTGAGTCTGTTCTTGGCCAATAGATTTCCAGTACTTTCTTCAGGAAGCTTGTCTATAATTGAAGCCAACAATTGATTTTTTTATAGGAAATTTAAAGTGATTCTAAAGTCTTGTTTTTTTTGTTTTGTTTTTTAATTAAAAATAACAAACATGTTATACTTACCTCCTCTGTGCAGTGGATTTGCACAGAGCAGCCCGGATCCTCCTCTTCTCAGGTCTCTCTTCGGCTCTCTTGGCCCCTCCCTCCTGTTGGGTGTCCCCACAGCAAGCAGTTTTCTATGAGGGCACTCGAGCCAACTCACAGCTCCCGGTGTCCATTCAGACAAGGAGCTGTGTCCTGGCTCTGCCCCCTTTCTGTTCTCATTGGCTCACTGACTTGACTTGATTGACAGCAACGGAGCCAATGGTGCCATGCTGCTGTCTCAGCCAATGAGGAGGGAGGATGCCCAAGACATTCCTACAACATCGCTGAAGCTAGAGGGACCTATTAGGGGGGCTGAGGGGGGCTGCTGCAAATAGAAGGATTTTTATCTTAATGCATAAATAAAAAAAAAACGTCTGATTTTACAACCACTTTAACACACCTGTGGACCAATGAGAGTGCCAAGGCTGTCCTTTTTTTCCTCAGTTCTTAGGGAAGGCACATTGTTAACTGGTAGCCTTGTAAATGGGAGATGTTTTATTTGCTGGACGCAAGGTTTATTTTTGCGATGTACGCAAATTTGCATTCATGGCTTGAAGGGGTTAAACCAGGGAGATGCCTGCATCTGTAGGAACCACCCCGGTATAATTTTTTTAGAGCCAGTGGTTGGCTTTTTAGTGATAACAACTAAAGCTAAAAGCTGCTCGGCTGTTATCTTAAAGGAGCAGGAAAGGACAGCCTTCTGCCATTCTTCCCATGCCTCCCGTCCCACGCGGAGACCCAATCCTTGAACCGGCGCATCTGCTTGCTAGGCTGAGACTGGAATGAAGCCAGAAATGGCTTTGATCGAGTCTCCTATGTAAAAATATGGAAATGACGTCAGAACGTCACTTACGGTTTACTTGGCTGCCAATGGCGCGGATTTGAAAAAAAAAAAACAGTATTAGAAATCACTGTTTTTTTGGCGACCTGAATACTTTTAAGTGCAAAGGAGGGATTGGGTGTCTTTTAGACCCCCAATCCCTCCATAAAGACTACCTGTCACCCCCTATTACTGTCACAAGGGATGTTTACATTCCTTGTGACAACAATAAAAGTGATCAGATTTTTTTTTTTAAGGGACAATGTAAAAAAGAAATAAATAAATTAGAAAAAAAATGTAAAGCACCCCCATCTCTGCGTGCTCACACAGCTAAGAAAATGCATACATAAGTCGTGCCCGCATATGTAAACAATGTTAAAATCACACATGTGAGGTATCACCACGATCATCAAAGTGAGAGCAATAATTCTAGCAAAAGAACTCCTCCGTAACTCTAACCTGGTAACTGTTTCTTTTTTAAAGCGATGCCTATGGAGATTCTTAGGTACCATAGTTTGTCACCACTCCACGACTGTTCTCAATTTCAAAGCATGACATGTTTGGTATCTATTTGCTCAGTGTAATATCCTCTTTCACGGTATACAAAAACATTGGGCTAACTTTACTGTTTCATTTTTTTTATTCATGAAAGTTGAAAATATTCACACAACGAAGGTTCTCACCATCATTCCCTATATGCTACAGTATATATTTACATATACTCTATGTTGTCAAAAGTATTGGGACTCCTGCCTTTACACACACATGAACTTTAATGGCATCCAAGTCTTAGTGCATAGGGTTCAAAATTGAGTCAGCCCACCCTTTGCAGCTCTAACAGCTTCAGCTCTTCTGGGAAGGCTGTCCACAAAGTTTAGGAGTGTGCCTATGAGATTGTTTGCCCATTCTTCCAGAAGCACATTTGTGAGGTCAGGCACTGCTGTTGGACTAGAAGGCCTGGCTCACAGTCTCTGCTCTAATTTATTCCAAAGGATTTTTATCGGGTTGAGGTCAGGACTCTGTGCAGACCAGTCAAGTTCCTCCACCCCAAACTCACCCATCCATGTCTTTATGGACCTTGCCTTGTACACTGGTGCACAGTCATGTTGGAACAGGAAGGGTTCATCTACAAACTGTTCCTACAAAGTTGAGAGCATGAAATTGTCCAAAATGTCTTGGTATGCTGACGCCTTATAAGTTCCCTTCACTGGAACTAAGGGGCCAAGCCAGACCCCTGAGAAACAACCCCACACCATAATCCCCCCTCCACCAAATGATTTGGACCAAGTCAACTAATGTAAGCAATGTATACCAAATAGGAAAATCTTCCATATCTATGTGTCTCACTAATATGGCAAATCTTACTTTTGGGGGAAGATG
Organism: Lithobates pipiens; assembly: GCF_037356315.1. Classification (NCBI taxonomy): domain Eukaryota; kingdom Metazoa; phylum Chordata; class Amphibia; order Anura; family Ranidae; genus Lithobates; species Lithobates pipiens. Next base: position 79,264,543 of record NW_027507748.1, read on the forward strand.
TTCTTCACCTCACTCAGCAGTTGTCTGCTCCATAGGTGATTTTTGTGTTTTATACACCCTCATGTGAGTAACATCCCATCCACCAGCATAAGTTAGCGGTGGGAACTAGTAGGGAAACCCACTTTCTTAGAAGACATCCAGACATATTTTTAATAGTATATGTACACAGCAAGTTGGCCTTATTCTTCAATCCTAACATATTTGGTTGGTCAACTTTTTTTATCCTAAAACATTGAGAACGAATTTGACTTTTGAATACAATTTAGTAAAGTGTATATTATGCTGTATGACACATTTTCTTCAATACAACTTCTAAGATTGTAATAATCTTCAGCTTAATTTAAATTATCCACCATTCAATGAAATACTTGTAAAACATCCATTTGTAAATTATAATTCCTATACACGTCGGTAACAAGTTTTATGTAGTTTTGTACAGCGCTTTGTTCAGTGCTCCCAGCGAGTATGTCACACAGTGTAAATAAGTAGGTGATCTAGTATAGCATAACATAATACAGTAACACAATAACACTGAAGAGGCTCTAACAGCTGCTTCTATCTAACCCAGTAATTCCAAATTGCAAGCTTTTTATAAAATGCCAATCTTCATTTCTCAAATACTTTAATTTTTATGTTGTAAAAAAGATAAAAGCTGTGTTAGGTGTAAAAACTGACATTATTGTGTTTTAATATTATATAGATATTATTTATATCCACATACCTAGTGTTATTTTGGCAGTTTTTTTTAGAGGTCTGCATGCAAAAATTATGTGAGTGGTTTACTTAACCACTTAAACCCTGGACCAATTTGAAGCCAAAGGACCAAGCCCCTTTTTGCGATTCGGTACTGTGTCGCTTTAACTGACAATTGCGCAGTCGCGCGACGTGGCTCCCAAACAAAACTGGCGCCCTTTTTTTCCTACAAATAGAGATTTCTTTTGGTGGTATTTGATCACCTCTGCAGTTTTTATTTTTTGTGCTATAAACAAAAATAGAGCGACAATTTTGAAAAAAACACATTATTTTTTTACCTTTTGCTATAATGTATATCGCCAATATATAAAAAAACATTTTTTTTCCTCAGTTTAGCCCAATATGTATTCTTCTACATATTTTTGATAAAAATTGCAATTAGCGATTATTGATTGGTTTGCGCAAAAGTTATAGCGTTTACAAAATAGGGGATAGTTTTATAGCATTTTTATTAATATATATATTTTTTACTAGTAATGGCGGAGATCAGCGATTTTTATTGTGACTGCTACATTATGGCAGACACATCAGACATTGTTGACACATTTTGGGACCATTGTCATTTATACAGCAATCGGAGCTATTTAAATGCACTGATTCCTGTGTAAATGACACTGGCAGTGAACGGGTTAACCACTAGGGGGAGGGGAGGTGTTAAGTTGGATGTGTGTTTTTTTTTACTGTTGGGGGCGTGGTTTGGCATGCATATGATGTCACTGATCGTCTTTCCCTAGTACAGGGAACAGACGATCAGTGACAGCCACACTAGGAAGCATGAGGAGAGGTTTGTTTACACTTACCTCTCCCCGTTCTTCAGCTCTCTGACCCGATCGCGGGACACCAGTGGCAATCAGGTCCGCGGGTCCCATGGCCACAGTCACGGAGCTCAGGACCGGGTCACGAGCGCGATGGTGGCGGCGCATGCATGACCCACGGCTGAGCACTTAAAGAGCAATGTACCTGTATGTTGATGTGCCATTCTGCCAACGTAAATGTGCAGGAGGCAGTCCTTAAGCGGTTAACCACTTCAGCCCCTGAAGATTTTACCCCCTTCCTGACTAGAGCGTTTTTTGTGATTTGGCACTGTGTCACCACGTGGCTCCCAAACAAAATTGGCGTCCTTTTTTTCCCACAAATAGAGCTTTCTTTTGGTGGTATTTGATCACCTCTGCATTTTTTTTATTTTTTGCGCTATAAACAAAAAAGAGCAACAATTTTGAAAAAAAAACGCATTATTTTTTACATTTTGCTATAATAAATATCCCCTAAAAATATATAAAAAAAACAATTTTTTTTCCCTCAACTTAGGCTGATACGTATTCTTACATATTTTTGGTAAAGAAAAACGTAATAAGCATTTATTGATTGGTTTGCACAAAAGTTATAGCGTCCACAAAATAAGGGATAGTTTGTATGGCATTTTTATTAATAATTTTTTTTTTTACTAGTAATGGTGGCAATCAACGATTTTTTTTTTTTTAATCTTGACCGCGACATTTTGGCGGACACATCGGACAATCTTGACACATTTTTGGGACCATTAGCATTAATACAGCGATCAATGCTATGAAATTGCATTGATTACTGTAAAAATGTCACTGACAGTGAAGGGGTTAACCACTAGGTAGCAGTGTAGTGGTTAAGTGTTAGGGGCGTGTTTCTAACTCTCTGGGGGATGGGCTGTGTATGACGTGGACACTGATCACTGCTCCCGATGACAGGGAGCAGACGATCAGTGTGCTGTCACTAGGCAGAACGGGGAGATGCTGTTTACATCGGCATCTCCCCGTTCTTGAGCTCCGTGACACGATCTCGGGTAACCCCGCATCGATCGAGTCCACGGGACCCGCGACCACGGTCATGGAGCTCTCGGCAGGCGCACGCATGTGCGCGCACAGTGGGCAATTCAAAGTAATGTACGGGTATGTTACTTTGCCCAGCCATGCCATTCTGCCGACGTATATTTGCAGGAGTCGGTCAGGAACCAGTTAAAGCGGTGTTCCAGACCAAATGGCCCCGGGGGCCATTCCCTCCATCGGATTGGGTGCAGGTACCCCCATTCCAGCTAAGGAAAACCGGCAGTGGAGCCTTGCGGCTTCGCTGCCAGTTTGCAACTGCGCAAGCGCCAGCCCTGTGGCACTTTGTGAATGGCAAGTCTGTCTTCTGGGACACACACATGTCCCAGAAGGCAACAGAGGGCTCGCCGCAGAAGATGATGTGACTTCCTCGGCTGTAGTTTGGCTGGATCGGAAGTACTCTTAGTACTTCCAAAAAAGGTAAGTTAGAAAGTAAAAGTTGTTTTTTAAATATCCAAAAACGAGGGGTGGAGAGGTGGTCTTTCATTTAAGACCACCTCTCAAAATTAGATGGAACCCCGTTTTAATGTAACAGAACAAATGAAATAACTAAAACATATAAAACACTATCTTGTTAAAGCTCAAGAGATATTAAAAGCATCGGCAAATACAGTTATGTACTTATTGCAAAAAATAATAAAATGCATTTTGCTGTATATATGCAGCTGGTGTAGGCATCTGAAATTAACTTTATTTCTACATCCTATAATTAATTTTAACCACTTCAGCCCCAGAAGGTTTTACCCCCTTCCTGACCAGGCCATTTTTTGTTATACAGCACTGCATCATTTTAACTGACAATTGTGCAGTCGTGCAATGTTGTACCCAAACAAAATAGATTTTTTTCCCCACAAATACATCTTTCTTTTGGTGGTATTTGATCACCTCTGCAGTTTTTACTTTTTTGCACTATAAACAAAAAGTTCTGCTATAATGCATATCCAAAAATATAAAAAAACACATTTATTAATCAGTTTAGGTCAATAATTTGGTTAAAAAAATGCAATAAGTGTATGTTGATTGGTTTGCGAAAAAGTTATAGAGTCTACAAAATAGGGGAAAGATTTAGTGACTTTTTACATTTTTTTTACTGGTAATTGCAGCGATCTGTGATTTTTAGCAGGACTGTGACATTGCAGGGAACAAATCTGACCCTAAGTGACACTTTCTGGGGACCAGTGACACCAATACAGTGATCAGTGCTTTAAAAAAGCATGGATCACTCTATAAATGGCACTCTATAAATGGCACTGAGCAGGAAGGGGTTAACACTAGGGTGTGATCAAGGGGTTAACTGTGTTTCCTGGGAGGTGTTTAGAACTGTATGGGGGATGGGATTGCCTGGGAGAAGAGAGAGATTGCTGTTCCTGGTCACTAGGAACAGCGGATCTCTCTCTCTCCTCCCCTTTCAAAACGGGGATCTGTTT